>NC_090931.1:971222560-971847560 GCF_040938575.1 Ambystoma mexicanum | reverse complement strand
TTAAATTTTTGTCTAGAAGTTCTTTTATTCTGAACGATGTACCACTTATCACGCCCCTCTTTGAAAACCGCCCCCCTCTTCCCCGCCCCCGGTCACACTGTACCAGGAATCGGGCTGCTTTGCAAGGTTAAAATATTTATATATTCACAATATAATCACACTATTTTTAAGGGGTATACAATAATCACCAATGGGGTGATGTCACACTAAGCAATCTCTTTAATAACAAGGAGTAATAATGAGCAAAAAGAAGCAGCACAGAAATAATACTTTTGTGGGTTTGTTCAATCAAATGGCAATGTGGTTACTCTTTCCCCTTAAGACCCCTCAACCCCCCAATATGCAATGTAGAGAGATAGGAGGAGAGAGAAAAGGTGTGAGGAATGTAGAATTCAAGCAAATATATCAATCCCAAACCCCCCCTGCTCCCCCCCCACAAACACCACAGAGAAACAGAACTGATTGGCAAACTGTCAAAATGGTTTTTAAGTTGGCTTTGAATGGAATAGGTAAAACACTAAATATGGGCTAAATCACTGAAATGGTTTAGATTCTAATGGAAGCCGCTTTATATGGTTGCAGACAAACACTAGTAATAATTTGTCACCAATAAGCAATGTGCAAACTGAAATTTGAGGTCGGGTGCAATGAAAAGGTGTTTTGCACAGGATAGATTTTGCCAAAATGAAAATTTGCGGCAAACTTTTCCGCGTGCGCTAATCGCGATCGCAGGAGAACTATAAGGATTTGAGATACGGTTTTGGGTTCTGTAGAAAGCCTAGGATGTTAGCTACAAGCAGACATTTAAATTTCTAGCATAACATTTGTAGAAGTTATGGATGTTTTTGTGGGGGTTGTTTTTTTCAGATAGGCGTAACAATGAGAAACAGGAATGCTCTTTTTAAAAGACAAACAGGGTTTCTTTACACTAGGGTCAGACTATGAAGAAGCAGTTGCTACACGGAAGCTCGGCCACTTGATCAAGGCAACTGCCAGCCGAGACTCTTGCCTTCTTCAGATGCAATATATCGGAGCAAAGATAATTTTAACAATATTAGTACAGGACGAATGTAGGATAAGATGGACATTTCAGGCAATTCAAAAAGATTTCTAACAATGCAGGTTTCTAAAGATAAGATGGATTTAGATAGGGATTACTATGGACAGTATATTTGAGAGTGACACAGTCCTGTCTATGGATACTCACTATATAGGTTTGAACAGAACCGTCAGGGATTCTAGGATTCTGCTGGGCACACCGGACTGGACAGGGTCTGCAAGCAGCAAGGCGCTCTTGTCACCGCACGACAGGACAGGGTCTGCGATGGCTCTCTGGTCACGGCACAAGATTGAGTTTAATCTGCCCTTCTGGTTCTGAAGATAATTATTTAGCAGGCAAGCAGTATAGCACAGCCCAGCTGCTTCTTTTGTTTCCACTTTAAGTTTGGGGGATGGGTTCTGGAAGTTAAGGCCCAGCTGAAAGTGGTCCAGCTATGCAATGAGCCTTTCTGCTTGCACAGTTTCTGGAGTCTGGAATATGGATAGTTCTCCTTCAGGGGGCTTCGCCAAGATCGGGATGGTGGGTGGATCTGTGTCCTTTCTAAGTTCTCAGCTGTCTCTATTTATGCATTTGATAAAGGGGTGTGTATGCTGAATTTTCCTAAGCGCACCCCCTAGAGGCTATTGGCTAGAGTCTGCTCTCTCCCTTGATTGGAGGAGAAAACAGGGTATCACCATGATGATGTGGTTTTGAGTCAGAGAATCCTCCCTTTGGCTTTTGAACATGAAATCTACTTTAGAACTTAGAAATACATATTTACAATTTTACAAACTTTATAACAATAACCTATCTAGATCACATATTTTGTGGAGCAGATGCTCTTCCAAGCCCTGTCACGGTAGGATCTTGGGTCTGGATCTGACAGAATTTCACACTTTTTGTCCTGGACACAATATCTAGTTTATCCAAAATTTTGTACAACTGTGCGCATTGTATATGGCCATGAGCGTGTGAAGTTTCATGCTTTTGACATAAACACATTTGGTATGAAACCACAATTTCTACAGTTACGTCCCAGAACCTAGCACCGATTTCGGGCGCCTCTTAAAATGTGCAGCAAAAAATTAGGTTCAGAAGTCCGGGATTTACATGTTTTTTACAATTGTCCACAGTTAATTATCAGTCTTTTTAGAAATATACTTTCTGTCCATTGTGAATCAACAAAAGTTGTCTGTCCCCGCCTCCTTTTCCAGCCTGGCAGGTCTGAAGCAATCCGCCCCCTTCCTTCTGGGAGAGGCCATTTTTGATACTTCACAATCTGCATATCCTTTCAGCCAGAGAAAGTCCATTGTGCCCTCCCCAGAGCAGCCCAAGTGCTCCTCCCTGATCTAATACTCACAAAGGTGTGATTTCCTGGCATTGGTGGGAAGCTGAAGGGAGATGCATTTTGTTGGGGGAAGCCGTGGAACTGGTTTGGTGGCTTTGAGTTCAGTTTATTCAATGTAATGTTATTACATTTTTCTTGGTTTAAAACAAAACTTGCAATTTCAAACAAACAGCTAGAATTCTTATTCCAGCTTCTAAACCATGGAAATTAAATAGTTACAACCTAGGTTCCTCTTAATAAGAGGTCACTTAGTTTCCAGACATTTGATTTCAATTGCACAAGTTTAAACTTCTGATGCAACTACTGTCATACATACTACAGCTGTCATACAGGCGGCCGCTGGTACTGCGCCCATATTTTGACAGATTTCACAGGCAGGCACCTTTTTGCTGTTGACATTTTGATGACAGATTCTGCTTTTCATGACATTGTATGTTCATAATGATTTGTTAAATGAAGTGCAGGGTAACACCCAGCAAGGATATTGGATGTTTTATGGTGTTTTGGACCAGCATTCTGTATTTTCAGCAACCAAGAAAAGATTTAAAAACAAGATTACGGATTTCTTTCAGCAAGCACTGCTTTTCATGCAGGCTACATTTTTACTGATTGGGCAGCCCAATTGCATGTTTCAGCAGTGCGGTCTCCGTTCCACTAATGACAACAGGCAAGGTAGATTTGGCAGCCATCTTTTGGTGCTTTGTCGAGCGCAATTTCCATAGGTTTTGGCACGCCCAGGGGTTTTGCAGCCATTTTGATAATTCTTGCACCACCAGAACACAGGGATGTCGCAGGGCAGAGCAGAAGTGGGTCAATGCATCCCCACATACCTGAGCGATGAACTCACCATTTCTGAAGGCCCGCACACCATCAGAAGCCACAACATAGCGTCACTGAAAACAAGGAACTACAAGAGGGGATACAACTATGAAACTGGCCTTTTCTTGCTGTACAAATGCTTATAGTCTCTCCAGAAAGTATGACCGACTCGTTTAGGAGATTCTTCCAGGAGTGGATTAAATCCTCCTGTCCCTTAGTCTTGGGGGCATGAGTGTCGGGGAGAATTCTCATTTCTGTACTAATTCCCTTCAACCTTGGAGACCCCCCCACCTCTTTTGGAC
Source organism: Ambystoma mexicanum (assembly GCF_040938575.1). Lineage (NCBI taxonomy): Eukaryota > Metazoa > Chordata > Amphibia > Caudata > Ambystomatidae > Ambystoma > Ambystoma mexicanum. Next base: position 971,844,052 of record NC_090931.1, on the reverse strand, counting down.
TTTTAAGTTTTATCCTGGGGTGAGTGAGACGTTTTTCTCACTCTCGCATGTATTTTTGATCTGATATGGAATCTGGTTTTCTGTGATTTTGGAGTCTGACAAACTCCATAGGCATCACCTTTTGTATTGTGACACACAGCACTGTCAGTGCAGTGTCACAGAGAAGTCCTTTGGATTTCTCATAAGGTTTAAATACCTTCTCTTGGGTAAACTACTGTTACCAAGAGTAGTAAAGTGAAATTGACTTTACTTACCTGTTTTTCCTATCTAGGTCCAATACACCTCATCTTATGTGTAAGTACTGTGAGGTTACTTTGTAGCCCCCTTTTCCTACTTACTCGTGTTATGTTACCCTCACTACATATAATGGCTGGTGGCATTGGTTTAATTTTCTTACAATTTTGCATTTTTACTGCAGGCTGAATCCTCAGCTGCAGTAATGCACCCACGGGTGCCCATTTTGTCAAAATGGCCCTGGTTTTCTTTTTTCACCATTTCTTGCTTGTGAGGTCGGTCTTGGGTTTTACTCTGCGTGCCAAACCAGGTCTAACCCTTTTGTTTGTTTTGTCTTTGGCGGACTCCAATGCTGAAACCCGCCTCTGGCTCCAGTGTGTCTGGCGGGGCAGGAAGCGAGGGAGTTGCCAGAAACTCCCTGTCCTTGGTCTCCTTGGTTACCCAAATACACCCAGTCGTGATTGGCTGGCTGGCTGGCTGTTGTTGGACAGCCACCCTGCTGTGTGAATGACAGTTAGGCTGTGCATGAATGGGAGAAACCTGCATAAAAGGTGAGGTCTCTTGAACAGAGGCCACTGGAAGAAACATCAGATGAAAAAACTTGGAAGAGAAGCTTGCTGTACCCTCCTGCACAGTTTAACTGCTTGGTGAAGCCCTGCTGCAGTGCTGAAGCTCCAGCTTCGTATCGACTAGAGAAGCTGGAACGGACAGCTTCTACCCTTGGGTTGGTGGGACCAACTGACCCCAAGACAAACTTTACTGGAACCCCTCTCCCTGCTGGCTGTAATTCCTTGCTGCTGCTGGAACTGAGTGATGGGGGTCAGGAACACCAGAAACGAGTGCATAGTCTTTAAGCCGGACCCGAGCTCCAGGAAGATCCTGAGGACCCTCCCGAAGCAGGACGACCCAAGCCCAAGCCACCTCAACAGAGTGCAGGACCCCAGAAGCAAAGGGGGCCTTTCAGGTGTCCAAGAACCGCAGTGGTGCTATTGACCAGTAGCTGAAACTGCAAAGTGCAGCTGATTTGGAAAGAGCCCATAGTCGCAGACCTTGGAACTGCAGTGCAGGAGTTCTCCCTCTTGTCCGCACGACAGAGGCCCAGTAACCCAGGATCTGCAAGACTGCAACCAGAACAGCAGGATCCTCTTCTTCCAACCTAAGGTACTGTCATGACTCGAGGGATACTTTTCTTTTTGGTCTGTAGCTTGTTTGTTCTTACTGGAGACTTACAGTAGTTGATTTTTCTGCAGAGTTGCTTGCAGCTTTGCCCTTCACAAGCGTAACAGCCTGTGGCCCTACAGTGATTCTTTTTCCTACAAACTCTCTATATAACATTGTGCAAGATTTCTGTGCTATCTGAAGAAGTGCCTCGGCTCCCTAGACATTGTTCAATTGACTTTGGCTGTCCTGGCTCCCTGCACACTCTTCTGACCCATTGACTTTGGTTGTAATTGTGTCTCATAGGTGGTGCATAGTTTAACTTGTATTGCTGGGAAAGGTCTAACCTAGACTTCATTGGAAAGATTGGAATGTATTTGCATGCTCTGAGAACCCGGTAACCTTTTTCCTTCCCCTAACCTTTTCATTTTCCACAACCTCAGTATTGCATTAAGTGTACAAAGTGATATATCCATGTCCACAGTGTGCTAGTAATTGAAGTCACCTCAGGGTGTAAGTAGTGTGTGGCATCCCAAAAGGGTATCTACTTGCTTATCTTAAAACTGAGGAAGTGTTGTGAAGTTTATTTTTATTGTTGCAAAATGCCCTTTCTAAAGAAGGCTTATTTAAAACTGACAATTATTTTACTAGAAAACCTTTAGTATAGGTGTTATTTGAATACTTGTAATTGTGAATCTCAGTGTTAAATCTCTACAGCTTACATTTACCCCTCTTGATATAGATCTGGCTGCTCACTCTACCAATTTGTGTAGTACAGACCTATACCAATAGGTGGGTTACCTATTACCAAGAGCACAAGGCTAGTGTAGTCTTTTACAGGGTTACTACATACAATCTTGCCTAACACGCAATGTCTCAGGATCCTGTTACCAACACAGATCAGACTGGACACCTGCATCTTGCAGTTGATGAACATGAAGACCCTTCCCATGTAAATTACTGATGGCGCCCCTTAACCTTACTTCCCTTCTCCAGTTACTCCAACCCTCCCACCCTTCTTCCCCTACTCATCCTGGCAATCTCTGTTACCACGCACCCTACATGTAACCCTTGTGTATGTGTCCTTGTACACTGACCTGTTGCTTCCCAGCTCGGTTTAAACGTTATAAATACTATGCATACATGCATTCTCCCGAGGAGGGTTATGTTTTTTAGGCTGCAATGTTCAATGTTTTAAAACAGACCCCACCTTCCATGTTTGTTTTATCTGCAACCTTCCAGCCCACTTCTTCTTAGTTGAACTGTGGAAGCCGAAGTCAGTCTTGCCACCATACATCTCATGGTTGGTCCTGATTGGGAGCATGTTATCTGCACCATCAATAGCTGTTTTTACAACCAGGCGAATATGCCCAGGCCAGCAGATTTCCAAGGAGCTGCATTTTATTGCAGTTTATTTTCAATTTGCTGGGTGTCATTTAAAAAATATATAAATCCAGTTTTATTTCTCCCAAGTTTGGCTGATCATCAACACAGCAAGTAATTTTGAGCTGTTAAGTTATTCCACTCTTGGCAGCTAAAGTCTTTGATGGCCAAAATAATATCAATGCTTGATATTTACAAAAGCTTTGTTAGGGTGACTTGTTTTATGTAAAAAAAAGCCAACATTTTAAATTTTTTTAAAAAAGGAAACTTGTACCAAACCCAGTGTTCTTTAGGTATTTAGGTATTTAGTGATTCACTCATACAACTCTCTAAGACTTAAATGACTGATCTAAAGCTCTTTGGTAATTCTGCTCTTCCCAAAAGCTGCCCAGTAGGCAAATGGCATCAAATGGCATCCATACTGGTGTATCATGTGTCTTTGACATTCTGCTGCACACTCGGTACTTACAGGAGAGCCAACTGCAAAGTATGTCACACGATGCATAACTGTGATGTTTATAATGAATGTAAAGTGTTCTTTACATTCATTATATTTTAACTACATGGTAGGATACTGTGAAAAAGTACTTAAACGACAGCAGGACATCTATATACCCAAAAATCTAAAAATGTTCATATGCATTGTGCAGTCCAACCAATTCTACGGATTTAAGCATTTTTAATTACCTTAAATGCAAGCTGGCAAGACCCATAGCCTAAACCACACCCACAAAGGTAATATTGTGCTGCAACGCCCTATCCATTGCTCAGTTTTACTCTTGAAGTGTTGGGTATTTTGAACAATTGCACAAACAGCAGTGATTTAAACAGTATGTACCCCCTTTTTTTAAAGGTAAAAGGTACCTGCATTGTGCAGCTACGAGGAATGCTGTTGCGTTCCAAACATGATTGTTCAGGGTCGTTCTTATCCATTACTCAACCATGCGAATGTACAGCCAGAAACCTTTAACTGTTTTTACTCTACTGAAGTTTTAATGCCCAGGCAGAGTTTACAAACTGCACTTGGGGTTTTGTCATATTTTAATGGTATTCCAGCCTGTTAAGATTGTAGGCGTCCTCTTCAAGTTCTTCTTCGGTTCCTTCATCCAGTGGTTGACTTCCAAGCCAAAAGCCTCGCCTTTTATTCAGTTCTCTCCAATTCATTCCAGCCTAGCTGTCACCAGGGTGGCTGTCCTTCAGTCAACCGGCCAATCATCAGAGAGTGCATTTGGGTCTCCTAGGAGACTAGAACAGGGAGGTTTGGGCACCTTCCTCACTTCCTGCCCACCCCAGACACTCTGGAGCCAGAGGCGGGCTTCACTCGTGAATCCCGCCAAAGGCAAAGTAAACAAAGGGACCAAACAAGGTTTGGTGCACAGAGTAAATCTCAAGAAGGACCTTTCCACACAGAAATGGCGAAATAAGACGACCAGGGCCATTTTGGCAAAAATTGCACCCTTGGGTGCTTTTACTGCACCTGGAACGCAGCCCGTGGTAAATGCACACCACGGTAGTTAAAAGTAAACTACTGCCACCAGCCATTCAGTGAGGAAAGGGTCACGTAAAAATGTTACATGAGAAGCTAGACAAAAGGGATGCGAAGTAACCCCTCCAGCACCCTATTGTAAGGTAGTTTGTGCTGGGTCTAGAAAGTTACAAATGTAAGTAAAGTCAATTTCACTGCTCCTGGAAATAGTAGTTTATCCAAGAGAAGGTATTTAAACCTTTGGAAAATCTGAAAGACTTCCCTGCGTCACTGCACTGAAGGTGCTGTGTGACACCATGTAAAAGATGATGCCTATGGAGTTTGTCACTCCATAACCAAAAGAAGCCGTGTTAAAAGAAATCACATTAAAATACATAAGAGAGTGGGAAAAGGGGTCTCACTCTCTCCAGGTTAAAAACATCAAGTCCTCAAAAAGCAGCAAAGTTACTGGGGGGTCTCTAAGGTGGAGGGCATGAACACATTTCTGAGAATTCCCCCTAACAGCCCAAGGGATTACTTCGGCTGCAGCAGGTAACTTGCCTTATTTCCATTTTACCCCCTGCTAACACCACAGCTATAACCATGAGAAGAGGGTTCAGTTCTTTTTTTGATATTTTTATAAGATGTCCCTGTACCACTTGCATATATTTCATATGTAAACTTTACCATTTGACAAGACCGGATGTAGAAATGTAGTTATGTTGCATTAATATTACAGAACAGTCTAGGTGCTTCTCATAGACTGACAGCAGGCAATTTGTGAGAGAAACCAGACATCAGCCAAAATTCCTCGGTATCGGGTAGTATTATCCCCACCAAAAATATCGCAGTATATATGGTTGTCGGGAACGGCCATAGGCGAAATTTTTAGTGGGGATTTTAGGGTTTTTTGGTTGCTGGGGTGTCCCCGCTCCTTTTAAAATAATACAGGGGTTGCGGGGGTGTCCCCCGCAGGTTCCCTGCCTTAATATCGCTGCATAAATATGGCGATATTTCTGCAGGGATATTAACACATGGAACCAATTCCTCGTTCCAACCTCTTCTCACTTGTGTCCAGTTTGCAGACAGCTTATGTTTTTATCGCTTCCTCTAAAAGATTATTTTCGGTCCTAACCGACAGTAGACAATTAAACGTAGCAATTACCTTGAATGCACTCATCTGTAGAACACACTGCCTTTTCAAAATCCTGGGCAGCAGAGATCTGAAAACACTCTTTCAACTAACAGAACATAGAAGATGATGGGCTTGAATTAATAAAGAGTAAGCAATAACCTTCTAATCCCTGCTACCATAAAAACATCCTTCTAGTGTTATGGAGCCAACATGGGGGGAAGGGGGAATAGTTTGGACAACGCAGACAGTTTGTTGAAGCAGTGGGGATCTGGTTACTGTGCAGTTTGGCAGAGGTGTAGTAACGTTGGAGGTGGGGGGGTTGCATGCGCTTACTTGGGCCTAGCGCAGCAGAAAGCCTAAATATGCCACTGGCACCATCAGCAAACTTTCTTGGAGCAAAGGGTCTAGCACTGGCATAGTTTGTGCCAGCATTTCCTGTGCAATTCTTGCTGTGCCGCTTTATCCACCATTTCTCTCCATGTCCTGGATGCCCCTTGTTGGTTCTCTTTCTGTCCCCTCTGACTTGATTTGCCTCATCTACATGGAGGAGCTTGAATGCATGGCTATTTGCTTGCAATGTATAGGCAATTTGTTGTTGACACCTCTAAAAATGGAAAATGTGGCTTTGATTTTATTTATTAATTTGTATTGCGCAGAGACATGTACACGGTTTAACAAACATGAAGGACATAGATAGCACGATACAGTTGACGGCTACATAATTTTGAGAGAGTCGCTGGTCGACATTAGTTGAAAATATGGGTTTTCATGAATGTGCTAAAACGCAAATAGTTTGTTTCCATTCTTATGTGTGCAGGAAGATTGTTCCAAAGGCCAGCGAGTATGACGGGGAAAGATTTTCCTGCTCAATTATTACGCTTGTGTGTGGCCACTGTGATCATGCCTTGGTCAGCAGATCTTAGCTTTCTGTTAGGCACATATAGGAATAATTTGGATTTTAGGTAGGCTGGAGCCTTTCCGTAGATGCATCTGTGCACCAACATCAGAGCCTTGAAATGGACCCTGTCTTCGATTTTTAACCAGTGTTGTTCTTTTCTTGCTTCACTGATGTGCTGGGTTCTGTTTTTTTGTTGAATGATACTCACTGCATTGTTCTGAACAACTTGATAGCTGTGAAGATATTGTTTATTTTATCCTAAAATTAGTGCATTGCCATAGTCGAGGCGCGATAATATAGTGGCTCTTGCAATGGTAGCACAGTTGTCTTTTGATATATATGGCTTAATGGCTTTTAACAGTCTAAGATGGTATGCGCTTATTTTTTACATATTGGGCTTGTGCTTTGGACCCCAGGGAGGCTTCAAGCCTCATTCCGAGGGTTTTGACCTTACTCGGGACTTGTATTTGGGTGTCTTTTATCACAAACGAGCTGTATATTGTGGGTAGCTTCATTCTAGCTGAGTGGGAACCAAAAACCATAAGCTGTTTTATTTGCCATTCAGGCACATCCAATTTGTATCCATCATTGTTCTACCGTGTTGTAGACCACGGATAGCTGCTCACTGTCTTTCTGAAAATCCCCTCTTAGTTCGATCACCAGCTGAGTGTCATCAGCGTGGTTGGTGAAAAGGGTGTTGTGACATGATCGAGAACTAAGCAGAGGTATCTCAAGTACAGATTGAATAAAAGTGGGGACATCCAGGCCCCCTGTGAAACACCGCAGATTTCTTTTTCCAAGGAGAACTTGTCACCCCAGTGGAAGGTAGACATCCTGTTTTTGAGGAATTACATTATCCAGGCAATAGCTTCTTCTGAGCAGTTTGCAGTTTTTTCAGTGCTGCGTTCAGATCAAGAAAGATGAGCAGGCCGGCTTTCCCCTTGTCTATAATGCTGAGCATTTTGGTCTGCAAGTCCAACATGGCGGTTTCTGTGCTTCTACCTGGGGTTGGAGGTGCATTGTGGCGAACTTGTCCATGATCTTAAGAATCAAGTTACAATTTGTAATGGGTCTAAAGTTATTTGGGTCTCTCTGGTCCAGGTTAAGTTTCTTCACTAGTGGTGTTACTGTGATCCTTTTTATAGCTTCTGGCACTATTTGGTCTCTAAAAGAGGTGTTGATTGTTTTCGTCAGGATCGGGGCGAAGATGTCTTAATTGTCCAGAATTATTTTGGGCAGAAGTATGTTTCCTGCGCAGGTTGTGGGTTTCATAGTGGCAAGCACTTTTATCATATCACTGGTGGTGATTTGTGCAAACTTGAAGGGGTCTGTGTGTTGAATTATTTCCTCGGGAGGCAAGGATACTGGGGTCTTTTTGGTGGTTCGGGATTTTTCTATTAGGTCTCCCTTGCCTTGGAAATGTTAAAGAAGGCGATCTGAGTTGTCTCACACTCTTCCTGAGTGGGTAGGAAGTGAGGGGTGATTGCCTTAAGTTTCTGTATCCATTTTATGAGTGGCTACTTGATCTCACTGCAGTGTTCCACAAGGGTAAGTATCCTTGATACCTCCCAAGATTCCAGAAAGATTTCCTCCCTGTTTGGGTGGCAATTCCTCAGTGTGGCAGTAGAAGTTAACACATTTTCTTATACACTTTATATCAATAATATTGGCAATGAGACCCAGTTGACTAAGTGTACTTGAGTTGGCTGTAACAGAATTTTTGTTATTCTTTTTTTTAGTAGGCAGATTTAGATCTGTTCCTCAATTTATTTTCATTTAACCTCCCTTTTTCTAGGCTTTTGACCTATATGAACAAAGATATGCTGCTGTTAAGATCCACCAGCTAAACAAGAGCTGGAGAGATGAGAAGAAAGAAAACTACCACAAGTAAATATGTTAAAATGTTCATATTTTTGTAAAAATATCTGCTGATCACAAATAAATGATGTGATGTCTTAATTTAGGCATGCGTGCAGAGAATACAGGATACATAAAGAACTGGATCACCCAAGGATAGTTAAACTATATGACTATTTCTCTCTGGACACAGATACGTAAGTCTAACATTATGTCATTGAAATTAATGTTAAATAGTTCACATGTATGCCAATCATCACCTGAATATATTTACTTATTGCATTGTCTGTCACCTTTAAAACTTTCCTAGCTAAACTCTCATGTTTCAAAACCTTTTCATGACCAGATTTCGATACTTTATTGAATTGTTTGTTTGGCATTGCTGGTATAGCTACAGTGTATTTAATTGGGAATAACTATATATCATTAAGTTCTTACATAAAGTGTGTGTTGCTTGCCAATTTGCAGACTCCTGTATAATTAACAGTAGGCGGTGGATCCATTGATTCCTGTGGGCAGGACGCATACTATGGATACCCCGCCCTTTTACTGCTTCAATGAGGTCTGACCCTTAACTGGTCACTTTACACAGCTATAAAGGCCATGTTGGTAGCAACAGAGATTCTTGTTATGGGCAGTTTTATCTCTGCCTGTTAGTTCAAGTCACTAGCTCAAGGTTACCACACACTACTCAGTGAAATGTCCTGCCACTTCAAAACACCATTTTATTTTTTAAACAAAGCTTTATTTTAAAAAATTGTAGTAGTTTGCATGAAGAAAACAAAGACTAAATATTAAGGATTTGAAGGCAATACCTCATGCACATAATCCAAGCTTATATTGGAGCCACAAAGAAAACCTATTTTAATGAGTTGTTCCTTATTTAGCAGTCTAAGGTTCATAAGAAGAGAACTCCAGACCTTAGCAACTGTAACAGGAAAAAATCTTTCTGAGCTATTGACGAGCTTGAATTTTGGGATTTCCACCAGTGCTAATGTGAATGATCGCAGTTTTCTTAAGGGCTCATAAGGAGACACTACGTTTTTGATGTAAACTGGCACAGAGCCATGTAATGATTTGTGGGCCAGTATTGGCGCCTTGAATTGTAGGCAAGCCGCACTCGGAAGCCAATGTAGATCTTGCCGGCAAAGGGTGATATGTTCTCTCGTGGACTGCCTTTTTATGATGCGTAGAGCATCATTTTGTATCACCTGTAAATTAAGTATATTTTTCTTCGAGGCACCAACCAAAAGAGTTTCCATAGTCCAGTCTGGGCTAAATAGTTGCCCTAGCAACTGAGGCGCAATTGGATTCGGATAGGAACGGTCTAAGGTTCCTCAGTAGTTTCCAATAATAGGAAGAATTTGTCAGTTTGGTTAGTGTGGGTTTCAGAACTCAGCGAAGAATCTAGATGGAAGCCCAGCGTTTTGATTTTTTTGGAAACTTCAACACTAGAGTCGTGATTGTCAAGCGAGTGGTATCTGTGGTGAAGTTTAGATCTGATACCTGTCCCATTGAGACACATCCAGTTTGCATTCATCCAAGTTTCAATGTGACTGTAAATAGTTTGCATATTGATATGAGAGACAGTCCCCTGTGAGCGCAAGTACTAGCTGAGTGTCTTCAGCATAATTGGTGAAGAACACTCCTAACTCATCTAGCAAATCACATTGAGGTCTAACATAAACATTGAAGAGCAAAGGGGACATGCAGGTTCCATGTGGAACCCCACAGTTAATAGGAACTGGGCGCAAGGTTGAATCTCCCCAGCACACTCTGGAGGTCTGATGGGATAGGAAAGACTGTACCCAAGTGATGGCATCTGGGCTGCAAGTCCTATGTCTCTCAAAGTGAGGAGAAGTTGATCATGATCTAAAAGATCGAATGCTCTGGATAAATCCAACAGCACATGTGTTCCAGTTTTTCCTTTGTCTGCAATGTTCAGCATGTGGTTCTGGAGGTCCAAGAGGGCATTTTCAGTACTGTAACGGGGGCGGAAGCCATATTGTCTTGGTTGCAAAATGTTTGATTCTATAGAAGACTGGAGTTGAATGGTAGCGGTTCTATCCAGGACCTTTAACAGGAAATTACAGTTTGTTACATGACTTAGATTATTTGGGTCTTTAGTGTCTAGGCCAGGTTTGTTAATCAGATGTGTAATAGTAACCTTTTTTTATAGAGTCCGGTACATGGTTGTTAGAAAAAGATGAATTAACCAACCGTGGAGCAAATATTTCTTTATGCTCAAAAATAAAGTTGGATGAGATTCTATTTTCAGGGCATTGCGAGGGGTGGAGTGGGGCCAAAGTATTTAACATGTCACATGTGGTGATGGAGGGAGGGAGGGAGACAAATGCAGCACATTCCTCTTTAAACTCAGTATCAGAGGTAGAAGATATAATGGGTAGCACTTTTTCCAAATCGTGTCTAATCTTGGAGCAGGCCTTATCTATATTGGCCTCAAAAGCCTGCTGTATATTGATACAATCTTGGTTAGTTGGGGAATGAGGCGTGGATGAGCTTCCTGATTTCTCTAAGACGTTGATGATTTCAATAGTTTGCTTGTATTATTGTATTTTGTCTAAACCTTGCCAGTTGGATTTGTTTTTCTGTATTTTTTTAAGCCATTTTAGCTCTGCCTTGTTTTTTCTCCTTCGTTAATTTGAATTCTTCTGTCTACCACTTTTGATGGGTAGTGTTCTCTAATTTATTTTTGATTGGAGCCACTTTGTCCAACATAGAACATATGGTGTGGTTTAAAAACATCAACAAGGATTGTTGGAGAATCTGTATCTGTAGTTGAGGCCATGATAAGATTCAAACATTTTTTCAGTTCACAAGTTGTAATTTTTTGGAGGTACCTGTTTTTAATTTACTTGATTGGATTCTTTCATTTTAACGGGGGATTTTGTAAGAACATTTGAAAAACTATGGAGTAATGGTCTGACCAGACACAAGGTGTTATCTTTATGTGCAGTCAGGTTCCTGACCAATACCCAGTCAAGGATGTGACCTTTAACATTGAGTTGGTGAGTTATTAATTACATGATAGTCAATGTTATTCATGGCAGCCCCTAATAGCGTGGCTTCTTTATCAGAGCTGTTATTATGCCACCGATTAAAATCTCCAACAAATAAGGTGGAGCAATTTGGGTCATGCAATCTTTTGAGGATATGTAGGAGTATACATTTGAGGTGAGGGTTCCAGAGTTGGGAGTGAGTGACAGTTGGGAGGTGAGAAGAGCAGTGGACAACCAGGAGCACAGCCTTGTTAAAGGTTATTTAATAAAGAAGATACCGGACTGTGAGCTGTTGTATATAACATATTGGCAACAAGGTGGTCCTGAGGATACCCCTGACTGCATTGTTGGTGCGCAGGAGATTACGACTGTGTGTAAGGGCTCTGCCACCACTGCGTCATCCAGGGACAATGTGAAGTGTACCCCCAACAATGTGACTGCACTACGACTTGAGCTGCGGCGAATAGCGGTGTGCACATGTTCTTCTGCCAGAGGTTAGTGCCAGTTGGTGAGCAGGTGCAAGTGGATCTAGGTCTCCTGGCCTAAGCCCCGCTCACCTTTCAATCACCTTAAACTGTTTTACCAAAGTTTTTACCTACTTAAGCCAGCCTCTTTCCTTTGCAGTTGGTGAGCGGAAGTAAGTGGATCTAGGTCACCTGGCCTAAGACCCACCCACCTTCTTTGCCCTGGCTCTTCCTTTCTTTTAACTCTTATATTAAGGGCGTCTCTCAGCCAGGCATAAGAAGTGAAGGGCAGACGAAGAAAAGGGCCATTCCTGTTTGGAACTGTTCAGACAGGGGGACCCAGGGCCCAAACCCCTGCCCAGACTACTGGTAAGCACGCGCCGATATGTGTTTTCTCCCTCTGTCCCCAAAGGCCGTCACCAGTGCCAAAAGCATCCTCTAAGGCATAAACTCCACAATGCAACAACCTCACCCAAATCCATCTCAAGCCCATCAACACCCCCTCACATCCACAATACAGAAGTTGATGCTCGCCAACGTCTGCTCAGCTATCACACATGCAGCAGACATCGCTGACCTCATCACTACTTGATCTTGACGCGATCTTCATCACCAAGTCCTGGCTGGCACCCCCCTCCACCCACATATGAGATGTCTTTGTCCCCGACGGCCACAACATCCAACACAGAGACCTTCCGAACAAGACAGGTGGAGGCCTTGCAGTCATACACACGATCTTGTGGTCCTGCACAAGATTTGATGTTGACAACATTGCCTCCTTTTCCTGCCACTTCCCTCTCCCCGACAGTCACCTTCCATCTCATCTACAGACCACCGAGACCCAACATTGCCTTCATCAGAGACTTCACGGACCTGGTCACCATCATGTCCCTAACACGCACTAACATCTTCCTAGGAGATGTCGGCCTTCCAGGCAACAATGCCACCAAACCGATGAAGCAAGCTCTCCTCAGCCTCAAACCACACAGCACACAAGTTAATCATCACTGCACTGTCTTCCCTCCACTACAGCTCTCCTCTCCTGCTGGACTGGTCTGGCCACCTAGCCGTGCCTTTCAACATCCTGCACACCACCCCAGTCAAGCACTCCCAGCAGACTAACCCGCAGGTCCTTCAAGAACTTCACAGTGGAAGCCCTCATAGAAGACCTCACCTACCTACACCTTACATGCACCGAACTGCGACTCTCTTCTGGAAGCACTCAACGCCACCCTCTCAGCCTTCATCGACCAACATGCGCCTCTGAAACAATGAACCTGCAAACCAAAACCGTCAGCACACTGGTACACACAAGAACTCCAACTCAGCAAAAGAGTCACCAGGAAACCAGAGAAAACCTGGTACCGCTCCAGAACTGCATTGGACCCGGCGTTTCTTCGAGGAACTCCGAGCAACCCTTCCCACTATTAGAATACCATACCAGAAGCTGACAACAAAAGCAGAGCCCCCTTCAAAGTGGTCAAGCAGTGCGTCATCCCACTACCAACCCTGCCATAACACACTCCATCGAAACATTCATCACCATCAACGCCTTCATCGACAAAATCAGCAAGATTCGCCAGCACATAGACACCAGCTCTGCAACCACAGACCCACCTAGAGTCCCTCCTCGCAAAATCTCCACACCCTGGACAACATTTAAGACACTCAACAGAGGACCTGGTAGAAACCCTGGCCGCTTTCCGAGCCACATCGTATACAGATGATTTTTCCAGCATCCATCCTCAAGACTCTCCCCGCAAAAGCTCTCCTTCCCTACCTGGAGATCATCAACAGCTCCTCAACTCAAGGGACTTTCCCATCAACCATAAAAACAGGACAAATCCTCCCTCTACTAAAACTCACCCTGGATCCTGACAACCTAGGTAACTATTGTCCCATCACCCATCTTCCCTTCTGAGGTAAGATCGAGAAAGCGGTAGCCGCACAACTGCAGCAACACATCGACACCAAAAATCTCCTCCAAACCTAGCAATCCGGTTTCAGACCAAGATGCAGCACAGAGACAGCAATCATACAGGTGTTGACGCCCTTAACATCAGCCACCCCTGCCTCCTGGTTCTACTCAACCTCTCAATCGCTTTCGACACTGTAGACCACCAGGCGCTTTGGACACCCTACATCTTCACATGGGGATCAGCAACCTTGGCCTACACTGGTTCAAGTCCTACCTCGCCAACCACAAGCAGTTTTTTCAGATGGACTGCTAGATCCCCAATGCTACCTTGTCACCTGTGCAGTCCTGGAGGGTTCTATCCTCTTCCCAGTAATCTCCAATCTATACATGGAGCCGCTGGGAGACCTCCTAGCCACACACAATATCCACATCCAGCAATACACTGACGACACACAGCTATACCTCAAGATCGACTCCATCAAGGACGTCCGTAGGCTCAAAACCTGCCTCTAGCTGATCCAGTCTTGGATGTCCAGTGCATACTTGAAGCTCAACCCCTCCAAGACCGAATGCCTACTCCTTACCAACAACAAAAACTCAGACATACAGATCTGGATATCAACCATGAACTCTGAGGGCTTCACACTGTCACGATATATTATACCAGCACAAACAAGTCACAGATCTCTTCCCCTGCAATTAATATGGTGCACCCCGTGTCACAGTAGACCAGTAACCAGGCCGGTGTTAATGAATATTTTATTAATTTAGTATTCAATAGAAAAATTGAATAAACAGTTACAATAGCCACCAATGTGGGGCAACACAAATTTCAGAGTTCTTTTTGGGTTAGGCGGCACACTAAGACAACTCAAACATGTCTAGCACAGGTTTTACTTTATTCACCAATACCATTAAAACAAAAACACCATGAAAATGAATGCAACCCACACGGAAGTGAATGCGCACATAAAGGATTCTTGAGCCCCAGCTACTCTCACAATCTCACTACCAACCCCCCACATCCAAGTCCCCTCCCGCACCCACCCCAGAGACCTCCACTAGGCTTCTCAGCTTTGAATGGAATTTTGAGTGGGGTTTTCAGAAACACTATGGGGAGCCAGCAATGAATGGGACACTTTGTGTTCTGCACCAGAAACATTGGTTTTTGCTTAGTTAGGACCACTGCTATGAGACAGCACAACAGAGTACTTTGTGCTGCTTATTCTTAGGAGACAAAGAGGGCTTTAAAGCATGCTAACCAGCACACAATAGGAAACTCGATTTTAGAATACACTACACATGGGCAAATGGTAAGGGAATGCAATTGGAAATTCGTTATCACCATACAGTAGGGGAAGAGGAATAGACTAGGAAACTGCTTTCAAAAAGGTTAAGCTAAATTTCCAGGGAAAAGAAAATGCAAATGACACTCATTTTTACTGTGGCTGCAATGACGGGCAAGCTCTAGGCAAAGGGGAACTTGCAATAGGAAATCTGTTTTCAGTGAAAATGACAGAGGCACATAACAGGCTCTGGGCAAAGGAATAGCACACAATAGAAAATCGGTTTGGATTTAAAATGACAGATGCAAATAGAAATTGGAACACCATTTAAACACACTGACAAATTTGTTTTTCAGCTCACAATGAAATGAATTCTTTGGGGAACACTTTGACTATAACAACTCACAAGGCACTGGGAAGAGTTTTGAATTCCATCTATCCCAATCACGTGAAACAAATGTGGGAATTAATTGATTTACTGAGAAAAAAATACCAGGGATCTTCACAAGCAACTAGAGATTCTTAAATGGGAAATGACTGAAATACGCAGGCCAACAAAGAATTTGCCAATGGGAAAATTACTACAATGCACAAACTGATTTTCAATAGGAAAATTACTGAATTACACAGATGTTTTTTTTCCTATGGGGGAGTCTGTGGCAATGCTGTAGAAAAAGGGGCTTATTTAATCTATGGCTAGGGATGCCTATACTAGAGGGCTTGATGGACATCAGGGGGGCACCAGAGCATCACTGCAGCGACAATCAAGGGGTCCGTCAAGGCTTCTCTCTGTCCTCCAAAAGAGTCCTTCCAGCTACTACAGCTCCTGGCTTCACTCCCAAGATTTAGGCCTCACTCTCAAAGTGTGGTTTCAGATTTTTGTCAGCTGCACCCCAAGATTTGGTAGGGAGATTCCTGATTTGTGGCAGTGACTTATTTATAAGGCAAGTGACATCACTAATGTGTCATAGTTCTCGCAAAATGGATAGGGCAGTGTTCAGAGGTTCCCTCCCATCTGCGGGCCGATGGGTCCAGAGAAGGTGAGTGTTTTGGGAATCCAGGGGAGGAAACCCCATCCCTCATCTAACTTCGGCAGGGGGCTGGGTTTGATTTTTGCACATGAATATCTCACTGTATGACAAATGCCCTTTCTCATCGTATTAGGACACATATGATGATAGGTTTGAATACTAAATTTTTTGCTGAATCACATCAACCTTGTCAGATGTCTGTGCAAGCTACTGGGGCGAAGCTACAGTATTTTATCGTTTCTCCAGTAAAGAAAAAAAATCAGTTTCACTTCTGAACTTTCTTTCTCCTAACAACCAATCACTGGTCTCTGGGTCATACTTCCCCCAGCCAATGACTGCACTCTACCCAAGACCCTCCTTTGGCATCCATCTTCAGATTTTTACCACCTTCAAGTGTTAGGAGTCCTCGTGCTATAGCTCTTGAGCTTTTACTCCGTTTTGTAATTTTCTAAGAGTTTTGCTCTATTTATTTTGGTCAATCAAACCTCAAGCTCCATCGATCCACTTTCCGATAAACGGGGACCCGTTTTCGGATTCTGCAGCGCCCCTCAAGGGCGAATTTCGTCTAGTTTTTCTTCTTGGAGGATTCCAGCAGCTTCTTCGATGCCTACGCCACGTGGACATGGCGGATGAGAAGCAGGACTCGGCGTCTCTCTTCAAGGTTTGCCCCGGCTGCAACCTATGGAATGTTTTATCAGACGGACGTTCCGTGTGCCTTTACTGCCTGCACTCGGACCCGATAGACATGGAGGATGACTGTGCGTCTTGTCAGGAGATGGTGCCCTGCACGATGAACGACCGATGCAGGTGTTTCAATGAGGGCTGCATGCCAAGGTCCCTGCTCTGGGCGAGTCCCGGCAGCATGCCTCCCCTGCCCAGAAGAAGAAAGTTGAGCAGTCTTCTAAGTACTTTAAGGGACCCCTCCCATGGGGGCCCAACATAAGGCTAAACACTGCAAGTCCACTGCCACCCGGAGCGCCGTTGCGACAGGCTGCATGGCGGCCAGGGAGAGTACAGCGTCTCCATCGCCTTCGACCACGAGCCAATGCTCAAGTTCTTCAAAGAGGAGGAAGTCGGACCATCCGGGCAAGCTTTTGGAGAAGACCCAAGAAGGCCAAGGGGGAGTGGGGCTTTGACCCTACCCCTAAAATGAAAGCCTCAGGCTCGACCAAGGCCGTGAAGGCCCAGGTACATCTGACGAAGGCCCAACATTCCATCTAAGGAGTGTTGGCGTCCATCACAAAGGCCGCAAAGGTGGATCTGAAGTGCACGACCCCGAAGGCAAGAGTATACCTGCCGGCCCTGAGGGAGTCTTCTTTTCATCCAATCGAAAAGACACTGGAGAAGATGACGTCAGAGGAACCACCACCCGAGAAGAGGAGAGTTCACCCTCCGCCTCCTTTCCACCCTGAGGGATGAGAAGGATCCGGACACTGACGACTGGCACGGATGACAACGGTGGATGGGGGGGGGGGGAATCTCCTGTCTCCGCCGGCCAGATCTTAACTGCCCAACGAGGTAGGTTTGTTCCACGCCATGATCTTCTCAAAGGCCTCAAAGCTGTTCCAACTTGTCCCTGAGGAGAAGACGAAAGAGGGGTTCCTTTACCAGTGCAGCGAGGCCAAGAGGAAGACAGTACTTTTGATCCCGCTCTTGGATGACATTTGGGATGAGGGGTTGTCCCCCATGAAGAACGCTTCCTCTGCCCCGGCGAAGAGGGACCGCTATGAAAAGAAATAGTGTGCCAAGCCATCTCCGGACTCTGTGGTTTCGGCGGCAGGCAAGAAGAAATCTTCGGGCTCCTCCTCGGCAGCCTCCTAACCCCCCTCCCCCCCAGACAGTGAGGGGAAGAAGTTGGATGCCATGGGGCGAAGAGTCCTCATGTCGGCCCTTGCCTTCGTGGTGCCCTACGACAGGGAGCTTTGGTTCAAGATCGCTCCCCTCCTGGACTTCCTTCCCGATGACAAGAGGGCAGAGGCATTGGAGATCCTACAAGAAGGCGAGGTGTCGTCTGACCATGCCATTACAGTTGTCACGGACATCGCCGACACAGGCTTCTGCCAAATGGCAACAGCGTTTGCCTTAGTCGGCGGGGCTGGCTGAGGGCCAAGAATTTCCGCCAGGATGTTCAGTCCAAGGTATTGGACATGCCCTTTGACAGGGACAATTTGTTCGGGAAGACTGTGAATGAGTCTCTTCAGGCCATCAAGGCAGACACTCAAGAAGGCTTGCTTCAGCAGCGGCGACCGTCCTTTCGGACTTCCGGAGGAAAATCCCAGGGTACCTCCAAAGGACTCGGGAGGTGCCTCGTCCGACCATCAGCCCTCCCGCTTGTCCGCCCAGGAGACCGACAGGGGTCGTGCTAAATGTGGAGGTGGACTTTGTCATCGCCAAGGTCCCCAAGGCGTTGCTTCGACGTCAAAACAGGACTGAACCAGCCGTGGAGTCGGGCCCACATCCGTGCACCCAGGTGGGAGGCCAGCTGACTAAGTTTGTCAGCGTGTGGAAGACCATCTTCACCGACTGTTTGGTGCTGGACGCTCTCTCCCACGGACACACCCTAGAGTACATCAAATCTCAAAAGTTTCAGATGGTGACTTTTCAGCACATGCTAGGTCAACTGGAAGAGGGCGGGATTTTCTGTCGTCACTGGATTAGGAAGATGCTTATTTTCAGTTCCCCCATCCACAAAGGCCGCTGCAAGTTCCTACGCTTCATGGTTCAAGGGCAACATTACCAGTTCAAGGCTCTTCCCTTCGGATTGAAGTCGGCGCCAAGAGTCTTCACCAAGTGCCTGGCGCCACAGCTGCTCCTACAAGGGACCCACGTGTACCCTTACCTGGATGACTGGCTCATCCAGGCAAGTTCAAAGGACATCGCCATCGAACGCACAGTGAGGACTGTCCAACTGGGATTCTTGGTGAACTATGCAAAGTCCTTCGCAGGACGCATGGTTTCTGGGGGGTCCCGACTCAACAGTTTTGTGTCTGGCGTCTCGGTCGGAGGAGAGGATAGCACCCATCTTGGGCAAGGTACAACAGCTGTTGGCCCTGAAGATTGCAAGGGTGAGGTTCATCAAGTCCCTGCTTGGCATGTCCTCATGAATATATCTCATTTGGCTGTGCATGCTTTGGATGCATCCACTGCAAGAGTTACTCGACGCCCGTTGGATACAAGTATCGGGAAGCTTCAAGGACAATGATACAGTGGTGGGGAGTGCACACACATCTGTCCGCAGGTGTGGATTTCCAGGCCCCACCGCATCAGGAGACGGTCACGGCGGACGCCACCCTGGAAGGATGGGGAGCGCGCACCGGAAGTCTTCATGCATGAAGCCTGTGGCTAGCGAAGGAGATGACGTTGCAAATCAACGTGTTGGAGATGCAGACGGTGTTTTGGGCCCTGAAGTCTTTCCTTCCGTCCCTCAAGGGCAAGGTGGTACGGGTCTTCACGGATGAAACCACAGCAATGTTCTACATCAGGAAGCAGGGGGGGTACCAGATCCCCAGGTGCTCTCCAAAGAGGTGCAGTACCCATGGGATGTTGCTCGTCCAGTTTCATCTGGCAGGAGTGAAGAACACTGTCGCAGACTCTCACAGCAGGTAGCTGCGCTCTTGCCACGATTGGGAACTTCGGCAGGACCAAGTGGATCACCTGTTCTGCAGATGGGGCAATCCGCAGTTTGTTTGCGACGGTGACGAACAACAAGTGCCGGATGTTTGCCAGCAGGTTTCCCCTGCCAGGGAGCACGGGGGATGCATTCTCTTTCCCCTGGGACGGGCTGTTTCTGTATGCGTTCCCTCCGTTGCCGTTGCTTCTACGATTAGTCAATCAACTCAGATGGCCCTGGTGCGTTGCCGTGGCAGATATGGTACCCAGACCTTCGGGACATGTTGGCGTCCCCTCCAGTCAAGCTTCTGGTGGTTGCAGATCTTCTAGCCAGGGAAGGAGGTGCGATTCTGCACCACGACCCAGGATCGCTGAACCTGTAGGCCTGGCTCCTGCAGCACTAGAGTTTGGGGGCTACGATCTCACAGCGGGTTGTAAGGAGGTGCTCACCATGGCCAGAGCTTAGTCTACTCTCAAATGCTACAGACAAGTGCATGAGGTTCGCAGTTTGGTGCCATACTCAGAAGATCGACCCTTTACGAGTGACTGCTCCGCATGTGCTGCCGTATTTGTTGTCATTGTCCAAGGCATGACTGGCTCATGCTTCCATCAAAGTTCATCTGGCAGCTATCTCCCGCTACACCAGATGACCTGGACGATAATCCTTATGGTCGCATATTTTGGTCAAGGAGTTTGTCAAAGGACTATTTCGCTGCGCCGCTGAAATTATTGTCTTGGAAAACAGCTTTTCTTGTGGCCATCACCTCCACACGAGTGGGAGAGTTCCAGGCCCCCTCTTGTAAACCACCTTATTTGACATTCCACAAAACGAGGGTAGTGCTACGGACGCACCGCTCCTTCGTGCCCAAGGTGCTGTCGGACTTTCATCTAAACAAGCCCTTAGTGTTACCTGTATTCTCCCCGACGCCTTTGTCGCCGGCTGAGAGGAATTTTCACTCACTGGATGTGGCTAGAGTGCTGAAGTTCTATGTGGACTGCACAAAGAGTTTCCGGAAGACATCACAACTTTTTGTGAATTTTGGCCCTGTGAACCATGGGAAGGCCCTCTCCAAGTCTTCCATTTCCAGGTGGCTCTCAGGATGCATCACCCGTTGTCACTGGTTGGCAAACCAACCGTCGCCTGCCCACCCGACCAGAGCGATTGCTGCAACTACAGCGTTCCTGTCTGGTGTGCCCCTGCTTGACATCTGCAGGGCTGCTACGTGGAGATTGACGCACACCTTCACGAAGTTCTACTGCGTCGACGAGGAGTCCAGAGTCTGCCAAGCAGTGCTGCGCAACCTGTTCGCTTGAAGGTGAGCCTGGTGAGGAGGTAAGAGATGCTAAATGTTGAGATGCTTAATGTTGAGTATTGCCACTCCCGTGGTTGTGCATGTGTGTACTGCTATGTATTCTCTATTCATGAGCATGTGAATCCATGCCAGACCCCATACTGGAGAAGGAACAAGTTACTTACCTGTAAATGTTGTTCTCTAGCATGGGTCTGGTATGGATTCACTCTGAGGCTTTTCTCCTAGTCCTACTGTCACTTTACGTGCTACCAAATCTGAAGATGGCTGCCAGAGGAGGGGCTTAAGTAGAGGCCATTCATTGGCTGGGGTCAGTATGACCCAGAGACCAATGATTGGTTGTTAGGAGATCGACAGTTCAGAAGTTAAACAGATTTTTTGTTTACCGAGGATTCCCAGTCTGACGGGGAATATTCATGCGGTTGTGAATCCATGCCAGGCCCATGCTGGAGAACAGTTACTTGTTCCTTACTCCTGAACTATATTAATGAAAAATATGGCACTTGGGCAGAATATGGATAACATTGATGGTTCGCACATTTATGCAGCGATCCCCATCAAGTTTTTCTTCATAACTTTTGATATGTAGGTGTCACCAAAATCGCTTTTGGTTCACCAGAAGCGGCTCACTGACAGCTTTGAATAGCGTGCTATCAATATTGCCAAAGTTATCCCATAAACAGCATATCTCCCATTCAAGGGGATTGGGTCAGTCGATGTATTCCATATCTATGACAGGTAATCACCACAGCTGTGCTGCTTTGTAAAATTTTCTGCGTCGATGCCGTCAATACGCTGTCCTCGAGGGCCTCTGTCGAGCCGACGTCACCGGATGTTATAAGTAGGACGCACGACACCCGTAGCCTCAATTCCATTTTTTCCACGAACATGTTTACTTCGGGGATCTCGGCGCGCCTTGGTTGTTCTGGTTCCATTCTTTCATGTCTTAGTCTTCTTCTACCCCACGGCCGGGTTCAAGAAGTGTCGGGGCTGCGGTTCCAAGATGTCGCTGACGGACTCGCACGACGCCTGCCTCTGGTGCCTCGGTGAGGACCACACCACGGACGATTGTGACGAGTGCTAGTCGTTAACATCGAAGGCCTCGCGGGAGCTTAAGAAGAAGCTTTCTGTCGGTAAGGTGTCCAAGCCCCGGAAGTCGAAATCCGCTGGGCTTTTCGACTGATGATTCGAGGGGCGACTCTCCGCATCGTCGGCGTAAATCCAGGGGGACTCGATCCAGGAGTGGGTCCCGCCATTCCTCTGCCTCTTCGAGGCACTCACGAAAGCGCCGTCACTGGTCGCCTTCCCCGTCCGAGGACTCCGCCCGTCGGTGGGTTGCTTGTCCCAACAAACGTTCCACTCCTGGGGAATGGGATTCATTTCGTAAGGAGATGACGATTTTTCAGTCGCAGGGCTCAGTTCCGTCCGTGCCGTCGAAAGGCGCCGGCTGGGAACGTGCTAGAGACACTGTTCGCACGCCTTCAGGCTCGAGCGGTCGTCGCAATCACCGGGCACCTTAGAGGTCCCGATCGGACAAGGTGGATCGCTCTAGCCATGCCCGCTCCAGGTCCCGGTCCTCGACGCCTCGAGACAGTCGGAGCCTGTGAGGTCTTCGAAGACATCAGTGCCAAGGCCGTCGAAGGACTCTCGAGGCTCCGCCTCCGGGGAAGCTGTCGACGCCATTGGTGCCCAGGCTTTCGAAGGACACTTTCGGGGCTCCGCCGTAGAGGCCTGTGTCGATGCCTTCAGCACCACGATAGACGTCGACGCCGATTCTTTCGACGCCTTTCAAGGAGGCTTTATTGGAGGTGCCCCGGAGACCAGTGGAAACTCAGAGAAAGGCCCTGCAGAAGTCAGTTAGGCCTGTTTTGAGCCTTTTTCTGTGCCCTCATTCAGGGATTTCTTTCAGCCTCTGGATTACATCTCTGAGGAGGATGAAGGGTCTGATGAAGGTATGGTTCCTGACAAACTCATGTCTGGTCATAGACAGCTAGAAGACCTGCGTCAGTCTTTGCAGGACGCCAGTGGTCTGGGCACCTCTCCGGAGGTTGAGTTCGGTAGGCCTGAGCCTGGCAAGCACGCCAAGTCCTCGTACCGGCGCCTTATGTCAAGGGTGGCGGAATACTTAGGGTGGTCTGCGCCACCAGGGGATTTTCTGCAGGATGACCTGACTGATATCCTTGACCAAGGTCCACCAACTGACCCGGTACTGCCATTCCATATGGCCTTGCAAAGAAAGGTGGCAGCGGCTTGGACTGCTGCGGAGAGTCTCCCGGCAGTGAGCAAGTCTTTGCCGAAGAAATACCTTCTGGCCAGTAGCGACCCCAGCTACTTGACTACGCACCCCACTCCGGAGTGTTTGGTGGTGCAGGTGGCTACTGCACTGGCAAAACAGGCGTCGTACCCTACCATTCCTCCTGCTAGGGACGACAAATGTTTTGATGGCAGGGCGAAGAAAGTGTTTTCTTCAGGGGGTATGGCTTTACAAGCAGCCAACTCTGTGTGTGCCTTAGCACGTTTCACTCACTCTGTGGATTTGTCTCTTTGGCGGCTGAAAATATTCCCAAAGGGGAGGAACGGAATGGCTTTCTTGCGCTTGTTCAGGATGGCAAGGAATGCCATGTGTGAATCCGTAGAGTCAGGTCTGGACATGGCAGATTGCGTCAGCCGGTCCATGGCGGCGAGCACCGTAATGCGTAGATTTGCGTGGTTGCGTAAATCAGGGTTTGCTCCTGATGTAGAAGCCCGGCTTCTCAACATGCCCTTTGATAGTGAACATCTTTTTGGCAGCAAGGCTGACGAGAGCCTTGAGAGGTTGCAGACCTCCAATGCTGCAGCAAAGTCGTTGTGCGCTACAGTTCGCCAACCTCCGCCTTTTCGTCCTAGGGGACAGCAATGGAGGGGAGGTTTCTATAGCTACTACTCATCCTTCGGTAGATCGAGAGGACCTGCAATTCAAGGGGGCCACTGTAGGAGTACCAGAGGTGTAAAACAAGGTACTTGATGGGCCAAGGCCGCTCGGGGCAGTTGCCTCTTTACCCTCAGGCAATGCCGCAGCCGCTTCAGCTCAGTCATGAGGCCATGTCCCTGGTTCGCTGGTTGGGGGAAGGCTGGCGCAGCATCTTGTAGAATGGCGTGCCATTACTTCAGATGTGTGGGTTCTGGAGGTCATAGCCCATGGCTACGGTCTTCCTTTCCGGCAGAGGCCACACGACAATCCACCAGGGAATCTCTCTTTGAAGAGTCCGGATCCGCTCCTTGCACAGGAAATTCAATCCCTGCTGGAGAAAGGCGCCATAGAACTGATGCCTGTAGCGGAGAGGAACAAGGGATGGTATTCACCTTATTTTTTGATTTCGAAGAAAGACGGAGGATTGCGACCCATCATGGACTTACGTGGTCTGAACAAGCTCCTCAGGAAGGACATGTTCAAGATTGTTACACTCTCTCAAGTCCTCCAGGCCCTTCAACTTCAGGACTGGTTGGTGTCTCTCGACCTCAAGGATGCTTACTTTCATGTGCCGATCCATCCCAAGCACAAGAAGTTCCTGAGATTTGCGGTTGGTGACTCGCACTTTCAGTTTCGGGTCGTGCTGTTCGGATTGACCTCTGCCTTGAGGGTTTTCACCAAGCTCATGATGGTGGTAGCAGCGTATCTCAGGAAAGGGGGGGATTCACGTCTACCCCTACCTGGACGATTGGTTGATCAGGGCGCGCTCCAGAGCAAGTCCTGGATCATCTGTCAGTCACCTGCCACTCCCTTCACAAGCTGGGCTTCTCCCTCAACTTAAAGAAGTCCCACTTGACGACAACTCAGCGGCTCCAGTACTTCGGTGCAGTGCTCGACACGTCCCTGGGACAGCGTTTCCCTCCCCAGGTGAGGGCTCATCACATTCAGCAGATGGTGCACAAGTTTCAGCATGCCCAGACGCTCCCAGCATTCGAGTTCTTGAGGTTGCTCGGCCTCATGGCATCCTGCATTCTTCTGGTGCCAGAGGCCAGGTTGCGAATGAGATCTCTGCAATAGGCTCTCAAGATACAGTGGTCACAGTCCTCCGGCAGGATGTCGGACCCTGTACAGGTTTCGCCCTCGGTCGCCCAGGACCTTCTGTGGTGGGCCGTCGAAGGCAATCTGATGAAGCGGGCTCCATTTTGGCTACCCTGGCCGGAGGTGACGATTGTGACCGACGCATCCCTCACGGGATGGAGAGCTCATGCCAACGAGTTGACAGTCAGCAGTCGTTGGTCTCCGTCAGAGTCCAGACTCCATATCAATCTGTTGGAGCTGAGGGCCGTCAGGCTTGCCCGGAAGGCTTTTCTGCTGACTGTGCGAGGGAAGAATGTCCTGATTCTGACGGACAACACAGTGGCCATGCACTATCTCAACAAAAAGGGGGGGGGGGGGGCAGGGTCACTTCCTCTGTGCAGGAAGGCGATGCAGCTCTGGTTCTGGGCCATCCAGCAGGAAATTTCGATCTCGGCAGTTCATCTGGCCGGAGACGAAAATGAGACGGCGGACGCTCTGAGCAGGCAGAGCGCGAACTCTCACACGAGTGGGAGCTGGCTCAGGAAATTCTCTTGGAGATCTTCGACCTTTGGGGGACCCCACATGTGGATCTCTTCTCCTGCAGTGTCAACCGGAAGTGCGAAAGGTTCTGCTCACAGGAATTTCCTCCAAGATGAGCCTTAGGGGACGCGTTCGTGGTGGAGTGGTCCTTCCCACTGCTGTACGCGTTTCCTCCAGTCCCCGTCATCCCGCAAGTGCTGCGGAGGTTACGGAGGCTCGGTTCCCGGATGATCCTCATTGCTCCAGCATGGGCCCAGAGAATGTGGTACCCTGACCTTCTCGACTTGTCCATCTACCCTCCACGCCGTCCTCCCTACTTTCCGTACCGAGACGATCTGTTCTCACGGGAGGGGGGGGGGTCTGGTTCTCCATCCCGAGGTCAGATCCTTCAACCTTCACGCTTGGCTTCTAAAAGGTTGGAGTATAAGGATTGGGACCTCCCTGAAGACATGATGGAGGTGTTGCTTTCGGCCAGACGGCCTGCAACAAAGTCCATGTACCGTTGCGGTTGGAGAAAGTTCTGCGACTGGTGCAGGGCTAAGAATGTGGATCCTTTTTCATGTGACATTCCTGTAGTTCTTTTTTGCTTTCCTTAGCCCACAAGGGCCTGCAAGTGGGTACCATTAAAGATTACCTGGCGGCGCTGTACATATTTAAGCGCTCATCTGAGGAGTGTTCTTATTTCAAAATTCCTTTAATTTCTCAGTTTCTGAAAGGGCTCACTAATGTGTTTCCACAGTCACCTTTCCAGGTGTTTGTTTGGGATTTGAACCTTTGTTCTAAAATTCCTAATGGGTGCTCCATTTGAGCCTTTACATTCTTGTCCTTTGAGACTGTTGACCCTTAAAACTTTTTTTTTAGTTACGGTTACTTCCGCTCGCAGAGCGAGTGAGTTGCAGGCACTTCCTGTTAAGCCACCCTTCACAGTGTTTCATAAGGACAGTGTTGTCCTTATGGTTCGTCCTTCCTTTCGCTCGAAAGTGGTGTCGGAATTTCATTTAAGCCAGAAGGTCATTCTTCCGGCATTTTATCCTCCTCTGCATCCTGGTAAGGAAGAGGAGAGGCTCCATAGGTTGGATCCTAGGAGTGCTTAAAGTTTCTACATTTCATGCATGTCCCGGGCCAGAGTGGACGATCAGCTCTTTATAGATTACGCTGGAAAGCATTTGGGACAAGGTGTTACTAAGCAGACTTTGTCTAGATGGATTATCTTGGCAATTTCTCAATGTTACCGCTTGGCGGGTAAGGACCCTCCGGTAGGCTTACGGGCCCATTCTACTAGGGGTATGGCTGCCTCTACTGCCCTGCAGAGGGGTGTTCCTATTTGTAACATCTGTGAAGCAGCCACACAGGCTTTGATCCATACTTTTGCAAGACACTACTCCCTAGATTCTATCCATGGGCAGGATCTGGCCTTTGGCAAGGCGGTCCTTTACTCTACAATTTAATTGGGCATTCTAAATTTCTATATTCTAAATTCTTTTCCCTCATCCTTACGTTGGTACTGCTTTGGTAGTCTGTCATAGATGTGGAATACGTCGGAGGACCCAATCCCCTTGAAGAACAAGTTACTTTCTTACCTGGTAACGTTCTTTCGATGGGATGGTCCGACGGCGTATTCCATATCGCTCCCTCCCTACCTGCCCCGCTACAGAATTTCTTATGCGATATTTTCTTATGCGATTGCAGCTTACGTTTCCGCAAGGCTTTCTGTGGTCATACTGGCAGAAGATTGGTGCCACACGTTCTGGGGAAAAAACTACAACTGAGGCTATGGGCGTTGTGCGTCCTACTTGGAACATCCGGTGACGTTGGCTCGAGGACAGCGTATCGACGCAGGACGCATACGCTGAAAATTTTCCGAAGCAGCACAGCTGTGGTGATTACCTGTCATAGATATGGAATACGTCGTCGGACCATCCCATTGAAAGAACGTAAGAAAATAACTTGTTCTTTTGTACAATGGTAGTGAAACCACTCCTTCCTGGAATCTTCTATTAGCTGTGACGTCAAGAGGGGTTTCTGTGTTTAGATTAGCGCAAGGCTTCAAGGGATGATGGCCAGTTTTATGACAGCCTAAGTGGTTTTAGTCATAAAAGCTGGGGAGCTGAAGAATTTTCTTCTCTTGCCCCCTGCAAAACGATCTGTACCAACCTTTAGTTTGTATTTTTAACAGAATGGCCTCAAGTTTGAAGGAAACGCAGACCTCCATTTCCATGGTGACAGGCTTTGAAATCTAGTTTCACAATTGAAGACCCACAGCCAAGAAATGAAACTAGAAACCAAGATGTGGGGGTCTACCTCTGCTGAAAGTAGTTTTTCACCAACCTTAGCAAATGCACACAATCTGGATTTGGAAACCATTGCTCAAGTAATTTCATGCAAACCGTGATCACAAACCTTTCCTTCTACTGCAATTCACATCTCCTTGTAGATTCCCTGACTTAAAGGATTCTTCTGTGATGGGCTCCTTATGGACAGACCTTCAGTTCCTTTATTACACTTTCACACGTTTTGAGGAGCATATCTTTAACTGAATGGGAAAACTGATTTTACATGCAAGTATTCTTGTCACAGTAAACCCCCCATTCTGCTGTGCCTGCTTGCACACTATATGGGCATTTTCATGTAACTTCTGAATACTGCCGTTTGCGACAATAGGATTTCCGCTCTCCTAGACTTTTTGCAACTATTCATGTCTTTCCCTTGTGTCAGGCAATGAGCATTTTTAAGCATCTCCAAGTTTTGATGCCGAATTTCGCTCCTTTTCGCTTTGCAATTGCAGGGCCTTATTTCTCCAGCATGGGGTCTGGCATGGATTCACATGCTCATGAATATTCCCCGTCGTCAGGCTGGAAATCCTCGGTAAAGAAAAAATCAAGATCAGTTTCATTTCTTATCTGTCATTCTTAGTAGTAACCAATCACTGATCTCTGGGTCATACTGCCCCCAGCCAATGACTGCCCTCTCCCTAAGCCCCGCCTCTGGCAGCCATCCTCAGATTTTTACTGCACGCTCAAGTGTTGGGAGTCCTCGTGCTTTAGCTCTTGAGTTTTTGCTGCGTTTTTTGCGCTTTTTCAGGAGATTTTCTCTTTTTTTCAGTTTAATCGAGCCTCAAGCTCCACCGTTTCTACTTCCGATAACGGGGACCCGTTTCGGAATTCTTCTACGCCCCTCAAGGGTGAAGTTTTCGTCAAGTTTACACTTCTTGGAGGATTCCAGAAGATCTGCGGCCTACCTCAACGGACATGGCCCAGGACAAGGGAAGCTCGACGCCCGGATTCAGGTGCTGCCCTGGATGCGGATTGCAGAACGTTTTCAAGGAGGACGAGCACTCGCGTTGTCTGTCTTCATGAGGACAAGACGCACGTGGAGAAGGACTGTGCGTTTTGCAAGAACCTTTCGGAACAGACCAAACAAGATCGTCGTTCCCGCCTCGCCGCCTGGCTGCAGAAGGGCACAGCAGGTGAGAGGGCGAAGCAAAAGTCTGAGCGGGCTTCTAAGTCCTGTGAGGGCGCCCCGGCGACGGGGGCCCAACAGAAGGCCAAGCACCGCGAGTCCGTGGGCACCGGCAACGCCGAAAGGTCGGGCTATTCAGCTACCAGGCAGGGCGCTACTTCCCCAGCACGTTCGACCACGAGCCAGCGCTCTGGTTCGGGGAAGAGGAAGTCTGAGAACCCAGGTAAGCCGCTGGAGCGGACCCGGTCGATATCGAAGGGGGAGCGAGACACTGACCGTCCCCCCAAGGCTAAGGCCCAGGACGCACCTAAGGTGGTGAGGGCTTTGATCCATCCGGCAAAGGCCTCCGTCGAAGTGGTTGCTGCGACCCTGGCGAAGCTGGCTGAGACTACGCCAGTGGAAATGGCCTCTGGGCCCAGAGTATCCCTGCCACCGCGGAGGGAGTCCTCTTTCCAGCCCATCGTTAAGACCCCCATGAAGCCCCCGGCAGAAAAAGAGGGGGGGGGGTGTGCCGGTGGCCATTACAGACTCGGAATCAGCCTCTTAGGAGGAGCTGGTGGAAGCCGAGAAGAGCCTCAACGAGAGGTTCATAGGCCTCAACGAGAGGTTCGAGAAGGTTCGATCCCAGGGGACGGTCCCCGCTGACGTGATCGAAGCTAGCGACGATGGCGACATAGAGGGCCCAGTGGAACGGCCATCCCGTCTGTTGCAGCCATTACCCAAGCCCCAGGATAGCTCGGCGGCCATTTTGTTGGCAATCCAATCCTTATGTACCGAGATTATCACAGACCCCGACGGAAGATCCAGAACCGGGCCCGTCGGGAAGCCCTCCGAACAAGTGGAGAAGAGTCCACCCCGCTCTGCCCTTCGTGCCTGCGAAACCTGTGGACCCCTCGTCCTCGCCGGACCCTAGAGAAGATACAGATACAGCGACGGACACAGCGTCGGGATGTCTGCTGTGTCATCGCCGCCATCACCTCCCCTCCCCACCCCCCCCCTCGCGGGCTTCCCCAGCCGACAAAATTGCCTCTTTCCATGCCATGAGAACCAGGGCATCCGAGCTCTTCCAGCTCTGCCCGGAAGAACAAAAAAAGGAAGGTTTTCTGTACCAACGACGAGAGGCCAAGAGGAAGACGGCCCTCGCGGTGCCTTTGCTCGATGACATCTGGAACAAGAGGCTTGCTGTCCTCAAGAACCCTTGCACGGCACCCGCCAAGAGGCACAGGTACGAGAAGAAGTACTGAGTCCCCGATGCCGCCCCCTTGTGCCTCAGGGCCCAGCCCACGCCAGACTGTCATCTCGGCAGCAGCTAAGAAGAAGGCAGCGGGTGCGGCGGCTTCAATTTCCACTTCCCCGCCGGACAGCGAGGGCAAGAAGTTTGGACTCCATGGGACGACAAGTCATCTCGGCGGCGACAACGATTAAGGCGGCCAATGCCTTAGCGATCGTGGCCCGCTACGACGGGGAGCTCTGGTTCAAGATGGCTCCCCTGCTAGACTTCCTACCTGACGACAAGAGGGCGGAGGCCATAGAAATTCTGCAGGAAGGCGAGGTGGCGTCGGATCACGCCATAACGGTGGCAACGGACATTGCCGATACTGGATTTCGCCAACTGGGCAACGGAGTTTGCCTCCGACGACGAGGATGGCTCAAGGCGACAGACTTTCGCCAGGACGTCCAGACCAGTGTGTTGGACATGCCGTTCGACGGCAACAACCTCTTTGGTAAGGCGGTGGACGAGTCGCTACAGGCCATCAAGACCGACTCGGAGACGGCCCGGGCCTTAGGTGTGCTTCAACAGCGACAGCCCTTTCGGAGCTCCGGAGGCAGACAGGGTGCCTCCAAAGGTTCCAGCGGTGGCTCCTCCACTTACCGCTAGGTATTCTGCTCCTCTTCCCAGGAGGCCTACAGAGGTCGCGGCAAGTAAGGGGTATCCTGCCGTCGTCGCCAAGGCGGCAAGGCTGCCTCCAAGCAAGACTGACCCGGCCGTGTTGTCGGGCCCCCACCGAAGCACCCCGGTGGGAGGCCGGCTGACGAAGTTCGTCAGCGTGTGGGAGTCCATCTCCACTGACCGTTGGGTGTTGGACACCCTGGCCAACGGGCACTCGCTGGAATTCCAAAAGAAGTGCCCTCACTTTCCTCCCGTGGCCAGGAAGGAAAATCACGTCCCTCAACTGCTGTTGGAGGTAAGGGCGATGCTCAAGAAAGGTGCCATGGAGCTCGTCCCCAGAAGGCTCTGGGGCTCACTCAAGGTACTTCCTCGTCAGGAAGAAGACAGGCGGTTGACGCCCCATCCTTGACCTGCGTCGCTTAAACAAGTACATCAAGGCGCAGAAATTCAGGATGGTCACCCTCCAGCACGTGCTGGGACAGCTGGAGGAAGGCGACTTCCTGTCATCTTTGGACCTAGAGGATGCTTACTTCCACATCCCTATTCTAAAAAGGCACAGGAAGTTCCTCAGGTTCGTGGTTCAGGGACGCCACTACCAATTCAGAGCCCTACCGTTCGGATTAAAGTTGGCACCCAGGGTTTTCACCAAGTGCCTGGCACCAGTGGCAGCTGCGTCTGCAGGGGATCCACGTTTACCCCTACCTGGACGACTGGCTAATCCGGGCAAGGACAAGGGAACTCGCCGTCGAACACACGGCGAGGACCGTCCGGTTGCTCACAGAGCTGGGGTTCGCCATCAACTACCCCAAATCCGACCTAGTTCCATCGCAGATAGCACTGCTTCTGGGAGCGAAGCTCGATACAGTGGGGCAATTTGCCTCCCCAAGACCATCCTGGGCAAGGTGCAGCGCCTGCTAGCCACGGACATGGCCAGGGTGAGGTCCATCAAGTCCCTCCTCGGGATGTCGTCCTCGTGCATCTCTCTTGTACCCCTTTGCAGACTTCGGATGCGTCCGCTACAGGAGTTCCTCGACGGCCGCTGGCTTCCGGCGAGGGGCTGTTTCGAGAACAGGATCCCTCTCGACAAGGAGTTCCGTCGGGCGATCTTATGGTGCGGCGTCTGTGCTCTCCTCACGACAGGCACGGAATTTCAAATCCTGGCATTTCAGGAGACGGTGATGACGGACGCCTCTCTGGAGGGTTGGGGGGCCCACACCGGAGACCTCCACGCAAGAGGCCTTTGGCTCCCGGAGGAGAGGTCTCTCCACATCAACATTCAGGAGCTCGGAGCAGTGTTCTGGGCTCTCAAGTCGTTCCTTCCGTCCCTCAAGGGCAAAGTGGTGAGGATCTTCACCGACAAAACCACCACGATGTTCTATATACAGAAGCAAGGAGGCACCAGATCCCCAGCCCTATCCAAGGAGGCCCAGGATCTGTGGCACTGGGCCGTCGCCCAGGGGATGTTTCTGGGGCCCTTCCACATGGCAGGAATAAAAAACACCATCGCCGACTCACTCAGCAGGGAGCTACTCTCGTGCCACGAGTGGGAACTGCGCCAGGATCAAGTGGATTGACTCTTCCAACGATGGGGCAAA
The DNA here is from genome assembly GCF_040938575.1 of Ambystoma mexicanum. Lineage (NCBI taxonomy): Eukaryota > Metazoa > Chordata > Amphibia > Caudata > Ambystomatidae > Ambystoma > Ambystoma mexicanum. Next base: position 971,811,772 of record NC_090931.1, on the reverse strand, counting down.
CCCCAGATTGACCTGTTTGTGACGGTGACGAACTCCAAGTGCCAGAGGTTCGCCAGCAGGTTCCCACAGCCGAGGAGCATGGGCGATGCTTTCTCGTTCCCTTGGGACGGCCTGTTTCTATACGCGTTCCCTCCATTGCAGTTGCTGCTCCGCCTCATCAACCAGCTCAAGAAGTACAGGTGCAGGATGATCCTCGTCGCACCGGCGTGGCCGGGGCAAATCTGGTTCCCGGACCTTCTGGACTTGTCAACGTCCCCGCCAGTCAAGCTGCCGGCGGACGCGGATCTTCTCTCCAGAGAAGGAGGCCCCATTCTCCATCACGACCCACAGTCGCTGAACTTGCAGGCTGGCTCCTGCAGCACTAGAGTTTGGAGGGTACGATATCCCGGCTGATTGCAGAGAGGTACTTGGAAAGGCCAGGGCGTCCTCAACTCTCAAGTGTTACGGTCATAAATGGAAGAGGTTCTCTGTCTGGTGCCGTGCACAGAAGATTAACCCTCTGCGGATTACGGCCCCTCAAGTGCTGCCGTACCTACTGTCGTTGGCCAAAGCTGGACTGGCTCACGCCTCCATAAAAATACATCTGGCTGCCATCTCCCGATATACCAGCACTACGGGACGGGCGTCCTTGTGGTCTCATTGCCTGGTGAAGGAATTTATGAAGGGACTATTCCGATCATTCCCGCCGGTGAAGGCTCCTGCCCCAGCGTGGGAGCTTAATGTGGTGCTGACCAGGCTCATGGTTGCCCCATTCGAGCCTATGCGTTCGGCGCCTTTGAAGTTCCTGTCATGGAAGACAGCGTTCCTCATGGCCATCACCTCTGCACGACGAGTGGGAGAGATTCAAGCCCTATCTTGCAAGCCTCCATACTTGAATTTTCATGATACGAGGGTGGTGCTGAGGACGCACCCCTTCATGCCCAAAGTGCCATCGGACTTCCACCTCAACGAGCCCTTGGTGTTACCAGTTTTCTTCCCGTCGCCTTCGACGCCGGCCGAGAGGACTTTGCACTCACTGGGTGTAGCTAGAGCACTGAAGTACTACGTGGACCGCACAAAGAGTTTTCGGAAGAAGTCACAATTGTTTGTGAACTTTGGGTCTGTGAATCAAGGGAAGGCTCTCTCGAAGACTTCCATTTCCAGATGGCTCTCTGGCTGCATCATGCATTGTCACCGGTTGGCAAACCGACCGCTGCCTGGCCGTCCGAGAGCCCATTCGACCAGAGCAATCTCTGCTACCACAGCGTTCCTGTCTGGTGTGCCCCTGCTGGACATCTGCAGGGCTGCTACGTGGAGGTCGACGCACACCTTCACAAGATTCTACTGTGTCGATCGGGACTCCAGGGAGGAGTCCAGGGTCGGCCAAGCAGTGCTGCGCGACCTTTTCGCTTAAGGTGAGCCTGGTGAGGAGGTAAGAGATGCTTAATGTTGAGTTGTTGTATTGCTTAATGTTGAGCCTGTTGCCACCGACCGTGGTTGTGCATGTGTATACTGCTATGTATTCTTTTATTCATGAGCATGTGAATCCATGCCAGACCCCATGCTGGAGAAGGAACATGTTACTTACCTGTAACTGTTGTTCTCCTGCATGGGTCTGGCATGGATTCACATGCGAACCCTCCCACCTACCCCTCTCCGGCTCTTCACTTGGTCATACTGCCACTTGGCGTGCTACCAAATCTGAGGATGGCTGCCAGAGGCGGGGCTTAGGGAGAGGGCAGTCATTGGCTGGGGGCAGTATAACCCAGAGATCAGAGATTGGTTACTACTAAGAAAGACCGATCAGAAACGAAACTGATTTTTTCTTTACCGAGGATTCCCAGCCTGACAAGGGGGAATATTCATGAGCATATGAATCCATGCTGGAGAACAACAGTTACAGGTTAGTAACTTGTTCCTTCCATGTTAGTTCACAGTAGGCCTTTCATTTTGGGGATACTGACTCCTCTCTTTGATTATTGCATTCAGGGCTATTTCACCCCACAACACACAAGCTCACCTCCTGCGCCAATTCCCTTGATTTCCACTTCGACAAGCACCTCTCCTTCAAGACCCACATAGCTAAGAAAACTCAGACTGCTTGGTATCCGCTCTCCCTACTGCGGAAATTCAAGCCCTTCTTCCCTCCAGAGAGCTTTAGACCTACTGTTCAAGCGCACGTCCTATTCCACCTGGATGGGGGCAATTCACTTCTCGAAGGCCTCCCGTCATCCTCTCTTGTGCCCCTGAGAAGTGTCCTACAGTCTGCTGCACGCCTCAAGGGTCTACACAGATACGACATCACCCGGCACTCAACCTTCCTTGGCTCCCACTGCTAGCAACGGATCGACTTCAAGTCTTGATGCATCATCTATAATGCAGTCGGCCAGCTACCTCAATGCTAACCTCTGCTTCTCCAGCAGACAGCGCACCACCAGAAGCCATGACACGTGCAGACTTGAAATTCACCACTGCAAAAAGCAATGAACCAGAAAACAAGCCTTCACTACCTATGCCCTAAGACTATGAAACCCCCTCCCTGTCGGCATCAGACCCGCACCCACGCTCCTAAAATTCAGACAATAACACAAGACCCACCTCTTCACAAATTAACACCAGCACCAAAAAAGATGGTGCTCAGACAGACACCACTAGCCATGAGCCAGCAGACCTTAATCTTAAACTTCGGTTGCATGAAGAAACTGCTGCAACGGCAGAAATTCTTAAAACTAGTGAACATGAAACCATACCGCTTGACGAAACTAACAGGCACGTACCAGGATAGTACTTCCAATGATACAATCATAGCCACAACCAAGCAAATAGATTCCTGAAACCAGTCTGCTACACTTGGGCCTCTAGCCATGTAACATACTCAACCGTAACTCCTTTTTCAATTTCCAGACATCCTGACTGGGCCTCAGTCTATTTTCGGACAGTAGGGATGTAATTGAAGCCCCCTCCCTAACCCAACAAGGTATGGTATCCACTGTTCTCTTACTTAAGTGGTCCTTTGAATTACATGTGTACCCACAGCACTAGGCACTCCCTAACTGCCCCAGCTAACCTGTCTCACCCTAACAGCAACTTTACTGATGCACAGATGAGAATTAATCCTGATCTGCCAAAATTGGTAACAGAAAATCAACTTCTATAGTTAAGGCTCTGTGTCTGGCCAACAATTCTCGTGCATAAAACCAGGCATCATACGGAAAAGTAATACAAAGAATAATATATACTAACTAAATGCTTTTACTTCTCTTTCCCCTCTCACTTTCTCCTCTTCCACCCTGTTCATAAAACAAAAAAACTATTTGTGATCACTGTCTTTGTAAATACGTGGGAAGCTTCAAATGTCATGTTACAAAAATGCTATCGCATATGATTCTTGCTCACCCTTTAATTTGCTAAAAAACACCAAATTATTGCTTTCGAATGTATAGGACTTAAAATGGGTGGAACAGCCACCTACATGCTCTGTCATAAATCCTGTATCAATTGCCAAACAAATATGTACTTTCAGCCTTGATAAGGACCCGGAGGATTCGTCCCACATGTTGACTGACCACTTAGACTCGTATGTCCTGTACCCTTTATTCCATCCTTGTGGGGTGTCCCCCAACATGGGGACGGTACTGGAACCTTTGGCAGTGAAAAGGTGAGCTTCCCCTTTAAATTTAGAATAGCGTGTAGGGAAGTGGCAACGCCCCGCTGAGGCCCTGCCCTCTGGCTCCTCACCTCAGTCCCTTTTTACGCATGGATGGTATCGGACCTGGCAGTCAGCGCAGACACTTTTTTAGCTTTTTGCTTGCTCCCTGTTTGTTTTTTCAATTTTTGCTCACTTCCCTTTGGTGCCTCGCCTCCCCCGGCGCATGTCGCCTGCAGGAGGCTTTGATATGTGCCTCACACGACCGCTCATTCCTGGCTTCTGACCCCCATGCAAAGTCTTGAGTGTTTGGGGACAGACCACCACTGGGACTCATGTTCAGCCTGCAGTGCTCAAGGTCACAGGGCAATGAAGAATCGTTTCACAGTGGAGGGAGATCTTCCACACCACTTCTCCTCCCCACCTTAAAGAATTTGTCTCCAAAACCCTTCGTCATGACAAGGTAGGCCCTCTGTTCAGCACAACTCTACAGCGCAGCAATTCCTTCCCTGATATGTCCACGGATTGGGGTTCCTCAGAGTCAGTCTCTGGCAGGCCCGAGGTCTCTAATGCTACCTGCTCCCAAGCAGAGGGGCTCACGGCCCTATCAGGCTGCCCTCGGAGCAGCGATCAAGTTTGTCCCCTTCTACTCCAGCGGGTAAGGGAACCTCGAGAGCCACCTCCAAGAGACTGTCCTCTGCTAGGTTCAGCACAGCTACCGGCACAGGTGCCGATGGTGTCCAGCCTACCGGAGCTCTCTCGGAGGTTGCAAGTCAGGTCATTACGACTACCGGCCACCCGGCTGAGTGATCAGCGCCTATAAGAGTGTTCTCTGAGGTTAGACCCCTCTGCTTTGTGTGCAAGACCCAAGCTGTATTCTCTTGTGTATGAAGCCTCTCTTGGCTCAGGGCCTTCATGCCCTCCCGCCCACGGTAGGCACAAGGCTTCAAAATGGCAGAGCGGCACGTGGCAGAGCCTGCCAGGAAGGCAACCATCTTGGATCCAGCTCTGGGCCTGCCAGTGCTTTCGCCCATCGAATGGGCTTGGCAGGTTGATCCCGTCCCCTTCCCTCTGGAAGCGGCAGCGGATCCTACGTTGCAGGTTTTTGGTCCCCCCAGGGGTGCATCTACCCATTGCAGCCATATGGCCACACACCCCAGGCGCCTCTGGGCTTTGACCCGGAGTGGAGGTCCAGCTCCTCGGAGGGCTGGGCCACTAGAGACCCCAGCTGCGTGTGAGGACCGCTTCTTCGAGCGTTTCCTTTTCCTCATGCATTCCCCTCAGATGAAGGGGCTCCTGAAAGACATTGTGAAAGTAGTCATTGCGCAGGTGGCGCCTCCCCGACCCCTTCCTCTGGGTACTCCTCCCATGCCTCCTGCGCTGCATGTGCGATCCCTACACTGGTTCAGACCCTACCGCTCGTTCTGACCCCTCCACCTCCTGTACCACCAAAGCCTCCCCCTCAACAGCCGTTGGAAGACCCTGCCGGCACCTTTGTCCCAAGGCCCTGCATTCCCCTAGGTCTGTGAAAGGGGGTGAGGGGGCAGATGACGCCTAGGATGATGGGTATTGGTTAAGGCCTTTCATGAGCGCCTTACGGGCCTGGCAGAGTTCTTCGGGTTCCCTCTTCCCAAGGACGCCCCCCAGGAGTCAGGTGTGCTAGCAGAGGTCTTGGGGAAACGCACCATGATCTGGTCTGGCATCCTCCTCCAGAAGGATAGTCCTCCAGGTGACGCGAAAGGTCTGGGAGAAGCCCAGGGCCAAAGCCCAGATGAACAAGAAGTTGGACAGCAGGTTTAGCCTGATGGACGGGGAGCCAAACCTCCTTGCCCCCCACCCGCAGCCCCATTCCTCTGTGGTGGCTGCGGCCTCGTATTATAAACCCTTGTCCTAGTCTTCCTCCAGGGGAGCCACCTCCAGTTTTCGAGTCCTTGGGGAAAGCGCTGTTTCTCCATCTCAGGTCTGCATCTACGGCAAGCGAATGCGGACACCCACTTGGCTGCGGCTAACCAGAAACTGTGGTGGTAGCTCTGGAATTTCTGCCTGACCTCCCCGCAGACAAGCAAGCCTCCTTCAAGGGACATTGCACAGGACCTCATGCAGTCTTCAGTCTCCCACATTGTCACAGCCAGCAGAGGGCTGTACCTTGGGGTTGAGATGAGGATGACGGCGTAGATGCACTTCACAAAGTTCATCTGATGTGCAGGAGCGGATCCTGGATCTGCCCTTTGAGGGCATGGACCTTTTTCATTTGCTGACCGATGGTGAGTTGACAAAGAAGAAAACCTCCACTCAGACCACCAAGTCCTTTGACAAAACCAGGTCAAAACTCCTCCCCTCAGTCCCAGGACGGGACCGAGTTCAAGCCTTGTGCTTTCTCCGGCTTAAAGGGGTTCCGGGACCGCAGTAGGCAAAGGCTTGACAGGTCGCCCAGCGACTACAGGAAGAAGCAACAGAGGATGTTGCGTGGGTCTTTCCACTTCCCCACCTTTGACACCAAGAAGCAGTGACGTGCATGTCGGGGAAAACAGCTCGCTTGTGGGGGGGTGGGCGTCTTTTTAGCAACCCGTGAATCCTGTCTGTAGTCTCTATGGTCTTCAGTCTTCCTCTTCCTTTGCCTCTACCAACCTCTTCTCCTCTTCGTCAGATCTGGTCCCAGGCTCTTTTATGGGATGTCCTTTCGCTCTTGGAGATGCAGGCGATGGAACCGATTCGCAGTGAACGAGCGGAGCTCAAGAGGACGGATTAGCACGAGATTTGATTCAGGAAGGCTGGGATTTAACCCATGACTGGACACACATGACAGAAAGTACAATTGTGGAGAACTACAATTAGCCCTGATTTGAGAAAGACGGTGGATCCGTAGAAACACGTGTAATCACAGAGGGCACACTTATTTGAAGAAAATAACAATTAAATCCATTTACATTGAAAAATTGAGAAAAGGCTACTTGTCTTTTTTCTCAAAGGTAAATGGGCGCATGGGTAATATGTTGAAGTAACCATCTGGAATCGATTGCTCTTGTAGACAGGGGCTTCAGTTACGATTTCAGGATTTTTGCCGTACCCAAGAATAACCAGGCTGTCTTGATGGTAGTTCTGGACCTGTCATTTCTAAATCTGTCTTGACCACTGGAATGCTTTAAGATGATTACTCCTGCGTACATAGCCAAATCTGTGTGTGCCCTGGACATCAAGGATGCGTACCTGCATGTACTCCTCCATCAACTAAATCGAAGTTTCTGTGGTTCATGATTGTCGTACTACTTTCAGTACAAGGTGCTGCCTTCTGGCCTGAGCTTGGCCCATTGTGTCTTCACGAAGTTGATGAATTCAGTGGCGGGCCTTCTCCGCTTAAGAGGGCCATCATATATACCCTTTTCTGGAAGACTGGCTGGTGAGGGCGAGGACACCCAAAAGGGTGGTGCAACCATGCCAGCGATTGGTGGATGTCCTTCATCAGCTGGGGTTTTCCCCTCAACCAGAGGAAATCAGTTAAGCCCCTCTCAGGATCTGGTCTTCCAAGGGGTGCTTTGGAACACTACTGTGCAGCGTGTGTTCCCCCATGCCCGAGAGGCTTATGCTCATCTGCATGACGGTGGCACACTTTGTGGCCAACTCGACCACCTCAGCGTTGTGGTTCCAGCACATTTTGGGCCTGATTGCCACCTGTGTGCTCACTGTACAGCACGCTCAGCTCCACCTGGCGGCCTTTTGGGATCAGGAGACTGGTCTCAGTCGGACAGGATCCCAATACCATCGCTCCTGCTGCTTGATCTTTGCTGGTGGCTGATGGAGGGAAATATCTCAGTGGGAGCCACCTTCACCCGTCTGGAGCCTCCCCTTGTGGTGATGAGACTCCTCCCTCTCGGGTTGGATGGCTACTCTAGAGGGCTATGCGATTCATGGGGCATGGTCCAGGACGGAAGCCCTCTTGCATATCAGTCTGCTCGAACTCTGTGCCGTGGGCCTGGCCCTCAGGACGTTCTTGCCTCATCAGAGACAGGCCTGTTCTGGTCAGGACAATTTAACTACAATGTTTTACCTGAACAAGCAGGGTGGCACCATTCAGACGACCTCCCCCCCACCCCACCTCTGCATGGAGGCGGTTTCGATTTGGGAATCGCCCCTGACGGGGGAGAATTTGGATGTTGGCAGTCCACCTCCTGGGGTACAGCAATGCAGGAGTGGACATGTTGAGTCGCTTGGGGTTCAACACCTATGAGTGGGAGTGGCACGACGACTCCTTGTTGCCTCCGTTTCAGCATTGGGGGGTTCGCAGACCTGGATTTATTCACATCTTCCTGGAATGCCACGTGCTCCCAGTTTGCTTCATGGGCAAGTATGGGTCGGCCGATCACTGGGAGATGCCTTCCAGATCTGTTGGCAAGGCGGCATGTGTTATGCGTCCCCGCCCACCCCTCTGCTCTAACGGACCGTCTGCAAGTTCTGGACCTTTATGGGTTGCAGCCCTCATCCTGGTTGCCCACCACTGAGTCCTTCGAGACCCTGGTTTTCGGATCTGCTGCAGTTGTGCTCCCAGGGTCCCGTCCATCTTCCGATCCCAAGCAGTGGCTTCCTGACGCAGCAGGACAGGGCAGTGGAACATCCAGACCCAGCCAAACTGGCCCTGGCGGCCTGGTTCCTGATCAGCTCAGGCTTCTGCATGCTGAATTTTTAGATGACAACGGGGACATCATTCAGCAGGCTAGAAGGCCCTCGACTCAGTCCAAGTATAAGAGCAAATGACTAGTTTCTGCCATTGGGCTCGCGACAAAGGTCTTGACCCAGTCTCCTGTCCTCTGTATGATGTACTGGCTTTTTCAGCACACCTGGCTCGTTCTGGAGTTCAGGTGGATACTTTCTGCACATATTTGACGGTCTTCGGGTCTTCTAAGAATTCCCCTGAGTATGTGTTTTCATCGGCCAAGGTTAAGATCCAACTTGCCTAGGCTTTTTCCTCCGGTGCATAGGCTGCATCCGCCCTGGGACCACAATGTGGTTCTTGCAGCTTTGCAACGTGAGCCTTTCGAGACAATGGCTTCTGTGGACATCTGCATGGTGATGCTAAAGACTGTTTAGTTGGTGGCTCTCAGCTCTGCACGCAGGGTTAGTGAACTTCCGGTGTTGTCTTCATGCGAACCCTTCACCACGTTTCACGACAAGGTCATCTTGTGCACTCCCCAAACATCTTCTCCGTTCCATCTGAATCAAGACATGTGCCTGCCGGGGGTCTTCCTGAACCCAGTCGGAGGCAGAGAGGGCCCTACATTCCTTGGACCTCAACAGGGTTCTCAAGTTTTATCTCTCTCAGACAACTTCCTTCAGGAATTCCGAGGCATTGTTTGTGACTCCTCCCCCGGGTCTCGGGCTTCCAAAGCCTTTACTACCCATTGGGTGGGTCAGGCCATTTTGGAGGCGTACATGGCCATGGGCAAACTTGTTCCTGAGGGGATTCATGCCCATGCGGTCAGAGGTAAGGGTACGGCAGTCACGTCTCAGCGACCTGCTTCTTGGGATGTCATCAGCAAGGCGGCTACTTGGGCCACTCAGTCAGCCTTCTGTAAGAACTACTAGCTGGACACCAGCTTCAGGCGCAATGCAGATTTTGTTCAGGTGGTTCTGAAGAACCTTTTCACTTGATCCTAGCTATGAGGCAGGTTGTCACAGCTCCACCCCATGTTCTTGTTCGGTAGAATCCCCCACAAGGATGGACGCAACTGGACAGGGACGTTTGAGTAAAGTTATTTTTAACCGTAGTGACTAGAGTACTCCTTCCCCCACTAGTATGCCAACGGTTTATAGGTATTAAGTTTAGCCAGGTATCTAAGTGTCCAATGTCTTCACAGGGGACTAAGATGAGTTGCCGGAGGACCGGGCGTTTCCACATCAGAGGCAGCGCCCCTGCGTGCTATACTAAATTTAAAGGGGAAGCTACATTTTTTGCTGCCAAAGGTTCCGGTACCGTCCCCATGTTGGGGGACGCCCCACAAGGATGGAGGAAAAGGGACTATGGACAGAGTATTCTAGTCACTACGGTGAGTAACTTTAATGTAATAAATAATAGAAACCCTACTGGAAACCAGAATCTGTATTATTTTGAGCGCAAGTGTATCTGGTTTCAGTTACCCATTAGCCAATACACAAGGTGTGGGCAACACCACCCTCTCCCCACCCCCTCTCCCCCTCACCCCCCACACTCGGTCCCATCCGCCTGCGACCTTGCTGCCAAGAAAAACCTGCATAATAGGAGGCTCTTGGACAGTCTCCATTCCCCCCTCTAAACCTATTGCCTACCTACCTGATACCACTGCCATAAATTACATCAACAGGAAGGCCCTTGTTTGGTCATTCAGATTGCACCTACCGACAGTGCTCCATTGGGTCACTGTGATTGTTAACAAAAGCTGTGCCTGTAGGCAGTCGGAACGCCCAGGCGGAAGCACTCAACTGACTCGTGGAGGTGTCAGAGTGCAAGCTGAAAAGGGACCTCATGGAAGAGATCAACAGGAGGGAGTATTCCTAGATCCATATGTTGATTCAGCCAGGACAAGGAAATGTGAAATCTTTGGCTCCAGGCAGTTTTCTTCATGGGGTTCCCTTGGGTGCTGCTATGGTGATCACTTGCAGTGATCACTCCAGTGAATGTCACCCCCTCACTCCCCTTACCTGCTGATTCCTTTGGTGTTGAAGTTTGGAGCACATGATTTAATTTGCTCCGGACTGGGCTCAGAGAGATTGGTATCCAGTCCAATGGGCTGCTGTGCTATCCTTGAAGGATCCCATAAAGTGAAGAGCTTCTGTTGCAGGCTTGCAGCAGAATTCTCCACCACTTTGCCAGGAAGCTGTACCTTCAGCCTTGACACCAGCATTGGTATCTAATAGATGTTTTAGTGTGATGCTATCTGCTCATCGCTAATTCACCAAGTCGAACTATGCTTGCCATTGACGCGGATTTTCCACCTTGTGCTGTGAAAGGGTTGAGCCTTTGTTATGCCCTATAGGCAAGGTTTTCGAGTTGTCATCTTTGGCCGGTGGGTGTTGAGAAAGATTTACTTTTAGCTGCTTTCTTCCAGTAGACTTCTATTGGAGACCATATCTTTTTGCTACTGTCTGCTACCTGACCTGACTTTTTGGAGATGGGTAAAATTGCTTTTTGCTCACATTTATGTGCAAAGTGATCAGTCCTTAAGACTAATCGAATACCTATATGCGCACACCTGTGCTTAATATCACTAACTAGTTTTAATGCTAAACTGGGGTAAATAACTAGGGTGCGGAGGAGGAATACAGATGCTGACATGGGGTCTGAATCGCACAAAGCACAAAAAATTGTCTAACTTGAGACATTCCCGTCCCCTGCACAGCATACAAACTGAATAGACAGTCAAACACTTTGACAAGTATCAAGTGTTTACTTGTACATTTTTAGATTTCACAAAATCAAATGTTGATCTTCACACTAGTTAATTCAAGTCTAGTCAAAAATAAAAGTGTTATATAAAACAAATTGACACCTGCAACCAACAGGGAAAATCTTGATTGTAAGGTTTTTGCAGCTAAACACGTTTCAGGGTATACACCCCTTCTTCAGGAGCAAATGATTCTGAAAAGAATACATACAAAAAGACAGTTCAGGGTTCTGATTTCTAGAAAATTGTCACAGTATATCAATCAGTGTCAGGGTTATAAACGCCCAATTAATTCAATAGTCATACTACTAACAAAGTACATACTATAATGAGAAGACCTAATTAGTGGGCTACCATTGTTAATCTATAGAAGGAAACCAGTACATCAAAGCCTGTTGACAATTGTGAATATCCATGTGCCTCAATGTTGGCCTTAGTATAAACTATATTGTGTACCGTAATGGTGGTTTGATAAAACATTGCTGTTAAGTTGAGGAATCACTGTGCTGTATGTCCTACCCGTATTATAATCCAGCAGAGATGGAATACGTGTCTGCTTTGCGTGATGTTGGAAAACTACGGTAATGGTTGCTCATAAATGGGCTTCCACAGCGTGCTGCCTCAATTGGACTTCCCAGTATCCATAGTTAGTTCTAACTAGGACATTCCTATGGATAAACCCCAAAATTCAATCATTACAAGGACAGGCATATAGTCAGGGACCAAGTCAATGAAGTGCATCAATCTCACTCACCTATTGGTGTAAATGTGCAGCCACAATAAGTATGGAGATTTCTAGGATAGAGAGGACAGTATCCAATTTGAGGTAAGTATGTAACCACAAAGGGGGGTCGAATTTGAATGTCCGTTCTCAGTCTATTGCTTGTAAAATTCAAAAGAAAGTGTGTTCAAAGAGCGCTTCTTCTGTGTGGTAACTCGTTTAAAAGTATCTCTACATAAGGCTTTCATCGTTACACTTCCATAAAAGTGTACATTTAATATCTACTGCTGGAAGCATTATCTTATCTGAAATACTGTAATAGAGTGCGTTCGCAGCTTCAAGCAATGTCTGTACTGCAATCGTTCGAAACGAAGTAGCATGTCACATGATTAATCACGTGATGTACTACATATGTAAAAGATGCTATCACGTACCGTCGATAGCTGGTGTGTTGCTTGTAGGGACTATATGAAAAACCCTGTTGTCTTAGTTACCGTCTGGTGCTAATCACAGAATATGGTCGCGTGGATTCACTAAGGATTCTCTTTAGATAGCGATAATTAGCCTAATCGCTCTGAAAGCAGTCAATTAATACTCGCAGTATTCACATATTCATCACTCAGAACTGATCCGATTGACATGTGGATTATCCAATAAGGCTCTACATACTCGGTGTTGTGGTGTTCCACAACTGAAGCACTGGTACCCCAGTTGTAGTTCTTTGGGAGATCATCGGTACAATGTGGATCTTAAAAAATTGAACATACCACGCTGCATATCATGAATACAACGCTAATGCCGCACTTGAGCCACTTGTGTAAACCATTAAATATCTTCAATGGAAAGTATCCCATGGGGCATTCAAGGTTCAAAAATGTTAAATGTGTGCAGATGGAAAAGAGCACATTCCTTTATTTAGTCATACAAAATAAGAGTAGGTACTAAATGTAGCTTACCTAAAAAGGTTCATTGCAGAACTGGTCAGCTGGGAGTCTAGACCTTCTAGTTTAACAAATGCCAATGCTTGGTGTATACAGGTAGGTCACGTGTATTCAAAGGAATAGTCCTTAAGCCTAAATGAAACAATTTAGTGAAAAGTCCTTAAGACTATTATTATTGGAAGACCCTGCCTCCCTTAGTGGAATTCATGTATTTTTTAAAGCTGTAAACATCATCTTAAGGTAATGTTATATTGTGACTGTCAGTGGATGCTGTCAGCATGCTGATGTCATGCGGAGTGTTGCCTTGTGAATGTTAGAATGTTTACCCAAGGGTAAAACATCCAAGAAAGTTAGAGCTCCCCAGCCTAGGTGATGGAAGCCAGTGTTATGTCCTGTCCACTTATATACTTATACTCATATAACTGTAACTTAAATACTTGTAAATGACGCTAATAAGTAACAGCAAAAAGCCATGGAAGTCACTTTTTAACAATGGTGACGAGTTGGTCTTAAAAAGAACCTGTGCGTGCAAGAAACAAAAGTAAGCTGAGGAAGCCTGCTGCGGGGGGTGCAGGAAAGAAAAGGACAAGAAGCACAGCACTGCCCCAAGAAAAGTAAGAACCATTACCCAGGGCATAAAAAGGGGGAAGTGACCCATAGCAGGCGGCATCAGTAACCCACAAACTGGAGGGAGAGCTGGGTCCAGTGGCTGAAGAGAGAAGCTGGGCCATAAGAAGAAAGGATAAGTTGTGTTCCATTACTGAAAGGAGATGATGTGCTCCATAAAGTGAAGAAAGGAGCTGACCCATAATGAGAAGAGAGAAGCTGTACATGTTAAGAAGGGAAGTGGCTATCTTTAAATTGAAGTGAAGAAGAAGTTTATCCCGTAAAAGTGAAAAGAGAGAAGGCAGGCAGTGCTCAGAAGGCCACAGGGGAAGCTTAAGCCCATAAAGTCAAACGGTCTAGGGGAAAGGAACGTCCCATCGTTGTCCGGGAGAGGACTTAAAGGAGGAGTAAGTCTCAACCCGTGGGTGGATGATTCCCAAAGGTTCAGGAGGAGAACCTCGGAAGAGTGGAGGCCGTGTCCTTGGTACTGTCTGAGAAAGCAAATGAAAATATGTGATGCTGCATTTGTGTATTAGGGCTCAAATGAGGAAGAGAGTATCTTAACAATTTTCATGGAGCCTGAGCAGAGGAACGTGTCTGGGATGACCATTGGTCAGTGGGAGCTCAGCGATGCTCATGTGTGAATCTGGGACTGATTACGTCACACAAACGACAGGGGGAGTTTGCGATGCAATGGAACGAAGATGGAAACATTCCGTGAGTGGATGTTGCGGGTGTAAAACCATGAAGTTCCATAGTAGGTGATCCGTGCGAGCAACTCCCTATAAGACAGGAAACATTGCAGAGTTTGAGTAAAGGACCTGTCCTGCCGAACGTATAACAGGATGGCCTCATGTGGCGGTAGCCGGATGGAAATCAAAACAAACCGCTGAACAGAAGAGAAGTAGCCGCTCCGCCTCTTGCCTTGAGGAGTTCAGTAGCAGCCAATGTTAAACGAAAAGTGCAGGGCCATGCAATGTGGATATTGGGAAGGCGGCTCGCTTAATAAACTGTTTCGGGAAGCTACCACAAAAAGCAAAAGGAGGCCTAGTCGCTTTATAACGCAGCGATTAGAACAATGCTAGAGTTCAAGTCAAGTGAAGCGGACGGCTGTGTAGTATCGTAAGAAGTTGTGCGTGTCGCGTAGTGATGTAATGCAGCAGTTTGTGAAATACTCTTTGAAGATATGGAACTGAGACAGAGCGTTGTCTGATAAGCAATGTCAGCACGCGCAAGGGCAAGTAACATATCCTTTGACTTTAAGAACGAGCGTTAATAGAAGATGTTTAGAGTAGAGGTGAAAGAAGTGCCGTTATGGGGAATGCACGTAGCCCAGTATGCAAGGGTATTCAGGATGTAAAGGCAAATGCGATTCGATCAGTTGCTGAAGCACTAAGATGTTTATAGATCTAGTTAAGGAGGTGCAGACAATTTTGGATTTACGCAAATGGGTGAAGGTTGTATGAAGTGAGTATGTACTAGAGATAATCGTATTTGAGGAGTGTAGAGATAACCATATTTGAGCATTTTTAGGAAAAATATGGACTTCCATGGACAACGAAAATGTAGATGTAAGGTTAACTATAAATGCACGGACATGTGTGCAATTAGCCGCTTGAGGCATTGCAGGGGCTTAAGGCTGGTTTAATTCAGCATTTAATTTTAGCAGCAAAAACATATGTTACTAGCAATGTAACTTTTAAGTTGATGTGAGAAAAAGTAAGCAAGTAAGTTTAGTGTTTTAAAGAGCTTGCCTGCGAGGATGGGCATAGAAGGTGGGGATTATGTCCTGCATGATTGGGAGCTAGCTCCTCCGTCAAAAGTGCGAGATGAGTGTGGGTGAGTGCCACAATGGGTATTGGGAAGCAGCGCCTCCGGGATACTCGTTGAGTGTGGTGTATGTGCCACAGAGGTTAGGGAGGTAGCGCCTCCAAGTAGGACATTGAGATTTTCTTGTTGTGAGTTTGCATCTCCTTAAAAAGATGCACCAGTTGTTTCCTCGTCGTATCAATGTGAATTGTGTGTGTGCAGAGTGGGAAATATATTCAGAATATTAATTCCCACTAAAAGGGAGCTTTGGGATTTTTAGCATTATTTGATGTGCATGGAAGAGGAATGTTAGTTGGTGGAAGGTGTTTTCTCCCTTTGTGTAAAGATAAGAGCTCATGGCTCCCATTTGGTCTTGTTCTTTGCAGAGAAGTTTGCACTGCCCCATCTCTATATACAAATCTTCGGTGTAGTCGGTGTGCAGTGAAGATAGTTGTTGTGTGTAGGAGCAGGGTGTATGATTTTTTTTTTAATTGTTTTTGCTTTCCCCTGTGTGTTGGTATGTGCAAAAAAGGGAGCTGTGTTGTCATCCTTGATGTATCCGTGTGGGTGCAGTGTGAACCAGTAAAGGAAGGAGATGTTTATATTGTGCCTGTGTATTTGTATGGTGCATTAGTAAAGGAAGGAGATGTTATATGGTGACTTTCAGTGGATGATTTGAGCATGCTGATGTCATGTGGAGTGTTGCCTTGTGAATGTTAGAATGTTTACCCAAGGGTTCCACATCCAGGCATCGCCCAAGGGTGATGGAAGCCAGTGTTATGTCCTGTTCACTTATATACTTATACTCATGTAACTGTAACTTAAGTACTTGTAAATAAAGCTAATAAGTAACAAGAAGCCATAGAAGTCACTTTTTAACAAGTAACCTCATCCAAAAGGGCAGGAAGGATGCCAAAGCAGAAAATGGCCAAAGGATATGTGAAAATCTCTTGTCCGTCATTTTAGAGTATGTGGTACTCTAAATGGAATTATGCGGTTAATTGCAAAATTGGCGAAGTAAAAAGTCAAAAACACGCTAGAAAAATATCCACTGCCACCAGCCCAACCTTTCACATGTTAAGGGAAACCATCCCTTTAAGAAGCTCGCTGGTGAAGATGTTTAAGTGGGGCGCTCTGTCCTGTGAAGATCATTAGTTCACCTTTTTGATGCAACAGTTCAACCATTCCTCTGGGTCTGTGATCATTGTGCTCTATAAATACTGAGACCCTCGCTTGAGGCACAACCTATGCCATGGCATCTGCAAGAACAATGTCTGGACCAGTGTCTGCCTGATGGTATTTCAAAGATGTGGAATTTCTTCGAGGAATTCTGTATCTATCAAAACATTTACAGTTTCACAACTTTGAAGTGGATACTTTCCTAGAAAGATTCCTCTTCTGAACATCCATCCAACACAGTCTGGATCTGAATGTTCCTGGTAGAGCTATGCTACTCAAGTCAACATCACAGCTTGGTTGCACCCTTTTGTGCTTTAGTGGATATCATCTACATATGTACTTGGACCCATTGACAGCATCTACCTCAGTTCCTGTTTTCTGTGAAACTATGAAGGAATGTTTTCGGAAAGGGCTTTTACTTCATGTTTTATTTCGACATTTCTCCACTGATTTCACGTTTCATACCCTGCATAAATGTGACCACAGCATTAGTCTCTAACCCTCATTCGGCTTGATAGGGATTGTGATATTGAAGAATGCCAATCAAGCCACTCAATGCACCGGTACACAGTTGAAAAGCGTAATTTACCAGGTAGCAATACATTTACTGGACAATTCTGATCCGGAAGTCTACCTTTTCTCCGAATCCACAGAAGAGACTCCACTCTAGGAGCACACCTCTCAGCTTAATAAGGGGGATAAGAAAAAGATGCATCATCACTGAAGAAGAGAGTACTCTTCCTCTAAAACTCCCTCTTCATCATCTATGGATCACCACCAAAGATTACGGCACAGCTCTGAGTTTTCAGGAGTCTGAAGTACAATTTATGTAATCAGGTGGTTGCCTTACTTATTCTACCCCGGAAGAATGGTGAAACTTCAGATTGGCCATGCAAACATTTTTTATTTCTCATTTACTTCTCTTGTAACCCTGGCCTCGTCTTCTAAGGAACACTACCTGCATGCTTAAGTGCTTGATTTTAGTATAGCTGAGAAAACTAGTGTCATTGATGTCTTTCGCTTCGGGGCTGCATCACTTGGCTCAATCCTCCTCAGAACCATACAGGTCTTATATTTTGGCTCCGGCAGCATCACGGCCAGTGCCCTCGGCTATGATGGAGTCTATCTTTTAGCTTAATCCAGTTTTGAGAACCATAAGAGGCATATTTCTTGAGTGAGACCCTAGATATTGTTGGGGAGATGTAGGAGAACCTTCTGCACTGGTTTCAATCGTGCTCAAACTGTATATAATCCCTATTGCCAGAGGAATTCAAGACAGATGGCCACTCAGAGGCATTGTTACACCTCACTCGTAACATTTCTGATAGCTCCATTTCAGAATTGTATTCTCTTGCCCCTTGAGGTTGCTCTTGCTTCACGTTGCATTTCTGCTGGCCCTGAACACCAGGAAAAAGCTTATCTGAATTGCAAGATTTGTTTACCTGCCATTTGTTCAATTAGCAAAGCAAAAACCCAAACAAATGGAGTTCTTCCACAGATTTCTCGTCTTAAGATAGCCTGGCTGACCCAACTGTCAACCGAAACTTTCTCCCTGCAAGGAGCGTAATGTGCCTCACGCCGATTGTGCTTCAGTGGTCCACTCCTCGACTCTGGAAGTAACGTTGTACATCGTGTGTGTGTGTGTGTGTGTGTGTGTGTGTGTGTATGTGTGTTGTGGTTATTCATGGGTTCTCTCTGCCCCCCTCCCCCCCGAAGATTGGAGCCCTTCACCGGAAGGCTAAGTGGATTAGCCTGCTATGCACCATTATCCCCTAGCGCCGGCAGTCAGCGGGACCTCACAAGGAGCAACTCCCCTCTTGGGGACAAGGACTGCCATTCCGTGAAGTAACTCCCTACCCCCTTTCTCATTAACCCCCAGACCATCACTGCCTCAGAAGTCACATTCTGAACAAACCACTCTTTGCTATTGTAATAGCTTTCCAGTATTCAAATCAAACACGGAACCATTCAGAAGAAAACTGGCGGAGTAATGCTGATCACTCCAACATGGCAAATGGAGAATACTGTGAAGAGTGGGAACTATTGAGTAAGAAAGAATACTCCAGAAAATGAGGAGGACAAAGATCCTCTGCTGGGGAGGACCCAGTTCAGATACATAAAAAGCAAAGAAGGACTTGCATTAGGAGGCCATGTTAACTGATCAGGTGAAGCCTCGGAAGTTGGAACCTGGGAGAGAAATGGGGAACAATGAAGGAAAGCGGTACAGGAGCCAGGAAGCCAACGTGTTTGTGTGTGTCGAGCATTGCCAGGTGGTGGTGTGACCTCAAGGAGTTGGACCGCGTGGTCCCACAGGAAGAACCGTTGACGCCAACCAGATAAGCTAGAGGTGACGGCAGGAGACCTGTGAGGGGCCACAGGCAGATGCTAAACAGCACACAGTGTCACGAATACCAAGAAATTAATCATACTCATCCCAGTAACTGTACTAGTAGTAAAGAGTATAAATAATACAGAGAGACTCCTATTTGTGTCAGTAACTGTAAAAGCACAGAATTAAACAAATACCAAGTGGCTCCTCTTAACTCGTCCGAGTAACTGTGAAAGCTGCAATGCAATGACTATCAAGGGACTCATTATACTCATTCCACCTTCCTCTTCACTGGCTCCCTTGCCTGCTAGGCACCCCTTGGCTACCTTGCCTCCTACTGGTCACACTGCCTCTCTTACTATGGCTCCTTTGAAGTATTTTACTATCTTGCCCACACACTCTGCACTGACAACCTTGTCAGCCTCTCCCACACTGGTGCCCTTGCCACCCACTACTGATGCATCTGGGGCTCCCTTGACACTTGTGGCCCCTCCTTCACTGGCTCCCTTGCCATCTACCACTGTCCCAGCTCCTTTGCCTGCACTCCCTTTGGCCCCACTGCTTTCTCTTGCCCCTATCTCTCAGGCACTCGCACCGCATACGGGGGAGGGGCGACCTGTCTCCTGCACCATACACTCTTGTAAGTTTTTCACCGCAGTCAAGCACTCCTGACGTCTGCCACTTCCTTGAATACCTGAACCTTGATGTTTTTGCTCTCGCTGAGCCCTGGTTTATTTTTTTATTTTCATTTATATAGCGCACAGCGGCCCTGGGGTATCATGGCGCTGTTACAGAATGTTTACTTAGTACATACATGGGTGATTCAAACAATACAGAAATAGACAAATACATTATATACAAAGGAGGAAGATGTGTGTGTTCTTTGTTACAGAGGAACAGCATCTTGTGCCAGTGAAAATCGTTGGCAGTTGCATAGGGATGACATGGTTAATTGAACAGTTTGGTTTTTAGCAATATGCGCAAGACATTATATGATTCATTTCTGAGTGCCGTGGGGAGGGCATTCCAGTTCTTGGGGGCTAGGTGTTGGAACCTGGAGCCTCCTGCCTTTTCCCTTTTGAAGGATGTTATATAGATCTCATTAGAGAGATGTGTTCTGGTGGGTCTGGATGAGGGTTTGCGGGTGATCCTTTCCGAAAGTTAAGGCGGGACATTAAGTGACAGGCACTGTCGATGCCCATTGTTTTAAAGAGGATGTGTTCTCTAATAGCTAGCCAGTGTGCATCTTTCCTGGCCTGGGAGATCTGTTACCTTTTGGGAATGCTCAGTGCTGCTCTAAGGGCATTGTTTTGTGTTACTTGGAGCTTATTGATGTTTTTGGCAGATGTGCCAAGGAAGAGTGCATTCCAGTAGTCGAGCTTGGTGCCTACTGTGGCTCTGGCAATTGATAGGCGGTTTTTGATTGACAGGAATGGCTTGACTGCGTTGATGGTCTTTGTGGTGAATGCAGAGGAGGAGAAGGCTATAGCACTGACCTAACGTAGTCAGGGAGGTGCCGAGGTATACACCTAGGGTTTTTACTGGAGATGATGCAATAATAGTGGTATTGTCGATGTTGAAGGTGCTGTATTGGGGGGGGGGGGAGTAGAGTTTCTTAAGTGTTTCTTTAGTGCCCACCACGAGGATCTGTTTTATCTCTATTAAGACAGAAGCCATTGGCTGCCTTCCATGTTTGGATGGCTGTTTAGATATTGGTTAGCGCAATAGCGTCTTATTCGTATATGCCGGTTAGGGGAAGTAGGATTTGGGTATCGTCTGCATAGTTTGTGTAGGCTATGTCACGCTGATCCAGGTCGGTAAAAAGGGGGGAGGGTGTAGATGTTATACAGGGTAGGTGCAGTGCACAAACCTTGTGGAACTCCACAGTGCATGGTGGTGGGAGAGGCACACGCTGAGTCAGAGAATACTCTCAAGTCTTCCTTTGAGGAAGGACTCAATCCAGCCTGTGGCAGTGGGGTGAAGTGAGCTGCGTTTATTAGTTGCTTGCAGAGAATATCATGGTTGACGAGATCAAAGGCAGCTGACAGATCTAGCAGAAGTAGTGCTGGTTTGCCTTTGTCCATAGTGTCACCCAATTGAATTTTAAGATCAAGAAGGGCAGATTCTGTTCCATGGCCTGGGCGGAAGCCTGTTTGCCTTTTGCCTAGGATCTTGTTTTCTTCCAGGAATGGCTGGATTTGAGTGGATGCCACCTTGTCCAAAATTTTAAGCAAGAATGGGACGGTGGTGATGGGCCTGCAGTTGTTGGCTATTTCGTGGTCCAGAGATGTTTTTTAGAAATGGGCGAACCCACGCTTCTTTTAGGCTGTCGGGAACTGTATTGGTTTTGAAGGATGCATTTATGAAAGTTTTTAGAGAAGGTGCAAGGATTTCTGTGCAGTCGTTGACTAGTTTGGCTGGGCAGGCATCACCTTTGCAATTTGATGGCTTAATTTTGTTGACGAGATCTATGACTTCAGATTGTGACCTCCCTGAATGAGGAGTTTTATATTGTCCAAAGTGCTTTTAATATCTTGGTGGGAAGCTAGGTTGATCTGTTTGGAGAGGTATTTGTGATCCTCATTTTTATGTAGAGCTGCTTTGTAGAATACAGTAATGTTTAGGATGTCATGAAGTTATGATGTCAACTTGTACTGCGAGGAGAATGTAGGCAGTTGGCTTAGGATACTGAGAGGTAAGGTTGGGGGTCTTTAGTGCGCTGCTTGGAAACTTAAATCCTGTTTTGTTCACACAACGTGCATCTGTGAGCATCTTTATATTGGCGACGAGGAACCCGTGATCTAGGGATGTAACGGTATTACGGTATACCGTTAAAGATACCGTGAACCACTTAATTGAACAATAATAACCGTCACATTGTTCATACCGGTATACCGCTCATACCGTTAAGTGTGCTTTTCAATCTGATTTGGAAAGGCTGCAGTAAGCAAGTGCTGCGCAGTCTTGGTCTTGCACTGTTGGATGTGCCGTCTGCCAAGTAGTTTCAGTTGGAGCAGTTTTTAATGCCATTCCATAAACCACACGTGCCTGATACAAAATCAATATGTTAGCAATAGGAAGAATAAATACAGTGCCAAGAAGGAAAAGGGCTTTGGGTTGGTGGTTTGGGGTTTATATATTTATAATGGATAATGTTTTCTAAACATATGACAATGGGGGATTTCCCTGGTTCCATCATTGACTTTACATATAATAAGTCACAGTGCGAAATTTACTCATCTCTGTGGGTATTCCCTGCTGCCATACCAAAGTGTAACATGTCCGTGATTACTGAACACCTTTTGGCCCACAAGTAAACTAAAGGCTGTAACGTAAAGAGAGAGTGCGTGTGTGTGTTTGCGCACAAGCGTATACTACCATCAGACTCCATTGATCTGTGGCATGCAGGTTATCAAGATGGCAACATGTTCATCTTCACCAGTAGCCAGTGGGGGGGATAAAAGCCGAAATGACCACTTAAGAAAAGCTATTCAGTTTGCTTTGCCAGTCGCAGCAGGGCTCCCCCCCTGCCCCTCCTTCTCTCCACACATGTTTTTGTGTTTGGTGGAAGCAAGGGGTGGCATTTCAGTGGGAAAGTATGTTGAAACGCCCAATTCTGGCCCTGGGTTCCTGGTTTTGTTTGTGATGATAAATCTGACAATTTATGACCTTTTAGAAAATATTTAAGATTAGTTAACTCCACCTGCTATACCGCAATAACCATGATATACCGTCATTTGGCAAGAAGGTTATTGTACCGTCCTAAAACTAATACCGTGACACCCCTACCGTGATCCCCCAGCCTTCGTGGTTTGAAGCTTGGCTGCCAGCCCCACCGCATTGGCACATCTGCTGACAAGAGCGACGAGTTGACTGGTGAATCGTTTGGCTGTGCCTGCCCCTGGTACCAGCAAGGTAACGTGGGCGCAGCTCCAGCTGTTGAGCAAGTGCCGGATACAGGGAGTGCGGACGAACAGCCCTCCATCGCCGGCATTTGTTTTTGGTATGGATTGCTTGATCGCCGGGCCCAGCTATCCAGGAGACGTGGCCACGCGGTGCGACCCGCCTATCTAGTGTACGGAACGTGGCGGTGCATGTCAAGTCTGAGGCGTACCATGTCCCGCTGATGGCGCGTATGGAGCCCTTCACTTCGTACTGAACGAACGGGAGAAATCCAGGCTATGATAGCGCGCAGATCGCCCAGGGCCCATTTGCAAAGGCGATTCTTCAGGTTTGAACATTCCAGACAAGCAACTTAGATTCTTCCACGCACAATACGTGGTAGCATTTTACATTGCAAGATATTTGTGATTGGGATATCCTGGTTGTAGCACTGTCTGGCACTGACTAACATTTGAGAGTACTGTACTGTGGTTGTAGGTGACAATTCAGCCGGATTGACATAGTCCTTAAAGTGATAAAGTACTGCAGGCATCCTTGGAGTGTCTTCTTTCAACATGGCAATGGCTGGGGTACCAGGTCCCTAAATGTTTGCCAACTCCAGGGCAACCTAAAATAAAATGGGGGCCCATGGAAAAAGGGTTTTCTCCACTATATGAAGGCAACTTGTAGAAATGGGATGTCTACAGAACGCAAATTATCAATGCTGATGCACTTCATAGGATATAAGGGTCAGAGGATCTTTGATATGCTAGCTAGCATATGTTACAGAACTGGATATGGAGGGTGGTGCAAACGATTCTGACATAGCTTTGTTGAAATTAGATAAGCATTTTGAAACAAACAGTACGTTCTAGAATGCTACCATTTTGGTATGAGGGTACAACGGGAAGGGGAAAATGTGGAAGAGTTCATTACTGCTTTAAGACATGTGTCCTTGAATTGTAAAGTTGGAGTGAAATTAGACAAGCATATTCGAGATCAATTTATGCTACATTGTTCCAATGCTAGGATCCAGGAAGAGATATGGTTAAAAGATGACCCCAATCTCAAAAAGGTTATATGAATAGCAAAAAGAGTAGCGCGCACTCTACAGTGTGTTACTAAATTAGCAGTCAAGGAGACAAAACCTTGTTTGTGAGGTTTTGAGAGTGGTAGATCAGAAGAAAGATTTCTGTAAAAATAAATCTAAAGATAAAGGCGTAAAGGGAAACGATTGTGGGCCTGAGAGGGGTGGTAGTGGAAATATGCCTCAAAGAGAAGCTGTTGTAGAAGGTCCCAAGCGTGAGGAGCGTTTGTGCTTCCGATGTGGCAGCTCTAGACATTTGTCTACCTTGCCTATATGTCCGGGAAGGAGAATTGTGTGCAGAAGGTGTAAAAAATGGGGCCATTTTGAGAACTGCTGTACAAATTACTCAATTGGCGATGGCAGAAACGTGATGTATGTTGAGGATGATAATAGTCTCGTCTGATGACGATGATGGAAGGGTTGAATTAGTGACGGTCCACATGGTAAATTGCAAGGAAGAAAATTATTGTGAACATCCCTTTGCGTGGATCGGTGTGAATGGATGATCAGTGGGAATGATGGCGGACTCGTGCTCTAAAATAACACTATGTTGCGAAGTGTGTATGAGAATGTTGTGGGCGGCAAGATTGGGGATCTGTCCCCATCAGACAAAGCCAGGAGGATGTTGTGTGGCTAACTTTGAGTTCAAAGGTAGTGACTCAGGGAAACATATATTTTACGACGAGTGGAGAAACACTTTTGGGATGGAGGGAGTAAAAAGGTTTAGGTATAAGGTTGGATCCAAACACGGAGGAACAGGTTCTTAAGGTGGGAAGCAAGATGAGTTTGAGAAATTTCCAGAGATATTTACCAACAAAGTAGGTTGCCTAAAAGGAATGGTACACAAGATTGTGTTGGAAAATGACAGTACGCCGGTATGTGCCAAGTTATGGTTGGTGCCGTTGTATATGCAGAATGCTGTACATGAGGTACTTGAAAAATTGAAAAAGGCAGGAATTAAAGAACCTGCAAAGGCAGTTAAATGGGTTCCACCTCTGGTGGTTAAGAAGCCGAGTTGTGACTAAATTGAGCATGGCGAGTGCATACCATCAAGTTGATTTGGATCGGGAGTCGAGGCAGCTCACCGCATTCATTACGCATGATGGTAAATTTCAATTCCGACATATGCCTTTTGGTTTAATGTCTGCCTCGTCCGTATTCCAAAAAGTGATGGATCAAATTTTATGGGGAATGAACAAGGTGTGGTGTTTTAATATGTGGTGAAAGCGAGGATGAACTTGAAAGGAATGTGGAAGGGGTGTTACGTATCTTCAGGGAACAAGGAATAACTCTTCGAGGAGAGAAGTGTGTATTTGCCACCAAGGTCTGAGACCATTTGGGTCATGAAATTTCTGAAGAAGGGCTAAAGCCAAAGAGAGAGCTGGTTGAGGGGATCAAGAGAATACAGTCACCGAGAGACAAAGCGGAATTGAGGTCTTTTCTTGACACAATAGAATTCTACCATAGGTTTGTAGATAAGCTTGTAGATGGCGTGAGGAAAATGAGGTCTCTGCTGAAGAAAGGTATGGATTTTAAATGGGATGGCGATTGTGAGGATGAATTTTGAGAAATGAAAAGGAGAATTGACATCTCTAATGCGTTGGCCATGTTTGATGGGCGCAAGGAAACTATTCTGGCTATGGATGCCAGTGAGACAGGTATAGGTGTTTTGTCGCAGGTGGGCATTGATGGGAATGAGGTGGTGGTTTCACATGCCTCCAGAATGTTAAGCGGTGCGGAGCAAAATTATTTTTGCCGCTGGGGCATTGAAAAATTGAGGAATTTTTTGTGGGGTAAGGAGTTTATCTTACGGACGTACCACAAACCGCTTAAAGCAATCTTTGAAAATAAAGGGTTGGACAAGGCATCGAGGAGGGTCGCTTGTTGGGTGACTAGATTGTAATGCCATAAATTTAAAGTTGAAGTGATACCTGGCAAAGATAATGTTCAGGCAGATCATGTTTTGTGGTTGCGAGCAGAGGGTAATGATAATAAGAGCTGTGGATCGTGAGAGTGAAATCACCACTGATATGGTGTTAGTCACGTGTGAAGGAGTGATGACCAAGGAAGAGTGGGTAGGAGCACTGGAGGGTGATGAAATGTGGAGACGGATTGTCGGATTTGTGCAGGATGGATTGCCTGAGAAGAGATTGTTAAGCGGTGAAGAAAGGGCATTGTGGGAAGTGAGGTTGGAATTGAGTTTGAAGGAAGGATTGTTTTATCGTTGGGATCGCCTGGTGGTACCTAATGGATTGAGGAGTAGGTTGATCGAGGTAAGATGCCAGGGTCATATTGGAATTTATAAAACCAAAGTAATAATAAAGGCGGATTATTGGTGGCCAGGATTTGATTGGGATGTGGAAAGGGTGGTTGGAGGGTGTGAAGAATGTGCTAGGATGGGCAAAAATGTTCATGCTAGATTGCAGCCAATGAATAAAGTAGAGGTACCGCGATGTGTCAGGCAAGATCTTGCCATAGATATCCTTAGTCCAATGGACTTAGGGTATGGACATGGTAGATTTGTGGTTGTGTTGGTAGATACCTTTTCACGATGGAGTGAGTCCAAGGTGGTAAGGGATGTAACGGGTCAATGTATGGTGGATTTCTTCAGACAGTATTTCAAAGCGAGGGTTTACCAAGAACCATACTGACAGATAATGGGCCTCAATTTATGGGAGGTTTGTTTAGAGACAATCTGGAGAGATGTGGTGTGAGACACAAACACACTGCGTTGTATCAGCCTCAGAGCAATGGCATGGTTGAGAGGCTGAATCGCAGCATCATGGATGCGGTTAGGTTGGCTGGTGTATGTGGTGGTGACAGAAAAGTGGCTATTAAGGAACAATTGTATGCACTCTGCATGGCCCCCCATGTGGAAACGGGGGGCGAGTGCCTTCAAACTCATGAGCGGTAGAAAACCAAATGCTATGCTATCTCCAGCGTGGTTGGTAAGGGCTAGAGAAACCAATGGTGTGGTGGAGATCAGAAAAAGGATGGATGGGCGAAAGGAGCAGTGGGTGAGGAAGGTGAACGAAACATTTCTGAGGAAGGCAAGTGTTGTGGAGGTTGCCGATATGGTGCGGGTGTCATGTCAAGGAAAGGGGGGGGGGGATCTATTGTATTCAGATCCTGTGCGGGTGGTGCAAGTGCTGAAAGGAGCAGTCAGGTTGGAGAGTGGTCGGGTGTTGAGGAACATGTCGAGTATTACGAATGTGGGTAAGGTGTTTTGAGACAGGCTGCCTTTACCGGTATAGGCTGCTTTTACAAAGATGTATTGACCTGTTTTGTGATATAAGGTGCCTGGTAATATTTTGTTTTTATTCATATTACGACGCAAAATATTGTGATTAATGTGTTTCCATTGCAATGCCATGTATATTTTGTTTGTAGGCACATTTTCTTTGTTTCTGTGTTTATATAATGTTATCCCATAGAAGTTTTGGAATTGCTAATGATTTTTATTTTTCAAGGGAAGAGGATGTTATGTAGAGCTGCTTTGTAGAATCCAGTGATGTTTAGGATGTCATGAGGTTATGATGTCAACTTGTTCAGTGAGGAGAATGTGTGTGCTTGTAGGGAGGCAGTTGTCTTAGGATACTGAGAGAGAAGGTTGGGGGGTCTCTAGTGTGTTGCTTGGAAACTTAAATAAATCCTGTTTTGTTCCCTTAACGTGTATCTGTGAGCATCTTTATACTCATTTATTTTCTTTTGCAATAACTAAATTTTGTTTAACAGAGCTGTCTGTACACTGGTACACCATGCTTTGTCTTTCTAAATCTCTTGAGATTTAGATGCTTTAGTGGATAGTTCTTTGAAGATGGCAACAAGTTCTTTAGACTCTGATGTGGCGTTGGTGATGCGTTCGTTATAGGAGAAGGATTTGGCCATCATTATTGCTTTCTTGTATTGAGTGCCTAGAGTCTTGTAGGAGGATAACGCGTATTCCTGGGGGGAGCCTAACCATTTACTTAGGGCTTTGTTTTTGGGTCTGCAGTTCTTTCAGTTCTGTGGAGAACCAGGTATTGTAGTGTTAAATTTTTTTGGCTTTTTTTACTTTGTAGTGGTGCAATGGTATCAAACGCTGTGGGTGGTTAGAGTGGCGATGTAGATGTCCGCCAGTACCGAAGGATCTGGGGATGTTGGGAGGTTAAGTGTTAGCGAGTGTAAGTGAGGGAGGATCCTTTCTTTGGTAAGGTTCTGTGCACTTCTGGCTAATGCTGGTGGGATAGGGCTGAGATTTTTAGGTGAGTTGGCACCGGTCGGTATGAAGTGTAAAAGGTGGTGGTCAGACCAAGGGGTGGGAGTGTTGGAGCTGATGTCTATACCACAATCGTGATCTACCAGCCTGTCTAGGGTGCACCCTTTGCAGTGGGTAGGTGTGAGGGTTTTTTCGAGGAAACGGAGCTCCTGTAACGCTTGGGCCAAGGCTTTGGATGGTTTGTCTTTTTGGTCATTAAGTCCCAGATTTAAATCACGTAAGAGGACTGTTTTGGTGGAAATCTTGAGGTTTTCACCTAGGAGATGGATGAAGTTATCATTGATGTGCTATAGGACCTGGTGGTAGGTAGGCTAAGTGAAGGGTGACCGTAGTCTTGGGGGAGATGGAGATCTTAACTGCGAGGGAATCTGTGTTCTCCCCAAGGTTGGAGGGAGTTTCTGATCCCTAGGCAGTCTCTGACTATGAGGGCTACTCCACCCCCTTTGGTTGTGTCTATCTTGCCTATAGATGGAGTGTCCTTGTGGGAGGGATAGTACAAGTCGGGGCGGGACCAGCAGCTTTGTGGAGCCAGGTCTCTGTGACCGCTAGGATGTCAAGGTTGAGATTTGTGATGAGGTTGTGGATTTACGTGGCATGTGCTGGCATTAATCAGTGCGCATTGAAGATTGGTGGGTGCCGTGTTATTCCTTGTTTTACTTTTGGCTGGATGAGTGGACAGGGCTGGTGATGTGCATGTTCTGTTGGCTTTCTGTGGGACAGAGGTTGTTAGAGACATAGTATTACCGTGAAGGTGAGAGCCCAGTCTAGCGTTTATTAGACTGAGAGGGCATGGAATCAGTGGAGTAGGGGAGAGGCAAAACATGTGATCCATTCAATAGTGTGATGTGCACTGGTGGCAATGTCTGTGTGCCAATTCTCTGTAGGTGGGTTGGACTGATGGGCAGGGAGGAATTTGGTGGGTGTTATTGTGAGGAATGAGGGGAAAGTACGTGCCATGGTGAGCATTGCTCTCCGTGGGGAGTGCATCATAGCTAGAGAATGGCTGGGCAGGCGTGAGGGTGGAGATATCTGTGTGGTTAGTTGTGGTGCTAGGCTTCGGAATGGCCAGAGCAGGTATAAGGCGGTGTGCGCAAGGATCCAATAGTAGGGCAGGCTGGTGTAATGTGGTCTGGGCATGGTACTGGTATAGTAATGCAGTTGGGAGCAGTGCAGAACAGTTAAGAGCGTATGCAGTACAGTTTTACGTGGGGCACAGGTAAATAGTCTGGGGCAAGGCAGAGCAATTAGAACGAGTGTAGTACAGATTGAATGGGGCACATGGTAATACAGCAGACAGCAATGCAATGGGTAGGAGCAAGGCTTATCAGGCTTATCATGGAGTACAGCACTCCGATAGGCAGGTGCAGGTTTTACCATAGGGAATGGTAAAGTAATAGGCAAATGTGGGGCTCTCCATAGAATACAGAAATGCAAAGGACTAGCGCGGTGTTGCATACAGTACAGCTATGTAGTAGGCAGAAGCAGGGTTTATCATAAAGTATAGCAGGGTAAAGGCAAATGTGGGGCTCGCCCTAGAGTGCAACAATTCAATTGGCTAATGCAGGTTTCACCATACAGTAGACTAAAGCAATAGGCGCTCGCCCTAGAGATGATCTGCAGGGGCAGCCCTACAATAATGTAGTTTGCAAATCCAGGTTTCACCGTACAGTACAACAATGCAATAGGCATGTGCGTGCTCACCATGGGGTACAGTAATGCAGTAGGCAGGTGCGAGTCAGCCGCACAATAATCCAAATCAGTTCAGATGCAGTATGATATTGAGTGATGCAATATGATAGGTGTCAGTGCTAGTTCAGTAGTATGCTTCTTGTGGTACTGTAGAGTGTTCAAGGAGTGCTTAGGTGGATTGAATGGGGTTGTTGGATTGAACGCTGCACTTGGAGTGGCTTACCACTGTGCACTGGACAGTGGCGCTGGGGTGAAGAGTGATGGTTGGGGAAGGCACGCAGCCTTGCGAGGGTGGATGGTCAGATCGTGCCGGTTCTTAGGTAGTTTATGACGGGCCCAGGGTGCGGGCAAGTGTGGAAACTGGGTAAAAAAACCATGGGGCCGCAATGCTATATGCACAATTACGGTAGTGCAGCGTCTTTGTATTGTAGAGAGGCTGGTATGTTAAGGGACACGGAGTGGGCGTACTGCTGGTAGGAAAGCACTGAACCGTGTTTAGCGGTAGTTGGCAGGGCAGAGATGATTTGGAGCCTCTTACCCTGATAAGGATGTGTAGGACCTGGTTTCCTTGGGCACCTCTCGGCACGGACTGGGTGGCCTTATTCTATGGGCCTTAGTCGTGTGGGGCCGGCTTCCGCCTCCGGTCCCACGCAATTGGTTTGCTAGATGATCGGAATGGGTTGCTAGGCAACCGAAATGGACACGAATATAGTTTGTCGGGCAGCGGCCATTTTAGGATGCAGAGCCACTGAGTCTGGGTTCCATGTGGGGGAGGGTGCTGATTTACTCACGGTGGCACAAATGAGCAGACACATGTCAGCGGATTAATTCTGGGGTCGATTTCAGCCAGAGCATATGCTGGTTGAGGTAGCTGGTTTCAGGACTGCGCTGTCACAAGTTTTGACAAACTGCTCCCTGAAGGCTACAAGATACTGTCCGAGCCCAGGTCCAACAGGCCAGGACAGGGAGTTGCCCTGATCTTTCTAGAGTAGATCCCGGTTTCCACCATTCCCACTCAGGACTATTCCTCCTTAGAATGTCTATTCTGCAGGCTCTCTCTCCTGGCTCCTCTCTTACTCTGGCCACCTCAGTCATCCTCCGGGCCAGTCCACCCTCTTCCTCTCGGAATGGGCTGTCCTGGCATCTTCTCTCCTTTCCTCCTTTCCTCCTCCCAACTCCTCCTGCTGGGGGATGTTATGTGCATTTTGTCTCCTGACTCTTCTGGAACTTTCCGGAACCTATGCGACTTGCTCTTTCCATTCTACCCTCTGGTCTGACGCACACTACTGGCCACACCTTGGATCTCCACAGACATCCCTTGCTTTATCCCTCTCACAGACTGATCACTCTCTTCTCTCCTCTCCCGTGAAGATTTCTTCTCCTTTAGCACTGGCACACTCTGCACTCCCTCCCACCTTAAAGATTATCCGACCCATGAAAGAATTGTCAGTGGCTGCCTTTGCCTGCACCTACTCTCCTCCTCCTACTCTTGCGGCTGACACCCACCGTGACACAGCACTCTCTAACTTTCACCTTTGCATCTCCAATACTCTCGACATCCTTGCCCCAGTCATGAGGGTCTGCCGTAAGCCTGCCAAAAAGTTCAACTCTTAGTATGACTCTGATTTGGCTGACCTTAAACTCAAATGCAGGGAAGCGGAACTGAAATTGGGATCTTCAGGTGCACCCTCTAACAAGCTGGCCTGCCACCTTCTTCAAAGGCAATATAGACTCTGCATCCGGTCCAAGAAAAGTCAATTTCCAAGAATGCATCTCTGCGGCATATAACACGGCCAAACTTTTCAAAGTCTGTAAAGAACTGGCCAATTCTACTGCAGCCTCATCCTCCTATGCACCCACCCATGAGCTGTGGGGGGGCCCTGGCTGCACACTTCACTGCCAAAACACAGGACCTGGTGCACCTCCAGAGCCTGCACTTGCTTACGGGCCTCTGTACTCTGCTTGGCACTACTGCACTCAGAATACGTTCCATGAGAGATGCAACCCTCTGCACTTAACCCAGGCCCTACTGGACTGGGCGCACTTGTCCCCCGCACCCACCCGTCCCCCCCACTCCCCACACTTACTGTCTGTGCACTTGCACAACCTTGGATGTACTAGGCCTAGCAAGTTTTTCTGTCCTGTCCTCCCTCTGTCTCCCCTTCCCAGCTTTGTTGTGGCCAAAATACTCATGAACTGGGCTGGGAGGATACCTCGGGGGCAACGCGCTCACTTTAGAAGCAAAGCGACACGGAGCAACATAGGTTTAAGTGCGGACCCGGGGAACAAACCTATCTGGGTATTAAGCGTGTTATAAATGACCTATTATAAGTAAGTATTTATAAGTACTTATAGGTACATTAGATGACGAACCACCAATCAATCAGAAATGTCGCCAGGCCTAGTATGGTTGATTATTGTTCTGTATGTCCTTTTTCCTCTCACCCTCCCACCACCACTCCCCTGCCCCCCCCCACACTCCCTTCACCCCCCCACTCTGTCACACACGTTACTAGTAGAAATGCTTCTGGCCTAGTATGCTAGCTATTGATTTTCGATCATTGGGAATCCTCAAGGCTTAAGAATGACTGCATTTCCCTTGCTCCCTTCCTGCCTTGAAGTGCTTTAAAGCACTTCACTTGTGTATAAGCATTTTACAAATAATTCCAATAAGTGTGAAAGAAGCAGAGTATATATTGAAGACAGAGGAACGTCTCTCACTCGTCCCAGTGATTACAAAAGCAGTAAAGATAGTGAAGAAAGTCAAGACTGGTAATACTTGTTTTAGCGGTTGAGAAGACCAAGACAATAACAGAGGAACAGAAGAAGCAACACAGTGGTTCCGAAAATTAAAAGTGCTCAGAAGATAACAAAGTTGTACAAGGGATGAGGGACACTGGTCTCGATGGAATGTGCGAGATGAGTCAAAAGAATTCCAGTGGAGTAGAGACCAAAACCCTCGAGTGGAGAAACAAAGAACTATGAATAAGTCAAGACTGGGGATACCTGAGAGAAGGTGGAAGGAGCCCCCTTGAGGAATTAAAGGAACTGACTACGTCATAAGGAACTATCGCCAGATGGACTATTAAGGATGAGAAGTCCTTTCCAGGAGAAGGGGGTCCTTTCTCCTGGAGCCACTTTTGTTTGTTTTGTAGGTTGATGCAACTTTTAGTGGTAGGGTCAGCAGAGGGTCGTTTTTGGACGGAGTACAGACTTTTTGATTTGGACTACCTCACTGACGACGAGCACCCTAGTTAGATTTCAGTTGGGTAAGGAAAACCCCTCTACAGTAGGGATAGATGGGCCTTTTGCTCATTTGAATAAAATCACAGGTGCAAA
Source organism: Ambystoma mexicanum (assembly GCF_040938575.1). Taxonomy (NCBI): domain Eukaryota; kingdom Metazoa; phylum Chordata; class Amphibia; order Caudata; family Ambystomatidae; genus Ambystoma; species Ambystoma mexicanum. Next base: position 971,778,895 of record NC_090931.1, on the reverse strand, counting down.
TGCCACCTTCTACTGATCTATGTGCGTGTGTGTGTATATATATATATATATATGTGTATATATATTCTGAGGCTTGTGGAATCTGCTTAGATCACATGCTGTGCATAGGCTGACATCTAGTGGAAGCTGCAGAGTATTAGTTGTTTTCGAAACGCAAAAAGGAACTTCGAAAGGGCCTGCCAGTAATACTATCCCTAGTGTGACATCCACGGTACCCATGATCCCTCATGCGTCGAGGTCCCTCAAATTGTTTTTTTCCACCATTCTAGACGGACGCGTGTAGCGGAGTTCCTCTTTCGGCTTATAGCCATTTACTTAATTTTCAATTACCAATAGTTCAATCTTTCTATCCTTTATACCACCGACTACCGAAACATCCCGCCGGTGAAGACAGACAACTGCCTGAAGACTCCGAGACGGACCGTTTCTGCCTTGGAAGGATGCCCCAGGCTTCGGCCCAGACAGTAGAGGGAGAAGGTGGAGGTCATTTTAGGATGTATATGCCCCTTTTCTTGCACTACATTCGCCTAGCTGCCTTATCTTGTTATGGACAAGACCCCCTTTAAATTCTGCCCCAAGTGCAACAGAAAATTTGCATGGGTCGATAAACATTTAATTTGTAACTTGTGTCTCCCAAGAGACCATGTCGAGGCATCTTGTCGAGCGCGTAGGCTCTTCAAGCCCAAGACCTTGAAGAACCGATCCACCTATGGAGGTAGAAGGTGCTTTCAGTGACGGCAGCAACGCCGCCATTTTGGACAGCGAAGGCGACTGGGTAGGTTTGGCTACCCAAGAGCAGGCCCCCGACCCTGGAAGACAGGCCGGCGGCCTTGTTATGGGGACTACACCGGCCGGCGGAAGCGCTACAATTCCATCCACCACTAAACACATAACCCCAAGCTGAGACTCGACACGCGTGTCGAGCTGACGGCAATGCATGACGTCCAGGGAACGGTCCGTTGAGTGCTTGTCCTCTGTGCACGCTCGTTCGAGATCACTGCATGACATGGGCCTGACCGTCGAAGGACGGCACAGGCGTTGCACGTAAAATACCCACCGATCGTCCGCGGATGAGGCCCGGCTCAGGCCACACCCGAAACTCGACGCTCTGCATCAAGCCAAGCATTAGGCCCCAAACACCCGGAAAAACATGCCTCAGGGTGCCAGGGGAGAGGGAAAGACTCCAAAAAGTCCTCAAAGACCCCTCTTAGGGAAAAAAACCCTCATAGGGATAAAAGCCCTCAAAAGGAGAGATCTCAGAAAGCTAGGCCCACCCCTCATAAGGATAAACCTCTAGAGGCTTGGCCCAAAGAACCTGGGTTACTTTCCCCTACTAATGAGGATTTAGGCCTCCCTTCCCAACCTTCAATCATTCCCAGTTCGGCACAGTGGTCGGCAGAAGACATAGACAGGGTCATGAGGAGAAAGTCCTTCGTGGCCAACCTCTATGAAAGGCATCCTGCCCATTTCCAGAGTTTCCAATCCACTCCCCCTAATTCTGCACCTTCTGGGTCACAAATCCATGCTCAACCTGCTCAGCTCCCTGCTAAGAGATCTCGCACCGACATTCGAGTGCAGGGCACAGTCAGGGAACTCTATGACCTGGACTCCAAACACAAAGACCTCTCTATTGTAGAGGCAGCAGACCCCCATTATAACGATGATGAAGCAAAACCTTACTATGTGGATTATGAAGTCCAGAGGTTGACCCAGAGGCCATGGACTCAACTGTTGACCAGGACTCCACCCACCCCCCGCAGTCATGGACACCCCTGTTGACAACCAACCCCTCCTTAATGAGGTGTTAGTCAGAGCTGCAGAGCATTTTCAAATAGATACCCAGGAAGTGCTACAGGATAAGGATTTTGTGGAACAAATCCTTGGTGACAAGAAGGCTGTTACGTAGTTTATCCCTCTCCTCTATTCCTTCAAATGTAAAATACTGCCGTCGCTGGAAACTCCTAATCAGCTATTCAAACCTGCCCCTTCATACCCACTGTATGAGGGCAGCTGAAGCATGATTCATTAGTTGTAACAACTGCTAGAAAGAGAGCAGGCACCCCCCTAGCTTCCTCTGACAAGGAAAGCAAAAGACGTTGCTCAATGCGCAGGAAGGTCGCCTCCTCCGCGGCTCATCAGACTAGAATTGCTAACAATTCAACCCTATTGGCCAGTTACAACTGCCACAAATGGGACAAAGTCTCAGCTTTACTGTCTGCCGCCCCGGAACCACTTAAGTCCCAGCTAGCCCAGGTGGCCGCAGAAGTCAGAGCAGTGTCAAGCTGCCTACTTAAAATCAACCTTGATGCTGCGGACAACGGCAGAAGAATTATTGCACAGGGTACTGTTATCAAACGTCACATGGCTGCATCAATAAGGATTTAGACCAGAAACGCAGGCCACCCTAATTAATACGCCTGTTGAACCCAATGTGCTCTTTGGCAAGGCTGTTGAGGACGCCCTTAAAACAGCCAAAGAGCAATATGACTCTTAAATCATTGGGCCAACTCGCCAATAGGCCATCCGGCCGGAGGGGTAATAGCAATTTTCGCCATTTTCGCGGCCAAAGTTCACAACAAGGTTCCAATTCCAATCGGAGCCAAGGAACTTCATGGGGAAACAATCTGGGTCAGTCCTCGCAGGATTATCCTAGAGGACCGCGTAGGTCCAGGGCTCGTGGTAGGGGCAACTCCTCTCGAGGGGGTACCCCTCTACAAAAACAGTGACTATCCGCTTCAGGTGCTCTCCCATGCCTCTCCAGTAGGAGGGCGCATTTCCAGCTCACCCACGCATGGGAGGGAATCACCTCAGACAGATGGGTGCTGTCCCCAGTAGCAGGCGGATACTGTATAGAGCTCCTACAACAACCCCAAAACCACCCCCATGTCAGAAGATCCATTCAAAGGAACACCAGCGTATCCACCTCGAGGAAGTCGCCACACTTCTAAAGGACGCCATCAAAATCGTCCCGGCCAACCAGGTAAGCAAGGGTATTTATTCAACCTACTTCCTTGTGACAAAGATCCAACCATGCGTCCAGTATTAGATTTGCACCCTGCAAACAAGTATGTACAGCCACAAAAGCTCTGCATGACTACGCTACAAGAGGTAATCCTTCTACTAAAAAAGGGGATTACATGGCAACACTGGATATAAAAGATGCTTATTTTCAGATTTCAATGTTCCAGCGCACAGAACAGTCTTAAGTTTCAATATGGTGAACCAGCACTATCAAGTGCAAGTGCTCCCCTTCGGAATAGCATCTGCTCCAAGGGTATTCACAAAGGTACTGGCTGTGGTGGCAGCACACCTGCGCAGGGAGGCAATCCCAGTGTACCCTTACATGAATGACTGGCTCATTATAGGGGAGTCTCACCTAATTTGCAGGCGAAACGGGCAAAACATTCAAAGTACTATCAACCTCCTCCTTTTTTTTATTTTTTTTTTATTTTGATTTAATTGTTACAATTTTTACAAAAAAAAAAGAAATCCGCCCAATGATGAGTTATAGTGTTATTCGTTCTTAGTTCTGAATGAGATCTTTTAACAGAAATACCATTTCACAAATTCAGTTTTTCCAGAAACAGAGAGAGACCGATGGTGCATCTTCTGTTGTTACCGCTAGCCAATAAGGCCCATAGGTTTTCTAAGTCGAGGGTGCGGTAGTTCTTCAAAGGGTCGGCCAAAAAACGGTGTCTGTTCCCTGTTAGGCCAGGGCATTCAAGGATCAGATGTTTAGTAGTTTCCACTATGTCCGATGTTTCACAAAACCAGCAGTTGTTTGAGCTGGATTGGTTTCGAATCGCTAGGACTTCGTTTGTTTTCAATTGGTTCAATCTAAACCTTAGGAAAGTTCTGCTTAGCCGTTTGTCTGGGAACTTGCATAGGTATCCACGTACCTCGTCGAGTTTCATCGGCATGCTGGGTAGATTGGCTGTCAACGAATAGTTGTTTGCAACTTCCAGGGTATTTATCCAGTCTGCTTCGAGATGTTTCCTTGATACCTGGTTAGGGTTTTTTATTAGTGTTTCCAGATTAAGGTTTAGTTCTTGAAGAATGGAGAGGTTGTATTGGGCCCATTTGGTCAGCATTGAGTTGTTCCCATAGTTAGTTTCTCTCCTAATAAGGTCCAGAGCTTTATTTTTTGGAGAATCGAAGACTTTGCGATATAGCATGATGGTCGATCTCATTTTTAAGGCCTGAAGAGAGGGTATGCACAATTCTCTTCTTATCAATGTTATCGGTGTCGAAGGGGCCAGGTTTAAAACACCCCGCCAGAAAAAACCTTCTAATTTAGGCCAGATTGAGTCAGGGATCAATGGCATTGCATCCATGCCATAAATCAGGACAGGAACGACTTTTGCTTTATAAAATCTTATAACGGGAATGATGGAGAATCTTCCGTGCTTCCTGTCCACTGCTTTGGCCTGCGCCGTTAGCTTCTTCAATTTTATCCAAAGGGCCTCCTGCATGACTTGTTCTTCCTTATCGTTGCTGATCATAATGCCCAAATATTTAAAGGCCTCAACAGTTTCCAACATCTTCCCTTCTCCATACCAAGTGAATTTTTTCCTTCTTGTAGCAGCTGTTCCCAGTATTAAAATTTTTGTTTTGTCTTTATTCAGTCTTAAGTTGTTTTCTGTCATATAGCGTGTTAGATTGTCTATTTGGCGTTGCAGGCCTATGGGGGTTAAATCCATGAGGATAATATCAACTGCATTGAGTAGTCTCTCAATTTTTGAGCCTCCTAGGGATGGGGGGAAACTTCTGATCAGTTCCGATGATTTCTTGTAGTCTGCTATATAGGCATTATACAGGGCTGGTGGTAGCGGGCATCCCTGCTTTACACCCTTTGATGTGAGTATTTCCCTTGACAATCTGCCTTCGGCGCTTAGTCGCACCCGTATTGACGTTCCGTGATGTAAGGATTTTATGGGTTCCAAGATGTCCCTTGGACAATCTAAGCTTTCCAATTTGGCCCATAATCGTTGTCTGTTAACCTGGTCGAAAGCTTGGACCAGGCCGATAAAAACCATGTAAATGGGAGGGCCTCCCTGCAATACTCTGGCTTTCAGACAGCTTAGTAAAAAAATGTTGGTCGATGTTCCAGAGTTTTTGACGAAGCCATTTTGAAATGGGTCCGCTTGGTCCGAGTCCATGATCCATTTTTGGAAAGCATCCAGGGCCAAAGATGCAAACACCTTGCCCACGACGTCCAAGAGGGCAATCAGTCTATAATTACCCAGGTCGTCTGTGGGACCCCTCTTGAAAATAGGTACAATAATTCCTCTTTTCCAGGACGGAGGGATATCCTGGAGGCGGTTGCAGTTTTTGAAGATCCTACTAATTATCCTTGCCCATAGTTCTGGATGGGACTTAAGCTCAGCGTTACAAAGGCCGTCCGGCCCGGGAGCCCTCGAGTTGTTCAATTTATTTATTTTTAGGCGGATCGTTGCTTCGTCAACAGGGATATTCCAAAATTCGGTATCCTGGACTGTTGTTCTGGTGCCAAAACCCAACGGAAGGTTGTTGTCAGCCATCGGTGCGAACAGGTTTGAAAAGTGGGTTATCCACTTGGCCTCTCCTACGTTATTCTGGATGTCTCCAGATGTTTTGTTTAGAGATCCCTTAATCAGGTTCCAAAATTCTTTGGGTTTATTTCCACAGATGGCTGACAGCATATGTTCTGCATCACACTGATAGAGTTTATGGCGGTAGTGTCTAAGCCAACTCTTGTATTCACGGACAGCCAGCCTCCACAAGTTAAGATTTTCTGCGGTGGGTTTGTTGGAGTAGACTTTCTTTAAGCGTCAGTGGAGCCTTCTTTTTTCCACCAAATCGGTGTTATATAGGTGATTGGGGGCAGTTGCCGAGATGCGGGATTTTGACGTTGGTATCAAGAATTTGGTCAACAAAGGGGTGTAATCCAGGGCGTCTCTGACCGTTGTTCCCAGAGCCTAACCGATGACTTGGGGATTGGAGTATTGGCGATCGATATCTCGGAGTCCTTTTTCTGATATCTTTACCCGATTCCCCATAGTCGACTTTTCCAGGGGGATTGGGTATGTGAGAGAACGGGGTCTGCAGTTCTTCCCCTCCATAATGAGAAGGTTATGGTCGCTGAACATCGTCCGCTTAACCGCAAAGGAATGGATCACATGAAGTAGATCCTTGGAGACGAATACGTGGTCAATCGAAGCATGTTGGTTCCCTCTTTCCCACGTAGGGATCTCCAGGTTTGCTTGGGTACGCATCAGGTGAAGATTATGTAAATCCCTTGCTTTCGTGAGATGCCCAAGCAGTTTCCCTCTTCTTCTTGCCGAAGTGTTTTGATGTATGCCATCTTCCCCTATCCCTTCGCATACTGCATTGAAATCCCCGTTTACTATGATGTTATGGTGCTGAATTATTTTGTCGGCTTCATCGAACAAATTTGAGATGGTGAATTCAAATTCTTCTGTAGATGTTACCTCTGGGTTCCAGTATATATTGATTAAGAAGGTTTTCCCCTCGTTCGAAGTCGGGGAAAGTTCCTGGTTGAATGATTGGTTTAAGATCATCGCCTGGATCCATTTAGGTGTGGCCAGAACTTCAATTGCTTTAAGTCCCGAACCTGATCTGAGGGCCGTGATTAGCCCTGCAGACGGTCGACCCAAGGGTCCCTTTGATGCTGCTGAAAAGATTATTTCATACCCATCCAATTGAGGTTTAGTAGTCAGCCATGTCTCCTGCAGGCATAGGATATCGAAGGTGCCTAAGTTGACATCAGTTATTTTAGTTAGGTGCTCAAATCCACGTGTGTTCCAAGTACCCAGTTTTAGAGGGTTCTTTAAATCTGTTCTAGATCGATTTTCCTTTTTTCCTGCATCTAGTGAGGTAGTTCCATCTTCTAGTGATAGTTGCTAATTTTTCTTATTACGTTGTGCTTCTTCCTTAAACCAGGTCCAAGGCCTTTTGGTTCTCGCCTCTGTTTTTTCCAGTTGGTTCGATGGTGCTAGTTTCTGAGGCTGATGTAATCATCTCTGCGTCCTTACTTGGGGTTGCTCGTATGCTAGCTGTCCCCTGTGACAATTGATTGGAGAATCGGGGTCCGCATCAAGAGCTGTGCGTCTTCTTAGATTCTCGCTTATTCGCTTATTGTCAGATGCTTGTAGGTGATCCATCCTGCTGACAAAATGGATGCGAGAGGGACCGGGCTTTGTTGGTGAGATTATCGGTTCTCTCAGGCCCGTCGATGATCTGGATGAAGATTTAGTTTGATTGTTTGGCCGCTTCATTTCTATAAGTTCGTAACCGAGGATCAACAGCGAGTCTATTTCCTTCATCAGTTGGTTCTTGATGATTTCCGAGTTTAGATGAATGTATGAATAATCTTTTCTTCCTGATGTACTTGGTTCCACTATCCACAAGTCATAATTTCTGATCTGTCTTAGGTTTGGGCCAATATTTTCAGAATATTGGTTCTATTCAATGTGATTTCTCCCCCATTTGGGTTGATCTTTTTCAACCTAATGATGGAGTCACTTATGATTTGTTTTGTTGGGGCCTTTAGGTCCCTTTCTCTCTTCTGCTTTATCGAGTTTTTGATAGTTGTTGCTGCACGATGGTTCTGAGAGGGTAGTAAAGATCTATTGCTAGATTCGTGTTGCATTTCGTGTGTGCGAGTTTTGTTCTCGTATGTTCTCGCAAGATTGCGCGGGCGTGGACTCACAGACCGAGATCTAATTCCTCGATTAGAGGGATTTGGTGTTCTTGCTGCGTGATTATCGTTTTTTTTGTTGATTGTTTGATTCTTTCGATTGTCTAAACAGTCATTTTGTTTTTTTGAATATTTTTTTTCTACACGCAGTTCTGATGATGGTTGATCGTGCAGGAGAACTTTAGTTGGTGGTTCTCGTTTGTTTGGTAGAGTACACGCTTCAGCAGCTTTTGAAGATTTTTTCTTGCTCGGTTCAAAACCAATTTCATCAATCGTTATCGGGCTCCAGTCAGATTGATCTTCATCAGTCATTACTGAGTTCGATAACTCCTCTGATCCTGTTAAGATTATTGTAATCGGTTGGTGGTTCGTCAGGGTAGAGTGTTCAGCTTGAAACTTGGTTGTTGGATCTTGGGTTCGTTCCACCCGCTTGGATTTATTCTTTGCTGATTGGGAGCATTGTAACGTCACAATCTTTTTTGGGTTTTTCTTTACACCAAAATGAGATGCGGTCTGTTGCTGGTTGAAGATCCCGTAGGAAAAAACCTTAGGTATTTGTTCTGGACCTTTGATGGTGGCCGTTCGATGACCCACAGGTTTTGTGTAGGAGAAAGGGTTTGACGTTGAAGGCTTAGGTCCAGTAAAGGATTTGGTTCGATTATCCTTGTGGATGGACTTATTATTTTCGTCTATTATCGCGATTATTGCGTCGAGGGGATCCAACAAGTTTTCTGTTTCAGAGACGTTATAATCGCGTATTTTGGAGACTTCGGCCTCATGGTGGTCCTGAGTTTTAGATAAAGGTGGATCCTGATTTGTTTGGGTAGATGTTGACACTCTGTTTACTTGATCCCCCAATGTGCCATAAATGGGCCGTGAGGTTTCGGGAAGAGCCGTTTTAAGTGATTGATCTATTCTTGAAGCGAGATTGCCGTTGTTGCCGACGATGAAGCCTTCAAGATAGTTCAGCTTTGACTGCATTGATGCTATTAAGGACGTCTGGTCTTGTAAGGTGTTGTTCTCCAGCATGGGGTCTGGCATGGATTCACATGCTCATGAATATTCCCCGTCGTCAGGCTGGGAATCCTCGGTAAAGAAAAAACCAGTATCAGTTTCGTTTCTGATCTGTCTTTCGTAGCAATAACCAATCACTGGTCTCTGCGTCATACTGACCACAGCCAATGACTGCCCTCTACCTAAGCACCGCCTCTGGCAGCCATCTTCAGATTTTTACCGCACGTTCATGTGTTGGGATCCTCGTGCTATTGCTCTCGAGCGTTAGTGCTATTTTTTCGCGCTTTTTTCACAAAAACTTCGATTCTTCGGTCAAAGAGCCTCAAGCTCCACCGATACTACATCCGATCTACGGGGACCCGTGTCGGATTCATCTGTGCCCCTCAAGGGTGAAGATTTCGTCGAGCTACGCTTCGGAGGACTCCAGAAGCTTCTCAGGCCCGGTCTCGGAGATGGCCCAGGAGAAGGGAAGCTCGACGCCCGGAAAGCTGTTCAGGGTCTGCCCTGGATGCCAGCTGCAGAACGTCTTTAAGGAGGACGAACACTCTTTCTGCCTTTACTGCCTTCATGAGGACAAAACGCACGTGGAGAAGGACTGTGCGTTTTGCGGCGACATGTCGGAACGGACCATGAAGGACCGTCATCAACGTCTCGCCAACTGGCTGCAGGGTAAGAGCCCGTCTGGCGAGAAGAAGAAGAAATCCGAGCGGTCTTCTAAGACCTTTGAGGGCGCCCCGGCGACGGGGGCCCAACATAAGGCCAAGCACCGCGAGTCCGCTGGCACCGGGAGCGCCGAACGGTCGGGCTCTACGGGCGCCAGGCAGGGCGCACCCTCCCCGGCACCATCAACCACGAGCCAACGCTCTGGGTCGGGTAAGAGGAAGGCCGAGCACCCGGCGAAGCTCCTGGAGAGGCCCCGGTCGAGCTCGAAGGCAGAGGAGGAGCGTGGCAGTGCCCCCTCCCTCAAGGACAAGGCGGTGAGCGCACCTAGGGTGGTGAAGGCCTTGATCCATCCGACCAAGCCCTCTATCGAAACGGTCGCGGCGGCCCTGGCCCAGCCTGTGGAGGCTACTCCAGTGGTGGCGACCTCAGGGCCCAGAATCTCCCTGCCTCCTCGGAGGGAGTCTTCTTTTATGCCCATCGATAGGACCCCCGTGAAAACCTCCGTGGAGAAGAAGGGGGGGCAGGGCGTCGTCGTAGATTCGGCCTCAACCTCAGAAGAAGAGCTGGTCGAGGTCTTAAGCCACGGCCTAGGCGTGGAACAAGACCAGCCCGTCGGAATGGGTGCCGACGCAGGCGACGACGACGACATCGTCGAGGATGCCGACGGGGCCCCTGCTCGCCCGTCGGATTCCCCTCTGCCAGCGCCGCGAGACAACTCGGCGGCCATTTTGTTGGCCATACAGTCCTTATGCACTGAGATAAGGACGAGGCTACCGTTACCGACGGAGGAACCTCTCCCGTCGGGGGATCCAGAACCGGGACCTTCTGGTGTTCCCCCTGCCAAGAAAAGAAGGATCCATCCTCCACCTCCTTTCCAACCGTCGCGCCCCGTCCAGCCCTCCTCCCCGTCCACCCGAGGGGATGATACGGGGACTGACACGGCAGCGACGGGTACGGACGACGAGGCATACGACGAGGATTTTCCGTCGTCGCCCCCCACCAGGGCTTCTCCGCCCGACGAGATCGGATCTTTCCATTCCATGATCTCCAGGGCTTCCGAGCTTTTTCAACTCTGCCCCGAGGAGAAGAAAAAGGAAGGCTTCCTTTATCAGCGGCGCGAGGCCAAGAGGAAGACGGTCCTCGCAGTGCCTCTGTTGGACGACATTTGGGATGAGGGCCTTTCCCTCCTCAAGAACCCTTCCACGACGCCAGCTAGAAGAGACCGGTACGAGAAGAAGTACCGGGTCCCGGACACGGCCCCCCTATGCCTCCGGGCGCAGCCTACCCCGGACTCCGTCGTCTCCGCGGCGGCCAGGAAGAAAGCGGGGGGGGGGTGCGGCCTCCACATCGACTTCCCCGCCGGACGTCTACCCCTACCTGGACGACTGGCTCATCCGCGCCAAGACGAAGGAGCTCGCCGGGGTCCACACGGCAAGGACCGTCCAACTCCTCACGGACCTGGGATTCTCCGTGAACTACACCAAATCCCACCTGGTGCCCGCGCAAGTCGCACTGTTTCTGGGAGCGAGGCTCGACACAGTGTCCCTTCTGGCCTCCCCGTCGGAGGAGAGGACCAGGACCATCTTGGGCAAGGTGCAACGGATGCTGGTGGCCGACGCGGCCAAAGTGAGATCCATCAAGTCCCTCCTCGGGATGATGTCTTCCTGCATCTACCTCATTCCCATGTGCAGGCTCCGGATGCGCCCGTTGCAAGAATTCCTGGATGCGCGCTGGATCCAGACGACGGGCAGCTTCGAGGAAAGGATCAAGCTCGACGAGAGTTTCCGGCGAGCGATACGGTGGTGGGGCACCCGCGCGCATCTGACGGCGGGCATGGACTTCCAGACCCCAGCCCACCAGGAGACTGTGACCACGGATGCCTCCCTGGAAGGGTGGGGAGCGCACACCGAAAATCTGCACGCGAGGGGACTCTGGCTCCCGACGGAGAAGTCCCTGCATATCAACGTCCTGGAGCTCCGTGCAGTGTTTTGGGCCCTCAGGTCCTTCCTTCCGTCCCTGAAGGGCAAGGTGGTGAGGATCTTCACCGACAACACCACCACCATGTTTTACATCAGGAAACAGGGCGGAACCAGGTCCCCAGCGCTGTCCAAGGAGGCGCAGGACCTGTGGCATTGGGCCGTCGCCCAAGGGATTTTTCTGGTGCCGTTTCATCTGGCAGGGATAAAAAACACCATCGCCGACTCACTCAGCAGGGAGCTGCGCTCGTGCCACGAGTGGGAACTACGGCAGGATCTAGTGGATCGCCTCTTCCGACGGTGGGGCACACCCCAGATCGACCTGTTCGCGACGGCGACGAACACCAAGTGCCGGAGGTTCGCCAGCAGGTTTCCCCAGACGAGGAGCATGGGCGATGCTTTCTCGTTCCCCTGGGAGGGCCTGTTCCTCTACGCGTTCCCTCCCTTGCCTCTGCTAATCCGGCTCGTCAACCAGCTCAAGAGGTCACGGTGCAGGATGATCCTCGTCGCACCTGCGTGGCCGAGGCAGATATGGTTCCCGGACCTTCTGGACTTGTCAGCGTCCCCGCCGATCAAGCTGCCGGCGGACGCAGACCTACTCTCCAGGGAAGGAGGCTCCATCCTCCACCACGACCCGAAGTCGCTGAACTTGCAGGCCTGGCTCCTGCAGCGCTAGAGTTTGGAGGATACGACATACCGGCCGATTGCAGAGAGGTTCTTGCAAAGGCCAGGGCGTCCTCGACTCTTAAATGCTACGGACACAAATGGAAGAGGTTCTCTGTCTGGTGCCACGCACAGAAGATTTACCCTCTACGGATTACGGCTCCCCAAGTACTGCCGTACCTGCTGACGCTGGCCAAAGCTGGACTGGCACACGCGTCCATCAAGATTCATCTTGCTGCGATCTCCCGATACACCAGAACCACGGGGCGGACGTCCTTGTGGTCTCATCGTCTGGTGAAAGAGTTCATGAAGGGACTATTCAGATCGTTCCCGCCGGTGAAGGCTCCGGCCCCGGCGTGGGAGCTCAACGTGGTGCTGACCAAGCTCATGGGACCTCCGTTCGAGCCTCTGCACTCGGCCCCGTTGAAGTTTCTATCGTGGAAGACAGCCTTTCTCGTGGCCATCACCTCCGCACGACGAGTGGGTGAGATCCAGGCCCTTTCCTGCAAGGCCCCGTACTTGACTTTCCACGACACGAGGGTAGTGCTCAGGACGCACCCCTCCTTCATGCCCAAGGTACCGTCGGACTTCCATCTCAACGAACCCTTGGTGTTACCTGTGTTCTTCCCGTCGCCTTCGTCGCCGGCTGAGAGGACTTTGCACTCGCTGGATGTAGCTAGAGCGCTGAAGTTCTACGTGGATCGCACGAAGGGTTTTCGGAAGACGTCACAACTCTTTGTGAACTTTGGACCTGTCAATCAGGGGAAGGCTCTCTCGAAGGCTTCCATCTCCAGATGGCTCTCCGGCTGTATCATGTACTGTCACCGGTTGGCAAACCGACCGCTGCCTGGCCGTCCGAGAGCCCATTCCACCAGAGCGATCGCAGCTACCACGGCGTTCCTATCTGGTGTGCCCCTGCTGGACATATGCAGGGCTGCTACGTGGAGGTCGACGCACACCTTCACGAAATTCTACTGCGTCGACCGGGATTCCAGGGAGGAGTCCAGGGTCGGCCAAGCAGTGCTGCGCAACCTGTTCGCCTGAGGTGAGCCTGGTGAGGAGGTAAGATGCTTAATGTTGAGTTGATGTGATGCTTAATGTTGAGCCTTTGCCACCTCCCGTGGTTGTGCATGTGTGTACTGCTATGTATTCTTTATTCATGAGCATGTGAATCCATGCCAGACCCCATGCTGGAGAAGGAACAAGTTACTTACCTGTAACTGTTGTTCTCCGGCATGGGTCTGGCATGGATTCACATGCGAACCCTCCCGCCTACCCCTCTGCGGCTCTTCACTTGGTCATACTGCCACTTCACGTGCTTCCAAATCTGAAGATGGCTGCCAGAGGCGGTGCTTAGGTAGAGGGCAGTCATTGGCTGTGGTCAGTATGACGCAGAGACCAGTGATTGGTTATTGCTACGAAAGACAGATCAGAAACGAAACTGATACTGGTTTTTTCTTTACCGAGGATTCCCAGCCTGACGACGGGGAATATTCATGAGCATGTGAATCCATGCCAGACCCATGCCGGAGAACAACAGTTACAGGTAAGTAACTTGTTCCTTAATGCTCTCATACAGCTTGCTAAAGGGGGCAAGCGCAATCGTCACCGTAGACATAATAGACAGCAGGTCTGCCTTTTTATGTTGAGGCGTAGATTGGGGTGTCGGGTAGCTTCCGTTGTTCGATCTTCTCAGTTGTGTCGGAGTACAGGGAACGTTAAACGAACAGGTAGATCCTCTAGTTTTTGTTGAGGCAGGACTCTTTCCTCTGAGATGGGGGGACTTCATAGTTGCTTGTACTGAGACAGGAGGGCTCGGAGCGTCGAACATACTCCTTTGGTCAGGGCCCTGGCAAACCGGGTTTATGGAAGACTCTGTGTGAGCTGCAATTGAGCATTCTTTCGGGGGTGTGGTATTTAGCCTCTCACCTTCTTTGTTTAGTAAGATTATGGCAGTGTCGAGAGTTGGTTCAGTACTTTGTTTAATTATTTCCGTTGTTGATATGACTTTGGGAGTGCAGTGCCATCTGACCACAGGAGGGTCTTTTGCCAGTGGTGGCGGTGTTCTGAACTGTACTTCTTGAAGTTTTTTAGGATGGCCCCCTGGCGCTAAGTTTGAATGAGAGGCAAATTGCTGTGGATAGTTTAAACTATCCAGAATTTCGTTGTCAGAGATTTCATCCTGGGGATTCCACCGGCTATCCGTTTTCCTTTTGAAAAAGTCATTCAGGGTCGCCTCGGTAAGGGGTAGTGCGGGATGTTTCATGGGTCCCATTTTTTTGTTTTGCGGGACAGTTGGTTTCGTGATCTGTCTTTTTCTGTACTTACTACTTGTATTACGTTGTCGTTTAATGTAGATTTTGGTAGTTGGATTCTGATCATCCTCAGCTGGTTTTTTGGGTTGTAAGTGGGGGGGCTTGTTGAGCAGACATCGCCTGAGCTACTTGATGTACTTTCTTCAAAGGTGTATTAGGGAGACGACTTCCCAGTCTTCCAGGCTCTGATGATGGAGCCTCATCCTTATCAAGGATGTCTGCACCAAGTAAGTAGAGTTCTGATTTAAGAAAAGGTATTGGGTTCAGCGTGCACTCAATAGTGTCTATAACTGACTCTGGGTGGTGAGAGGTATCTTTAGGGCTCGACAGGTCATTCCAATTAGGTATTTGGTAGACCTCGACGTGGAATGATGATCCTTTTGAACTGGTGGAATAGGTTTCCACCTGTATTGGTGGGAAATGTTCCACTGCCGTTTCGTTTCCCTCTAAGGGAATTGCGGTGTCCGTTGCAGCGGGGTTTAGATCTCCGTTATGCCATGGGAACGGGTCAATCTGCTCACAAGATGTACTGGGAGCCGCGTTCCCCGGAGGAGAGGGGCTGGTCCGCCTCCCCGCTCCGCCGAGGCTTGGATGGGCCGCTTGAAATCCTCGTCCACAATACAGCCCATTGACTAGCCAACCGAGCCAACGGAGGTGGGGTTAGGGGAGCCAATGCCTACCGCCTCTCCGCACTCGGCCGAGACAGCCAACTTCGTAGCCGGCTCGTCCGCCGGATCCACGGGCTGCAAGTTCTGAACGATCGGGCCCGGTGAGTCCATACGCCGCACTGCCCGCCTGGGGAGCGCCAACCTTTCACCTCGCTTCCTCGTGGGCATTACTCTCACAGCGGGCACGGCAGTCTCTCTCCTCGCACGAAGCGCCCGGCGTGAGGGCCCCTCCTCCCCGGATCCCACAGAGCCACGATCCGCCAAGACAGCTCGGGGAGGAACAGAAGGTAGGGGTGGCGTGCGGAAGGCGGGTACTGGGATGGGAAGGGTAGGTAAGACGGGAGTGAAGGGCAGGAAGGCAGGTATGGGATTGGAAGGGTAGACGAGTGAAACAAGGGCTCGGGAAAGGGCAGGGGCGGGAGGTGAGCTTTCAATGGCGGCAGGTTGTGAGGGGCGAGCTGGTTCCGGGCCAATAGTTCTATTGTTTGGCGATATTACTTCGAGTCCTGAATCGGGTCTTGGTTCGAGGGTGTTGATATCGGACGAGCGAGCCTCCATCGTGAAGCGGGACCGGTGGTCCGATGGAATTGAGTTGATCAAGGACGTCGGCGGGCGGGTTGGAGTGAGAGACACCGCCCTTGTGGTCCCGCGAGGTCCAGCCAAGGTCTGCCAAAGTCTGCAAGCTCACTCTGCGCTCACTCCGCGTCCGCTCCGCGGATAAAATGGCTATTTCAAGCCACACAGGATATGGCCACTGTAGAAAGACTCTGTGGAATCTGGAGTCTGCCAAAGTCTGCAAGCTCACTCTGCGCTCACTCCACCTCCTCTTTCAATTGGGCTTCTCCATCAATGAGAAAAAGTCAAGCCTAGTGCCAAGCACAACATAACAGTTCCTAGGAGCTGTCTTAAATGCACAAGAGGGGTTGGTCTTTCCGTCCGAGGAAAGAGTCCAAAATGTGTTACTGCAAATACTGAATTATCAGGCTCAGCGCCAGATAAGGGTGCGCAAAGCTATGCGTTTGCTAGGCATGATGGCATCTTGCGTTTACCGGGTACCACACGCGTGCCTGCACATCCGATGCAGGCAGGAGTGGTTGACGAAACAGTGGTCTCAGGCAAGCGGTCAGTGGGACGATCTAGTGGTCGTTTCGCCAACACTAGTACAAAATCTTAGCTGGTGGACAAGAGAAAATCTGTTGAAGGGAAAACCCTTCTACGATCCGGAAATGCAAGCGATTGTCACAACAGATGCCTCACTCGCTGGGTGGGGGGGGGCTCATTACCTTCACCACACAGCTCAGGGTCTGTGGTCTCAACCGGCAGTGCAAAACCACATCTACTAGAGCTCCTAGCAGTATTCAAAGCCCTTCAAGCATTTGAGTTGCACCTATCAAACCAATTTGTGCAGATCCTAAAAGACGGCACAACAGCGATGTACTACATCAACAAACAAGTGGGTACACGTTCTCCAAATCTGTTCAGACTTGCGCAACAAATTTGGAAATGGACACACAAACTGAAAATATTCCTATCGTCACAGCACGTTCCAGGGGAACTCCGCTCTCTCGCAGACTCATTGAGCAGAGGAACACAAGTGGCAACTGCACACAGAGGTCGTAGAACATCTCTTCTCTCAATGTGGTTTCCCCACAAAAGACTTGTTTGCTACAAGCGAAAACAAGCAATGCCCAGAGTTCACGTTCAGGTTCCCCAGCCAGGCTCCAAGGGGAACGCCTTATGGATGAGATGAACTGGTCAGGGGAATTTACTTGCGCTTTTCCCCAACACCTCTCATGAGGAAAGTGGTGAACAAAATCCACAAGTTCCTATTATTCATCCTAGTCGCTCCTATGTGGGCAAGACAACCCTGGTATCCACATCTGTGCAAACTGGCGATGTGCCATCCCATCAAACTCCCGTGCCCGTACAATCTGCTCACACAGCACGGGGGACTAACAGTGCACCCTCTACCTCACTCAATGAGAACTTAGCAGCGCGGCTCCTCAAGTAATAGTTTGGACATCTTAATCTGCCTCAAAGATGTATGGATATCTTGACGGAATCAAGAAAGCCGAACACTAGGCACTGTTTTTTTGACAATGGAAGAGCTTTGTAATTTGGTTCCAGTCTAAACAAATTAACCCCATTGAATGTACTCCTTCACTTATTCTTATATATATATATATATATATATATATATATATATATATATATATATATATATATATATATATATATATATATATATATATATATATATACTGCACTTGTTAGATGCAGGGTTAGTATTCAACTCCTTGAAGGTCCACATGGCGGCTTTGTCAGCTTATACCACTTCCCACAGTAAGATCTCATGCTGGTAGGTTCCGGCCATCAAAGCATTCATGGAGGGAGTAAAGAGACTACACCCTCCAATTTCTAACCCTCCGCCAGGGTGGGACCTCAATGTTGTACTCGCTAAGATCATGGGACCTCCTTTCAAGCCGATGCACAAATCTAATCTCAAACACCCGACTTACAAAACTGCCTTCTTAGTGGCTATCACTTCCATAAGAAGAGTTAGTGAAAAACAAGCATTGTCAGTGCAGGACCCGTTCTTTGTTGTACACAAGGACAAGCTGGTTTTATGTACTCTCCCTAGGTTCTCCCCTAAATTCATCTCCAAATTGCATGCAAACCAGTCTATATGTCTACCGGCTTTCTTTCAAGAACCCACCAGCTCAGCTGAGGTAAAACTCCACACACTAGAAGTGAGGAAAGCGGTCCTCTACTGTAAAGACAAGACCAGGCAGCTTAGAAAGACAGGTCAACTGTTTGTCTCTGTAGCGCCAGGCAGAGAAGGTGACCACATTTCAAAGAATGCCATCTCTAGGTGGATAGTCGGTGTATACAACTGTGCTATTCCCTACCAAATAAGACACTGCCTTTTACGCCAAGGGCTCACCCCACAAGAGGCACGGGAGCCAACCTGCATTTCATTGCAAATGCCCCTCTAGACAGTATTTGCAATGCAGCTACATGGAGCTCAATACATACTTTCACTCAGCACTACTGCATTGACACTCATTCCAAGACAACTGTTCGCTCGTGAACCTTCTCACATCCCACCTGCTTCCTCTAACACTGCTCTCAGAAGGGATACATTACTCACCGTAATTGTATTTCTGATGCTTGTATCTGCTTAGATTCACATGCGCCCACCCATCCCCATCCCATCGTAGAGAAGGAGCATGGATGCTTATGACCTTGTCTGATAAGTATCTGTTGGATACAACTGTACTCACACTACACTTCATGCTACCTCATGTTAGAAAACCACAATCTGAGGGACCTCGACGTGTGAGGGATCATGGGTACAGTGGATGTGACACTAGGGATAGTATTACTGGCACGCCCTGTCTACATCCCTTTTCAAGTTTCAAAAACAACTGTAATACTCTGCAGCTTCCACTAGATGTCGGCTATCGGCCTATGCACCGCATGTGGGATAAGTTTAATCAGATCTGCAGCTAATATAATCTTGCTCTCACATGTTGAAAGGGGTGTTCAGATTAGAAAGCATAACTTTTGGATTGATAGAGCACTGATGATTGCGATTAGATTGATTCTCAGGATCTGGAAAACTAGGAAGAAACCCAGCGTTGAGGATTGGTTGATGGATTTGAGGGTTTTATCTAGGTATGATAAGGTTTCGTTGAAAAATAGAGGCAAGGAAGATGAATATTTGTTGCTCTGGGGATCGTTTGATGCCCTCTATGATTGACTTTATATTCTGTGGATAATTAGAGGGTAGGATAAAGGGGGCGTTTTTATTTATTTTTATTATTTTTTTCCTCTTTGTGATGTTTGGTTTTGTATTTGTGGAATTTTATGTGTATTAGGTATAATATTTAGCGGGGTTCATTTAGATACGTTTTGCATGGTTGATTTTATTATTGGATTTGGTTTAAATGGTTTGCTCATGACTTTCATTTGAATACTGAAAATGTTAGTTTGCTCCTATGTAGAACTGCTGTATTGTAAACCTAATAAACAGAAGTTAAAAAAAATAAATTAAAAAAAATACGATTACGGGGAGTAATGTATCCCATATATCATTAACAAAAACATTCTGGTTAAGATGCCCTAGCAAAAACCTATGAATCTCAATGGAAAAACCTTGTTACAGGGACGTTATGGTTACAGATAAAACCGAAAACCCCTTGAAATTCACCAGTTATGGTAAGCTAAGCAACCATATCTCGCGCCACCAGTGTGCACTGCAAGGACGAACACCCATTACATCAAAGATGCCATCACAAATCTCATTGATGACATCACATGTGTGGCTGCCCCATTTTTGTTCACTGACATACGTATGCCAGGTGCTTTTCTTCACTACCAGTCAGGACGTAACAAATCAAAAGGTTCCATCTTTGTGTACGGCACCCTTCTCATATTTTCTTACACTACTTTCCTCAGGGATCACTCGCATCATATGATACATATAGGGGTAGAAGAAAGCGTAAAACACAGCAATCGTTTCTGTGCATGAAGGTAATCATTTATGTTATGAATACTTTCTAGTAGTATACTGCTCCTTGTTTGCCTACTGTAATTTCCCTGTATATGCTCATATTTGAATGCATTATGTTGTCTTTGTTTTCTGTACAGTAGTGCAATTATATAGTTATTAAGGCAATTGTAGCTACCTCTTACATGTTTCACAGTAACCGAAACTCTAAAACAAAACCATTCATGATGTTGCTATGTAACATGGGACAATTTTCAAGATTACACTTCTATGGGGCTTAGTACAGACAATGGCTACATGTCCACATGAGTTGGTTCATGTACTGCAAGGAAATCTGTAATAGAATGGTGTGTATAGCAATGCATTGCTGAATGAACTGCTTATCTCATGATAGTTCTTCCATTGATCTTTGATAGTTTTCTGCCACCATTGCAGTACCATTTTTTTCTGGGGTAGCCTCTAGTGACCAATAGTTTTTTCAGTGTATTGAGCTGTAGGGCATAATCAGTCTGTGTGCATGTGCGCCTGTACCTCAACTAGCAGAATGGGAGGTTATCTCGTAGTGATTGTGGATGGTAACTAGAGTATGCCAACAGAGTTGCAATCCATCTATTTTTTAACACTTTGGACAGCTAACAACCTAATTCTGAGGTGATATGTAGGTCATAAAAGTGGGTCTCCTCCTTGCTTGGTTCAAGGGTAAATTTAAGCTATTGATTGCAGGCATAAAGCCACCTGTGCAAGGCTTGCAATTCTTCCATGGTCCCTTCAAATATCATAAAATGTCATCAACATACCGTTGCCAAATCCCTATGTGCTGTTTAAATGGGTTGGTGATTTAGTATGTATGGCTTTGTTCTAACTGATTTACGTACAGGTGAGCTAGGCTGGGAGCAAATGTTGCCCCATAGCTGTTCCTGAGATCTGCTGGTAAAACGTTTCATCAAACAGAAAAAGGTTCTTAGTCAAAGCAATCTCTGCTAACTGTATTATCAAGCTTGCAGGCATGTTATTTAATTCAACGCCTAACTCCAAAAGATTCTGTACAGACAGACGAGAGGGTTTCCTGTTGTGGAATCTTAGCATACAGTGATTCAATATCCATAGTCACTAGCCATTGCATGTCTGCGTCAAACCCGAACGTATTGAATAGATTGAGCATTGCAGTTGAATCTTTGATATACAATTTCTTTTTGTGAAGTTCTTCCTTGATGAAGTCTACAAATTATGACACTGGTTTTAGTATGGAATGGATGCCGGACACAGTTGGGTGTCTCAGCGGTGGACGTTTGCCTTTATGGATATTGGGGAGGGCATAAAATGCTGGTAGGCGAGGAAGTAAGGAAAGCTGCTTCCCTGGAGCATGTATGCCCTTCTGCCTCTTCAACTATAGGGCCTGTCAGGGCCCGCAAGGTGCTAGCCGGGTCTGTCTGAAGCACTCGATAGCCGACATCCTGTAGCAGTTACTTGTCCATGTTATAATCGTCAGTGTTCGTAAGTACTGTAGCTCCTCCTTTATCGGCAGGTTTGATTACAATGGTTTTATTCTTGGCCAGATCCAATAGGGCCGCAAGTTGTTCTTTGGTACAGTTATTGTGTACAAATGGAATTGTTTTCTCTATGGTGTCAATCCTCTTCAAAAGGGCTAGTTCAAAAGTGATGCATTGTGCCGAATTGGTGCATGATGGTGGAAAGAAAGGCCTGTAGTGTCTTGATGATCTGGTTTGTTCTCACTAAAGAATTGATGAAGCCTAATTTTGCACATCAACTGTGTCACTTCAATCCTTGTTTGAAATGGGTCCTATCGTGCCGTAGGAACGAAAGAAAGGCCTTTCTGCATAATCTCTTCCTCAGTAGTAGTTAGTACATGTGACAAAAGGTACAGAATTAGAGGGATCGGTTGTAGTAATTTCAACCTCTGCTACGTGTAACCCACGGTTATTGATTTTGCCACTGTGGTCTTCCTTTGCCAAGGCCTTGTTGGCCTAAAAAAGGAATGGGGCGTAAAGGGGCACCTCCTCGCGGTTGGCCACTAAAATGCACTTGCCGGCTTTGCCCAGAGGTCCCGGCCCAGACGTCGTCATCCGGCCTATTGCTTAAGTAATTTGACAAGCCTGTCCTTGATCGTGTGAGCCCTCTTTGGGTGTTCTGGAAGTTCAACTGCGCATCATTGCGCCTTGCTTGTTTTGACTCAGCTGAGAAATAGTCCTCAGCAGTGTAGGGATAAACCTTGACGTGCTCAAATGACGCCAGGTCTTTCTTCAGTTTTAATACTTCTTTGTTCAAGTTAATATCCCTGAACTCTTTCAAGGTAGCCTCCAAGGCCACTAGTTTGTTATAAATTTCAAAGGGCGATCTGCATTTTTATCACGTCACTTGTATTGGTGATGTCACGCATCAGTTCAGATACAGTTTTTGTAGTGTTGATTAAAATCAAACAGTCTCAAGTGCATTTGTTAGCTATGAAAGACCAGCCTTTTCTGAATTGCAGTTTGTCAAGGAAAATGGGTGGGAAAATATGGATAGTCAATCCATTTGGGGTGGCATGCGCTCGCAGGTATTCTGTCATTAATGCTCCATGCAGTTCTGTTCGTATTAGCTTCTTCTTTAATATTTCAAGTTCATTCCAGTATTTGTACTGGCCTGTGCCGCCATATTGTTTCCAAGCAGCGATGGATTCTCCAGGATACCTGCTACCAGCTCTTCTGTAAAAGCTAGATAACTTTGATCAGCCATGTTGTGGAGATGGTACTGAACAACATGTCTAGTGGAAAGAGAAGTACACTCTAAGGAGAATAGTAGAAGAGTCGGTTGGGGGTACTTATTTCTGGAAGAAGAGTTCCTTCTCCTATACACAGAGTTAATAGGTCCCAGCTGCACGAAGTAAACAACACAACAAACGGGGACTAGATTTAAAAGTCTGAGTAGGAAAACATTTTCATTCCTCCGTTATATCACATTGCTTTTTCACGCACATGAACAGACAATGGAGCCACTATCTCATGAAAGTTATCTTAAAGAAAAAAAGTGCGTGCAGACCACTACCACTGTCCCTCAACAGAAGCACACCCTGGCCCTGTCAGGAGGTGTTGTTCGTAGGTTGACTGTGATGCAGCACCTATCTAAAAGGGAAAGGGGGAGAAAGCTAGCCCTACTTATCAATGTTGCACCATAAATGAGCTCAGTTATTAAAAATCCAGAGGGAGTGACCCATGACAGGTGAACATGAGTAACCCTGTCTTGTGTATGTTCACAAGATAAAACTTGCCTGGGGAAATTTCACATTACTTTATTAACCAGCTAGGCAATATGCTCTCAGAGTATATATACTGGTCACTCCTGGGTATTAAGAAAAGGTCCCACGTGGTGGATCAAGATAAAACGCTCACAAGTGATCTGTTACCATGAACTTGTGTAATCTAATAGAAAGACATATATCCTAGCGTGACTCAGGGATATCGTCAAAGTATCATCAGGTCGACCGGTTTCAATGACTGAGATTACTGGGGTCATCTTCTTCAGGACCTGGTCATTCAAACTTCGGCATTACTCTTTTAAAATCCACAAATCCGGATTACGCAAACACCTCCTCCCCCCCCCCTCCGACTCATTCCCCCCGTCTACTATGGAAAGGGAGACAGAAAAATCAAACCTGTGGGCTTTAACCACATTCCAAGGTAAGTCAGGGAGGTACATATGTGGTCATTCACTTTCGATTAGTGCTTATGTCTAATTTGTGTGACACTCGTATGTATTATACCAACTTTCTTTTTTGTGCATTTACAAGTTCTAAATCACATCTATATTGCGAAAGAGCAAGGATTCTAGTACAAGATGTCCGGTCTCTTTCCAGCCGTATCCTAACCATCTGTGGCCAGCCCCCCCCCCCCCCCCCCTTCACCTAGAGAGGAGTTGCAGTGAGAACAGTGTGTGTTCTCACTCTTTCCCACGCAAGCTACTGCTACAGAGTGGGACCCCGGACAAGGGAGACGGCCCAGGCTGACATCCAGTAAGCAGTTAAGAGTGAGTCCTTTTGTCACATCAATAAGTTGCCCTACTGTGAGGCCATGCATTTCTCCTGTTCGTGTTCGAGATACGAGCGGTAGCGTGCAACACGTGAGTGTCAAAGAGCAAGTCTGACGGGGCATTTCCTGTGTTGTTTTTCTTCATTCATACACACAAGGTAGCTACACCCTGTGATCGACGTCGCCAGGCTAGGAGTGGCCAAGCTTGGCACTCATGTCCCCTTACCTCCTCTACACCTCTCATGCTCAGAGAATTGAGGTGTGACAGTTTAGCCTCTGTTGTCTGATGAATAAACAAGCCATGGATCTGTTCCTACATTGTCCATCACATAACCTCCCTATGTATGAGACTGATTGAATACCTACGATTTTGATTTTTTTAGTACATCACTGAGTGGGAGTTGCTCCTTGAAAGTCCACAATTATGACCGATTGAGTGTCACACAAATTAGACAAAAACACTATTCTAATGTGAATGACCACATCTGTGCCCCTCTGTTTTACCTTGGAATGTTGTTAAAGCCCATGGATTTGTAATAACTGTGCTCTTTTATGGTGCCACATTGATAAGTAGGGAGAGCTTTCGCCCTCTTTCCCTTTTAGATAGGCAGCGCATCACCATCAACCTAGGGACAGCACCTCCTGACAGGGTGTGCTTCCATTGAGGGACAGTTGTAGTAGAGTGCTCCATTGTCCGCTTCTAAAATATTATGCAGTGGAGGATGGAGGTATTCATATTTCAATGTTAAAATAAGAGCTTCATCTGCATTGAAAATCACTAGAGACCCTCATTCAAAACCCCTATTTGGACATGCGAGGATGGATTTGTGTTTGGCTATGTGCCCCACCCATTTAATGCTCATCTCCAAGTCAAATCTAAATGATTTTCCTCCCCTTTCCACCCATCTGCATCTCAAACCACACCCCTTTTGTACTCTTTACCTGCATTTGTATTATGTGCTGAAATTGTCAGCCATTTTTACTTCCAAAATGGCGGCAGCCACGGTAATAAAAAGTGATTTGACTTGATTGATGCTTTTAAAAATATTTCCTGCAGCTTTTAAGTTATTTATTTAAATGTATGTTGCACTAAAAATAAACATGTTTACTGTTATAGTTAGGTTTTGTTCTAAAATGGCTCTTAAAATGTCCATCTTCTTGCTTGTGGGTGTCTAGTGTTTTCTGCTGTAAGCTGTAATTGCTTGGATATGTAGTTAGTGATGTGATTGGATCTCCAGTCTGTTTTTTTCCGCCAAGCAGCCATTTTATTTCAGGTAGTAGAGCAAGAGTTCTGACGTACTTTACTGTAGACCTGCTTGTTTCACCCGGGAAAAACCGAGGGAGCAGACCATGCTTGCCAGCATCAGATGTAGGCAGGCAGAGATATTCAGATGGGCTTCTCATACAGCAACCTTTCTAGGGCACATTGGAAGCTGCTACGAGCGGCCAAGGGGGATCAAGTTTACTTGCGCACCGGACGAAGCGGGTTACAAGTGTAGTGTTCACTGGCAGGGCAGTAGCAAACTCCCCAAATTAATTGGGTTTTACCACATAATTTGGTGTTTACTTAGCTACTTCTGGAAGTTCCCTGTTGCAAATCAATATTTCTAAACAGTTTTGTTCTCTGTAAATGGACCACATTCTGCCTTTGGCATACATTCTGAGGGTAAGCAGTAATGTGGATGTGACTTCATTATCCACCATTGTTTAGCAATAGTAATTTACACCAGTAAATGTTTTTCCCGGAATCGGACTTGCCACCAGAATGTTAGGGAGGCAGAACTTAATTCAATTCATCCCTCTGAAGTGTTTTTAGGGTTCTAAATATTTGATTGTTATGCTTGCCCAGATCTTACCTCATAAACCATGTTCCAGGCTATGTTGCCTGATATCATTCGCTAATCTCCTCAATTTTCTGGATACTACTTGGGGTGGGGCAAAAGGTCAAAACCTGCTAACGCCTGAGGGAAGAACAAAGAAAGTTAAGGTCCCAGAACTCTGCCGAATTACCATAGTAGAAAAATTGGCAAGCTTTTTATCTATTCCTGGGCTTTCAGCGGAATGATGAAACATTACAGCGTCCCAAGAAAGGTATTCTGTACTGGGCATTGCCACAGTACAATGGAAGCAGCTGATTTTATTTTTTGTGTACAAATATGCCTGTTGGCTATACTCTGCTGCAACGGTAAGGAAGGTGAAACAGTTGACTTTCCTTCTGAATGGTTCTTGGCAAACTGAGCCCTGAGGAATGCTGAAACGCTGGTCCGATTGTAAGGCACAGACCATCAAAGGCCACAGCATATTGCATGCTCTCTTTCAGTGTCTGAATATTTCTTTTTTATAAAATTTATTATAGATTTTTGTATCTGAATTTTTATTTGGGAAAAGTAATTATTGCCTTGACCATAATGCAAATAATCATTTTTATTTTAAATTTCATAGGTTTTGTACTGTGTTAGAATACTGTGAAGGCAATGACTTGGATTTCTATTTGAAGCAACACAAGTTAATGTCGGAGAAAGAAGGCAGGTCCATTGTAATGCAAATAATAAACGCTCTACGGTATCTCAATGAAATCAAGCCACCCATTATACATTATGACCTTAAACCAGGTAAGCTCATATTCCCGTTTTGCTTGCTTTTAATTCCTTTTCTCCTTTTGTTCGCCATACCTTATTTACTAATGTACTGTTTCCATAACGTATGAAACTGCCAATCACAAACTACGCATGGGAGAGCGCTTAATGTTTAAATGTTTCACTGATGTTTATTAGCCTGGCACTTTACCTTCGGTTTCTATATTTTCCTCAACTGCCTCCTGTCCCCTTTCCTCCATACTGTATGGGCGTCCTCGTACCCATAAATGTAATGCGCTCCCCCTTTTATTTACAAGCGCATGTAGGCAGGACCATGCTTTGCTAGCCCTAGTGTGCCATGTCCTTCCTCCATTGCATGCAAATGGGATCTCACCCGCACCACGCAAGTGCAATCTTGTACTGCACCTTTCTTCCCCATTCTTTTAAAAAAAATCGTGTTCCAGTTCCCCCGGTATATATTGGTCGGTAGTGGATTCAGTTGGTGTACATGCTGCAAGAGCTCTTTCCCGGTGTCAGATCCCCACACACTCTGCCCTGAGTGATTGAGGTACGGCGTCTGGTGGGATTCTTGTTTTAACATGCTGTGGCGAGGTGAAGTGAATCTGACAATGAGGTGACATTATTAACTACTCGGCTAGCTTTCCCTATTGCTACAGGGTTACCCCTACCTATTCTATGATAACATGGTTGCTTGTCAGGGTGAGGGTTAAAAGAAAGTCTGTCCTCTGTCCAAAACCTGCTCTATCCATACCACTAAATTACAAAATAGTTCAGCATTTATAGAACTTAAACTGCCAGGAGTCTGACTACCTTCTCCTGGTAAACTGGATGCCTTTTTTCAATCTTTCGCTTCAGTTTCAGATTCAAGACAGGGTTTCTCGGCAGGGGAATGACTCCCTTCTCCTGATCCACCCAATAGTCCCCAAATGTCTCTTCAGTTCCTCCACCTGAGTTTTTACAGACTTGTTCCACAATTCCAATGGACCTACTTGACCTTTTCCCACACTAAAAGTTCTATAAACAGCGGTGGTTGTCTGTTTTTCTCTGTACTTCTGTTAATGTGCTCACTGTGACGTGTGAGAGTACTCGCACAGGTTTCCTACGTTTTGGCTTCTTAGTGAGGGGGCTCGGGGGGGGGGGGAGTACAACCTTCATGGGGTTATATACTCCTACGTCCCTTCCCCTCCATACTGTATCAGTGTCCCGGGATGAGGCGGTCCCATTTTGCCTTGCAAAAAAATGCTTCCCCTTTAAATTTTGTGTAGCGCGGCCATAGCCACACTCCACTAGCCCCACCCATCGGCACCTCACCGCAGTCCCCTTCCGCTCAGACAATATCGGGCCTACCTCACAGTGTTGCCATTTTTTGCTGCACAACTTTTTTACCCATCCACACCCCGCCCCACCCCCTGCTTTTTTCTTTTTCTTCAATTCACTGGCCTCTGGTGCCTTGTTCCCCCAGCATATGTCATCTCAGAGCAGGTTCTCCAGGTGTTCCTCATGCAAGTAGTCCTCCCCGGCTCCAGACCCCCATTCGCTCAGCCTAGTGTGTCTGGGGGGCTGAACACCGGTGGGACTCTTGGTCAGCCGACAACGCCTTGAGTCCGCATTTGTTGAACAATCCTGTGGTGCTTTGGAGGGAAATCTTCTCACGGTCACCGCCGGAGCACTTTAACACCTTCACTCTACAGAAATCCAAGAAGCAGGTAAGTCACATTAGTCCTACGTCCCATTCCCTTTCCTCCGTACTCTGAGTGTACCTCGCTAGGGACCGGAACAGAACCTTTTTCACCAGAAGAATGTGTCTTCCCCCTTTAAATTTAGATGTGTGCGGGGGCGTGGCCCTGGAAGCATGCACTCCCCTGACTCTGCCCACTGGCACCATTCCTCATTCTTTTCTGCGTTGATGGGAGCGTACTGCTTTCCCAGCGCTCCTGGGTTAGGCCTCGGTCTTATAATTCTGTGCGCTCTTCCCCAAAAAGGCTTTCTGTTTTGCTCTATTTGTTCTCTCTCCTAGCCATCATCATAGAAGACACTGTCCTCTGGTGCCACGCTCCTCCCCGGCGCATGTCGACGATGGCAGGTTTCAGCAGGTGTCCGGCCTGGGAGGTTTCCTTCCTCATGTCCGATCCCCACACGCTTTGCCTCTGGTGCCTTGGCCCCGACCACGGCTGGGGCGGCTGTTCTGCGTGCAATGTGTTGACCCTGCAAGCTCTCAATCGTTTGGCCAGTTGGAGGGATCTGTTTGAGAGATCACAGCCGGAGGACATCAAGAACTACATGAGAAGGAATTCCAGGCCTAAGGTAAGTGTCCTGTTCTCCTTCGTACCCCGCAAGCACGACTACATCCCAGGGAAGCACCCAAGGGGGGAGGGGGGACCCCCAGGTCCTAAAACCAGCAAAGAGACCGAGGCTAGCAGAGCTACAGGCAGAGGGGTTGCAAGATCCTCCCGGTTCCACTGCTGAGGGGGTCGCAAGGCTCTGCTACCAGGGACATCCCCGTAGGGCTTTGCCCTACTACCGAGCTCGTTCCTGCGAGGGACGCCTATACGCATCACTATCGGCGTCCTGGCCGAGGGTACTGTTACGCTCACCTGGTTCCCACAGAGGCGTCAATCGGATCCGTACAGCTGCGGTCTCCACCAACGTGATGCGTAGTGAATAGATGACAGTCTGGACTGGCCCGCCTAATCTTGTCTGCTGGACTCGTAGAAGTATTCTCCTGCAAGTGGAGAAAGGGATTTAGCCACCCGTGGACTTTAGTGGTGGCCCCCCAACAGTTCTCGTACTCCCCACTAATCACCTCCGATATCCCCTTTTGGTAATCTCACCTTATGTTTTTAAATGATGAGCTCTCCATCCTGCATGGCATGCAGGGGCGCATAGATACCAGTTACTTCACTGGGTTGAAGGTACTGGAGGAGTTCCGGAGGAATATTAACTCCATTGTCTATAAATTTCAAAGAGTTCAATATGTCCGATGTTTACTCTTGTTCCATTCCCTCGTTAGGTTGCAGCTGGGTCCAAAAGAATGTTGCCTGGAGGCAGCTGATGGCGTTCAGATAAGTCTGTATTACCAAACACTGTCCGGTAAAAGTTGCATGAGTTTAACTTGCGGTTTTCTCTCCCTTTATAGGTGCGGCATAGGAAGATGCTGCGAATTAAAGAATAATACCTCCGGTGGTAAAGCAGGTAAGCCTATGGTGGCAAAGAGATTGTCTTTGTCGGTTTTCTCAGGTCATCTTGTTATTCCTTTTGTTTTCCCCCCAGGTGCTGGATTGCAACGAAGAAAATGATGGAGGCAGCGCCGAGTCGAAAGATGCGGTGGACTGGTGAGTATAACGCGGCGCTGCTGCTGGCGAAGCGACGCATGCTGAAATTATGTCCTTTCCAGGCTCGGAGATATGCTGGGTCCGGAATCCGGTAAGGAATCAAATGATGTCCGTGATCTAACCTCTTCTCCTTTCTTTTCCTTTTGTCTAGGAGCTCCGATTTTGAGGCGGGCGTGGCAGAAGACTGGATGCTGACTTGCAGACACAGTGAGCGTCACGCTGCTGGATGCAGAATAACGCGAAGCATGGGCTGCTGTTCGGGTGTGGTTTAAATAGCCTGCAAAGTAGTCCCAGGTAAGAAGTTCCCCAGAACCACACCCAAGTGAAAAATAGTCCCTGTAATAAAATAGTCCCATCCAGGCCTTACGTTGGCTTGGACTAATTTGCAGCATGGGTTGCATAAGGTAAGTAAAGTCTATGAGCCTGGCGCCTATGGCGCCAGGACTGTTTTCTATGTTGAGCCTGGCGCCTAAAGCGCCAGGACTGAATCCAAACAACCCCCAGCCGGGGCGGTTGGGGTTTTAATGAGTATCTGGATGCCTGCTCCCGGGGCTGATGGACACGATCCGGATGCCCGGGGGTAGGCATCATGACAGCTACCCCGCCTCCAAGGTTGCTACCAGAGGTGCAGAGAAGGTCTGAGCCTTCACTTTTGAGTGTATAGATGGAGACTGATCCTGGCTCTCGTTTTCCCCTACGGGTTCACATTTCCGGAATTACCTGTCGTCTGACCCTGCTATTTAATGCCTAGTGAGACAAGCACACATATGCGCGGCCTTTTTGAAAAGAGACTAAAACTCTATTTTCGTTGCGGACATTTAGTCTCCTTTTGAAAATCGCGTCACATGACTTGTTAAAACACGTTAAAGCCGCAATGACGAAAAAGTGAAGAAATTCCGTCTGTCTTCTATGCCGGTGAAAACGTTTGAGGCGAAAGGATACCAACGCGGAGTTGAAAGAAGTTACAATCTGGTATCATAAGGTAACTCGACTAAGCAGGGACCGTCGACTGGCAGTCCGGCCTCCGGGGACAATCGGACTAGGACACATAAAGTCGCGGCCTGTGACGAGGCCCACTCCCCTCCCTGGCTCCTCCTACCCCTCTTTGAGGCCGACCATGCTGGCTGGAAATTGGCGGGAGGAGCAATGAATCCCGCAGTGCCTGGACCCTCTGCACTTACTCAGAGTTAAATAACGGCACAAAGCTCCCCATCTGCTAGCCCCAGCACGGTGGGCACGGCAGGCGCCAAACATGACACGGTCTGCGGCTCGGCGGACTGCAACGGAGTGGCTACCGCGTACGCCACCAGCCACAGCAAACCCAAGTCCAGGCCAACGCTTCCGTAACGGGTGAGCGGTCTGGCGTTGTCGGGTAGGGGGGCAGAGCAGGGAGGCCCAGGCCGCCAGACCCGCAGCGTAAAAGACCTGCCCTCCGATGCACAGCCTGGCTCACTGGTGGATCACCTGGAGGTGTGGGCGGTGGGGAAGCCCGGGGAAGCCTCAGTTGATAAGCGGTTTGCTCCGGAGCCCTCCTTTAACCTGGCACCCCTTGCAGCCCCCCGCGCTGACACCATAACCCGACCACAAGCCTGGACCATCAGAGAGCGGCCCCTGCAAAAGGCTGGGAGGGAAGAAGCAAGGCAGCCAGCCTGTGTTGGGATGTGGAGAGTCTGAAGCCCACTTCCTTTACTTGCCTGCTTGTCTCCCTGCACATGCCACTCTCCAGTGTCGAAGGAGCAGACCAACGGTAGGGAGACATCCACGGGGAAGACCGAGCCCACACAGCCGCAGCGGGGCCCCTGGGCAGCTGAACTAACCGCCTGTCGGCTCGCCAGCCTGGCACTCGCTGCTCCCTCCCCCTGAGGGCCCAGTGGCTTTTTGGAAGGGCCGCACCTCGCCAGCGACGACTGCAGCGGCATGGTCATAAAGACGTCAACCCCCCTCTATCACAGCAAAGCCAGACCTGCAGGCCACAACTAACACCTCCCGCATCAACTCAGCAGAGTCGGAGCGTCCGGATAGGCCGTGTATCATTGCAACTGAAAAAAGTAAGGAGAGGCTTTGATCTAGCAAGCGGCCTTCCCTCCCACGGCTCACGTCCTCTAGCACCTGGCCCGAACAATCATGTCAACGCAACAGGGCCCTTACGGATCTCTGTTGACAGTACCAGGCTTTCATCCAGTGTGCCCTGCGGAAGCCCACACGCCCTTGCATACCGCACCAAAAGGGAACTGTCATAATTTGAACCACTGAGACCCACGCCTCACCCCCCTCCTCACAGCGCGGCTTAGCCGAGGATGGGCTCTGGCTTCTGAGCGGAGACACGCTAACAGGCGTTAAGTACACAGCAGCTGAGCCACGGCCGTGCCCCCAGAAGAGGCTCACTGAACCATGTGGGAGTCCATTGGCATCATACTCTCCTTCATAGAGGGGCTGACCCATCAACGATTCAGCGTCTGCAAGGATTCCGGTGCTCCCCAACAAATATGTCCGCCTCCCAACCTCAAGACTCTCCCCTATTCCCAGGGGAAGACCAGGAGACCTCAACGAAGGCAGACATGCGTCTCATCCTCGATGAGATCTGAGCCTTCAGGACCAGCATGACTACCACAGTCTCGGCCCTCCAGGGAAAGGTACACAGGATCGAAGACAAGGTAGAAGCCCTAGAAAATAATCAACAACCGGTGGACCTAATAGAAATGAGGACCGAAGGCAGACTGCAAGATCTAGAGCAGAGGAATCAAGACCTGGAAGCAAAGATCGATGACCTCGAGAACAGGGAGAGGAGAGCGAACATCAGGATTCAAGGCCTCATGGAGTCCCCCAATGAGTCTCCAGCCTCCCTGGAGAGGAGGGTCAAGACTCTGATATCCAACCTGCTGCCTGCCCCAATCTACCCGGAGCTTCTGTTTGAAAGAGTCCACCGTGCGGGTGGTCCCCCGGGCGGCCCTCGCTCTGTCCTGGCTAAATGTCATCACTTTAAACATAAAGCAGGATAGCCAGAGAGCGAGAGTTCATAGATTTTGAAGACTCAAGAGTGCGAATATATCGGGCCCTCTCGGCCGAGACTCTAGCGAAAAGAAGGGCATGCAAACCTCTGACGTCATGCCTGAGAGAGCGCAATCTACGGTACAGATGGCGCTATCTATTTGCTCTCACGTTCACCCATGGCGACACGGAATACCAAGTGATCTCAGGGGAGGAGGCCACCAACGTGTTGCAGGGTCTGCAATCCGGGAATGAAGCCATGGATGGTGAATATGACATGCTTTCTTTGTCTGAAACCAGCAGGAAACCGCCTGACCCCCAGGCTTTGAGAGGCCGCGGCAAATAGAGGAAAACATTCTCTAAGTTGAACAGCTCCTGATTAAAGGACCTTTTAGACCTTTGTTTCACACTGCAACCCATCCTGGGGGGAGCCTTTGCCATGCACCGACTGGGGCTCCAGGGACAACAACCGCAAACTATATGGGGGCTCGCCCCACTCCACCGAGCCCAGGTCCCTATCCGCCTGGCCCCTCCAGATCCGCTGGTCCCGTCACATCGTCGGGAGGGCATGCCCGGCTGGGCATCTAAGACAGCGATCGCTACGCATCAGCGCTGATGCACATTGGCAAGAGCTTCTTTGTTTGCACACGGTTCCAGGGGCCTACCCGTTGAGTGGCCCTATGGTCATCTCTTGGGCGTCTCTAATGTTGAGAGAAGTCCTTCCTTCCTTTTCTTCTGAACTCTTTTTCTTTCAGTCTCTATCTTTCTATCCTGTTTCAAGGGGAGAATGAGGGGTCTATTAGGGTTCACACAGGGTCGAAGAAATACCATGGGGTATCCCACGCACACACAGTTTGTTCTGTTAGGCTCTAGGCATGATCAATGGGTAACATTATAAAAGCGCACGCACGAGGTCTGAGAAAAAGCAAAGCAAGGTGCCAAGGTCTTTCCTCAAAGTGCATCTTAGGGGTTCATTGCAGGGACCACCCCGTACACAGCCTAGCTCTCGAGATCTGGATGGGGGTTGAGACTACGCATAGGCACCCTCAATGTCAAAGGCCTTTACTATCATAAAAGAGGTCCATGCTACTCGGAACCTTTCAGCGGGTGAGACTTGATGTCCTCTTCGTCCAAGAGACCAAATTCAAGCACACTGCCGAATTTACCATTAGGGGAGCCTTGTGGGCATCTGGCCCGGAAAAGAAAGGTCGAGTGGGCATCCTGTATCGTACCTCCCTCGAGCTACAGATATCGGACACCCAGAGACCCAGGGGGTAGATTCTTGCTGGTTCAGGGCTCCATCAGGTGCAAGGCAATCACCTTGTGTGCCTCATACGCTCCCAACACGCAACAATTATCTTACTGCAGTGACCTCTTCTTGCGTTTGGATGGGGAGAGGACAGGTTTCTTAATATGTGGGGGGGCGGGGGCCTTTAACCTCATGCTAAACCCGGAGCTTTATTCAAAGTCCTACAGGGAGGGAGGGAGGGAGCCCCCCAGCAGACAGCAGTGGCTTCCATGACCTCATAACTAACTTCAGCTTGGTGGACGCAAGGCACACCCAGCACCCACAAGATGTCCTACGCCTTCTATTCCCCCCCCCCTCACCAGACCTACTCCCGCATCGATTACATCTTTTTAGACGGGGTCTTAGAACACCCCATTAGAAATTCCTCGATTGAAATCATTGGGTGGTCCGACCACGACATAGTCGTTGTTGACCTAGACCTTGGTCCGGGTAAACGTATAGAAAAAAGATGGACATGGAATAACACATTACTTGAAGATGAGCCTTTTATCCCCTGGATGAGGAAGTCTGGGACTTCTTCATAAGAAACAACACTGAAGGAATGCCCCTAAATACTATCTGGGAAGCGGCGAAGGCAACAATGAGGGACTTGCTCATTGCCCACGGGGCGGCAGTTAAGCGACTAACTACTCAGAGAATCCCAAATCAAACATGAAATCATGGCCAAAGAGACTGCGATAAGGGAACCAGGAAATGACTCTCCAGACATCAGAAAATTTAGGCAAGAACTAAAAACTGTTTGGCAGGAGAAAGCGCTCACACACCTGAGATACGTAAAGCAAAGATACTTTGAGAAGGGTGATAAAGCCCACACGCTGCTGGCGGCTAAACTCTGTAAACAAAGAGCAGTCCCTAAGCTTGTCTACCCTTCTGGAGCTACGTTGATAGATCCCCCTGCCATCACTGCCTGCTTCACGGTATATTACCAACAATTGTACTCAACTGAGGTCATTCCCCAGTCAGAGGGCGCGTCAGTCACCCTACCCAATGTAAAATTCCCACTCATTTCGAACTCCGATTGGGAAAAACTAAACACACCCATCACAGCCGAGGAAGTTGACAATGCTATCTCGCACTTGAAGGCGGCTCTGCGCCGGGTCGGCTGGGTTCACCCCAGGATACTATGAGAGAATGAAAGGCACCCTCTCCCCATTCCTTGCCCTTCTATATAGTAACATCATGACCACTGGTGTTGCCCCCCCCTTTACAAAAGTGAGGATCATCGTGATCCCTAAGGAAGGAAAAGACCAGCTGCTCTGTGGTTCATATAGACCCATTTCATTGCTCAATGTCGATGCAAAAGTTTACGCAAGCATCCTAGCCAACAGATTAAATGCAGTCCTCCCCCATTTTATTCATAGTGACCAGGTCGGATATGTCGGGGAGAGGCAGGGAGCCGATAATATCCGTAAAACGTTGGTTTTGATGGCATCCACGAACCCCAAAGATGTCAATCCTACTCTATCGGTCGATGCTGAGAAGGCCTTCGACCGTGTCGAATAGCATTACATGACACCGGTCCTACAACGGGCGGGCTTGAGTCGGGAGCACAGGCCATGTACAGAAACACCCGTGCTAAAGTCATAGTGAATGGTGTGGCGTCGTCTCAATTCACCCTGACAAGAGGCACCAGCCAGGGTTGCCCCCTGTCGCACCTGGTCTTCATTCTAACCATGGAACCCTTCGCGCAGAGCATTAGGAATGACAGCAGAATAAAGGGATTTACTAGAGCCCTTAAAGAGTACAAGCTAGATCTATTCGCAGATGACGTCCTGGCCTATATCACGTATCCGGAACAATCCATTCCGGCACTCTTGGAACTGATTGAGTTGTACGGCACCGACTCAGGGTTCTGCATCAATCGCGACAAGACCGTCACCTTACCCTTGAGAGACATCTCCCCGGCTCTGAGGGAGACCCAGCGAACTGGGGCCTTAAAATAGCGCAGATAACGTTAACCAAACCACTCAGACTTATATCATGCCAATTACACTCCACTCTGGGCAGCCATACAGAAAGATGTAGAGAGCTGCAGTAAGCTAAATCTTTCCTGGGCAATCAATGAATGTGCTTCCACGCCTCTTGTTTCTCTTCCAGTCGCTGCCTGTCTTGCTTCCAGACACATTCCTCGCCACAGCCAAAAGAATACTTACTTTGGGAGAGGAAAAGACCCCGAATTGCATACAGCACACCGATTCTGGCGAAGGAGCAGGGAGGCCTCCCTTACCCTGATCTCAGTGAATACTATAAGGCATACCAGCTTCGGGTCTTGGTAGATCGCATCTGTGAAACACCGTCTAAACACTGGGTCAGCTTAGTAAATTGCCTCCTTGCCCCTGTCACCTTGAGCGAATGGATGTGGGTCCCATACCAATCCATGCCACGCAGGATCTGAACATCCTGTGCTGAAAGTCTTATGGGCCATATGGAAAACAGACAACTCTGACAGGGCTGGTATCTACCTGGCCTTTGCCGCTCAGCTGCATTTGGGTTCCCCCCATTCGAGACGCAATAGACCCCTAGCCGCTTTCAGCCACAATACGACCAAGGCCTGGTCAGAGCCGGCCAAATGTGGAGGGACAGTGTTTTCCTGTCCAAGACCGATCTGGAAGAGGCTCAACAGGGGTTGGTAATCAATCCTCTCCCGTACCTACAGCTCAACGGAGTCCTTACAGACAAGAGATGGCAGGGCCAGCTCCATCGCCCGCTCACTGCTTTTGAATCTATACTGGATTCCCCCAGCGTCACTAAAGGCCTCATAGCAAAACTCTATAGGGCCCCCCTGGGAAGGGGCCACTTGCCCCACCCTAACTCCAAAGCAAAATGGGACGCTGCGCTAGGCTGGGTGGACAATCGGAGGGATGGGAGGCCTTACTCGGGGCGGTGTGGAAGTCCTCCAATGCAATGTAAAATGCACAACTGCAGACTCCTTGTCCAGTGCACCTAACACTCCAGCGCCTGGCCAAGTGGTTCCCCGGTGCCTCCCCACACTGCTGGATGGGCTGCTGTCAAATATGTACATATTGGCACCAGTGGTGGAGCTGCCCCCACATGCAAATGTTCTGGAAGGAAGTCCTGGGGTGGATTCATCAGATAGAGGGCATACATAGGAACCTCACTCTTCTGGTCCTGTTTGGGGTAGAACTTATAGACGACCACTATGTGGTCCTCCCGCATCTGGCAAGAAATCTGCTCCTAGCGGCACGAGTCTCGGTTGCTATAAAATAGAAAACAAGTCCTTAAGCCCCCCCCCCCATGCAAGCTGACTGCCTGCGAAAGGCCAAGGGAATTTACGACATGGGAAGCCTCACAGCTTTGGTCATGGAAACCCACTTACACATAGACATACAGTGGTTACTTTTCTTGGAATTCTTCAGGGAAGCCAACCCTGCGCATTGAATCCCCTTGGCTAAGTATTCCACGTCCTCTTAAGCCACTGAATCATCCTTTTACTCTGCCATCTTTACTGTATGATAGTGTCGGATTTATGCCCAAGATACATAGACCCTACACCTCGGGTTTGGGGGGTAGTTGGGGTGGGGGGGGCCTAATTGGGTTGGGGAGGGGGGTCTTTGTTCTTCTTTCCCTTTTCTGAACCCTTTTCACTCTTTGCTTTTTCAAATTCTGTCTTTCCGGTTTTTGTTGGAAAACTGCTTGAAGATTTAACTTGTAGGTCTACTTCAGGTTGTTGATTTGAAAAGACTGGTTCGAAAATTGTGGCGGATCGCCAAAAGAAGTACCTCACCAAAGGCTCTCAGCGAAGCAATGTCTGCACAGCTGAACTATAAAAACTGGCTCGGTTTGACTCAACATCTAAGGTACCAGAATGATGCAGAGGCTATGTTGAGAACCTTGGCGGGACGAGATCCCCAAGCCTTTTGGTCGCTCATCAAACCAGACGAAACTTCTGCAAGGGCAGACCAGTCAAACCCTATCAACAAGGCAACATGCGCAAACCATTATGTAAAACTTTACACACAGATTATTGCTACAGAGGCTGTGGAGCTGCCTTCTAAGACTCTGGCCCATGGGTTACGAAATGAATACTTAAATCAATGAAATCATCGATCGCATCAAGAACCTTAAGACCTCCCGTGCACCGGGCTCCCGATGGCCTGTGGAATGTCATGCTCCGCGAACATCCGGAAGATTGGGCTGCCTTCATAGTTTCTCTGTTTGGCCAGATTGCCATTAGCCACCAAGTACCCAGCTCATGAAGGAGGGCTATAGTGGTGCCGATCCATAAAAAAGGGGACCGGAAGGACCCAAAGAACTATCGCCCTCCTCGATGTTATAGGGAAACCCTTCAACGTGATACTCTTGGACCACTTTCATGACTGGTGCAGGTCCACTGACGGCTACGATTACTTCCAATGTGGATTTGTTAAAGGCCTGGGCATGGCTGTTAATCTTTTTGTTGCCGCTATTGAAAGTAAACGCCAGGCGACGTAAAACAAAAATCTACATGGCGTTTGTGGACCTTGTCCAGGCATTTGACCGGGTGAATAGAGTGTTATGGTCTAAAATGAAGAAAAAGAATTGTCCGGCAGCTATCTTCGAACCAATTCAGGCCATACACTCTGACACCACCCTGAGAGTCAGAATAAATAGAGAAGGGCTCCTGTCAAAAGAAATCAAGACCCTGAGAGGAGAGAAACAGGGGTGCCCAACAGCACCAGCCCTCTTTAATTTATTTCTGGAAGACATACCTGAAGCTTTTAAAACTACAAGATCATTTTCCCCCAAAGGTGGGTGGCGTCCACCTTGCCCAACTGCTATACGCCGATGACGTAGTGCTCTTCGAACAGACTGTGATTGGCCTACAGAGGCAACTCAACGCCCTCCATAACTACATCTTTCGGAATGGGCTCGAGATCAATAAAGGCAAAACCAAGACTGAGTTTTGGCACTTCCACTAAAGGCAAAACGGGTTTCTTGGAAAATTGGTGGTGAGACAATTGAGCATGTGGATTCTTTTAAATACTTGGGAGTCTGGCGCAGTAACTTAAAATCAGAAGCACTGATAATATCCCACCTGGTGGAAAAAATGAAAACGTTAACCTGCCAGGCGTGCGCAATAAACAGAAAATGTGGACGTTTTTCCATTCTTCCGGTTATCCGATTCTATAAAGCAAAAGTTATCCCAACAGTAACTGGTGCTGATGCTATGCTGTCTATCTCTGACCCTTTCTGGGCCCGCTTGGAGGGGTCTTTTTGGAAGCAAGTTCTCGGGGTTCCAAAATCTACCGCGATTGCCACTCTGTCGAACTGGTCCTTTCCTCTTTACGATGTGCAGTGACATGGAATAGACTGGCTTTATTCAGCAAGTGTTTTGTTACTCCAAGACCTCCAATTTTGGACTTAGTCTATAATGAAATGACACAAACAATCCATTCGCACAGGACTGGTCCCAAGACATGATTAGCTGTTTCCAAGCGATAGGCAGTCGATTTGCCCAACTTCTGTTTAACCCAAAGCGGGTGAAAGTAAAATTAAAAACTTTTGACTCGATTCAAACCCTGCAAGTGTCACAGGTCCAAGTTGATGACACATCTGCCCCTGGAAGGTTGGAAATCGGACCACGTTTGCCTTTACTTGAAGCAGTTCCCATACAGAAGAATACGGGACAAATTTCTTCACGCTTGGTTAACTTATATCCGACAAAAGAGATTGAAGCAATACGAGGTGTCGGAAGACGAGTGTTGTCGATTTTGTAGAAACTCTGAAGACTCTGAAACACTGATCCATATTGTTACAGGATTTCTTGGGATGAGAGATCTTCGCAAAATGTATTTTAGACATATGTTTTCAGACTGCGATCATCGGATCCTGCTGTTTGGTGGATTTTGCTGATAGATGGTTCAAAACCGAAGTATGTAGTTGCTCTAGTTCAATTTCTTGAGAGAATATCTTTTGAATCGGGCTCAGTGAGTTGATTTGATTTGAACCACATTTGTTATCACTCTGTATTTCTTCTTTCTTCTTTTATGCCTTTTTATCTTGTTAAATGAGATACATTGCTAAAACATTGGTTTACAATTTAAATGCAATAAACAAATACTTTTTTTTAAAAAATTTTTTTATAAAAGTCCTGAAGTCCAGCAAAAAGAGCTGGGGGGTCTCTAAGGTAGAGGGTATTGGCACATTTTCAATAATTCTCCCTAACACCTAGCTAAGAAGGGATGGGTAAAGTCGCACTCAACGTAGCCTACCAACAAACGCCTTGATGCCAAGTATAGGCAGGCGGAGGGAGACTCCCTTATTCTGGCGGTGCACCCCCAACTGCATTCAGTGGTTAAAGCTGCGGCCTCGCTTTACTCCAAACCAGTCTTCGTTGTCAGCACCCACCTTCGCACTCCTAGGGAAGGAGGAAAAGCTGTTGGAATCCTACGGCAAACAAATGTACTCGAATGCAACTCTCCATCGGCGCCAAGCCCATGCTTACACAATGCTGGCTGCAGTGAATCAAAAGCTATGGCGGGAGATTGCAGATTTCATCCCAGAGCTTCCCGCCCATAGCCAGGCCCGCTTCAGGGCTGGATTAGAAGAGGCCAAAATCGTGCCCCAAGACGACATGGAATCCACTGTCGCTCACATAGACACTGCAGGTAGAGCAATTTCTATCGCCACAGATAGGAGGACAGCTTGGCTCAAGGCGACCAAGTTTAACCCTGATGTGCAGGAGTGCATTCTAGACTGCTGTTTGAGTGAGGGAGACTTGTTCCACTTGAACAGGGACGAGGAACTTGACAAAAAGAAAAATAGCTCTGACAACTAAATCCTTGCCAATCTTTACAAAGTCGGTGCCCAAGGCCTATATCCAGAGTCACCCATGCTCTGACAGAGCCTGTACCTTCGGTGGCTTTAGGGGTTTTCAGGAGCGGCGCGCTAGACAGCCCGACCGGTCTCCTTGCCAGCACAAGTGCAAGCAGCTCAGAGCATTGTTAAGATGGAGTTCTGAACTCTTACCTGGTGGGCAGAGGTTCAGAAGGCCAGCCAAGTTTCTTGGAACAGGGTAACCTTCTGGACAAGCCAGACCAATCAGGGTAGCATTGGCGGTCAAGACTAGGTCTCAGATGGGTTGAGGGTGATCGAAAGCCCACAATAAGCACACACAGCAAGGACACTACATATTACTCGGTCAGGTGTTTATCAAAAATACATCTACATGTATTAACCCCTCAAGTGCCAAGGATGAGTATGCTCGTCCTTTTTTGCATAGACTTGCATAATAGCCTGGCATTAATCACACACAAGCAAAGATCAACAGTAATACTTAAACCAAAACCACACTAATATAGAACATTTCTGATGCGTGTTCATCTGCTTAGAATCACATGCTGTTCATATAGTCCGACATCTAGTGGAAACCGCAGAGTATTGCATCTTGTCTTTCGAGGATCAAAAGGGGGCGTTGACATGGGTGTGCCTGTAACACTATCCGTGACGTGTAGGGTAACAAAAATCCCTCACGCGTCGAGGTCCCTCAGATAGTTTTTTTCCGCCCAGCTAGCTGGTCGCCTTATGCGGAGCTCTTCCAAAAGTTGCAATATTATATTCCGGACCTCTGGTTGTTTTCTATCACCTCTTCCCTTCGACGGTTGCTTCCGATATCACCGTTGAAGACTACTGAGGACTACATTTCAACAGCTGGGACTCCCTTCGGCGCGTCTGACCACATGGCTGGGCCTTCTGGCCGGTTTACACAGTAGGGAGAGTGAGGACTGGGTGGCTTATATTCTTTCGAGAATGTCTTTCCTTTTCCCCTTCTCTTGGTTCCCTTGGTTTTGTTGTCACATTCCAGATCCCGAGCTATGGACAGGACACCATTTAGATTTTGTCCTTCCTGTAAGGCGAAATTCCTGTGGAAAGACTAGCACCACCGGTGCAATAAGTGTCTTCCCCTCGATCACAACAAGGCATCCTGTGAGGCCTGTAAGCTCCTATGTCCTAAGACTATAAAGGAGCGTTGCTTAAAGCGGTGGGCGGCCTAATGTATGCCGCAGGCCGATAGTAACTCCCCTGCCGCCACAGCCACTGAGTGTGACGAGAACATTAGTGACGACAAAGGCTCCACTTCAGATGCCATTAACCTTACGCAGGAGCGTTCTCGCTCCACTCCGTCCCCGATAGGCGCAGCGAGAGTCCTGCTATGGGGAATATACATCCCAGCGACGAGGACGCACACAATTCCCAAACTAAGGACACAACCCCCGGTTCTACTTTGACAGTTTCGACTCCAATGTTTTCACACAATGGGGCTTCCCAGAAATCGACCTGATCGCAACTCTGGAGAACGCACAATGCCAAGATTACGCCTCCAGGTACCCACAGAACCGATCCAAGGGGAATGGTCTCTGGATAATATGGTCAGTAATAATATGGAAATTTGTTTACGCTCTACCCCTCCCCCCCCCCCCCCCCCACCCTCCGAATCCCCTACTCAACAAGATCGTGCACAAGATGCACCAGGAACCAGTCACTATGATTTAAGTGGCCCACCAACCCTGGAGCCTCGCATCTGATGGTGATGTCTGTCCCCTTCCAATGAAACTCCCTTGCCCTTACAACATGTTGCCTCAGGACAAGGGGGAGACACTTCATCCATGCCCGCAAACTCTGAACTTAGCGGCCTGGCTTCTGAGGTCCTAGAGTTTGGCCACCTCCAACTTCCTTTGAGATGCATGGATATACTTAGGGAGGCAGGAAAACCTAATACACAATATTGCTACT
Source organism: Ambystoma mexicanum (assembly GCF_040938575.1). NCBI lineage: Eukaryota > Metazoa > Chordata > Amphibia > Caudata > Ambystomatidae > Ambystoma > Ambystoma mexicanum. The sequence goes on along the minus strand of NC_090931.1, from coordinate 971,736,400 downwards.
CCAGTAAATAGAAGTGCTTTGTTATCTGGTATAATTCCAAGAGCATCAATCCAATTGACTGCTCACCTACACATATTGTGTACTTGACTCACTTACTAGACTCAGGCCTGGTTTTTAATTCACTGAAGGTTCACTTAGCGGCACTCTCAGCCCACGCTACGTCACAACAAAAGGTTTTGTGGAAAATACCAGTTGTTAAGGCTTTCATGGAAGGGGCTAAAAGGATTCATCCCCCTATTTCTAACCTGGCTCCCGGTTAGGATCTAAATGTGTTATTGACTAGATTTATGGGGTCTCCTTTTGAGCCTATGCATAAAGCAAGTCTCAAAGCGCTTACCTACAAGACTGCCTTCCTAGTGGCAATCATTTCAATTAGGAGAGTCAGTGAACTACAGGCCCTTTCAGTGCCAGACCCTTTTGTTACAGTTCAGAGATAAGTTGGTTCTGCGCCCTCAGCCTCGTTTTGCGCCCAAATTAATTTCCAAGTTCCAAGTGAACCAGTCTATAGAACTACCAACTTTCTTCCAGAACCTCACTAACGTGGCAGAGAGAAGCCTACACACACTAGATGTGTGCAGGGCAGTCATGTACTATCTGAAAAAGACAAAACCACTAAGAAAAACAAACCAGTTTGTTTATATCTTGTCTCTAAATCAGCCATTTCAAGGTGGATTGTCAATTGCATCACACTCTGTTACGCTCTTGCTAAGAGAGAAAGATCTGCCCTTCAAGCCTAAAGCACACTACTCGAAGCACTGGGCCTTCCGTAGCATTCATTACAAATGTTACCCTCAAAACTATTTGCAAAGCTGCAACCTGGAGTTCTGTACACACCTTAACATAACACTATTGCCTAGACACTCATTCTAGGTCTGATTTTCAGGTGGGACAAGCAGTACTAAAACATCTTTTCACTACTGTTCCTTCTCACAACCCACCTCCAACTCCGGGTACTGCTCGCTAGTCTATGCACTTCATGAGATTCTAAGCAGATTAAAAAGCATCAGAAGACATGCATTACTTACCGTAATAGAATTTCTGATTGTATCTGCTTAAAATCCACATGCACCCACCCTTCCTCCCCGCTTGGATGGAAGGAACATAGACATCTTACTTCTTCTCTCTTTTCTGCACTCACTCACGATAGTCATAAGGCTCCCTCATGTCAGCAGAAATACACAGGCACGCCCATGTCTGTCACCTTTCGATCCTCGAAAGATCAGATGATATACTCTGCATTTTCCAGTGGATGTCAGACTATATGCACAGCACGTGAATCTAAGCAGATACAATCATCAGAAATGCTATTATGGTAAGTCATGCATGTCATATACAGATCCAATGGCCTAAAGGAATGGCACACAGTAAGGGTCCACAACCTCTAAGGGAAAGGAGCAAACAGTGCAATTATACTTTAGGCAGTCCTTCACTTTCTCATCCCTAACTGAAAGGCAGTCCATTTCCTAAGAAGAGTGGACCCTTATGCACAAATGTACTTTCGGATGCAGATGCATGCGTTCGTGCGGTTGGGAAAAAACTGGGTCTCTTGCAGGGGCTGTAGCAGCTCAGGAAGGCAGATGAGGCAGTGAAGAAAAAGTTGCCGCTATTTGAGGAGGGTCTCCCCAAGAGGGCAGAACAGACTCCCAAGAATTGGGAATAGCTTGGTATCACAGGCTACCTCGATAAAGATGAGTGGCCCTCAGGGGACATTTGTGCGTAAAAATTGATAGATGCGCCAGGGGCCACTGGTAAGGGTTGCAAGTTCTCACCGACCCAAGGCGCTCTCCAGACCAAACTTCGCCAGTCGAGCCCACTTCGGTTGCGGGTTCAAATGCTGCAAAAGTGCAACTCTGCAGCCGAGTTCTGGGGATGATTCTGTGGCAGGTCAGTGGCTATTTCTCCTCTCCTGGTGAAGGAATCAACCCAATTTCACTGCAGCTCATCTCAGGGCAGAGGCGGGCACAGCAGCACACCAACGAAGTTCGTCACCACGGCTGGGCAACATGGTGACCTTGTGTACTCTGGTTCAGACATACTCTCCTAATTCCCGACATAGGGCGCATAGGTGTACGAAACTTGAGGGGGAAGAGTGCCTTGATCCCAGTACTTACGATCTCCAAAGTCTCAAGAGTTAACTCAAGACGGCGGCGGTTCCAGAGCAAAAGTCCTGCGTAAGCTTGTCAGTTCACTGGTTGACCCAGGAACACTTTTCGAAAAGGCTAAGTTGCAGATTAAGGTGGAGGTGCCGTGAATAGTTCCTACTATTCAAATGGGGTGAATTGCCTTGGCAGACCTACTAGTTGAATCAGAAGCAGGGGGGAGGTCCTGCGGGACAACAGCAGGCTCAGGTGCCAAACCTTCCAGCGGGTCACCAGCGGTTCCTTGTCTAGGCTTATTAGTTTCCGGATGCTTGGACCCTATCCTAGGTTCAGTGAGAACTCGAGAGATCAACCTGGTATGGGTGTTTGGGCCCTTCTCTTATTCAGAATCTCCTTCGTGCCAAAAAGAAGAGGACCCAATGAGAGACCTGCTCACATACTGCCATGCCAGACGTGGACCAATCGCGGACCACAGTGGTACCAGTCTTTCCCAGCACACCAGACTCTCTGGCACCCAGGATGTGTATTGGAACTAGACAGTCCAGCCCACATCCTGGAGGCAAACACACAAGGCATGCAGAAGCCCGCAAAAGCGTGGCGTTCTGCGGGACAATGCATAACCAGATAAGGACTGACCCGGGTTTGCTCGACCTGGACAAGGCAAAGGCACAAGATGGCCAAAGGATAGAAAAGAGGACCTTGTGGAATGGCCATTTTGAGGGCAAGCCACTGTGCAGGGCCAAACGCAGTAAACGTGATATGGACCGAAAGAAAGGGTTAAAAATATGAGCAAAATACAGCTGCCACCAACTCTGTCCAAAGTACATCTGTACTTATACCGAAAAATCTTTTAAGGGTGCCTAGGGACTTAAAAATAAAAGGAAGACCCCAGCGCACTATACTGTAAGGTATTTTTTTGCACTGGTCAAAATGTTGCAAAGAATTTGCAACAAAGTGAAAGACTAAGGGAAACAGTCTTCCAGTACTGACCGTCTTTAAGGGCATCTCAGTTTCCCCATAGTAAAGTATGCGAAAACCCAGCAGAGTGCAGCAGAAGGCTGTGCTCCACTGGCAAAAGTCAGGCTAGGAGGGTCAGACAACAAAAGTTGGGGGGTTCACAAGTGGAGGGAAAATTGCACATTAATGGAAATCTTTCCTAACAAACCTGCCACAAGGGGTTTTTCCAGGCACCAACCTCAGAGGGTAAGAAGTTGTGACAATGTCATCCAGATCCACTGGTGTCCGGTGGGGGGGGCAGGCTTGCCCTTATTATTTTTTAAAATGTGTTTATGGTTCATTAAAACCTTTACAAATGCTAAAATATAACAAACATATAGATGTCACTATACAAATATACAAGTATGATAAAAACAATTTTGTATAAAACATATGAAGATACATATTTCATTAGCTTTAAGTGCAGTCATACATCCTGAATTCAGATTACATTCATATGACATTAAATCAAATTAAGGGAACTTATAAAACCGTTTCTAAACATCTCTTAAAACCATCTTTACAGTGCATGTTTTTCCAATTCGGTTTCTATCTGTTTTAGTAACCAGGCAAGTGCAAATAATAGGGGTCTGTAGTTGCCATTCATCAACCTTGTCCACAATGCTTCCAAGCACTCCTCAAAATCAGTGTTGACGAATTTCATTAGCAGGTTCGTTCTCGCAGTTTTAAAATGGCTACATTCTAGCACAAGATGTTTCAGTGTTTCCGTACTTTCCTTGCATGTTAAGCGACAATTCATTAAAACCTCTTCCCATACATTCTTGTGTCCTGTCCTTTCTCTTGTGTGTAACTGATTTAATTTGAAGCGCATGTAGTAGCTTCACGTAATGTTGCATGGAAATAATTGGCAATAGCTACTGAAGGGGCCCCATGGACACATTTACCAACACGGCTGTCCAAACTGTGGCAACTTGCGCGCAGCCAGATGAGGAAGAACAGGTCGAAAGGGATGTGGTGGACAGGGAGGATAAACTGGCCGCGCTGGTTCAGAACGGATTTTTGGCTGTGAATACTAAGCTGGACGAGATAGTAGCCACCATAGGCTCACTGAAGGCCAGGATCGATAAGGAGAGTGCTCGGGTCACCGAGGCCGAATGCAGGATAAGCGCTAATGAGGATACCATTGGACACCATAGCCGGGATATATCGTATATTAAAGACACGGTGAGCAAGCGCCAGAGCAAGTGTGAGGACCTTGAGTCCAGGTCCAGAAGAAATGATGTCTGTGTTGTAGGTGTGGCCGAATCCTTCGGCAAGGGCCAGATGGAGAAGCACATGGAAGAGCTGTTTAAATCCTTATTTGGGCCTGAGGCGCTATCTGACCACTTCCTTGTTGAGAGGGCGCACCGTACCCTCGCCCCGGCGCCACCACCACATTACCATAATTGCTCGTCTGCTGAATTACAGAGACAGGGACACAATCCTCTGTTTGGCTAGAGAGGCTGGCGCATTGCATCACGAGGGAAACCGAATACATATCTATCCTGACTTTTCCGCCTCTGTCCAGGCTAGCAGACGGTCATATGAACCGGTGAAGAGACTCCTCAGAGAACGGCAGATCAAGTACGCCTTGATGTTCCCGGCCAAAATGAGAATCCAACATGCTGGAAGGTCGCACTTTTTTGAGAACCCATCTGAAGCACTATCCTACATCGAATCTTCTATACCCCTCCCTCCGAGGGGGGAGCGATCTGCCCCGAACAATAGACCCCGGCCGGCAGACTAGGAATCACATATTTTCATAATCAGAATTTGGTGTCTTTTTGGCCCTTATGAAGGGCAATAACAGTCAGCCATTTCCTGTTTGAGGTGGCGCTGGTGGCCGGGGATGGCGGTCATGTGAGGCAACATGGCTACCCCGGGAGCATTCCACAAGTTTGGGATTGGTCACTGTTGAGTTGGGGCAGACGGTGAGGGTAGTGGACGGGTTGAAATGGGGAAGGTTGGGGACTGTGTTCTCCGAACCCCACGGTTTGTGGGTGGATGGTTACCCAGCTTCATGGGTCTGTGTTTCTGGAATGTTTTGTTGGAAAATGGTTATAAATTAAGGTTGAAACAAGTGTTCTGGAGAGCACTAGCATGGTCCATTATGCCTGACTTATCGTCTGCGGGTGTTGAGTTATTATCCTCACAATCGTTTTGCAAGGTTCTGCTCATGCTTTGAGGGTTAAACTTGTCTCATGGAATGTGAGGGGTCTAAATAATCGTCTGAAGGCCAAGAAGGTGGGGAACTACTTGGCCAGGCATGGGGCTCAGATTATTATGCTTCAGGAAACCCATACTGTTGGTTCGGATAATGATTTGCTGTTGCCTGGCTGGGGCAAGTCCAGGTTCTGTACCAACTATTCATCCCAGTCCATGGGGGTTGCTACGCTCATACACCCTAATCTTGGGTTCCGACTTTAGGGCCATAAACTGGACCCTCAGGGTAGATATGTTCTGGTCTGGGGCATGATCGCTGGGCAGCGGATATTGTTGGTCAATACATATGGGCCTAACATTGATGACCCTGCCTTTTATACGGATGTATAACATCAGATCTCTGTAATAAATATTCCTAATATAATCTGGGGAGGGGATTTTAATATTGCCATGAACCCGGGACTGGACAGATCCAGCACGACTATTAGAGCACCAACCAGGGCTGCCCTCACTATGCAAAGTATCCTCTCGCAGCTCGACCTAGAGGATGCCTGGCGTGTCCTCCTCCCGACTATGAGGGGATACACGTACTATTCATCGGTTCATGACTCTGAGTCCAGAATCAACTACTGGTTTGTCTCCCCCTCCATGATCGCAGGAACACAGACATGTGAAATATTGGCTCGTACGATGTCTGACCATGCCCCTATAACACTGGAGGTCACTTACCATAACTGCCCTAGACCCACCGGGAGATGGAGGATGCCCGTTGGCTTGCTTAGGGACCCCGGGGTGGTGGAGGCACTCCACACTGAGATTTCTGAGTTCCTCGAGATTAACATCGACTCAGTCGACAAATACTCCACTGTGTGGGAATCCTTCAAATTTTGGGTCAGGGGTGCGCTACTTTCCAAATCTGTGGGTCTTCTTAAGGGAGTTCGGGCTGAGCTGGCCCTGACTGAAAACAAACTGAAAGTTCTGGAGGACACTTATGCTCACACCCATGACAAAGCCTTGTTAGCTGACATACAACAACATCATCTCCAAGAATTTAACAAACTAGCCTCCAGGGAAGTGCAGTTCATTGCCGCACCAATCCGAGCCCGAAGATATGGCGAGGGCAACAAGGTGGGTAGGACACTCTCTAATCTACTCAAACAGGACAGGCATACTAATCGAATTACCAGCATACATAAACCCAACGGTGCGGTTTTGGTTAACGAGAGCGAAATTAATTCTGAGTTCGCTGGGTTCTACGAACAATTGTACAAAAATGGAGACACTAAATCGGCCACTGAGATAGGGGCATACCTTACGGCATTGTCGATGCCAAAACATCAAGAGGAGACCCGCCTGACACTGGACCAATCTATCACTGCCGAAGAGATCTCTGAGGCGATTAAAGACTTAACTTCCAATAAAGCTCCAGGGTTGGACGGCCTGGGGGCAGAATTTTATAAGGAATACAGTGCTGAGCTTGTTCCATTGTTGCTGCGGGTCTGGGAAGAATCCCTTGAAAGTAATAAATTGCCTACATCCATGAGAGAGGCATTGATAACAGTTCTCCCTAAACCTCGCCGCCCTCCACAAGATATGTCGTCCTACAGACCACTATCTCTTATTAACACTGACGCCAAAATATTCGCCAAGGTGCTGGCCAACAGGCTCTTGCCGGTGGTTCCGACACTCGTGCATCCGGATCAGAATGGGTTTGTCCCCGCTAGATCTACCGCGCTTAACCTACGTAGGCTATTTGGCATAATGGCCCACATTGACCCTGGAAGAAACGCTGTGGCCGTCTCACTGGATGCTGAAAAGGCCTTTGATTCTGTCTCGTGGGCCTACTTACTGGCAGTACTTGAGGCATTTGGGATAGGCCCGAACTTCATTAGGTACGTGAGGTTGCTTTACACCAAGCCCGGGGCCCGGGTCCCAACCAACAGGGTAGTTTCTGATATGTTTCTTCTGGGACGGGGCACTAGACAGGGCTGCCCGTTTTCACCTATACTATTTGCCCTAACAATAGAGCCAATGGCAATAGCGGTCAGGCTCCGACATTCCAACAGGGGCATTAACCTAAAGGGGGTGACCCAGCTGAACTCTATACGCGGACGACACACTACTGTATATCCGTGAACCGAATAACAACTTAGAGCCTGTGATGGCGGAAATCCAAAAGTTCACCTCATACTCTGGCTACTCCATAAATAAGGATAAATCTGAGGTCTTCCCTCTCACACCGGCAACCAGCTGCCCTAGCGCATTGGGTGGGCTGAAATGGTCTAGTGAATCCATCAGATACTTGGGAATTGTTGTGTCACACAGCAGGGAGCGATTATACGCTGCTAACCACGACGCCACATTACAGGCCCTGAAGCCCAAGCTTCCATTATGGGACCGCCTTCTGATATCATTACACGGCAGGGTAGCGGTTCTTAAAATGGTAGTTCTGCCTAAACTGCTATACCTGTTTGTAAACATACCCATCTGGCCGGGAAGACTCTTCTTCACTAAACTTAAGTCAATGGCTACATCCTTCCTCTGGCATGGGGAGACTCCCAGAATCGGTTGGGGAAAGATCACTGAACCATACTCGTCGGGTGGTCTGGCGGCCCCGGACTTTGAATTTTATTATTGTGTGTCCTAGGCCCAGTTCTCTAAGTATTGGTATTCCAGGGATGGCGGCCCGCCACATGTTGATGTAGAGGAGCTCACCACTGCTCCCACGAATATACAGTCCGTAATCTTTGATGCCCACTATAAGGACACGTGTGATTTCAACCCGGTTAGTTGTACTGTTAAGGCCTGGAGGGCAGTATTCGGGAAGCTGGGATTGTCGACCCTATATAACCAGGAGGTCTCTCTCTGGAACTACCCTGGTATCCCCCCGACACATGACCCTTCTCTGCGATCAGCCTGGGACCCCGGGGACGAGATGCGCCTGGGAGATATGTACATTGAGGGGAAATTCGTAACCCTTCAGCCGATAACTGGTGCGCTCGGCAGAGGCCCACTAAGGGTACTGCAGTACTACCGGATGAGATCGGCTTTCCAAAAACACTGGGCAACCTTCCCTGTTGAACCACCTACACACCCCTGTGTTCAGATGATCACGGCCGGGGACCGTTTGAAGGTGTCCAGTTTATATGCCGCAGTACAGACACACTCACCAACAGCTAATCTAAGCAGAGATAAATGGGAAAGAGATTTCCAGATCCCTCTTGATGATAAAACTTGGGACAGGTACTGCTCGCTCACCAAGAAGGTTTCCCTAAACGCGGACTACGAGTGATCCAGTTTAAAATCCTTAACAGGTTGCACTACACCCCTGCCAAAATAGCCAAGTTGGCTCCTGACGCCCCGAGTCAATGCCCCAAATGCAAAACAGAGTATGCGGACTCGTTCCACATGTATTGGAGTTGCCCGGTGGTGTCTGAGTTCTGGAGGGAGGTGGCAGATGTACTTGATGACATCACACAAATCCCCCCGTTGCTAACTCCGCAGAAATACTTATTTGGCGATATAGGGAAATGCTCCGAAAAGATCCGTAGATTGTTTAATGTCGCATGTGCAGTGGCCAAAAAATGTATTCTGCAACAATGGAAAAACCCGGCAGCACCCACCATGAAACAGTTCCTCCGGGAGCTGGTCTATGTTAATGAGGCTGAAGAACAATTTGTCCTCACATGCCCCTCTGTAAGCAGACCCAAGGACTTTTGGGGCCCCCTCAGAATGTTTCTCTGTGATATGATCCCTGATGAGGACAGTGATGTTTAGACATGACACCCCTTGTTGATCCAGGTTATATGTACTGTTACGGCTCTATTTCTGTCTCATGTTGTTTTTTAATTTGTACGACGCTGTTGGTCCTATGTTTGTGTTTCCGAACCACTAATAAAAAGAGTTAAAAAAAAAAAAAGAATAGTTAGGTGGATCATTCATTTTGGCATAGTTGGATAGCTGTCGCCATTTTCTTCTACACGAAAGTGAAATCAAACCCAGCTCATGTCTAATAATGCGATTAGGAATTGCTAAAGATAAAGACCAGACAGCGACCATTTTAAATCTAGCATGTCTCCAAAGTGTGCCATCTGATAGCTGCATGTTTTAAATCTATCAGGGAGTTCGTACTTAGCAGAGATGTATTTGCACCATGTCTCAGCAGAGATGATATTCAAGGAGATTGTCATGTTGGCATGATTCGATTGTTTTATAGTTTGCCAGACGGCCCTCGAATCTTGTCTACACATCGATTTTTATCAGTGCGCAATTTACTTTGTTGTAATTTAATAGTGCACCTCTGACTTTATTTTTGTATTTCTGGAGAATCTGATTTCGTACGTAGTGGTAATTGGTGGTAGCATCTTGATGTCATTTTAGCGTTCTTAAGTTTCAATTTATTTCTCTCTTCAAAATTTGACACATAGGATCAAAGTGTTGGGTGTGAGCCTTATCAACTATTAAACGCTTAGATCTTAAATGTGTTAGCGCATTGTCTACTATAGTTGATACAGTGTGTTCACTTTGGATAATCAAACAGAAGTTATTTGTCAGGAATTTGCAATTCCTCTTAATACCAATAGACACATAATGAGCAAGGAGTTTGCACAACCCGGGATTCCATTGTAGCAAAATGCTTTCACGATGGATCTCCGGCACTTCCAATGATTTAATTAAATCCAATCGTGAATGGTCCACATAAATACATAGAGATAGGGGCGCATGATCCCCATATTTGATGGAGTGAATGGATACTGGACCGACTGAGTAATATCGTGGGATATGCAGAAGTAATCTCATAGAATTTTGCAGTCCTCTACTTCAGGTATTCTGTGGATCTTTGTCATTACAATCTATAAAGTCCATTGCCAAATCATTAAAATAAGCAATCCACCTCTTCGCGTAAGTGCCGTCTTGTCTGCATTGCTTATTAGGGAAACTGCAGAGATCCATCTTGAATTGCACAGGGAGTTAAAATCACCACCAAAGATAATTTCAAAGTCACCTTCTTTCGATGATCTATATTCCCGACACTTGTCAGTTTCATCAAACATTAGGACTATTGAAAAATCAGATGGATTCCAGTATAGACTAAGAGAATTGGTTTGCATTCGGTTTTATGTAATATCAGGGCTACAGCCAAAACATTGCAAGATTCCCACATAAGCTGCGTGCAATATTATTAATGGCGATTGCCATTCCACCAGATGGGCAGCCACGATTTTCCCTACTCGCATATGAACAATAGGTTCTAAACCCTTGTATTGTCAATGAGTCCAATTTCATAGTTTCTTGGATTAGCATCGCACTGGGGAATTGGGTCGACGTTGGAGAAGCTAACCACTTTTGAAGGTTGTGAAATACACGAGTTCCACAATGTAGTAGTGAACATTTTTTTTTTCTCTTTTTTTTTTTTTGTGGATGGCTAATTTGATGTTTTCGCCATTTTATTATTTAGCATCGTTCCTAGGAGAGACTCCACCCATGCCATTTCCTTGTTTTTGCCCGCTATTGCCATCAGCTTAGCTATACATTGATTCTCATCGTTACTGTTAGCATTTTCCCCAAGAGTCCCTCCAACCTCGGTTCCCTGTCCCAATAAGGGTTGGTGGAGAAATGTATGTGCTCTTGTTTCATCCCCAAATGTGAACAGTGAAAACCCCAGTTCTTTGAGTTTGGATCCACATGTCCAAATACATTTGAGGATGTTCGTTGACGGAAGGTAACTGTCATGACCGCAGCCTCCAAGGAGTCAGGTTTAGCCCAACTGCCTCGGAAGCCGGGTCACAACTTCATTTCCAGGCACCCATCGGCTCCCATAGGGGCCTTATGGACCTTGTCCTGGCTCCAGTGGCGCCAGGCTCATAAGGGGACCCAGTCCCGGCACAGGACGTGCCGGGCTCATGATGCAAGGAATGGTGCTTGGGTGGACCTACCTGCTGCAGACCATGCTGCTCACTCACCTGCAGGATGAAATCCTCATCCATCCATGGCTGGAACTACTTACCTTCTGGGTGTGGCCAGCACCACTCCCTGGGACTAGATACTGGAACTATTCTGGAAGCTGGGACTTCTTTCCTGGGCGAGGCTGCTGTGGAAGGAGACACCTAAGCACTCCAGTAGGCTATTTAAACCACGCCCGATCAGAGCAACGTGCTTCGCGTTATTCTGCAATAGCAGCAGGACGCTCACCGTGTCAGCTCCAGAGAATCTGCAACTTCTGCATCTAGGGAAGAGAAATCCGTAATCTTACCTTCTGAAATACCATCTTTGTCTTCTGCAGCATCTGAGAAGGGAAAAGAACACCAGGTTAGCACGAGATAAAACCAGCGCAGCACTTACCCAATCCATCGGTGCATCTCAAGCCACAGGCTGCAGCTCTCCATTTTTCGGCACCCTGTGGAAGCAAGGACATTGGTTAGTAACCTTCGTGAAACTTTTCCTACCTGTGCTGCATTCTTCTCGCCTCCGCCGACGCTGCTACTCGCATCTGCAAAACAAAAGGACATCATTAAGAAATACAAAACTCCATCCATACGCACGTGTTTTGGGCAGCTCTCATCTTTCTCACTCCTCGGCGCATTCCTCGACATCTATTTTTCTACCCAGCTGCTTCTGCAACCTGAAAAAGGAAAAGAGACATTAAGAAGTGCTTTAAACTTCGAATTGACATTTTTTTACTTACTTGCCTGCAATACCTTCGCCTTTCCATCGCTCTCCATTCAAGCAACCGCCGTTCGTGCTGCTAACGACGGCCTAGCTCCAAATCTTCATCCTCTGCAACCAAGAGGCTGGACAATTAACCAGTGAAGTAATTGGCTTCGGCGCCCCTGCACAGACGCAGGATGGAGAGCTCCGCTTTCACCTATATAAGGTGAGCACATTTAGCCTACGAACTACGTGGGGATTACCAGGAAGGGGAGTCAGCTTGCCCAGTCAGGCTTATATATCCTATTAACCCCTTGCTCTCACAATTGCGGACACCTCACCCTTCAGATCAAGATCTCAGTGAGGAGAGGGCCTTTCCAGGGTGGCATTCGAGGCCTGCGCGTGACCCTAGAAGACTCCGAGAACCCCCAGCCCAGACCTGCGCCTCCGAGGGATTCAGGTGAGCGTTACAGTAACAGAGCATTCTATAGTTCTGTCTGGCTAGGGAGAACCTTGTTTAGTCTGCATTGGTTAAAATTCATAGCTGGGGAATACGAGCAATTAAATCAAGAAAGTCAGGGCGATTTAATCTTGCTTTACCAAGTCATTCAGCATTACCTTCTAGGCCAAGGATATTCACTACAGTCGAGGTGTTTTGTGTATTTGGCAGGGAGCACGGACTAAGGCCCATAGGCAGCGGCGTTTCATTGGGGTCCTTGATCAAACTCCCATAGGGTTGAGAGAGGATTGAGTTTGCAATGTTATGAAGGGGCGGTGAAGGTACCTCCGGCCCTTTTGATTTAATTTCCTTTAGCACAGCCTCTGAAGTGATCAACCCCTCTTCTAAGGCCTGTCGCAGGGTACTTAACACATGCAGATCCCGACGAAGAGGACGAGAGCGACAGCAGCGCCGGCGAGGTTCCAAGTCAACCGTCGCTTCCGGAGCCGCAGGACAACTCGGCAGCCATTTTGTTGGCAATACAATCCTTATGTACGGAGATGAGGACGAGATTGCCCCTACCACCGACAGAGGAGCCGGAGCCAGGCCTGTCGGGAAGTCCCCCAAGCAAGAGGAGATGGACCCATCCCGCCTTTTCAGCCCTTTTGGCCTGCTCAACCTTCGCCTCTGACTCGGGCCTCCCCGCCCGACGAGATTGGGTCTTTCCACGCTATGATTGCCAGGGCATCCGAGCTTTTTCAGCTCTGCCCCAAAGAGAAGGAGGAGGGGTTCCTTTACCAACGGCGCGAGGCTAAGAGGAAGACTGTCCTCGCCATGCCTCTACTGGATGACCTCTGGGACGAGGGGCTCGCCCTTCTCAAGAGCCAATCTACGACGCCTGCTAAGAAGGATCGGTACGAGAAGAAGCACCAGGTCCCCGACGCGGCCCCCCTGTGCCTTAGGGCACAACCGACCCCTGAATCTGTCATCTCAGCGGCGGCCAAGAAGAAAGCGGGAGGGGAGGGGCATCGGCCTCAACGTCAACTTCCCCGCCGGCCGGCGAAGGAAAGAAGCTGGATGCGATGGGACGAGTTATCTCGTCGGCGGCAACAACGATTAAGGCGGCCAACGCCCTTGCGATCGTGGCCCGCTACGACAGGGAATTGTGGTACAAGATCGCCCCACTGTTGCACTTCCTAACGGACGACAAGAGGGCGGAGGCCCTGGAGATCTTGCAGGAGGGTGAGGTGGTGTCGGACCACGCCATAACGGTGGCAACGGACATTGCTGACACCGGTTTCCGCCAGCTAGGGAACAGCGTTTGCCTTAGATGGCCAGGGTGGCTCAAGGCAAGGGATTTCCGCCAGGACGTACAAACCAAGGTGTTGGACATGCCCTTCGACGGGAACAACCTGTTTGGGAAAACAGTGGATGAGTCCCTTCAAGTCATCAAGGCGGACACGGAGACGGCTCGGGCCCTAGGAGTTCTCCAGCAACGACGGCGTCCTTTCGGAACTCCGGAGGCAAGCAAGGGGGCCTCCAAGGGATTCGGCGGTGGCTCCTCTACGTACCGCCAGGCGGCCCGCTCCTCATCGCAAGAAGCCTATAGGGGACGAGGCAAGTCGGGTGGATCCCGCCGTCGTCGCCATGGAGGCCAAGGCAGCAAGGCGTGCTCCAAGCAAGACTGAACCGACTGTGGCGTCGGGCCCTCACCGAAGCACCCCGGTGGGAGGCCGGCTGGCGAAGTTTGTCAGCGTGTGGGAGTCTATCTCCAGCGACCGTTGGGCGCTGCCCAGGGGCACGCCCTCGAGTTTCTTAAAGTGCCCCCGCATTCCTCCCGTGGCCAGGAAGGAAAACCACGTCCCTCAACTACTACTGGAGGTAAGGGCGATGCTCAAGAAAGGTGCCATCAAGCTCGTCCCAAAGAGGCTCCGAGGCTCCGGAGTATACTCAAGGTACTTCCTCGTGAAAAAGAAGACAGGAGGATGGCGGCCCATCCTGGACCTGCGACGACTGAACAAGTACATCAAGGCACAGAAGTTCCGGATGGTCACCCTCCAGCACGTGCTGGGACAGCTGGAGGAGGGTGATTTCCTGTCGTCATTGGATTTGGAGGATGCATACTTCCACATCCACATTCTAAAAGGACAATGAAAGTTCCTCAGGTTCGTGGTCTAAGGACGGCACTACCAGTTCAAGGCCCTCCCATTCGGATTGAAGTCGGCACCCAGGGTTTTCACCAAGTGCCTCGCACCAGTGGCGGCGCGGCTGCGCCTGCAGGGAATCCACGTCTACTCCCACCTGGACGATTGGCTCATCCGTGCAGGGACAAGGGAGCTCGCCGTAGAACACAGCGAAGACCGTCCAGCTGCTCACGGACCTGGTGTTCTCCATCCACTTCCCGAAATCCCACCTGGTCGCCTCGCAGGTCGCCCCCATACTTGACTTTTCACGATACGAGGGTGGTGCTGAGGACGCACCCCTCCTTCATGCACATGGTGCCATCGGACTTCCATCTTAACGAGCCCTTGGTGTTACCAGTTTTCTTCCCGTCGCCTTTGTCGCTGGCCAAGAGGACTTTGCACTCACTGGATGTAGCTAGAGCGATTAGTTCTACGTGGACTGAACAAAGAGTTTTCGGAAGACATCACAGCTGTTTGTGAACTTTGGACCTGTGAACCAGGGGAAGGCTCTCTCGAAGGCTTCCATTTCCAGATGGCTCTCCGGCTGCATCATACACTGTCACCGGTTGGCATACCGACCGTTGCCCGGCCGTCCGAGAGCCCATTCGACCAGAGCGATCGCTGCTACTACGGCGTTCTTGTCTGGTGTGCCCCTGCTGGACATCTGCAGGGCTGCTACGTAGAGGTCGACGCACACCTTCACGAGATTCTACTGCGTCGACCAGGATTCCTTCCAGGGAGGAGTCCAGAGTCGACCAAGCAGTGCTGCGCAAGCTGTTCGCCTGAAGGTGGGCCTAGTGGGGAGGTAAGAGTTGCTTAATGTTGAGTTTATGTAATGCTTAATGTTGAGCCTTTTGCCACCTCCCGTAGTTGTGCATGTGTGTACTGCTATGTATTCTTATATTCATGAGCATGTGAATCCATGCCAGACCCCATGCTGGAGAAGGAACAAGTTACTTACCTGTAACTGTTGTTCTCCAGCATGGGTCTGGCATGGATTCTCTTGGGAACCCTCCCTCCTACCCCTCTGCGGCTCTTCACTTGGTCATACTGCCACTTTACGTGCTACCAAATCTGAAGATGGCTGCCAGAGGCAGGGCTTAGGGAGAGGGCAGTCATTGGCTGGGGGCAGTATGACTCAGAGACCAGTGATTGGTTACTACTAAGAAAGACAGATCAGAAACAAAACTGATACTGATTTTTCCTTTACCGAGGATTCCCAGCCTGATGGGTAATATTCATGAACATGTGAATCCATGCCAGACCCATGCTGGAGAACAACAGTTACAGGTAAGTAACTTGTTCCTTAATATCATTGTAAGGCTTAAAGTTCTTATAATTTAAATGAGGCTGGCTGTGAAAGCCTCTTGACATATCCTCTGCACCAGACAAGTTTGTGGTAAGGGGCACCTTATCCCTTGAGCGAGCAGCAAGGGGGGCAGGGGGGATTAGCAAACCAATAGACAAGTGTACCTGTTTGTCCAGTTTAGCCATTACATCTAGTCCTATTTTGGATGATTTGTTCTGTGTTTCATTGATCTACGAGGATGAGTTAAATGATTTCTCGTTCAACAGATTCTCCAGCATGGGGTCTGGCATGGATTCACATGCTCATGAATATTCCCCGTCGTCAGGCTGGGAATCCTCGGTAAAGAAAAAACCAGTATCAGTTTCGTTTCTGATCTGTCTTTCGTAGTAATAACCAATCACTGGTCTCTGCGTCATACTGACCACAGCCAATGACTGCCCTCTACCTAAGCACCGCCTCTGGCAGCCATCTTCAGATTTTTACCGCACGTTCATGTGTTGGGATCCTCGTGCTATTGCTCTCGAGCGTTAGTGCTATTTTTCGCGCTTTTTCACAAAAAACTTCGATTCTTTCGGTCAAAAGAGCCTCAAGCTCCACCGATCCTACATCCGATCAACGGGGACCCGTGTCGGATTCATCTGTGCCCCTCAAGGGTGAAGATTTCGTCGAGCTACGCTTCGGAGGACTCCAGAAGCTTCTCAGGCCCGGTCTCGGAGATGGCCCAGGAGAAGGGAAGCTCGACGCCCGGAAAGCTGTTCAGGGTCTGCCCTGGATGCCAGCTGCAGAACGTCTTCAAGGAGAACGAACACTCTTTCTGCCTTTACTGCCTTCATGAGGACAAGACGCACGTGGAGAAGGACTGTGCGTTTTGCGGCAACATGTCGGAACGGACCATGAAGGACCGCCATCAACGTCTCGCCAACTGGCTGGAGGGTAAGAGCCCGTCTGGCGAGAAGAAGAAGAAATCCGAGCGGTCTTCTAAGACCTTTGAGGGCGCCCCGGCGACGGGGGCCCAACATAAGGCCAAGCACCGCGAGTCCGCTGGCACCGGGAGCGCCGAACGGTCGGGCTCTACGGGCGCCAGGCAGGGCGCACCCTCCCCGGCACCATCAACCACGAGCCAACGCTCTGGGTCGGGTAAGAGGAAGGCCGAGCACCCGGCGAAGCTCCTGGAGAGGCCCCGGTCGAGCTCTAAGGCAGAGGAGGAGCGTGGCAGTGCCCCCTCCCTCAAGGATAAGGCGGTGAGCGCACCTAAGGTGGTGAAGGCCTTGATCCATCCGACCAAGCCCTCTATCGAAACGGTCGCGGCGGCCCTGGCTCAGCCTGTGGTGGCTACACCAGTGGTGGCGACCTCAGGGCCCAGAATCTCCCTGCCTCCGCGGAGGGAGTCTTCCTTTGTGCCCATCGATAGGACCCCCGTGAAACCCTCCGTGGGGAAGAAGGGGGGGCAGGGCGTCGTCGTAGATTCGGCCTCAACCTCAGAAGAGGAGCTGATCGAGGTCTTAAGCCACGGCCTAGGCGTGGAAGAAGGCCAGCCCGTCGGAATGGACCCCGACGCAGGTGACGACGACGACATCGTCGAGGATACCGACGGGGCCCCTGCTCGCCCGTCGGATTCCCCTCTGCCAGCGCCGCAAGACAACTCGGCGGCCATTTTGTTGGCCATACAGTCCTTATGCTCTGAGATAAGGACGAGGCTACCGTTACCGACGGAGGAACCTCTCCCGTCGGGGGATCCAGAACCGGGACCTTCTGGTGTTCCCCCCCACCAAGAAAAGAAGGATCCATCCACCACCTCCTTTTCAACCGTCGCGCCCCGTCCAGCCCTCCTCCCCGTCCACCCGAGGGGATGATACGGGGACTGACACGGCAGCGACGGGTACGGACGACGAGGCATACGACGAGGATTTTCCGTCGTCGCCTCCCACCAGGGCTTCTCCGCCCGACGAGATCGGATCTTTCCACTCCATGATCTCCAGGGCTTCCGAGCTTTTCCAACTCTGCCCTGAGGAGAAGAAAAAGGAAGGCTTCCTTTATCAGCGGCGCGAGGCCAAGAGGAAGACGGTCCTCGCAGTGCCTCTGTTGGACGACATTTGGGATGAGGGCCTTTCCCTCCTCAAGAACCCTTCCACGACGCCAGCTAGAAGAGACCGGTACGAGAAAAAGTACCGGGTCCCGGACACGGCCCCCCTATGCCTCCGGGCGCAGCCTACCCCGGACTCCGTCGTCTCCGCGGCAGCCAGGAAGAAAGCGGGGGGGGGGGTGCGGCCTCCACATCAACTTCCCCGCCGGACGGCGAGGGAAAGAAATTGGATGCTATGGGACGTAGAGTCATCTCGTCTGCAGCGACGACGATTAAAGCGGCCAACGCCTTGGCTATCGTGGCCCGCTACGACAGGGAGCTCTGGTACAAGATAGCTCCCCTGCTGGATTTTCTGCCGGACGACAAGAGGGCGGAGGCCCTTGAGATCCTGCAGGAAGGTGAGGTGGCGTCGGACCACGCCATCACCGTGGCGACGGACATCGCCGACACTGGGTTCCGCCAGCTGGGCAACGGCGTTTGCCTTCGACGTCGTGGATGGCTCAAAGCTACAGACTTTCGGCAGGACGTCCAGACCAGAGTCCTGGACATGCCCTTCGACGGGAACAACCTGTTTGGGAAGACAGTGGACGATTCCCTTCAGGCCATCAAGGCGGATACTGAGACGGCCAGGGCCCTTGGAGTCCTGCAGCAACGACGAACGCCCTTTCGGAGCGGCGGAGGCAAGGGCGCCTCCAAAGGTTCCGGCGGCGGTTTCGCTTCCTACCGTCAAGCGGCCCGCTCGTCGTCGCAAGAGGCCTACAGAGGACGAGGCAAGTCTAGCGGACCCCGCCGTCGTCGCCAAGGAGGTCAAGGCAGCAAGGCCGCGTCCAAGCAGGATTGAACCGGCCGTGGGGTCGGGCCCCCACCGAAGCACCCCGGTGGGAGGCCGGCTGGCGGGCTTCGTCAGCGTGTGGGAGTCCATCTCCACCGACCGTTGGGTGCTGGACGCCCTGGCCCGGGGCCACGCGCTCGAGTTTCAAAGAAGGTGCCCGCGCGTCCCCCCCGTGGCCAGGAAAGAACTTCACGTCCCTCAACTTCTCCTGGAGGTAAAGGCGATGCTCAGAAAGGGCGCCATCGAACTCGTCCCAAAGAGGCTTCGGGGCTCCGGAGTCTACTCGCGATACTTCCTCGTGAAGAAGAAGACGGGAGGATGGCGCCCCATCCTAGACCTGCGACGTCTGAACAAGTTCATCAAGGCGCAGAAGTTCCGGATGGTCACCCTCCAGCACGTCCTGGGTCAGCTGGAGGAAGGAGACTTCCTATCGTCGTTGGATTTGGAGGATGCCTACTTCCACATTCCCATCCTAAAGGGGCACCGAAAATTCCTCAGATTCGTGGTCCAAGGGCGTCATTACCAGTTCAAAGCCCTCCCCTTCGGACTACGGTCGGCACCCAGGGTATTCACCAAGTGCCTCGCACCGGTGGCGGCGCAGCTGCGCCGCGAGGGGATTCACGTCTACCCCTACCTGGACGACTGGCTCATCCGCGCCAAGACGAGGGAGCTCGCCGTGGTCCACACGGCAAGGACCGTCCAACTCCTCACGGACCTGGGATTCTCCGTGAACTACGCCAAATCCCACCTGGTGCCCGCGCAAGTCGCACTGTTTCTGGGAGCGAGGCTCGACACAGTGTCCCTTCTGGCCTCCCCGTCGGAGGAGAGGACCAGGACCATCTTGGGCAAGGTGCAACGGATGTTGGTGGCCGACGCGGCCAAGGTGAGGTCCATCAAGTCCCTCCTCGGGATGATGTCTTCCTGCATCTACCTCGTTCCCATGTGCAGGCTCCGGATGCGCCCGTTGCAAGAATTCCTGGATGCGCGCTGGATCCAGACGACGGGCAGCTTCGAGGAAAGGATCAAGCTCGACGAGAGTTTCCGACGAGCGATACGGTGGTGGGGCACCCGCGCGCATCTGACGGCGGGCATGGACTTCCAGACCCCAGCCCACCAGGAGACTGTGACCACGGATGCCTCCCTGGAAGGGTGGGGAGCGCACACCGAAAATCTGCACGCAAGGGGACTCTGGCTCCCGACGGAGAAGTCCCTGCATATCAACATCCTGGAGCTCCGTGCAGTGTTTTGGGCCCTCAGGTCCTTCCTTCCGTCCCTCAAGGGCAAGGTGGTGAGGATCTTCACCGACAACACCACCACCATGTTTTACATCAGGAAACAGGGCGGAACCAGGTCCCCAGCGCTGTCCAAGGAGGCGCAGGACCTGTGGCATTGGGCCGGCGCCCAAGGGATTTTTCTGGTACCGTTTCATCTGGCAGGGATAAAAAACACCATCGCCGACTCACTCAGCAGGGAGCTGCGCTCGTGCCACGAGTGGGAACTACGGTAGGATCTGGTGGATCGCCTCTTCCGACGGTGGGGCACACCCCAGATCGACCTGTTCACGACGGCAACGAACACCAAGTGCCGGAGGTTCGCCAGCAGGTTTCCCCAGACGAGGAGCATGGGCGATGCTTTCTCGTTCCCCTGGGAGGGCCTGTTCCTCTACGCGTTCCCTCCCTTGCCTCTGCTAATCCGGCTCGTCAACCAGCTCAAGAGGTCACGGTGCAGGATGATCCTCGTCGCACCTGCGTGGCCGAGGCAGATATGGTTCCCGGACCTTCTGGACTTGTCAGCGTCCCCGCCGATCAAGCTGCCGGCGGACGCGGATCTACTCTCCAGGGAAGGAGGCGCCATCCTCCACCACGACCCGAAGTCGCTGAACTTGCAGGCCTGGCTCCTGCAGCGCTAGAGTTTGGAGGATACGACATACCGGCCGATTGCAGAGAGGTTCTTGCAAAGGCCAGGGCGTCCTCGACTCTTAAATGCTACGGACACAAATGGAAGAGGTTCTCTGTCTGGTGCCACGCACAGAAGATTAACCCTCTACGGATTACGGCTCCCCAAGTACTGCCGTACCTGCTGACGCTGGCCAAAGCTGGTCTGGCACACGCGTCCATCAAGATTCATCTTGCTGCGATCTCCCGATACACCAGAACCACGGGGCGGACGTCCTTGTGGTCTCATCGTCTGGTGAAAGAGTTCATGAAGGGACTGTTCAGATCGTTCCCGCCGGTGAAGGCTCCGGCCCCGGCGTGGGAGCTCAACGTGGTGCTGACCAAGCTCATGGGACCTCCGTTCGAGCCTCTGCACTCGGCCCCGTTGAAGTTTCTATCGTGGAAAACAGCTTTTCTTGTGGCCATCACCTCCGCACGACGAGTGGGAGAGATCCAGGCCCTTTCCTGCAAGGCCCCGTACTTGACTTTCCACGACACGAGGGTAGTGCTCAGGACGCACCCCTCCTTCATGCCCAAGGTGCCGTCGGACTTCCATCTCAACGAACCCTTGGTGTTACCTGTGTTCTTCCCGTCGCCTTCGTCGCCGGCTGAGAGGACTTTGCACTCGCTGGATGTGGCTAGAGCGCTGAAGTTCTACGTAGACCGCACGAAGTGTTTTCGGAAGACGTCACAACTCTTTGTGAACTTTGGACCTGTCAATCAGGGGAAGGCTCTCTCGAAGGCTTCCATTTCCAGATGGCTCTCCGGCTGTATCATGTACTGTCATCGGTTGGCAAACCGACCGCTGCCTGGCCGTCCGAGAGCCCATTCCACCAGAGCGATCGCAGCTACCACGGCGTTCCTATCTGGTGTGCCCCTGCTGGACATATGCAGGGCTGCTACGTGGAGGTCGACGCACACCTTCACGAAATTCTACTGCGTCGACCGGGATTCCAGGGAGGAGTCCAGGGTCGGCCAAGCAGTGCTGCGCAACCTGTTTGCCTG
The DNA here is from genome assembly GCF_040938575.1 of Ambystoma mexicanum. Classification (NCBI taxonomy): domain Eukaryota; kingdom Metazoa; phylum Chordata; class Amphibia; order Caudata; family Ambystomatidae; genus Ambystoma; species Ambystoma mexicanum. The sequence goes on along the minus strand of NC_090931.1, from coordinate 971,714,709 downwards.
AGGTGAGCCTGGTGAGGAGGTAAGATGCTTAATGTTGAGTTTATGTGATGCTTAATGTTGAGCCTTTGCCACCTCCCGTGGTTGTGCATGTGTGTACTGCTATGTATTCTTTATTCATGAGCATGTGAATCCATGCCAGACCCCATGCTGGAGAAGGAACAAGTTACTTACCTGTAACTGTTGTTCTCCAGCATGGGTCTGGCATGGATTCACATGCGAACCCTCCCGCCTACCCCTCTGCGGCTCTTCACTTGGTCATACTGCCACTTCACGTGCTTCCAAATCTGAAGATGGCTGCCAGAGGCGGTGCTTAGGTAGAGGGCAGTCATTGGCTGTGGTCAGTATGACGCAGAGACCAGTGATTGGTTATTACTACGAAAGACAGATCAGAAACGAAACTGATACTGGTTTTTTCTTTACCGAGGATTCCCAGCCTGACGACGGGGAATATTCATGAGCATGTGAATCCATGCCAGACCCATGCTGGAGAACAACAGTTACAGGTAAGTAACTTGTTCCTTCTCATCCCCAATTTCACCAGTAGTTGGGATGGAGGCAGTCCTCCCACTAAATGCAGAGTTGGGATCGAAACTGGGACTATCATGCATTAGAGAGGAATGAATGTGGGCAACATGACTAGAAAGAGCGCCCTCACCTCTTTCTCTCAAGTGCATTTTATTCAATAATTCTGATTCCAGCTGAGATTGCGGTTGCGCCTGTTTAGGATGAAAAGTAACAGGCATTTCCCGCTCATTAACAGTAGTTGAGTCCAGGGACATTAAGCCAGAATAGTGGTTGTTCCCGGAACATATGGTTAAGTCGATAGCGTTATAGTATTGCCAGACAACACTGCGTCAATACAGTGGCCGCTTCGTAGGCCACTAGCCATACTACTAGACAGTTAGATGCAATTTACCAGGTACACCTTTGAAATCGGGAGCCTAAGTCGAGTCAAACAATACTTGAAATAAATAGAAACCACATATACGTACACTACACCCACTCACCCTCACACCCTAAGAGCCCATCAGCACAGTTGTTCCACACTTGAATGTGTGTGCAGAATGTCCTGGAACATGGGTATAAGTAGCACTTCAGGTGCCAGGGGGCGTGGTTTAGCCACGCAGTGAATCTAGGAGAGAAGTAAAACTTCAACGTGAGAGACGTGCATGACGTGTGTACCAGGTGCAATAGGAGGAGGTTTGGGGGAGTCAAAGCCCAGCCCACCTAGTCAAGCCCAGTCCACTGGTTGAGGAGGGGGGTTGGGCTGAAGGCACGCACGTGCTAATAAAGTTATTTACTTTGGTATGTGAAGTCCACAAAAGTCAATACTCTATGTTCCCATCTTTTCCCAGAGGGAGAAGCTGTACCGCAGGCCCGCCAGATCTCCCGGATAGTCGTTGGGGGGAGGGGGGCGAGTTGGGGGGGGTTTGTCCTGGACTTTGGCAACTGTCTCCCATGTGGGTTGACCATACCCAAGTGCAGCAGCATCCCCATCCCTTCCCGGAGAGAAATTCTGTAATGCAGCCCAGACAGAGCTCCAGTGTGGTCGGGGGTGATGTCCCTGCATTGGGAGGCTGTCCCTCGTGTGTTTCCACAAGCACGGCAGCAGCTGCAGGGTGCCTCAGCAGAGTCCCTGTCCTTTCCCAGAGGGAGAAGCTGTAACGCAACCCATCCAGAGCTCCGGGGATGCAGGGGGGTCATGTTCCTGGCCTTGGGCGGCTAACTCATTTGGGTTGAACGTCCCCAAGCCCAGCAGTTGTTCCAGGGAGGCCCGGCACATTCCCCGTCCTTTACCGGAGGGAGAAGCTGTAACATAGGCCAGCCAGAATTCCAGGATGGTTGGTGGGGCAATGCCTTGGGCACCCATCTCCAATGTGTCAACCACCCCCAAGCACAGCAGGAGCCCCGGTAGAGTCCCTGTCGTTTCCTCGTGGGATAAGCTGTAATGCAGGCCAGCCAGAGTTCCAGGAATGTAAGGGGGTGATGGCCCTGGCCTTGGGTGGCCTTCTCCCATGTGGGTAGACCGTCTCAAAGTCCAGCAACAGTTCTGGGGAACCATGGCAGGGTCCCCACTTTAACGCAGCACAGCCAGAGGTGCAGTCTGGGCTTGCGGACAGTCAACCCACATGGGAGACAGCCGCTTCCAGGGAAACTGCAATGTTCTGCTGGCATGAGGGGGCAATGTGTGGCCTGACCCTACAATTGTATCCCAGCCCACCAAAATACTTAGCCAGACTGCCCACTCCCACCAACAATCCAGCCCCAGTCCCACCCACCCCACTAACAGGCCCTAACCGTAGAATAAAAAAAGTACTTGTATAACATTGCAGCTCCTTGCATAAAAAAAGCTGTAAACAAAACAAAAAACATTTGTTACCTATGGACAACCCAGCAACAATAAATGACTATTACGCTCTGATCACGCCCCCCCCCTTTTCAAGCTATCCCTGGTGATCTACTGACCTCCCCTCCCCCAGGTAAAAACACATTTGGGGCAGATTGCCCGAATGCACTAGAAATCTGCCCCCAGGGAGCGCTACATGAGATGCCCCCCCATTCATTTGGGGTGGAGGGGGCCACCCCCCTTTTCATTAGAACCATCACTGGTGGTTTAGAGGGCCCCCACCAAAACATTTACCTTTCTTTTTTTGTTTGTTTTACTTATGTGACCATCTGACCCCAGGGTGGGCCAAACGTGCTGCTGCATGCTTTGGGGGGCCGGGGGGAGAGGGCTGCATACATAGTAAGCGGCCCCTCACACCCAACCCCCCCACTTCAAAAACAGAGCCCTGGTGGTCTAGTGGCATTGCTGGGCGCTGATCAAACGATCCGTGCCCAACAAAGCTTCAAAGAAGGTGTTGTTGGAAAGGGGAGAACCTCCCTCGATCTCAGCAGCACAATATTGCCGGACATCGAGGTAGAGGAAGGTGAAAACCTACCTTCTTTCACCTCAGCAGCTGAATATGGCTGCCGCAGTGAAATTTGCTTTGTTTCACAATGTGAAACTGAAGGAAATCCAACCCACGGGCTGTGAAGAGCAACCTCCTCCACACATAGATCAGGGGTTGGATTTCACTTTTGCAACGATCGCACAAAGTGAAGAGCCAAAAAGCACCTCAAACGTAATGCCATGGGCGAGATTCCTTGGCACTTATGGGGTTAAGTAGCAGACTGGGCCTCAAGACCAGCAGACTTCCTACTTGCATCCATCAATACTGTATGGTTCACATCTGTTTTTCCTGCTGTCCCACCGTTGACAACCTCCCCCACCCTTTTATTGCAGAGCTTTATAAACCATTGTTTTTTCTATCCCCTTAAAATAATTTGTACATTTATGATAAAACTTAAAACCGCATGCTTCCCATTAAAAAAACGCCTGAAAGCAAGTTCTGGTCTTCGGGTGGATATTATAGTTACTGAAGAAACCCCCATGATCAACAACCGCAAGTTAAACTTTAAGAACAAATAACATTTCTGAACTCAACCACAAGAAGTCAATAACAGATTCATACTGAAGATCCTTGATAATAGCAAAGCTCAGTAGCCCAGACCTATTTAGTGCATTTTTGTCTCCACAAACGTGTTTTTATTGGCATCCAGTCTTTTTACCATACTGCTTTACTGAATTTCTGTTGCAAAATACAATGGTGGCATGGGACGGTGATAGGGTGGGGATGCATAGAAGGAGGTGTGCGTCTCCTACCACGTTTTGCGGCCAAAACAAGTAACACATTGGAACCAAGAGTACAAATGTGCCATTTGCTTTAAGCAAAATATACCCCAATTTAAGACCAAAGAAAATTATGTCCACTTGGGTCTGTTTAAAAGGCCACCTTTGTCAACAGGATAATTCAAAACCTAAAATAAGTAATCGGAACACATTTCCTTTTCTTTAAAAAATAAATAAAACAAAAGCAAGTTTTCAATGTGAGAGTGCCTGGTGTAGTACAACTAAAGTGGAAATACTCTTAAAATTGATGTTATTCCCATTTCATTGTTCGGAGATGCAGGATATGAAATTACAGTAAACAGAGTAAAATATTGAAACATTCAGCCAAGGTAAAGAACCTGTACACTGTTCAGAGTCAATTTCTATTGTATAAATGCCTCATAACACAAAATCCATCTCTGTTCGGTTCAACAGGTTTTCAAAGACTCTTTGGAAAATCTGTAGTGACTAACGTACTCCTAGTCCGTCCTAGTCCCCTTTCCTCCATACGTCCTACCATCCTCCCATGTTATTGTCGATGCGCCAAAGTGGACTGACAAGTAGGGTCTGTGGGCGTAGTCGGGGGAGAACATGTTCCCAGGGCACATCAATATTTAAAGGGGAATACACATTTTTCTGGTGAAGGTTTCTGTTGGGGTCCCTAGCCAGGAACGCCCATGCAGTATGGAGGAAAGGGGACTATGGATTGGGAGTACGTTAGTCACTACGGTGAGTAATTTATAATCTCCACACCACCTTGGCGCACAGACTTCCCAGGAAGTTCTTCGGCTGCGTGACTGAGCCCCCTAGGGCTACTGGTACTCGTACCAAGGGGTCGTCTGACTCTACCAGGCAAGTGTGAGCGGCCCATCAGTCCTGCTACCTGACCACAGTCCGAGGGGCTGCAAAGCTCTAAAACCAGGTATACAAATAACGGAGCGCCTGTACTCTAAGAATACCAGGCCTACGCCTGAGGGCTCTAAGCCTACCAGACACCTTGAGGTTGATCCAAGTACCGGAACAGATCCCAAGGCCAGTTCAGTGCCTTCTCGGTCAGGGCTCTGCTCTGAGCAAACCGACTCTGAGCATTCCTTCTCGACCATGCCGGCATATGCCTTCCAAGCAGATGGATACTCCCGGGCGTACACCAGGGTATGATTCACTTGGTTCTGTGGGTTCCTCTCCCTGGGAGTGAGCCTCACACCCAGTCACTCGCTCATTGGCATATGGTGATTTGAGGCTAGAGGCCCTCCCGCCCCTCCACTGTGATACACAGCATATCCTTTGCCATCAGAGCACATGCCTCAGTCTTCGCCCTACCACACAAGACAGGCGTCAGAAAGACCTGCCTCGAATACCCCAACTGCTTCTGCCATGTATGCAGCGTGCAACTTTCACACCAACTCCTACAGCTGCTTATTCCCCAACGGCTGTGGCAGCTTCAGCTGCGTCACAGAGACAGAGTCTTAAGCAGCATTGGAGGACAGATTTATTTACCGTTTAATGTTGCTGATCAAATCTCAGCAGATGGCTGGCATTTTGAAAGGTTAATTAAGGAGGTGGTGCCAGAGGGTTCAACCACTGGTCTCTTGGCAGGATCTGCAGACTTTGGCACCTATGCCTCCTCCTCCACGGGTCCAGGTTGTGGCTCGTACAGCACCAGTAACATTAAGTGCACCTGTTGAAATACCTGACAGTGTGCAAGATGTGGCTCCAGATCCTGTGGGGCAAGGAGTAAAATCCCCTTGCAGTGACAAAGATGAGGACGACAAAGAGGACACTTCTTTCTGAGCCAAGTAGTTTCACTGCAGGTCCGGGCTAGCCGAGTTCTTGGGAGTGCCACAGCAGGAGCAGCACGAAGCAGGCATCCTGTTGGAGATCCTGTCGCTGAGACAGACGAGCCACTTGGGGATCCCCTTACAGAAGGGTGTCTCATCATTGGCAAAATAAAGTATGGCTTATGCCCCATTCAAACTTGTCCACAGATAAACGCCTACACGCTAGATTCAGGCAAGTAGAGGGGTGACCCCATCTAGCTGTATTGGCACCCTTAATCAGACTATTCTTTGTTGGCTGCCGCATCTTTTTATTTAAAGCCATCGGCATGGGCCTCTGCCGCAATCTCGTCCACATCTGTCTGTCTATCCAAGGAAGAAAACATTTTAGAATCTTTTGTCAAAAAGGTGTGCTTGAATGCAGGTTTACATCTTCGGCAGGCAAATGCTGATGCGGCGTTAGCGACAGCAAATCAGAAATTATGGTGGGAAATAGCAGATTTCCTGGCGGATTTGCTTATGCAAAGACAGACACCATTTTAAGCAAGCGATCGGAGGCTAAAATTATTGTCCAGGACATCTAGAGGTGTTCGTCTCCCACATTGATACAGCCAGAAGGACCATGTGTGTCGCTACAGACATGAGGCGGTCCGCATGGATGCATGCAACTTAATTCACAGCGGATGTGCAGGATAAGAATTACAGACCTTCCGTTAGAGGGCACAGACCTGTTGCACTCCTCAGCAGATGAGAAGTTGATTTAAAAAGATGACGAGCTCTCAGACTGCAAAGTCCTTGAACACTTTGTCGAAACCTGCATCTAAACAATTCTCAGGCTCTTGGTTTATTTTTTATTTCTCCAGCATGGGGTCTGGCATGGATTCATATGCTCATGAATATTCCCCGTCGTCAGGCTGGGAATCCTCGGTAAAGAAAAATCAGTATCAGTTTTGTTTCTGATCTGTCTTTCGTAGTAGTAACCAATCACTGATCTCTGTGTCATACTGACCACAGCCAATGACTGCCCTCTACCTAAGCCCCGCCTCTGGCAGTCATCTTCAGATTTTTACCGCACGTTCAAGTGTTGGGATCCTTGTGCTATTGATCTCGAGCGTTAGTGCTTTTTTTCGCGTTTTTTCTTAGAAAATGTCTCTCTTTTCGGTCAAAAGAGCCTCAAGCTCCACCGTTTCTTTATCCGATCAACGGGGACCCGTGTCGGATTCTTCTACGCCCCTCAAGGGTGAAGATTTCGTCGAGCACGCTTTTGAAGGATTCCAGAAGTTTCTCAGGCCCTTCTCGAGCATGGCCCAGGAGAAGGGAAGCTCGACGCCCGGAAAGCTGTTCAGGGTCTGCCTTGGATGCCAGCTTCAGAATGTCTTTGAGGACGAATACTCCCTTTGGCTTTACTGCTTACATGAGGACAAGACTCACGTGGAGAAGGACTGTCCGTTTTGCGGCAATGTCGGAGCGGACCATGAAGGACCACCATCAACGTCTCGCCAACTGGCTGGAAGGAAAGAGCCCGTCAGGCGAGAAGAAGAAGAAGTCCGAGCGGTCTTCTAAGACCTTTGAGGGCGCCTCGGCGACGGGGGTCCAACAGAAGGCCAAGCACCACGAGTCCACTGGCACCGGGAGCGCCGAACGGTCGGGCTCTACGGGCGCCAGGCAGGGCGCATCCTCCCCGGCGCCATCAACCACGAGCCAACGCTCTGGCTCGGGTAAGAGGAAGGCCGAGCACCCGGCGAAACTCCCGGAGAGACCCCGGTCGTGCCCTAAGGCCCCATCAGAGGGGGAGCGAGGTGGTGACCCTCCCCCCCCCAAGGAGAAGGCAGTGAGCGCATCTAAGGTGGTGAAAGCCTTGATCCATCCGGCCAAGGCCTCTATCGAGACAGTCGCGGCGGCCCTGGCTCAGCCTGTGGAGGCTACACCAGTGGTGGTGACCTCGGGGCCCAGAATCTCCCTGCCACCGCGGAGGGAGTCCTCTTTCATGCCCATCGACAGAACCCCTGTGAAACCTCCGACGGAGAAGAAAAAGGGGGGGCAGGAGGTCGTTGTGGACTCGGCCTCAACCTCTGAGGAGGAGCTGATCGAAGTCTTAGGCCACGGCTCTGGCGTGGAAGAAGGCCATCCTGTCGGGAGGGACCCCGACGTGGAAGACGACGAGGGCGTCGAGGGTGCCGACGGGGCTCCTGATTGCCCGTCGGAACTCCCTCAACCAGTGCCGCAAGACAACTCGGCGGCCATTTTGTTGGCTATACAGTCCTTATGCTCGGAGATAAGGACGAGACTGCCGCTACCACCAACGGAGGAACCGCTCCCGACGGGGGACCCGGAGCCAGGCCCTTCTGGGAGCCCTCCTCCTAGGAGAAGGATTCACCCTCCACCTCCTTTTCAGCCATTGCGCCCTGCTCAGCTCTCCTCCCCGTCCACGACGCGTGGGGATGATACGGGGACTGACAAGGCCGCGACGGGTACAGACGACGAGGATCTCCCGTCGTCCCCTCCCACCCGGGCTTCCCCGCCCGACGAGATTGGATAGTTTCACTCCATGATCGCCAGGGCATCCAAGCTTTTCCAGCTCTGCCTGGAAGAGAAGAAGGAAGGTTTCTTTTATCAACGGCGCGAGACCAAGAGGAAGACGGTCCTCGCTGTACCTCTACTAGACGATATTTGGGATGAGGGCTTCGCCCTCCTCAAGAACCCATCCACGACGCCGGCTAGAAGGGATCGGTACGAGAAGAAGTACCGGGTCCCGGACGCAGCCCCCTTGTGCCTTCGGGCACAGCCGACCCCGGACTCGGTCGTCTCCGCGGCGGCCAGGAAGAAAGCGGGGGGGAGGCGGGGCCTCTACGTCAACCTCCCCGCCGGACGGCGAGGGAAAGAAATTGGACACGATGGGACGCAGTGTCATCTCATCGGCAGCGACGACGATTAAGGCGGCCAACGCCTTTGCTATCATAGCCCGCTACGACAGGGAGTTGTGGTACAAACTGGCCCCCCGCTGGACTTCCTACCAGACAAGAGGGCGGAAGCCCTAGAGATCTTGCAGGAAGGAGAGGTGGCGTCGGACCACGCCATTACGATTGCGACGGACATCGCTGACACTGGATTTCGCCAGTTGGGCAACGGCGTGTGCCTTAGGCGGCGTGGATGGCTCAAGGCTACTGACTTCCGTCAGGACGTGCAGACCAGAGTCTTGGACATGCCGTTCGACGGGAACACCCTGTTTGGGAAAACAGTGGACGATTCCCTTCAAGCCATCAAGGTGGACACGGAGACAACCTGGGCTCTTGTGGTTCTCCAGCAACGGCGGCCGCCCTTTCGGAGCGGCGGAGGCAAACAGGGTGCCTCCAAAGGTTCCAGCGGCGGATTTTCCACCTACCGTCAAGCGGCCCGTTCGTCGTCACAGGAAGCTTACAGGGGACGAGGCAAGTCAGGCGGACCCCGCCGTCGTCGCCAAGGAGGACAAGGCGGCAAAGCCTCGTCGAAGCAGGACTGAACCGGCCGTGGGGTCGGGCCACCACCGAAGCACCCCGGTGGGAGGCCGGCTGGCGAGCTTCGTCAGCGCGTGGGAGTCCATCTCCACCGACCTTTGGGTGCTGGACGCCCTGGCTCAGGGTCACGCGCTCGAGTTTCTAAAGAGGTGCCCGCGCGTCCCCCCTGTGGCCAGGACAGAACATCACGTCCCTCAACTTCTCTTGGAGGTAAAGGCGATGCTCAAGAAGGCCGCCATCGAGCTCGTCCCAAAGAGGCTTTGGGTCTCCGGAGTTTACTCAAGATACTTCCTCGTGAAGAAGACTGGAGGATGGCGTCCCATCCTGAACCTACGACGACTGAACAAATTCATCAAGGCACAGAAGTTCTAGATGGTCACCCTCCAACACGTCCTGGGTGAACTGGAGGAGGGCGATTTCCTGTCGTCTTTGGATTTGGAGGATGCCTACTTCCATATCCCCATCCTAAAGGGACACCGAAAGTTTCTCAGGTTCGTGGTCAAAGGGCGTCATTACCATTTCAGAGCCCTTCCCTTCGGATTGAGGTCGGCACCCAGAGTGTTCACCAAGTGCCTCGCACCGTGGCAGCTGCGCCGAGAGGGGATCCACATCTACCCCTACCTGGACGACTGGCTCATCCGAGCGAAGACGAAGGAGCTCGCCGCGGAGCACACGGCAAGGACCGTCCAACTACTCACGGACCTGGGATTCTCCATAAACTACGCCAAGTCCCACCTGGTGCCCTCTCAAGACGCACTGTTTCTGGGAGCGAGGCTCAACACAGTGTCGCTTCTGGCCTCTCCGTCGGAGGAAAGGACGAGGGCCATCTTGGGCAAGGTGCAGCGCATGCTGGTTGCGGACGCGGCCAGGGTGAGGTCCTTCAAGTCCCTCCTCGGAATGATGTTGTCTTGCATTTATCTCATCCGCCTGTGCAGGCTTCGGATGCGCCCGTTGCAGGAGTTCCTGGACGCTCGCTGGATCCAGACGACGGGCGGCTTCGAGGACAGGATCACACTCGACGAGAGTTTCCGACGAGCGATCCGGTGGTGGGGCACCCGCGCGCATCTGACGGCGGGCATGGACTTCCAGACCCCGGGCCACCAGGAGACAGTGACCATGGATGCCTCCCTGGAAGGGTGGGGAGCGCACACCGAAAACCTGCACGCGAGGGATCTTTGGCTGCCGGCGGAGAGGTCCCTCCATATCAACGTCCTGGAACTCCGTGCAGTGTTTTGGGCCCTCAGGTCTTTTCTTCTTGCCCTCAAGGGCAAGGTGGTGAGGATCTTCACCGACAACACCACCACCATGTTCTACATCAGAAAGCAGGGCGGTACCAGATCCCCAGCCTGTCCAAGGAGGCACAGGACCTGTGGCAATGGGCCGTCGCCCCAGGGATGTTTCTGGTGCCGTTTCATCTGGCAGGAATAAAGAACACCATCGCCGACTCGCTCAGCAGAGAGCTTCGCTCTTGCCACGAGTGGGAACTACGACAGGATCTAGTGGACCGCCTCTTCCGACGGTGGGGCACACCCTAGATTGACCTGTTCGCGACGGCGGCGAACTCCAAGTGCCGGAGGTTCGCCAGCAGGTTTCCCCAGCCGAGGAGCATGGACGATGCTTTCTCGTTCCCCTGGGAGGGCCTGTCCCTCTATGCCTTCCCTCCATTGCCGCTGCTGATTCGGCTCATCAACCAGCTCAATAGGTCACGGTGCAGGATGATCCTCATCGCACCTGCGTGGACGAGACAGATATGGTTCCCGGACCTTCTGGACTTGTCCCCGTCAATCAAGCTGCCAGTGGACGCGGATCTTCTCTCGAGGGAAGGAGGCGCCATCCTCCATCACAACCCGAAGTCGCTGAACTTGCAGGCCTGGCTCCTGCAGCGTTAGAGTTTGGAGGCTACGACATACCGGCCGACTGCAGAGAGATTCTTGCAAAGGCCAGGGCGTCCTCAACTTTTAAATGCTATGGACACAAATGGAAGAGGTTCTCTGTCTGGTGCCGCACACAGAAGATTAACCCTCTGCGGATTACGGCTCCCCAGGTACTGCCGTACCTACTGACGCTGGCCAAGGCTGGACTGGCGCACGCGTCCAAGATTCATCTTGCTGCGATCTCCCGATACACCAGAACCACGGGGCGAACGTCTTTGTGGTCTCATCGTCTGGTGAAGGAATTCATGAAGGGACTGTTCAGATCGTTCCCGCCGGTGAAGGCTCCGGCCCCGGCGTGGGAGCTCAACGTGGTGCTGACCAAGCTCATGGGACCTCCGTTCGAGCCTCTGCACTCGGCCCCGTTGAAGTTCTTGTGGAAAACAGCGTTTCTTGTGGCCATCACCTCCGCACAACGGGTGGGAGAGATCCAGGCCCTTTCCTGCAAGCCCCCGTACTTGACTTTTCACGACACGAGGGTAGTGCTCAGGACGCACCCCTCCTTCATGCCCAAGGTGCCGTCGGACTTCCACCTCAACGAACCGTTGGTGTTGCCTGTTTTCTTCCCGTCGCCGGCTGAAAGGACTTAGCACTCGCTGGATGTGGCTAGAGCGCTGAAGTTCTACGTGGACCGCACAAAATGTTTTCGGAAGACGTCACAACTTTTGGTGAACTTTGGACCCGTCAATCAGGGGAAGGCTCTCTCGAAGGCCTCCATTTCCAGATGGCTCTGCGGCTGTATCATGTACTGTCATCGGTTGGCAAACCGACAGCTGCCTGGCCGTCCGAGAGCCCATTCCACCAGAGCGATCGCAGCTACCACGGCGTTCCTATCTGGTGTGCCCTTGCTGGACATCTGCAGGGCTGCTACGTGGAGGTCGACGCACACCTTCACGAAATTCTACTGCGTCGATCGGGATTCCAGGGAGGAGTCCAGGGTCGGCCAAGCAGTGCTGCGCAACCTGTTCGCCTAAGGTGAGCCTGGTGAGGAGGCAAGAATTGCTTAATGTTGAGTGTTAGGCAGAAACCTGTGCAGTTCCCTCTGGGACCACTGCAAAAGGTTTAAGTCTACAGGTGTTGGCAGTAAACCCACTTGGTAGCAGTCTGCACCACACAGATTCACTGTGGTAGCTGTGGCTGAGCAGTCAGACTTCCCTCAAGAAGAGTTAGGCAGTATATAGAGGATACAGGATAGGTACAGAGGCACAGTAGCACAAGCAAACACTGACCAGAGATAGGTGTAAAAGTATAAACTTATTTATTAAAGTTACACTCATAAATCACACTAGCACAATAGAAAAGATAAGAAAGTCAAAACACAGTCACTATTACTTATATGTACCTCCCTAGTCATTTGTTGGACAAGTCTAAGTTAACACCACTTATTTCCAAACAGAGGTGAGCGCTTAACGTCAGATGGCACTCCAACAAGTTATTAGAAAAGGGAGGGAAAAGCAGAAGTAATGAAAGCAGCAAGGTAAAACACTTTCCACATAAGGTTAGCAAAGGCAGTCAACTGTGGGACAAGGAGAATTGGTTTGTCCCGCTTTAGGGAGAGCCAGGCGAAAATATGCCCAAGATCACACCATGTCACAAGTCTTTGCAGGTGAGTAGAAAAGGTTTTACTGAGTTTAGAAAAAGTTTAGTTAGGGTGTCCCAGGCTTACCCAGGGTCGAGAGCCGAGGGCTAAATCTACCCCGTACAATCGGTGGCAAGGGAAGCCGGGCGGAACACAGTACCTTTAAAAGTGGAAAGGATCCTCCAGCGGTGGTAGTTGTTCCTGGTAGTGGGTGCAAGTCGCGGCGTCGTCCAGGGGAAGAGGTGATCTCAACGTGGAGGAAAGCTGCAGGTCGTTGCACTACCAGGGATGAGGCCAGCCGTGGAGTTTTCCGGTCACAAATGAGTTTACCCCTCTTTTGCGGTTGAGGTAAAAAGTGGTATCCCGGTTGCCAGGGTGCTTGGCACAGGCAAGGCGGCAACAAGATGCTTCGGGACGGCGAAAAGAAGGCAACAACTGGTTGTCCCCACCAGTTAAGGGAAGAAGACTCTCCGGCGGGAGATCTCCTCTGTCGTCGGGAAAAGTGGTGAGACGGTTCTGCAGGGCTTCACCGGTGGTGTCGTCTCGGCAGGTCGGCTCGGCTTCTCCCTCTTCGGCTTCTTAGGTCCTGTGGCGACTTCTGAAGAACCAGTCCCAAAAACCCTGCTTTTATGCAGCAAACCCCCATTCATACAGCCTAGCTGTCACTCAAACATGCTAAGTGGTGAGCGGGGTGGCTCACCACTTGGGCCAATCACACTAGAGTGCGACATGAGTTGGCAAGGCAACTCAGTCCAGGGTGCCTAAACCCCCTCCCACACCCCCTGTGGTACCCAGACAGAATGGCACCACTTTGGAGGGCTTCTGTGCAGAAGCCCGCCAAAAGTGGAACAAAGGCTCGACTCGGGTTCAGGGTTACTGAAGTGAACCTAGACGCCATTTTGGCGGCGAGTTCTGGCAAAAAATCCCAACCGGTGAATTTATATTAAATAAATAAACCGGCGGTATCTTTAACATTGCACCAAAAAGTGGTGCATTAAAAACAATGGGAAATCCCATTGGGAAATATTCTGGTGGAATATTTCCGTGGTATCCACTGCCACCAGCCAGAACTCGGCGAGGGGGGACGGGACAGTACCCCCTCGACAACAGACCCAGGGGCAATCTAATTGCCCCTACCAGTACTTCCACAGTAAAATGGTTTGTACTGGTTAAGTTCCTAAGTTAAGACTAGTAAAGTCAATGGTAACTTTACAGACCCAGGGAGACAGTAGCCAGTCCCAGGGTGTGGAGTCTATGTTTGGCGGTCTCTCGGACACCCCTGTGCTACTGCACTGAGGGTGCTGTGTAACACACATTCAAAAACCAATGATGGCGTATGGGGAAAATTACCCCCTAGCCCATAAGCACATAGCAAGTCACAGCAACACTCTCAAGTCATGTCCAAGAGTGAGGGTAAAAGAGTCTCACTCTTGGCAGGAGAAAAAAAATAAACCGCAAAAATCCAGCAAAGCTGCTGGGGGACTCACTAGGTTAGGGAATTCAGCCTAACCAGAGAATTCTCCCTAACATTGAGTTTGATGTAATGCTTAATGTTGAGCCTTTGCCACCTCCCGTGGTTGTGCATGTGTGTACTGCTATGTATTCTTTTATTCATGAGCATGTGAATCCATGCCAGACCCCATGCTGGAGAAGGAACAAGTTACTTACCTTTAACTGTTGTTCTCCAGCATGGGTCTGGCATGGATTCACATGCAAACCCTCCCGCCTACCCCTCTACGGCTCTTCACTGGTCATACTGCCACTTCACGTGCTACCAAATCTGAAGATGGCTGCCAGAGGCGGGGCTTAGGGAGAGGGCAGTCATTGGCTGTGGTCAGTATGACGCAGAGATCAGTGATTCGTTTCTGATCTGTCTTTCGTAGTAGTAACCAATCACTGATCTCTGCGTCATACTGACCACAGCCAATGACTGCCCTCTCCCTAAGCCCCGCCTCTGGCAGCCATCTTCAGATTTGGTAGCACGTGAAGTGGCAGTATGACCAGTGAAGAGCCGTAGAGGGGTAGGCGGGAGGGTTTGCATGTGAATCCATGCCAGACCCATGCTGGAGAACAACAGTTACAGGTAAGTAACTTGTTCCTTATTTAGTGTGCGTTAACAGTACAAATATGCACTTTTCACACAAACAACCAGATTTAGCAAATTCCATATAAACACAATTAACAAGTTAATTTCACCCCTATAGTCAAATGCCTAGCATCATCAAACAAAATGTAAATACAAATACAAAGTACTCCAAAACCTGAAAAAAACACAAAACATGCCTTTAAAAACTCTAAAAGCCTGATTGACAGGGACATTTTATGTGTTTAAAATTCTGATCCACAGATCCTGTTCCATTGTTCTGCTGTTCAAATGAGTAATGTGTCCCCTTAGTGTACACAAGGCAGGGCATTGAACACACAAATGTTTTAGGGTCTCCATCTCCTGAGAGCAATGCCGGCAAAGTCTCTGGTCCCTAGGAACCTTAGACAGTCTACCCTGAACTTCCCTGTTTGGCAGTAAATGTAGCTTAAGTCTCAAGATTTGAGACCTAAATAACCTTGAGGGATGCTTTTTCAAGTAAGGAGCAGCGCTATTGAAATTCTTAATTGATCATACAAAATCGCCAAAGCATTGGTAATTCATTAAGTTTTCTCTTTAAGAGTTCCATACGTATCTGAATTCTTTGTTTTAGTATATTTGCCGTTTGTTAGGGAGAATTCTCTCTTTAGGCTGAATTTCCTAACCTAGTGAGTCCCCCAGCAGCTTTGCTGGATTTCTGGAGTTTGTTTTTTTCTCCTGCCAAGAGTGAGACTCTTTTTCTCTCACTCTTGGACATTATTTATGGTATTCCTTTGACTAGTAATGTGTTTTATGGGCTATGGGGTCCTTTACTCCATAGGGTCTTGTGTGTTTTTCCTATGGGTGTTACACAGCACCCTCCGTGCAGTAACACAGGGATGTCATAGTGACACCCCAACATAGACTCCATACCCTGGGACTGTCGGTCTCCCAGGGCATGTTAAGTCACCATTGGCTTACCTAGTCCCAAATTATTAACAGAAACCAGTACAAACCATCATATTGTGGACGTACTGGTCGGGGCAATTCGATTGCCCAGGGGTCTGTGAGACGAGGGGGCACGTCTCTGTCCCCCCCGATCGAGTTTTGGCTGGTGGCAGTGGAAACTACTTTTTATATTCGACCGCGAATATTTTCCTATGGGATTTTCCCATTGTTTGAGGCTACCAACTTTAATTATTTAATTCTCATAGCCTCGAACATACCGCCGGTTTATTTAATTAATATTAATTCTCCGGTTGGTATTTTTTGCTAAGACTCGATTCCAAAATGGCGTTTGTGTTCTCTTCTGTGACTCCAACCCAAGTCGAGCCCTTTGTTCCACTTTTTGGCGGGCTTCTCCACAGAAGCCTCCAAAAGTGGTGCCACTCTGTCTGGGTACCACAGGGGGTGTGGGAGGGGGTTTAGGCAACCTGGACTGAGTTACCTTGGTAACTCAGGTCGCACTCTTGTGTGATTGGCCCAAGTGGTGAGCAGGCCGGCTCACCACTTAGCATGTTTGAGTGACAGCTAGGCTGAGTGAATGGGGGTTTTCGGCATAAAAGCAGGGCTTTGGGGACTGGAACTTCAGAAGTCGCCACAGGACCTAAGAATCAGACGAGGGAGAAGCTGAGCCGACCTACCACGACGACACCACCGGTGGAGCCCTGCAGAACCGACTCACCACTTCCCGACGACAGAGAAGATCTCCCGGCAGGAGAGGCTTCTTCCCCTGACTGGTGGGCACAACCTGTTTACCTTTCTTTCTTCGCACCCCAGCCTGGTTTGTGGTCGAACTGCCCGTGCCAAGCACCCCGGCAGCCGGATACCACTCACCACTGAACCGCGAATCACCGGACCGCACCTTGTACCTGAGAAACTCCACGGCTGGTTTCTTCCCTGGCAGTGCAACGGACTTGTGTCTTCTTCCACGACGAGATCCTCTCTTCCCTCGACGAAGCACCGACTTGCACCCGCTGCCAGGAACAACTGCCCCCGCTGGAGCGTTCTCACCACTTTAAGGTACTGTGTCCGCCAGGCCTCCCTTTCTAAAGATTGCAAAAAGGTAATAATAACCCCTTAACCTTCTGGACTGGGCTGGCCACCTTGACCCTCTAACTGGTCCCTTTCTTTGGTCCAACTCCTTTTTGAACCTTCACAAGACTTTTGTGCACTGCAACTGTGTGACCCTGGACACATTTTGTTTGGATCCTCCGAAAGTGGATCCGGCCTCTTGAACTCTAACTTCACGGTTTTACTTTGCCTTCCTCTCTTGTTCTGGTAAAAGTGTTGGGATCTGTTTCAACTTGTTCTCTGCTCTTCTCTCCCTTTTTAAAACGAACTATTAGAGTGCCATCTACGTTAAGCGTTCACCGCTGTCTGAAAATAAGTGGGGCTTTACTTAAGACTTGTCTAATATTCTTTTAAGGGAGTGTATATCTTTTAGTGACCGTGTTTTTTAATTGCTTACTATTAGTGCCTGTGTGTTTTTCTAGATGTGGTTTTAAAATAATTATCTCTTTTACACCAAGCCCTGGTCAATGTTTACTTGTTCTACTGTGTTCTCTTGACCTATTGTGAATACTCTGTGTACTGCCTAACTCTTCTTGAGGGGAGTCTGACTGCTCAGCCACAGCTACCAAGTGAATCTGTGTGGTACAGACTGCTACCAAGTGGGTTTACTGCCAAACACGTCCTAAATCTTTTGCAGTGGTCCCAGAGGGAACTGCACAGGTTTCTGCCTAACACCGTTGCTTTAAGATCTTGTATTGGGGCCTTTATTTTGGACAAAATTTGCAAGCAATCAGCCCCCCATTTCTTTAAGACCTTACACAAGCCTTTGTGCCATTCTACACTAAGACTCTCATAAATTGAGGCAACTGGAGGGGAGGGGGGGCAAGAATAATAGACAAAATGTCAACTTTCCCCAGTCAATCAGGGTCTGAATACGAAGCTGCCCCAATCCAAACAATATCCCAAGCAGTGTTACTGATGCCGGGAGAAGGAAAACCCTGCTCCAGAGTTTCACCTCCAGTTTTGACCAATCTATTTGGCCGTGCAACAAAAATAAATTTTGGTACAATTTGCTGTTTAAACAGCTTTAAATCCAGGAGGCATGAGAATCTGCCAAATTTGAAATCAATCTGTCAGAGCTGCGGTTGTTGCTACCATGAACTTTGCCTTCAGGCCAGTCAACAAGTCTGTCCCACCATTTTGATCATAAACGATGGATCTTAAATACTTATACTACTCTTATATTTCGTCCCCTTTCCTCCATACTGCATGGGCGTCCCTCGCTAGAGATGGGAGACGGAACCCTTTTCACCAGAAAAAACCTGCTTCCCCTTTAAATTTAGAGGCACGCAGGGTTGTGGCCCTGGGAGCATGTGCTCCCCTGACACCGCCCACCGGTGCCACTCTTCAGTCCCCTTTTCCACGTCAACAGGAACAGGCAGATTTCACCAGTGCTCCTGGGTTTGGCTTCAGCCTTGTAATACCATTCGCTCTTCCCTGGATACTGTCTTCTGTCTTTTTGTGTTCTTTTTATCAATTAGGGACTAGGTTCACTGGTGCCACGCTCCTCCCCGGCGTATGTCAATGTCAGCAGGCTTCAGCAGGTGTCCAACCTGCGAGTGTCTGTTCCCCACGTCCGATCACCTTGCTCTTTGCGTCTGCTGCCTTGGCCCCAACCACAGCTGGGAGGGCTGTACCACGTGCAACGCGCTTACACCGCATGCTCTCAAGAACAGACTAGCTCGGTGGAGGGAGCTCTTAGAGAAGTCGCCTCCAGAGGGCTTGAAGGACTAAGTCAGATACAAGTCAAGGCCCAAGTTAGGGCCGCTCTTTTCCAGCGCACTTGCAAGGGTGACTCCTTCCCAAGGAAAACGCCCGAGGGGGGAGGAACCTGTCGACTTCTCTCACCAGCACGGGTACCGAGGCTAGTTCAGCTACAGGCCGCTAGGCCGAGGGGTGTTTAGACCTGCAAGGTTCTATTACCGGGTTTACACCAGAGGGGCCATGCCCTAGTACCAACCAGATGTCCGGGGGGGTGGTCCCTACACGCAGCACTACCAGCGACCCTGCCAAGGGCACTACACCTGCAAGGCCTGTCCTGAGGTGCAGGCTAAGTCTCATGCTCCACCACTAAGTGTCCTGGAAGAGGCCAGGCTCAGTGAGCCAAGCACCACGACTTCTGCACGTGGCATGCAGCTGGACAAGATGGCCGCTTGTCCGATACCGCCCCTCATAGCGGAGCAGGTGGTGGAACGAATTAAAAGGTGGGACTGGTGTCAACCAGGTACGTGGCCTACTGCTTATCCATCATCAGTGCAGGGCAGGTTTACCATGCAACCATCTAGACAGAGTACGCACCGGCCCCAGCAGCCGCCCGCTACCCTGTCAATATCACCTGCTGCCCCACCGGCCTGTGAGGACAAGTTGTTTGAAAAGTTCCTCTCTCAAGAGATCTCCTCAGATGTGGGCCATCCTTTGGGATGTCATCAGGGACATGCTCCCTCTGGCCCCTTCGCCTGCGCCCATAGTTATTCTTCCTATGGCTTCAACACAACAGGCCCTCGTGCTGCCCTTGCTGGCTCCTTCGATTCCAGCTCCCCTGCCTCCCACAGTTCAGGCGGTTCCACACCAGCCACCAGCTCCGGTTCCATCACTGCAGCTCTCTGCGCCCAGCACTCCAATGCCAGCTCTGGACCAGCCAGAAACCCTGGTGGACACTGACAAGGAGGACCCCGACACACCGTCGTCAGCCAAGGCCTTCCATGAACGACTTCCAGGTTTGGCAGAGTACTTGAGGCTTCCACAACCCGAGATTGAGCAGCCGGAGGCAGGGGGTCCTAGCAGAGGTCCTCACTCTACGCACAGCGGCTAGAACAGGGATTCAGATGCAGAAGGACGTGGTCGCTCTGGCCAAAACAGGATGGCTTAAGCCCAACTCGGCCCAGCCTGTCATTCGGCACCTCAACGCCAAGTATAGGCAGAAGGAGGGGGAATCCATTCTTGTCGGCACACCCTCAACCGCACTCTTCGGTGATCGCTGCAACGTCACTCTACTCCTAGCCTCAGTCGTCCTCAGCAACAGCATCCTTGGCGCTGCTTGGCAAGGAGGAGAAGATCTTGGAGGCTTACGGAAAAGAGCCTTATTCCAACACCTCCCTACACCTACGTCAAACCAACGCGGATGCCACGCTGGCAGCCGTTAGCCAGAGACTTTGGCAGGAAATGGCCGGCTTCATTCCAGAATTTACGGTGCAGAGCCAGGCACGCTTCAAGGCGGTGCTGGCGGAGGCCAAATTGGTGGCGCAGGACATCTTGGAGTCCACCATGGCCCACATTGACACCTCTGGCCGGTCCATATGCATCGCCACGGACATAAGGACGGCCTGGCTTCGGGCCACTAAATTCAACCCAGACGCCCAGAAAAGCATATTGGACCTTACACTCAAGGGTGGTGACCTCTTTCACTCCACCGATGCGGCACTACATAAAAAGCTAAACAGTTCCCAAACTGCAAAGACTTTATCCCTACGAAGGCCACGCCCAAGGCGTACACCCAGTCGCATCAATGCTCGGACAAGGGGTGATAGTTCGGCAGGTTCCGGGCCTTCCAAGAACAGAGATCTAGACAGCGTGACCGTTCTCCGAGTCCGCACCGGCGATAACAACAAAAAAGGTGGAAGAAAGAATAACAATGAAAGAGGGGGAAGCAATGGGCTTCTTTCGGTCCCCCACCTCTGCAACAGCCTCAGGGAAAGCGGGCATGACACGCCCCTTCGGGTCCACATGTCTCCGGTGGGGGGCAGTATTGCCCTTCACGCACAGTTTTGGCGTCAGAGGTTCGTGAACCCCTGGATCCTTTCAGTGGGGTCCACGGGGTACAGTCTACTGATTTCTCCCTTCTCTCCCCCACTCCCACAGATTGGGACAGCAACTCTGCGGAAATTCCATCGCTCATTGTGAGCCAGGCAGTGGATGAAGTCCCAACCTCCCAGAGAGGTTTGGGCTTCTACTCCAGGATTTTCACAATACAAAAGAAGAACCAGGCTGGCCTAAGAGTTGTGTTGAACCTCTCCACCCTCAACCTCTCCCTCCTGCGTCACAAATTGAAGATTGTTAAGCCAGCACTCATAGCGGAGACACTGTGCTCGGGAAACTGGATGTGCTCCCTGGATCTGAAGAAAGCTTATCTACACGTCCCTATTTGGCAGCCTCATCGCTCCTTTCTGCGGTTCAGGTTCATGGGCTGCCATTTCCAATACAACGTTTACCCTTCGGCCTCCACTCAGCCCCCATGGTATTTACCAGACTGATGAATGCAGTGGTGGCACTCCTCAGGGCCCAGGGCCACCACGTCTACCCGTTCCTGCACAACTGGTTCGTCAGGGCGAGATCTCCGGAGGCGGTTCAGCATACCTCCTTCGTGCTTATGGCCACTCATCACGAGCTGGGATTTTCTACCAACCACAAGAAATCGCAGCTGCAGCCTACTCAGAGCCTGACCTTCCTGGGCCTCATTTGGGACACAAGCTCCAAGAGAGTTTTCTATGAGGACAAGATCAAGGCCATCAAGAGGGGCCGCAAATCAATTCCTCAGCCGAGTAGTGACCTCTGCCTGTTGGTACCTGCATCTCTTAGGTATCATGGCGGCAGTTCTGCCGGCTGTGCACAAAACTCCGGATGATGAGATTACAGCTGTACTTCGCAGTCTCATGGTATCAGGAGTGGGGCTCCCAAGAGGAGCTAGTCGGCATTCCTCCCTCTCTCCACCCGGAACACACTTGGTAGTCCAGGGACTGCAACCTGAAGACGGGCAAGCCCTTCCGGCAAACCGTCACCATCTCCACAGATTCCTCCCTGGAAGGCTGTGGGACCACCCTGGAGAACCACAGTGTCCTTGGACTCTGGAGCAGGAGTCTCATATCAATTGTCTGGAGCTGAAAGCCATCTGGCTAGCTCTTAAAGCTTTTGTCTCGCTCATCGGGGGCAATGTCGTCCTCATCCAGACGGACCACTCCACCAGCATGTACTATGTCAACAAGCAGGCAGGCACCAGGTACCCTCCACTGTGCAGCCTAGCGGTCAGCATGTGGGAATGGGCACTGGAAAACATCTACCTGATTGCCATCCACCTCCCGGGGGAGTTCAACCTGGAAGCAGACAGACTCGGCAGACTGGGAGCAGACCATGAAGAATGGCAACTGAACGATCGGGTTCTGCTCGGGATCTTCAGCAGATGGGGCATCTTCAAGTGGGTCTCTGCGCATCCTAGGCCAACAGGAAGTGCCAACAGTTTGTGTCCTGGCAGGGGCTGGGCCCCGGCTCTCTGGGCGACGCACTCCAAATACAATGGAACGGCATGACAGTGTATGCATTCCCACCCACACCACTGGTCCACAGGGTGATCTGCAAGATGAGGGGATCATGTCACCTCTGCGTCTTTCCAATAGCTCCGTAGTGGCTGGCCAGGCCATGGTTCTCGGAACTCCTCAGCCTCTCGGGCAGGCATCCCATTCACCTACCTCTGGTCCAGCTCCCCTCCTCTTGCAGCAAGGGGACAGGGTCTTCCACCCCGCTCCACAGAAATTAGTGCTCACAGCGTGGTACCTGAGCCTGTCTCACTTAAACCAGGAAATCATTCAGGGTTCTAGGAGCAAGGCTACTAGGACCCAGTACCAGAGTAAATGGACTAGGTTCCGTCATCGGGCGGACTCTAAGAAGATTGACCTCCCTTGCACATTGGACAATGTGCTCTCCTTTTCTGCACACCTCGCTCACTCAGGGTTGCAGGTGGGCACTTGTCGCACCTACTTGGCTACACTACAGCCATCAGCGCTTACAGGAATTCCGAGGAGGACGTTTTCTCCACCTCCATCCCGGTGGTCAAACGACATCTGGCGGGCCTCACCAGGCTCTACCCGCCCATCAAGAAGCTGCACCCTGTGTGGGATCTCAATATAGTGTTGGGCACACTGGCGCACAAACCCTTCGAGCCAATGGCGTCCGCAGACATCAGACTGGTCACCATTAAAATTGCTCTTTTGGTGGGTCTCACCTCTGCTCGCAGAAACAGCGAGATACAGGCACTGGTGGCTTCAGCGCCCTACACTACCTTCCACAAGGATAAGGTGGCCCTGAGAACGCACCCTGCGTTCCTACCCACATTATCCTCTGCTTTCCATCTGAATGAGGAGATAGTCCTACCTACCTAGCAATTTACCACCTCAAGGCCACAGCCCCTCAAGTTCCCGGAAGAACTTCTGTGTTTAACCTCTCTCCCATTTGACACCAGTACTTTGAGTTTACTATGTTTATTGAGAGATCCAAATTGCCCAAAAAAATCCTACATCGCATATAGGGCCCGCTGTAAACCAATTGCAGTAAAGTCGCAGGAGTGTCATCTGCGTACATGAAGTGCTGAATTTTAACCACACCCAGCCTAGGAGGATTAGTCCTCACACAACTCCATCAAGTTGGTATTCCCTTAATGTAAAAGCAAAATAGGAAGAGTGCCAGGAAACGACCTTGGCACAAACCCCTATTTGTCTGTCCAATCTTTAATCTTTGTGCCCACTTGCAAGGCCTCCAAAACCGCTATCAAAGGAAGCGGACAACCATTTTAAAACAGACTTGTCCATAGAACTGCTTCATTTACATGATCAAAAGCCTAACTGATGTCAAGGAAAGCCAAACGTACCGGCACCTTGCACCTTGGCCTGTCGAGAGAGAAGTTCCAGGACAAAACTATTCAGAGCGGTTCCCATTCCCTTCCTGAACCCTATGTGAAATGGGTCCAAGCAGCTAGATCCACTTGCCCAGATTTAGCGTTCCCTCAAAATCAATTTGGTGAAAATGTTATTTAATACGTCCAACAATGAGATGGGTCTATAAAACAGGGGTGTAGACCTTTCTCCCCCTTTGAAAATCAGGACCAGTAGTGCAGCAGACAAGGTTTCTGGATACTCCTTTTTATGCAAAATATTGGCAAATATATTTGCGAGAAGTAAGTAATTTGTTCAATCCTGGCAGCCAGGAAGGATTCTTCCCCTGGCCAGTGTAAGAGCAAGTGGATTGGGTTCAGTCACTGGGCTCTGGACAAGCAATTCTTTGACTAGCACTTTGAATGAGATACTGTCCTTTAACTCCCATCTTGCAGCCTCTAGTATCTCAGTTAACCTATTTGATAGTCTTTTTCTTCCATTGGGGCCTACCTCACTACCCAAGAAATGTCTTTTTCCAATTCAAACCTGATTGCACGCAGACAACTTGAGGGTTTTACCAGGACCTATCCCCCGCTCAGACATTTGTGATCTGAAAGTTGTCCTGTCATCGACGCTCAAACCCTTTGAAACTGGCTTTCACCGAATTGAAATTTCTGTCATGTAAGATGGCTTGTTTGATGGCTCTCACGTCCGCGCATATAGTCGGTGCAATCCAGGCTCTATCAGCTTCCAAGCCATACGCTGTTTTCCTTACGAACAAGGTGATTTTTCGCACATCATAGATATGATATGATAGATTATTTATAACACGCTTAATACCCAGAGGTTTCTAACCGCGGTCCCGGGGATCGAAACTTTGTTGCTCCGTGTCGTCTTGCTTCCAAGAATGTGGTATTGCCTACCTTTTTTCCGAACACACAGTCCCATACTGACATTGCGCTCTACATGTAAGGTGAGCCATAAAGTTTTACCTGGATCGTACTTAACAGTTCAGGAAGTTGGGCCCCTTTTCATAATTTTTATCTGTCGGCACCCTAGCTCACAGGCCTCTATGGCCACTATTGCCAGGTGGCTAGTCTCGGGCGTCAGATACTGTTATTCCATGCATAAACGTGAGCCTCATAAGGGCCAAAGCCACGACTTTGGATTTTCAGTGCAATGTCCTTTGGGACGTTATTAACAGGGCTGCTGCATGATCTTCACCATATGCTTTCCGTAAGCACTATTGCCTAGATACCAGCTACAGGGCTGACGCCAGCTTCTGACAGTTTGTCCTTTGCAAACTCTTTGCTGCACAGTATGGGTTGCTGCCTCACCAGAAAACTGTTTCATGCTGTGAAATCTGCCATCAGTATGGCGTAAAGGGAACGGGACGTACATAACTAATACTTCTCTACCATTGGATCTTTCATGGGTACACATGTTTGAATATTCCCTGCTGTTTGAATATTTCCTGTCGTCGGGCTGGGAATCATCCGTTATATTAAAGCAGTTTAATTTAGAAAATTAATGAGTGTCTTTTTGGGTTATTTACGTTTTAGCCAAAAGGCAAGTTATTCCGTAGCTACAGACCTAGAGGCAATCTTCAGATCCTCTCTGCGCATTCAAGTGTTGGGAGTCTCTACCTAGTTCGGTGTCCAGTCAATTGGTCGACAGCAAACTGGTCCACTGCAATTTGGTCGACACCATTTGGTCGAATGCCAAATGGTCGAATTTTTTTTTTTTTTTTATGTGTTTTGTGGGTTTTCGTGTGGGGGGGGGGAAGAAAAAAAGGGGGCTTGGGGGGACCCCCCCAAAAAAAAACAAAAAAGGGGTAAAAAAAAAAAAAAATTCAACCATTTGGCATTCGACCAAATGGTGTCGACCAGTTGTCCTGTCGACCAAATGTTTTCGACCAATTGACTGGGAACCACCTAGTTCTCCTCAAATTGTTGAGTGAAAGAACATTTTACATTCTGCAAACTTGCTTTGGAAAGCCTAGGTAAAGTAATTTTCTATTGTGGGTTTCTTTAAGTGCTTCACCCATTTGATGCTCCTCTACTGGGCATGGACCTCATGTGTTCTCCCAGGGTTGAGGCATGTGGTCTTAACCCAAGGCTAAAAAGTGTCTTTTAAAGGCTTGTTCTACTTGCTCCCTCAAGAACACATATATATATATATATATATATATCATCAGGAGTGTCTTTATTGTTTATATCCGGGTCATGATCTCCACTCCTGCTCCATATGACACCGTTTTTCAAATAAAACTTTAAAAGACAGACACTGGAGATTGGTGGTCTAGCTGGATAAGGGGACTGTAGCCTCACTTTGCATCAGAGGAGAGCAATGGCATATTAGACCCCCAGAGTGTACTCCCTCTTCTAAGAAGTTGAGGCCCCCCTAGGGAAAGAGTGAGGAAAGGTGATGCCACCCATGCCGGCCCGCCCCTGGATAAGGCTGACATGCTGCCAGTATCCTCCTCACATAAATTGCCAGCTTCATCATCGAAGTATACAGCGCCGTCAGTGAACTGTCTGTTATGCCGAGGCATCTTGAATCCAGGACACAATCTTAGTCCATGAAGCCTTGACTGTCGGCAGCTTCCTCAACGGCTTTCCCTTGAACTAAGGGGGAAGCCTGCCAAACCTGCTTTGTCAACGACTTCGGCTACCACGCCAGCGAGAAAAATCCTGTCTACCGCAACTTTATCTTAACTAACAACCACCTCGTCGATGACCAACTTCTGGCACCGGCCACTCCGTTGGCGATCCCATCAGCACGCCCAATACAGTGCCTCCACTGCTCTGGTTTCCTAAGGACACAGACGATCTACACTGTCCAGCCCTTTGCTTCACAGATTTTCCCAGAACAACAAATGTGATAAAGATCACAAAGAATCAGAAGAGGGTGAAGAAATGTTGCCTCCTGCTCAACCACCTCCTGCAGCACAGCCTGGCCCATCGCTCATAGAAGCTCATTACCTCTTCATGTATGTCCTGTCCATTGTCCATGCTAAAAACGCTGTCAGAGCTTCAGCCACAAGTTCCTTCTTTTCATGTCTTTTCATCCTCCACTGAACCAGCCCTCCTATCCCACCTCGCCTCCATCATCGCCTTCTTCCATGGGCAGCACCTCCGCCACAGAGCCTCCGTCAGACTGACTATGGTGCGGAGCCTCCTCTGGACCGTGCCTCCACTCACTCTTCGTCCATGGACGACTTCGATGATTTGATACCGGTGGGTGGCGAACCAGAGGAGCTCCCAATCAGGGACTCTACTCCTGATGACAATGGGACATTTCATACAGTCATGTCCGAAGTAGCTAAAATGTTAATTTCCTCCCCACTGAAAGGAAGGGTTTTTTTTTTTCTATCAAATGTCTGGAACAGGCCATAAGACTGTCATGTCTATTCTGATTCTAGACAACATATGGGAAAACTGCTTACTTACTATGAAGAATTCATTCATTCATGGCATCTTCTAAAAAGGACAGTTTTGACAAAAAATATAGGGCACCAGACACTGCCGCAAGTGTCCCCATGCCCATCTCAGTCCTGATGCAGTTGTTTCTGCTGCTGCTTGTAAGAGGTCCGTCATTACCTCCTCTCCATGCGCAAGGAAGACGACTGGATGCCTTCAGCAAACAAATAATTTCAACTGCGGCCACTACCATCAAGGCCACAAATTGTCTCAACATTTTATCCAGCTATGATTGGGGAATTGTGGTACAAATTGGGCGCCATCCTTGATTTCCTGCCCGACAATAAGGAGGAAACCTTTGCGCTTCTTCATGAAGGTGAAACTGCATCAGATCACGGCATCTGTGTGGCTGTTGACATCGCTGATACTGATTTCTGTCAGATGGATAATGTAGTCTTGCTATATCGCAAATGGTGGCTGAAAGCCACAGGTCATATGCCTTTTGATGGGAGAGACCTTTTTAGCAAGGAAGTGGAAGATACCCTTTAGGCGATTAAAACTGACACCGAAACTGCCCAATCCCTGGGCACTTGGCAACATCGCCCGTATAAGTCCTTTCGGTCCAAGCATAGCCATTTCTCCTGCATCAGGTAACCACTTCAAATCCAGGTTGCAGTCAGATAAAGGCAGCCAACAGTGCTTTGGGTCCTCTCATGCCAAGAGCCATCCCAGCAAGCAAACCTGACTCCTACGTAGCATGACCCTTCAGCACAGCAGTGGGAGGGCGACTCTCCTTGTTCCACCAATGGAAACAAATTACCACAGACAAATAGGCGCCTACAGTGCTAGCCCAGGGCCATACGCTGGAATTCCTGACATCCTCCACACCACCCCTCTCTCCAACAAGGCGGGACGAAGATGAGAGGAGCACGTGAGCGGGGTAAGATACATTTCCAAATATTTAGGCTCAACATTACTATCCGGCTCTCTTTCGTGATCTTTATCAAGACCTTGAGCGATGGAAGAGTACCGAGATATCCTAGTTCGGTAGGTGCACTGCCATTAAAATGAATATACTACCTCGATTACTCTATGCTTTTTTGGCCGTGCCAATATTGCTCCTTTTTCACACTATTAAAACCTTGCAATCTAAGCACTGGGACTTTGTCTAGCAGGGGAAGCCTCCCCGGGTGTCTAGAAGACAAAGATGGCTGCGCACTGACAGAGCTCCATCTAGCACTGTCAATTTTGTGAATGTAACACTTCCCCCCGCCCCCAGCAAACTGAGCAGTGTTGGTTTGGAAGAGCAATCTTAGCGAGGATCCACCCTGAGGGACGTCCCCCCTCGGTGGCATTGAGGCAGCCAGGCTGCTCGGACACGTCTACGGCAGTGCGGGAGCCCCCCGGACTGAGGTGGAGCCAGCCGAGGTCCGGGTGTCAACTACCCCACTGCCCATAGATGCTGGCGCCCAGTGGGGAGCCCCCGTCATTGATGTGAATGAGACCCGCGCTCAGCTGCTTCCCGGGTGCGGGATCCAACTGAGGGACACTCGGAGGCGCCCTCTAGAGGGACGCACATGCGGGCAGCATTCGAGGGAAACCGGCCTGAGGTTCACATAAGGGGCAAACACTAGCCCCTCTAAAGAAAATCTCGGAGGCCTCAGCCGTGTCCTGCCTCCCCAGCACAGGGACTGGAGTGTGGGAGCGGCCCAGAGAGGAGGTACAAGAGGAGCCCCTGCAGCGAACGGTCCGAGTGTGCGGGACCGTTGAGGTGCAAAGACCTGGCACATTTGGAGCTGTGAACAAGGTGAGGAGCCCCGGGCCCCCTGAGGGTGAAAGATTAATCGGAGTAGAGGGTACCAAGTTAGAACTGCACAAAAAGCTCCAAAAAGCCTGCAGAGGTTGCAGGGGTGAGGGCAACAGACCGCTACCACCTGGGTTTCCCGTCATCTCCCTCCACTGAGGGCTATCCAGGCTCCGGGACAGCAGAGCTGCAGGGCCGGCTAACCAAGAGTGCATAACCCCCTTCCCCCATAGACCTGCTGTGACTACGATAACGGAGGACACCTCGGCCAGCGGGGACCATCAAAGGTGAGGAACAGCCCCTGGAGGTGGACTCCGTTACCACGGCAGGGTGGAGATCAGACTTCCCCTCCAAAGAGCGATTCAGACCAGAACGTCAGCGGGGGAGAGGGGCTCACGAAGGGCCTATGAGGCCGGAATGCGCCTGTGAAGCATAGTGAGACTAGTGCAGCCCGGACCTACGCAGCTATGGGGCCCGAAACATGAAAGCGGGACGGCCCCGGGCCCAGAAATGTGAAACATTAACATATTCTTACGTCCCGTCCCCTTTCCTCCACACTGTATGGGGCGTCTCGTCCAAGGGACGGGAGAGGCAACTGTTAGGCAGAATCCTGTGCAGTGCCCTTAGGGACCACTACACACAATTAAGACTACAGGTGGCAATACAAGTTTTACCTTTGGTACAAGCCTGTACTACTTTGTCAGAGTGAGAGCAGTGGCGGAGCAGCCATGCTTATCTCAAGAGTATATGAGCAGTAGCAGAGATTACACAAAGGGACCGCAATTACTGTGACTCAAGCAAACACTGACTCAAGGTTTCAGGTAGAAAAATATAAGTACATTTATTTTTAAACCATTCATTATAAACACAACACTTCTATTAAACTTAATCAGAAACCATACGTTAAATATACTACAACTAACCAATTCACTTTGTACAGTATGTCTCAAGGTAAGTACCCTGTGTTTGAATGGACCGGTGTTCTGAACAAAACACGTTACCGCGAATATGATTCCGATCACTTTTTGACAGTTCGGTCTACTAAATAAACGCGTAGCCGTGACATGAAATGCTACCGGGGCAAAACACACTTAGCACTTGAGATACCCAGAAGGGAGTTGGAGGCAAAAATCACAGGCAATATTTTGGTTAGGCAGACTGAATCGAGAAACATTCAGAGACAAGAGTTCAAAAGTCAAAGGGCCGGAGCCAGGGTCAAGTGACACTGGGGGCCTGTTGCCGAAGATCACACAGTCAGATAGTTCACGATTCAACGTAGCAAAAGTTATAAGGAGGGATGACAAGGGCAAGCCTTGGAAATGAAGTAAAGGGGTTCACCCAGTTTCCTCAAGCAGAACACAGTACCTTATTCCAATGGTTCAGCTGGTGCCCTGTCAGATGTTCATGTTGGTTTCCCGCAGACCCACGATTCCTGGAGCTTCGTTGTGAAGGACGACGTCTGAAGGGGGTGTGCACCACACAGGTATGAAGCCGGCAGCAGCGACAACGAATAAAAGGTGCGCTCCTTAAAAACAGGAGAGGCTATCCGGACCACTACAGCTGTGTGCAGCGATTTCGACCAAGGAAAAGGATCCTCTGGAAGATGAGCTTGTTATCCCCATCAGGCTCAAGGGAAGAACACTGGATCTTCTCTTAGTCGTTGAAGGGTAGATAGCTCAGGACTGCAGCAGGGCTTCACCGTGACGGGATAGTTGCAGCAGCCGTCGTTCTCTCCGCTTCTCTTCGGTTCCTTGTAGTTACAGTGGCGACTCTCTGACTTTTAGCCCAAGAGACCTGCCTTTTATGCGCAAAACCCCCATTCACACAGCAGGGGGTTTGTCCAGCCTGGACAACCACCTCAGCCAATCGTGGCAAAGTGCAACTTGGTTTTCCTAGGATACCCTGTCCAGGGGGTGACTACACCCCTCCCTCACATTCAGCCCACCTAGACACCCAGGTGCCTGGTGGAGGGCTTCTGAGCAGAAGCCCGCCAAAAGACGGTGAACAAAGGCGAACCGAGTTTGCCGCGCAAAGTAAAACACAAGAAGGACTTTAACAAAAAGAAATGGCGAATAAGCCCAACAGGAGCCAAAAGAAAGACAATTTGGTCAAGCGGGTTTTTGTTCGAGGCTAATATAATAGCCAAGAACAATACCACGTTTATCTAATATAATTGCGGTAGAAAACTTAGGGTAGATACCACTGCCACCAGCCAAGTCTAAATGTTAAGAGCGAAACAATGCTCTAGGAGGTACAGATATAAAAAGGGATGCAAATTAACCCTTTCCAGTACTCCATGGAAGATGGGGTGTACTGGATCTGTGGTAGATTGACTAAAGTTAAAGGCAACTTTACCCTTTTCTGGGGGACTGTAGTCAGCCTCAGAAATGGAGTCGGGGGAAGTCTCAAAGACAACCCTGTGCCACGGCACTGAAGGTGCTGTTTGACACACAAAAAGAAGGGGGCTACTGAAGTGGTGTACTTCAGAGTCTACAATCATAAAAAGAGAAATACACATGGCAAAACATAGGTAGGAGTGGGGGGGAAAGCTCACACTCTTAACAACTGGAAAAAAATAAACTCCAGAAGTCCAGCAAAGCTGCTGGGGGACTCACTAGGTGAGGGAAATTATTCATAAATGAGAATTCTCCCTAACAGGAACCTTTTTCACCAGACAAAAACCTCTTCCCCTTTAAATTTAGAGGCACACGGGGGTGCAGCCAAGGGAGCATGCGCTGCCCTGACTCCACCCTCCGGCGCCACTCCTGAGTCCCTTTTTCCGCATCGACTGGAACGTGCCGAATTCACCAGTGCTCCTGGGTTTGGCTTCAGCCATGTAATTCCACGCGCAGCTACTTCTCTTGCTTTTTTTGTCTTGTCATTCAGGTACTCCGTCCTCAGGCGTCATGCTCCTCCCTGGCGCATGTCGATTTCTACAGGGTTCAGCAGGTGTCCATCCTGCAATGGGCTCTTCCCAACTTCAGACCCCCACACCCTCTGCCTACGTTGCCTTGGCCCAGACCACGGTTGGCAATGATGTTCAGTGTGTGACTCACTGTCCTCTAAGGTGCTGAAGAACAGACTACCCAGGTGGATAGAGCTCTTCCAGAGGTCACCTCCAGAGGATGTCAAGAACTACTTTTTCAGGAGACTTCTCATAAATGTGCTAATTCCTTTCAATTTAGAGACCCCCAGCAGCTTTGCTGGATTTTGAGGACTTGATTTTTTTTTTTACTTGGAAAGAGTGTGAGCCTTTTTTCCCACTCTCATGTTTTTTGATGTGTGTTTGACTCTCGTGTTCTTTGATTATGGGGTTTTAGATAACTCCATAGCCATCATCTTTTCATGTGATCACACAGCACCCTCAGTGCAGTGACACAGGGAAGCTTTTGAAGCTGCCCCCAGGTTTAAATACCTTCTCTGGGATAAACTACTGTTTCCCAGAGAATGTAAAGTTAAATTGACTTTACTAGTCTTTTTAAATTCCTAGACCCAGAGCACACTATCTTCCAATAGAGTGCTGGAGGGGGGTTACCTAGTATCCCCTATGTCTGGAAACTCATGTAGCAGTCAAATGCTACCCTTTCCTATCGAAATGGCTGGTGGCAGTGGTTTTACAACGAACTACCATGATTTTTCCCGAACACGGGTAGCTAAAAATCGCGGGAGCCATGTTTTTTAAGATGGCGTCTGAGCCCCCGTTGTTTAAACATGTCCCGGTCTTCTTTTTTTGCCACTTCATTTTGTTTGGAAAGGTCCTTCTAGAGTTTGTCTCTGCGTGCCAAACTAGGTTTGGTCCCTTTGTTTCTACGCCTTTGACGGGCTTCAGGACTGAAGACAGTCTATGGCGCCCAAGTGTCTGGGGTGGGCAGGAAGTGAGGGCGGTGCCTGAAACTCCGTGCTTATTCTCCTTGCAGACACAAATGCACTCTGGCGCAATTAGCTGGCTGACTGTCCGGCAAGGACAGCCACCCTGCTGGGTGAGTGGCAGCTAGGCTGGAATGAACGGGAGAAAACTGTTTAAAAGGTGAGTCTCTTGGACTGAAAAGCAGAGTAGACCACTGGAACGAAAGAACCGAAGACCAGCTGGAAAAGGATGGCTGCTACAACTACTGGACAGTTGGTTTGCCTGGTGGAGCCCCGCTGCAGTGCCGAATCGCCAAGTTCACCTCGTCGTAGAAGCCCTTCAAGGACGACTTCTTCCTTTGAGTTGGTAGGACCAATCAACTCTTAAGCCACCTGGACGCCATTCTTGGAGCTGGTTAGGAGTAACCAGAGAGAAGGGCACCAGCTTGTGCACTTTACCGGAATCGAAGATTTGCCAGTTTGCCAGCTTTGTGGCCAGTTCCCGTGCAGTGCAGGAGTCCCCCGATGTCCTCCCTCTTGTCCCCACGACTGAGGTTCAGGAACAGCGAGATCTGCAGGAACTGCCAGGAACAGAAGTCTTCAGCTGCATCTTTTTCTTCAATATAAGGTACTATAAAAACCTGACCGAGCGAACTTGCCTCTCACTGCGAAAGTGCCTACAACTTTGTCAACTTGCAGGCCTAGTCCGCTTGTGACCCGACATACGGACCTTTCTTCTGTGAGCTACTTCCGAGAACCGTGGCAAAAACTTTTCTGTTTAAATACCGGAACCATTTTTACCTATAAAAGACATTAGTCCATTAACTTTGGCCTACCTGTTGCATTGAATCAACTCCTCTGGTGAACTCAAAACTATTTGCACTGTTTCAAAGTACTCTAATATTCATTTTATTAACTTGTGCCTTTTTGCTCCTACTTCAATTGCTCTGAATTTCATTTTGCTCCTACTTCAAAGTAGTGTAAATGTTTCAGAACCGGTTAGTGTGAAGTATTGTTGTATATTTTTGTGCAAGATTGATTGCCTCCTTTTAGTGAATGTTTTCTAACTGACTGTGTAAATGAATTAAGAAGTGTTTTACCAAGAAACCTTGAGTTTAAGTGTCTGTCTGAATACTTGTGATTGTAGACTGTTAGGGAGAATTCTCATCCTATGGCTAATTTCCCTCACCTTGTGAGTTCCCCAGCAGCTTTGCTGGATTTCTGGAGTTTATTTTTCCACCTGGTAAGAGTGAGAGCCATTTTCCCACTCTTACATGTTTTTTGCCATGTGTATTTCTACTGTTTGTGGGATCTTGGGCTCTGAAGTACACCACTCCATGAGCCCCACTTTTTGTGTGTTGCACAGCACCTTCAGTGCAGTGACACAGGGTTGTCTTTGAGACTTCCCTCTGACTCCATTTTTCTGGGGCTGACTACTATCCCCCAGAAACAGGTAGTAAAGTTGCCATTTACTTTATGTAGCAATTTAAAACTGCAGACCCAGTACACCCCATCTTACATGGAGTACTGGAAAGGGTTAATTCCTATCCCTTTTTGTCTGTGCCTCCGAGTTTTGTTTTGGTCTTTTAACATTTAGACTTGGCTGCTGGCAGTGGTATCTACCCTAACTTTTCTACCGCGATTATACTATATAAACGTGGTACTGTTCCAGGCTATTATATTAGCCTCGAACATAAACCCTCTTGACCAAATACTCTTTCTTTTGGACTCCGGTCAGGTTTATTCGGCATTTCTTTTTGTTAAAGTCCTTCTTGTGTTTTACTTTGCGCGGCTTACCAGGTTTGCCTTCTTTGTTCACGGTCTTTTGGCAGCTTCTCTGAAGAAGCCCTCCTTTTGGAGCCTGGGTGTCTAGGTGGGCTGAATGTGAGGGAGGGGTGTAGTCAGCCCCTGCATAGGGTCTCCTTGGAAACCCAAGTCGCACTTTGCGTCCATTGGCTGGAGGGGTTGTCCGGGCTGGACAACCCTCCTCCTGTATTATTGACAGCCAGGCTGTGTGAATGGGGGATTTTCGCATTAAAAGGCAGGACTCTTGGGCTGGAAGTCGGTCACCACTGGAACTGCAAGGAACCGAAGAGAAGTGGAGAAGACAGCTGCTGCAACTACCGAGTCCCAGTAAAGCCCTGCTGCAGTCCTGAGCTATCTACCCTTCAACGACAAGAGAAGATCCAGTCCGCTGTTCCCTTGAGCCTGGTGGGATCAACCAGCTCACCTTCCACAGTCAGAGGATCCTCTTCTTGGTCAAAATCGCTGCACATTACTGTAGTGGTTCGGATAGCCATCTGAAGACCCTCTCCTGTTTTAAAGGAGCGCACCTTTTATTCACTGCTGCGGTTTCTGCTGTTGGATTCATCCCTGGGTAGTGTAGATCGCTCCAGACGTCGTCCTTCTTGTCTCCACGACTGAAGCTCCAGGAACCGTGACTCTGCAGGAACTACCAGGAACAACTGCCATAGCACCAGCTCTTCTTCACTTTGAATAATGGACTGTGTCCAGCTTCGAGGAATTGGGGTGAACCCTTTTTTCCTTACCAAAGGCTTGTCCTTAACTTCTTTCCCTCTTTCATAACTTTTGCTTCCTCTGGTTGACAATATCGAAGTACTCCTGGCAATCTCGAATCGTGAACTGTACTAACCATGTGATCTTCAGCAACAGAAACCCTGTTTCACTTGACATTGGCGCAGGCCTATTGACTTTTATTCACTTGTAGGAAAGTGTCCTCTGATTCTATCTGCCTTGACAAAAGTATTGCCTATGATTTGTATCCCCAACTCTCTTGTGTTGATTCATGTGCTAAGTGTGTTTTAACTCCGGTAACATTTCTTCCTGCGGGTACGCTTATCTTTAGTAAGACCGAACTGTCATTACTGTTAAAGTGAACGCATCTGTACCCACGGTAACTTCTTTTGTTTATAACACTGGTCTGTCAAATCCAAAGGTGATTATCTTGAACTGTTCATGCACAAGGGGAATTGGTTGTGTGTAGTGTATTTGAAGTGTGGTTTTAATTTAATAGAAGTGAAGTGTTTTGTGAACAGATGGTTTAAAATAAATGTACTTTTACTTTTTAATTAAAAACCTTGAGTCAGTGTTTGCTTGAGTCACAGTAATTGTAGTCCTTTGTGTAATCACTACTACTGCTCATTTGCTCTTGAGATAACTCTGGCTGCTCCGCTACTGCTACTACTTTAACAGTGTAGTACTTGCTTGTACCAAAGGTGAACTTGTATTACCACTTGTAGTCTTAATTGTGTGTAGTGGCCCCCAAGGGCACGGCACAGTATTCTGCCTACCATAGACCTCTGTGTAACATCATTATAAGCTCACATTCCCTCTTGAGATGAGCCTGGCTGCTCAGCTCGCTGCCAAAAACTGTGTGGTACAGACTTATACCAAAGGTTGGTTTTGCTTACACCTGTAGTCCTAGTTGTGTGTAGTGGTCCCAAAGGGTACTGCATACAAACTTTGCCTAACACTTTGTGAAGGATCGAACCAGGCCCAAGGTAGGGCTGATATTCTCCATCGCACCCCGCAAGGGAGATTCCTTCCCAGGAACTCTCCTGCGCGAGAGGGACCGGTCAGGTCCTTCTACCAGCATGTGCACTGAGGCTGATTCAGCTACCGGCCTTTGGGTTGAGGGATCCTCGAATCCTCCCGGGCGCAGTGTTGAGTGACCGGAAGGTTTTTTTACCGGGTCTACACCTGAGAAGCTCCGCTCTTTTACCGGCACCATGGCCGAGGGGCTACACCCTAATACCGGCAATTTGTCAGAGGGGGCGCCTAAACGCGGCTCTACTGACCTCCGGGTCGAAGGTGTCGCACCTACCACACCCTACCGGGCTTAGGCCCGGGGAGCATGGTAGGCCTCATGATCCACACGCTAGAGGAGGAGGCCGGGCCCAGCGGGCCGAGCACCACGTCATAGGCACGTGGCAGGCAGCTCGACAAAATGGCCTCCACGCCAGAAAGAGGCGCCGGTCCGACGCCATTCCAGGAATTCTGAGACGAACGAGTGTCAAGGTGTGACTGGCCTCAACCAGGTACGTGGCCTACAGTCTACCCCTCATTTGTGCAGGGCATCTTTCTTTAGTGTCCATATGGACAGGGGACGCAGCGGCCCCTGCAGCTCCTTGCTACCCCATCGGCACCCCCTTGCCACCTCTTTGGCCGGTGAGGCGATGCTCTTAGAAAAGTTCCTCGGCCTCATGAAGTCACCTCAGATGGGGGTTATCAAAGATGCCATCGGGGAAGTCCTCCCCGCAATGCCACCTCCTCTGGCTCCCCAGCCGACTCGGCAGGTGGCTCCATCGAAGCCCCCGTAGCCTCTGGGCGCGGGCTCTGTACCCCAGCCTCCGGCGCCATCTACTACTCCTCCTCCACAGGATCCTCCAGATCTGCAGGATCCAAATGAGGAGGACCACCCAGACACGCCATCCTCAGCCAGGGCCTTCCACAAACGTCTTGCTGGTCTGGCGGAGTACCTGGGCCTCCCCCAACCCGTAGTCGTGCAGCCAGCAGAGGGGGTTCTGGCTGAAGTCCTCATGCGACGTCCCTCTGCCAAATCGCGGATGCCTATGCAGACCGATGTAGTATCCCTGGCCAAGAAGGGCTGGCTCAAACCCCACTCGGCCCAACCGGTCAATCGACGCCTGGACTCCAAGTACAGCCAGGCGGAGGGGGGTACACTCTTGCTTTCGGCCCATCCTTAGCCGCACTCATCTGTGATAGCCGTATCATCACTATACTTCAACCCCAGTCGTCCTCTGCCTCTTCCTCTGCGGCGCTGCTAGGCAAGGAGGAGAAGATCTTGGCGGTGTATGGCAATCTCTATTCCAACAGTTCTTTACATCTACGTCAAGCCAATGCCGATGCCATGCTGGCTGCCGCCAACCAGAGATTATGGTGGGAAATTGCGAACTTCCTCCCGGAACTCCCCACCGAGAGCCAATCATGCTTTAAGGCGGGGCTAGCTGAAGTCAAGCTGGTGGCGCATGACCTCATGGAATCCACAGTGGCTCATATTGATACCTCAGGCCGTGCCATCTGTCTTGCCACGAACATCAGAACAGCCGCCTGGCTCCGGGCAACAAAATTCAACTCGATGTCCAGGAGCACATACTAGATCTACCGTTCGAGGAGCTGGACAAGAAG
Organism: Ambystoma mexicanum; assembly: GCF_040938575.1. Classification (NCBI taxonomy): domain Eukaryota; kingdom Metazoa; phylum Chordata; class Amphibia; order Caudata; family Ambystomatidae; genus Ambystoma; species Ambystoma mexicanum. Next base: position 971,677,204 of record NC_090931.1, on the reverse strand, counting down.
AAAAACAGCTCACAAACGGCAGTCGTTATCCACCTTACAAAGACCACGCCCAAATCGTACACTCAAACACAGCAGCGCTCGTACATATGGAGGGTTCCGCGGCTTCCAGGAACGCAGATCCAAGCATCCGGAGCGCTCACTGTTTGAGAGCCGGCGCAAGCAATAAAAAGGGAGTGGGGGAGTAAGGGCTTTTTCCAGTTCACCCCCTTGCCCCCCCCCCCCCCCCCTCGCTCAGCGATAGCCTCTGATGGAAAGCAAGCCTGACACGCTCCTTCGGGTCCACATGTCTCTGGTGGGGGGCAGGCTTGCTCTCCATGCACATTTCTGGTGCCAGAATTTCGTGGACCCCTGGATCCTATCCGTAGTATCCACGAGGTACCACCTTCCTGTCCCAGCCTCCCCTCCACTTCCACAGGTTGGGACAGCAACTCTTTTGGCAGAGATATGCTTGCTCGTAGAGAGCCAAGCAGTGGAGGAAGTCCCAGCCTCCCTTGAGGCTTTGGCTTTTACTCCAGGATTTTCGCCATTAAGAAGAAAAACCAGGTGGACCTGAGAGTTGTGCTGGACCTTTCCACCCTTAACCTCTCCTTACCCCTGCAGAAATTAAAGTTGGTTACGCCAGCTTTTATAGCAGTGACTTTGGACAAGGTAGACTGGATGTGCTCCCTGGATCTGAAGGAGGCGTACCTACAGGTCCCAATTTGGCAGCCCCATTGTTCTTTCAAACGGTTCAGGATCATGGGCTACCATTTTCAATACAAGGTCCTTCCTTTTGGCCTCAACTTGGTCCCCAGGGTCTTTACCAGACTCATGAATTCCGTGGCGGGCCTCCTCAGAGCGCAGGGCCTCCACATCTACCCAAATCTCTGACTGGCTCGTCAGGGCTACATCTCCGGAAGCTATTCACCACTCTTCCCATGCCCTTATGAACACGATCTGAGCTTCTCGCTCAATCTCAAGCAGTCACAGCTGCAGCCTACGCAGACTGACATTCCTGGGCCTCATCTGGGACACGTGCGCCGAGAAGGTCTTCCCGTCGGAGGACAAAATCTCGGCCATCAAGAGGGCCACCGCCCACTTCCTCAGCAGAGAGGTGACCTCTGCATGGTGGTACCAACATCTCCTGGGTCTACTGGCAGCAGTCCTATTAGCCGTGCCGCACACAAGACTAAGGATGTGAAGGATTCAGCTGCACTTCGTGGCCTCATGGAATCAGGAGCTGGGCTCTCAATCTGAGATGATCAACATTCCTCCATCTCTCCACCCGGACCTAACCTGGTGGTCCAAGGACTGCAACCTACAGACGGGCAAGCCCTTTCGGCCACCCTCCCCGCAGGCCACCACCACCACCACAGACTTCTTGCTCGAGGGCTGGGGAGCCACCCTGGATGGTCTCTCGGTCCACGGCACCTGGATGCGACAGGAGCAGGGATACCACATCAATTGGTTGGAGCTGAAAGCCATCAGGCCCCTCCTCTGTGCAGACTAGCGATCAGCGTGTGGGAGTGGGCCCTGGAAAATGACCTTTACTTCACAGCAGTCCACCTCCCGGGGGAATCCAACCTGGAAGCGGGCAGGCTGGGGTCGGACAATTACTAGTGGCAGCTAAATGACTGTGTGATTCAGGAGATCTTTAACAGGTGGGGTCACCCCCACGTGGATCTCTTTGCCATATGGCACAACAAGAAGTGTTCCCAGTTTGCATCCTGGCAAGGTCAGGGCCCTGGCTCTCTGGGCGACGCATTTCACCTCCAGTGGACCGGTATGAAAGCCTACACCTTTCCGCCCACTCCCCTGATCCACAGGTTCATTTGCAAAATCAAGGAGCCTCGCTGACTGCTCATCATTCTAAAAGCTCCATGGTGGCCGGCCAGGCCTCGGTTTTCGGAGCTACTAAGCCTCTCGGAGGGGCCCCTGATTCACCTTCCGACGGACCCAGCACATCTGGCACAGCAGGGGGGCAGAGTCATCCACCCTGCGCCAGGGAAACTAGCCTTCACAGTGTGGTACCTGAGCAGGTAACGCTTCAGCACCTTTAGCCTCTCACAGGCCAGTCTGGAGATCATACAAGGCGCCAGGAGCAAAGCTACCAGGGCGCAGTTCAAAAGCAAATGGACCAGATTCTGCCACTGGGCAGACTCCAAGGGAATCGACCCCTTGGCGTGTACTTTGGACGGCATGCTCTCCTTTTCGGCATACCTTGCTCATTCAGCGTGCAGGTGGACACCTGCCGCACATACCTTGCAGCCATTAGGGCTTACAAGATCTCGGACGCAGGCATTTTCTCCTCTTCCAAGCCTATTGTCAAGAAACATCTGACTGGTCTCTCTAGGCTCTACCCGCCCGTCAAGAGACCGCACCCTGTGTGGGACCTTAACATAATCTTGGGTGCACAAACCATTCGCGCCAATGCCGTCTGTGGACATCAGGCTGGTCACCATCAAGACGGCCTTACCTCAGCTCGTAGAGTCAGCGAGATCCAGGCGCTGGTCGCCTCTGAGCCATATACCACCTTTCACAAGGACAAGGGGTGTCGTGCGGACGCACCCAGCATTTCTGCCCAAGGTTCCGTCTGCTTTCCACTTGAATGAGGAAATAGTCCTTCCTACGTTTTTTTCCGATCCCAAGGACGAAGCACAGAATGCTGCACTGCCTGGATGTCGGACGTGCCCTGAAATTCTACTTGAAGAGGAACAAGGGCTTCCGCAAATCGGACGACCTGTTTGTCACTTTCGGAAGCTCAAGACCAGGCTATCGGGCCTCTGAGGCTTCCATATCCCGCTGGATCGTCTCTGCCCTCAAGGAAGCGTACGAGGCCCAGCACAAGCCGCTTCCGGACAACATGCATGTCCAAGCAGTCCAGGCCAAGGCAACGGCCATCGCATTCCAGCGCCATGTCCCTTGGCAAGTCATAAGCAGGGCGGCCACTTGGGCTTCTCCCTCGGCTTTCTGCAAGCATTACTGTGTGGATGCCGGCTCTAGATTTGATGCGGCCTTCGGACAGGCGGTTCTCAGGAGCCTATTTGCTTAAGAAGGGTCTCCTCTCCACCCTGGGGCTACATTCAGTTGTAATCGCCCATAGAGTATGGAGGAAAGGGGACGGGACATAAGAGTAATTATAAGTTACTCACCGTAGTCACTAACGTACTCTTAGTCCATAGTCCCTTTTCTTCCATACGTCCCACCAACATTCCCCCCTTCTAATACTGGTTTCATTAGGCAATGTTATATCTATTGTCGACGGGTCAAAAGGACTGAGGTGTGGCGCCGGAGGGCAGCGTCAGGGCAGCGCATGCTTCTTGGACCGCACCCATGTGCGCCTCTAAATTTAAAGGGTAAGGTTTTTTTGTTTTTTGTTTTTTTGGTGCAAAAGGTTCTCCAGCATGGGGTCTGGCATGGATTCACATGCACATGAATATTCCCCGTCGTCAGGCTGGGAATCCTCGGTAAAGAAAAAATCAGTATCAGTTTCGTTTCTGATCTGTCTTTCGTAGTAGTAACCAATCACTGATCTCTGCGTCATACTGACCACAGCCAATGACTGCCCTCTACCTAAGCCCCGCCTCTGGCAGCCATCTTCAGATTTTTACCGCACGTTCAAGTGTTGGGATCCTCGTGCTATTGCTCTCGAGCGTTAGTGCTATTTTTTCATGTTTTTTTTCTCAAAAACTTCGATTTTTCGGTCAAAAGAGCCTCAAGCTCCACCGTTTCTTCATCCGATCAACGGGGACCCGTGTCGGATTCGTCTACGCCCCTCAAGGGTGAAGATTTCGTCGAGCCACGCTTTTGGAGGACTCCAGAAGTTTCTCAGGCCCATCTCGGACATGGCCCAGGAGAAGGGAAGCTCGACGCTCGGAAAGCTGTTCAGGGTCTGCCCTGGATGCCAGCTTCAGAATGTCTTTAAGGAGGACGAACACTCCTTTTGTCTGTACTGCCTACATGAGGACAAGACGCACGTGGAGAAGGACTGTGCGTTTTACGGCAATATGTCGGAGCGGACCATGAAGGACCGCCATCAACGTCTCGCCAACTGGCTGGAAGGGAAGAGCCCGTCAGGCGAGAAGAAGAAATCCGAGCGGTCTTCTAAGACCTTTGAGGACGCCCCGGCGACGGGGGTCCAACACGAGGCCAAGCACCGCGAGTCCGCTGGCACCGGGAGCGCCGAACGGTCGGGCTCTACGGGCGCCAGGCAGGGTGCACCCTCCCCGGCACCATCAACCACGAGCCAACGCTCTGGTTCGGGTAAGTGGAATGCCGAGCACCCGGCGAAGCTCCTGGAGAGGCCCCGGTCTAGCTCGAAGGCCCCATCGGAGGGAGAGCGAGGCAGTGACCCTCCCCCCAAGGAGAAGGCGGTGAGCGCACCTAAGGTGGTGAAAGCCTTAATCCATCCGGCCAAGGCCTCTATCGAGACAGTCGCGGCGGCCCTGGCTCAGCCTGTGGAGGCTACACCAGTGGTGGCGACCTCGGGGCTCAGTCTCCCTGCCACCGCGGAGGGAGTCCTCTTTTATGCCCATCGACAGGACCCCTGTGAAACCTCCGACGGAGAAGAAAAAGGGGGGGGCAGGAGGTCGTCGTGGATTCGGCCTCAACCTCTGAGGAAGAGCTGATCGAAGTCTTAAGCCACGGCGTTGGCGTGGAAGAAGACCAGCCCGTCGGGAGGGACCCCGACGTGGGAGACGACGATAACGTCGAGGGTGCCGGCGGGGCCCCTGAACGCCCATCGGAATCCCCTCAACCAGTGCCGCAAGACAACTCGACGGCCATTTTGTTGGCTATACAGTCCTTATGCTCGGAGATAAGGACGAGACTGCCGTTACCACCAGTGGAGGAACCGCTCCCGACGGGGGACCCGGAGCCAGGCCCTTCTGGGAGCCCTCCCCCTAAGAGAAGAAGGATTCATCAACTACATCCTTTTCAGCCATCGCGCCCTGTTCAGCCCTCCTCCCCGTCCGCGACTCGTGGGGATGATACGGGGACTGACACGGCCGCGACGGGTACGGACGACGAGGATCTGCCGTCGTCACCTCCCACCCGGGCTTCCCCGCCCGACGAGATTGGATCCTTGCACTCCATGATCGCCAGGGCATCCGAGCTTTTCCAGCTCTGCCCGGAAGAGAAGAAGGAAGGTTTCCTTTATCAACGGCGCAAGGCCAAGAGGAAGACGGTCCTCTCCGTACCTCTACTGGATGATATTTGGGATGAGGGCCTCGCCCTCCTCAAGAACCCATCCACGACGCCGGCTAGAAGGGATCGGTACGAGAAGAAGTACCGGGTCCCGGACGCAGCCCCCTTGTGCCTTCGGGCACAGCCGACCCCGGACTCGGTGGTCTCCGTGGCGGCCAGGAAGAAAGCGGGGGGGGGGCGCGGCCTCTACGTCGACCTTCCCGCCGGACGGCGAGGGAGAGAAATTGGATACGATGGGACGCAGGGTCATCTCGTCTGCAGCGACGACGATTAAGGCGGCCAACGCCTTGGCTATCGTAGCCCGCTACGACAGGGAGTTGTGGTACAAACTGGCCCCCCTGCTGGACTTCCTACCGGATGACAAGAGGGCGGATGCCCTAGAGATCTTGCAGGAAGGAGAGGTGGCGTCGGACCACGCCATTACGATTGCGACGGACATCTCGGACATTGGATTTCACCAGTTGGGCAACGGCGTGTGCCTTAGGCGGCGTGAATGGCTCAAGGCTACTGACTTCCGTCAGGACGTGCAGACCAGAGTCTTGGACATGCCGTTCGACGGAAACAACCTGTTTGGGAAAACAGTGGACGATTCCCTTCAAGCCATCAAGGCAGACACGGAGACGGCCCGGGCTCTTGGGGTTCTCCAGCAACGGCGGCCACCCTTTCGGAGCGGCGGAGGCAAACAGGGTGCCTCCAAAGGTTCCGGCGGCGGATTTTCCACCTACCGTCAAGCGACCCGTTCGTCGTCGCAGGAAGCTTACAGGGGACGAGGCAAGTCAGGCGGACCCCGCCGTCGTCGCCAAGGAGGTCAAGGTGGCAAAGCCTCGTCGAAGCAGGACTGAACCGGCCGTGGGGTCGGGCCCCCACCGAAGCACCCCGGTGGGAGGCCGGCTGGCGAGCTTCGTCAGGGTGTGGGAGTCCATCTCCACCGACCGTTGGGTGCTGGACGCCCTAGCCCAGGGTCACGCGCTCGATTTTCTAAAGAGGTGCCCGCGTGTCCCCCCTGTGGCCAGGAAAGAACTTCACATCCCTCAACTTCTCTTGGAGGTAAAGGCGATGCTCAGGAAGGGCGCCATCGAGCTCGTCCCAAAGAGGCTTCGGGGCTCTGGAGTTTACTCAAGATACTTCCTCGTGAAGAAGACGGGAGGATGGCGTCCCATCCTGGACCTACGCCGACTGAACAAATTCATCAAGGCACAGAAGTTCCGGATGGTCACCCTCCAACACGTCCTGGGTCAGCTGGAGGAGGGCGATTTCCTGTCGTCGTTGGATTTGGAGGATGCCTACTTCCATATTCCCATCCTAAAGGGACACCGAAGGTTTCTCAGGTTCGTGGTCCACGGGCGTCACTATCAGTTCAGAGCCCTTCCCTTCGGACTGAGCTCGGCACCCAGAATGTTCACCAAGTGCCTCGCACCGGTGGCGGCGCAGCTGCGCCGAGAGGGGATCCACGTCTACCCCTACTTGGACGACTGGCTCATCCGAGCGAAGACGAAGGAGCTCGCCGTGGAGCACACGGCAAGGACCGTCCAACTTCTCACGGACCTGGGATTCTCCATAAACTACGCCAAGTCCCACCTGGTGCCCGCGCAAGACGCACTGTTTCTGGGAGCGAAGCTCGACACAGTGTCGCTTCTGGCCTATCCGTCGGAGGAAAGGACGAGGGCCATTCTGGGCAAGGTGCAGCGGATGCTGGTTGCGGACGCGGCCAGAGTGAGTTCCATCAAGTCCCTCCTCGGAATGATGTTGTCTTGCATTTACCTCATCCCCCTGTGCAGGCTCCGGATACGCCCATTGCAGGAGTTCCTGGACGCGCGCTGGATCCAGACGACAGGCAGCTTCGAGGAGAGGATCACACTTGACGAGAGTTTCCGACGAGCGATCCGGTGGTGGGGCACCCGCGCGCATCTGACGGCGGGCATGGACTTCCAGACCCCCGGCCACCAGGAGACAGTGACCACGGATGCCTCCCTGGAAGGGTGGGGAGCGCACACCGAAAATCTGCACGCGAGAGGCCTTTGGCTCCCGACGGAGAAGTCCCTCCATATCAACGTCCTGGAGCTCCGTGCAGTATTTTGGGCCCTCAGGTCCTTCCTTCTGTCCCTCAAGGGCAAGGTGGTGAGGATCTTCACCGACAACACCATCACCATGTTCTACATCAGGAAACAGGGCGGAACCAGGTCCCCAGCCCTGTCCAGGGAGGCACAGGATCTGTGGCATTGGGCCGTCGCCCAAGGGATGTTTCTGGTGCCGTTTCATCTGGCAGGGATAAAAAGCACCATCGCCGACTCACTCAGCAGGGAGCTGCGCTTGTGCCACGAGTGGGAACTACGAAAGGATCTAGTGGACCGCCTCTTCCGACGGTGGGGCACACCCCAGATCGATCTGTTCGCGACGGCGACGAACTCCAAGTGCCGGAGGTTCGCCAGCAGGTTTCCCCAGCCGAGGAGCTTGGGCGATGCTTTCTTGTTCCCCTGGGAGGGCCTGTTTCTATACGCGTTCCCTCCATTGCCATTGCTGATCCGGCTCATCAACCAGCTCAAGAGGTCACGGTGCAGGATGATCCTCGTTGCACCTGTGTGGCCGAGGCAGATATGGTTCCCGGACCTTCTGGGCTTGTCAGCGTCCCCGTCAATCAAGCTGCCAGTGGACGCGGATCTTCTCTGCAGGGAAGGAGGCGCCATCCTCCATCACGACCCGAAGTCGCTGAACTTGCAGGCCTGGCTCCTGCAGCGCTAGAGTTTGGAGGATACGACATACCGGCCGACTGCAGAGAGGTTCTTGCAAAGGCCAGGGCGTCCTTAACTCTTAAATGCTACGGACACAAATGGAAGAGGTTCTCTGTCTGGTGCCACGCACAGAAGATTAACCCTCTACGGATTACGGCTCCCCAAGTACTGCCGTACCTACTGACACTGGCCAAGGCTGGACTGGCGCACGCGTCCATCAAGATTCATCTTGCTGCGATCTCCCGATACACCAGAACCACGGGGCGGACGTCCTTGTGGTCTCATCGTCTGGTGAAGGAGTTAATGAAGGGACTGTTCAGATCGTTCCCGCCGGTGAAGGCTCTGGCCCCGGCGTGGGAGCTGAACGTGGTGCTGACCAAGCTCATGGGACTTCCGTTCGAGCCTCTGCACTCGGTTCCGTTGAAGTTCTGGTCATGGAAAACAGCGTTTCTTGTGGCCATCACCTCCGCACGACGGGTGGGAGAGATCCAGGCCCTTTCCTGCAAGGCCCCGTACTTGACTTTTCACGACACGAGGGTAGTGCTCAGGACGCACCCCTCCTTCATGCCCAAGGTGCCGTCGGACTTCCACCTCAACGAACCCTGGTGTTGCCTGTTTTCTTCCTGTCGCCTTTGTCGCCGGCTGAAAGGACTTTGCACTCGCTGGATGTGGCTAGAGCGCTGAAGTTCTACGTGGACCGCACGAAGTGTTTTCGGAAGACGTCACAACTCTTTGTGAACTTTGGACCTGTCAATCAGGGGAAGGCTCTCTCGAAGGCTTCCATTTCCAGATGGCTCTCCGGCTGTATCATGTACTGTCATCGGTTGGCAAACCGACCGCTGCCTGGCCGTCCGAGAGCCCATTCCACCAGAGCGATCGCAGCTACCACGGCGTTCCTATCTGGTGTGCCCTTGCTGGACATCTGCAGGGCTGCTATGTGGAGGTCGACGCACACCTTCACGAAATTCTACTGCGTCGATCGGGATTCCAGGGAGGAGTCCAGGGTCGGCCAAGCAGTGCTGCGCAACCTGTTCGCCTAAGGTGAGCCTGGTGAGGAGGTAAGATTTGCTTAATGTTGAGTTTGATACAATGCTTAATGTTGAGCCTTTGCCACCTCCCGTGGTTGTGCATGTGTGTACTGCTATGTATTCTTTATTCATGAGCATGTGAATCCATGCCAGACCCCATGCTGGAGAAGGAACAAGTTACTTACCTGTAACTGTTGTTCTCCAGCATGGGTCTGGCATGGATTCACATGCGAACCCTCCCGCCTACCCCTCTGCGGCTCTTCACTTGGTCATACTGCCACTTCACGTGCTACCAAATCTGAAGATGGCTGCCAGAGGCGGGGCTTAGGTAGAGGGCAGTCATTGGCTGTGGTCAGTATGACGCAGAGATCAGTGATTGGTTACTACTGCGAAAGACAGATCAGAAACGAAACTGATACTGGTTTTTTCTTTACCGAGGATTCCCAGCCTGACGACGGGGAATATTCATGAGCATGTGAATCCATGCCAGACCCATGCTGGAGAACAGTTACAGGTAAGTAACTTGTTCCTTCCGTCTCCTGTCCCTTGGAAGGGACGCCCCATACAGTATGGAGGAAAGGGGACTGTGAACTAAGAGTATATTAGTCACTACGGTGAGTAACTTATAATTAACCGGGTCTCGGCCTTGGTCCGGAACCGCCAGAACAAGGCACCTTATGCAGTGACACAAACGCCTTGTGGATTGGAACAGAGAGGGACGCGAACAAGACCAGGGGAGGTTTCGAAATTACCCTGGGCTTGCCGGGCACCTGAGATGGGGCCCAACGCACCACCCCCACCAGGAAGGTACACGGCCTGGGGAAACAAGAGCCAGATCGTTATAGGCTGGGGTAACTGTGAATCGCGCATCCCCCCAACTGTCAAGAGAACACAGCCTGTCTATTGGGAAACTGGAAGCACCGACATGGGAGCCACAGAGGACCCCCACCAATAACACAGGGCTGCATCAGGGCCGAGGGATACATCCATTCCTGGCCCTAGTCAATGGGACAAACTGCAAGCTAGTCAGACACGGCATACGTAAGCAGAGGAAAGCGGGAACGGACACGGCAAAGATCAAAAGTGGTCTTGCCACACCCGGCCACACTGCAGAGTTATCGGAGCAAGGCTCCGACGTTGAGGCGTCTAGGGCAGGGAATAAGTTCCGTACAGCGTTTCAGGAGAGTACCAGGGAGGGACCCGGGAGACTTCATGAGTGAAAAGGACACCATGGAGGAGGGAGGCAACGCTCTGGCCCTTACCAGAGGGGATCTGAAGGAGATCTTCAAAGAAATCAAGGCGATCCGGATAGATATCGGGCATCTATGTGATCTCAAGGGAAGGGTGAACAAGCTTGATGACAAAATGGAAGGAATGGAAAACTACCATCTAGAGGTCGATATTCTGGACATGAAATATGAGGTGCGGTTAACAGACCTGGAGTCTAGAGAAGACGACGCACTGTTAAAACTGTGGACTTTTTGGACTAGTCAAACAAAATGGAAAACAGAATGTCGTTACAACCTGAAAATTCTTGGAATTACCGAACAGAGGGGAGAGACGGCTGCAGATATGGGGAGAAAGATCCAAGGTTTGATCAATTCCATTTTTGCGGAAGATGGAGGGGAAAAATGTCCAGCTGGAGAGCGCGCATAGAGATGGCGGTGGCGGAGGTAGGGACCCGAGGTCAATAGTGGTCCGCTTCCTAAAATGCAGGGAAAAGATGGAAGTCCTTGAGAAAACCAAATACCTGGGCAGCATCCACTTTTGGGGGAGGAGGGGGGCACAGTTAAAGTATTCCAGAACTTGTCCAGTCTCCCCCTGTCGCGACGCAGAGACTGCCGCCCTCTGACCCAATGGCTCACAGAGAAGGCATTAGATATCGGTGGTCCTTTCCCTTTGCCCTGACCTTCGAAAGAGGAGAGGTTGACTATAGGATTACAAGTGGCCAGGAGGCGCACCAGCTCCTATACGACTTTAAGGAGGAAACTTCCAGGGAAAGTCCCACTGGAGAGGTGGTTGATTCAGCAATGGAATCGAGCCACAAGGGTTTCCGTAGTGCCAAGAGAAGAATGCCAGGGTGCAGGAAATATATGAAGTTCAATACACCCCCGGCGGGGAAATAGGACTGGGGCACCAGCTGACGTCCATGGGCAGATGTTAACGTAGGCCCAAAGGGGCCCCTTAGCGCTCAGGGAGATCATATGAGAGACGGTGGGCGAAGCACTGACAACCCCCGATGGCTGATCACAAGTTGGGTGTCGCGAAAGTTGGACCTGGATCCTGGGGGAGAGTGACCCAGGTAGTGGGGAAAGAAGGGGGGGTCGAAGGCGGTAGGGGAGGGCAGGCTGCACACAGAACTTATTAGTGACTACATGGGAAGGCACACGAGCCCAAGGAGAGTTCAGAGGGATCGAAGGGGGGGGGCGCAACAGTCTGGGGGGAAGTTGACTCACAGGGTATCTCTGGAGCTACAGTGATCAAACGAGTTGATTAATACTCGGAATGGCACACATTGACGCAGGGACTCGGGCCGGGGTACTTAGGATGGGGACCCTGAACATTAAGGGCTTGAACTCACCCACAAAGCAATCGTTGCTGGGAAGGGAGCTCCATAATGGGGCCCTTACGTTCAGATGGCGTAGGAAACAAGGTTGATTTGAGGGGACGAAAGGTGCATCCCCGGGGGAAAACGTTGGGAAGATATTTTGGGTGTCGGGCCCACCAAGAAAGGGAAGAGTGAGCATCCTTATTAGTCAGAGAATTTGGATAGAGGACCTGAAGGAGGGTAGATGGGAGGGCCGTCAAGGTCTCGGGACGATAGAGGGAGTCTGGGTGACCTTTACCACAATACATTGTCCAAACATGGGACAGTCCCAATTTCTGGTGGAGACTATGAGAGAGATACTTACCCGAACGTTGAGACTCCTCCTCTTATTGGGGGGGGGGGGGGGGGACTTCAATATGTGGGCAGATCGATCCATGGACCCCAGTGAGGGCAAGGGCTGTGTGGGGGTTGATGACACATGTGGAAGGGAACCTTCTAGGGTACATGACCGGTCAGGGATTAGTGGACATATGGAGGGAATTGCACCCGACCACAAGTGGTTATACCTTTTACTCCCCCGTCCACGGGTCTAGGAAACGGATAGGCTACTGGTTTGTGCACTAACAATATGCCCCGAGGGTAGCTTCCAGCGAGATTGCCCCCATATGTTGGTTAGACCATGACATAGTAGAAGTGGGGCTAGTGTTGACCGGCCAGAGATTCGTTATGGCAGTGCAATGATATGTTGCTAAAGGAGGTGGCCTTTAACGAAGAAATGTGGGGGGCCATAGAGGAATACTTTATCCTCGATGACACAGGTGAGGTGGACTTGGACGGTCAGGGAGGCGGCTAAACCCACCTGTAGAGGTCTCATGATGAGGGAGGGCGCTGCTAAGAGGTTTTGAATCCTCCAGATGGAAAAGTTACGAGGGGATATACGTGGGCTGGAAGCTGGAGAAACGGGTGGCGGCAAGGACAAAGACAAACTGAGAATGCCGAGGGGGGAAAAAAGGTGTGAATTGGGGGAGCTATAAGTGGGGAAGGTGGTCTCCGGTCTACAGTTCCTCAAACAAAGGTATTACGAGAGGGGGGACATGGCTGATGCCCTACTGGCATCGAGACTGCGGGGGGGGGGGGGGGGCTGACAGTTGGGTGTCTGAAATTGCAGACCCAATGGGTCAGTCGCGCTCCACGACAGGGGAAATCTCCCAGGAATTTGCCACATTCTATGAACAATTGTATAAAATGGAGAGGGAGGCGGGGATGGAGGATCTGGATAGGTATCTGAGAGAGGTGTCCTTCCCAGTCCTTCAGGACGATGAGGTCACAACTCTGGAAAGGACGGTCTCGCAGGAGGATGGCTTTAGATCCATTAGCGGGCAGAAGCTGGGGAAGGCCCCAGGGGATGACGGGTACACGGCAGGATTTTATAAGGCATTCTCAGGCAGATTGGCCCAACACCTTGCCAAGTTGGTTAACATCTTGGACACAGGGAAGGCCCCCTCATTTAGCAGAGCTGCAATTACGGTTATCACTAAGGAGTGAAGGGATCTCAAAAAGTCTAAGTCCTACTGTCTAATTTCCCTTCTGAATGTTGATGCAAAGATCTTTACTTGGATCTTGGCCACCACACAAAATTGGTTCACTCCGATCAGGTGAGGTTCATCCAGGGAAGACTGGACGGACACAGTGCGCAAAATGCTGCACCTGATGGAGGCGGCGGCGAAAAGGGAGTGCAACAAGCCCTGGATGCCGAGAAGCCCTTTAACTGGGTTGATAGGAGCTTTCTCTGAGGTATTGCAGAAATATGGGCTGGGAGATCGATTTCGGAAAGGGAAACAGGCTTTGTATACAACCCCAGTAGCTCGGGTAGTGGTCAATAGTAGATTATTGAGGCCAATCAACTTGATGAGGGGGTACAAGTTAGAGCTGCCCGTTTTCACCACTCATGTTTGTGCTTATGATGGAGGTCCTTGCGGAGCGACTCAGAAGGGCCCCCCCAGGTAGAGGAGATTAGGGTTGGGGGATCGTGAATTCAGAGTTGCTCTGTATCCGGATAACATCCTGTTACACTTGGTGAATCCATTGAGTTCAACCCCAGCGGCCCTAGAAAGAGAGGAATATGGGTCCTTCTCGGGTTTCAAGGTAAACAAAGAAAAGTCACTGGTTTTCCCATTCACAGAGATGACCAAAAGAATCTGGAGGCCCTTCGGCCCCTGGGGTTGGCGATCCAAGCTGACGGTATAAATTACCTGGGAGTCACCATTGTTAGGCCAATAGAAGACCTGGGTGAGGCTAATTATCTTCCACTCTTTAATACATTCTTTAATTAAATGGTAGTATGGTGGAAGGGACACATCTCATGAATGGGGAGGCTCAATGCCCTAAAAATGAACCTCCTCCCAAGGATTCTATACTTGTTTCAGGTGTTGCCAGTTAGGGCCCGGGAGACCCTATTGAGGGAAGCTAAAGCCCAAATGCTGTGGTTCCTGTGGCAGAACCAGAAACCAAGGGTAGGATATGACACACTGATGCTCACGAAAGACAGGGGGGGTGGGGGCTTCCAGACTTGAGATTGTACTATATAGCAGCCCAGCTCAGAGTGATGGTCCCCAACCTGAGGCAAGACCCGGAGAAACAATGGGTTTACCTGGAACATTGCCATATGCACCCAGCGACAATCGGGGAATGGCTCTGGGTTCCTAGGAGACAACTGCCGAAGAGAATCAGAGACCACCCGTTCATAGGGGTTTACTGGGAAGTTTTGTAGGGGGGTTCTAGGTTGCAAGAAATCACCTCATGGCCCTCCCCTATGAGTCACATTTGCCCCCCCACCCGCCCCCTCCTCCAACACCTCCCTCCGCTCCGTCCCTTTCCAGAGCAGGATGAGATAGCTGACCCAGGAAGGTACCAGACATGGTTTGAGGCGGGACTCTCCAGGGTGGGACAACTTTGGGTGCATGGGAAATGTATATGGCTGTAAGAGCTAGAAGCCGGTTTGACTATTGGGAGGTTACCGGTGTTCCTGTACCTCCGGCTGAAAGGAGTTTTCAATGCTGAGAAATGGATCGATAAGATCCAGAGGGACCTCACTCCTGTAGAGAAGGTAATCTACTCGACGGGCACACAGAGATGAGGGGCCTCATTTTGCGGCTCTATAGAGCCTTGCTAGAGACTGCTAGGAATGCAGTGATGGGTCTCAGCAATAGATGGGAACGGGACTTAGCTATGGAGTTGGACCAAAACCTTTTGCAGCTAATGTGCAGGCACGTCTTTAAAGCATCAATACCATGTCAATATAAACTCCTCTGCCTGAAGCTACTGCACTCCTGGCAATATGATCTGATGAAGTTATCCAAGATGTTTCCAACGGTGAATCGCCAATGCTGGCATGGTTGTGGGGTTAGGGCTGATTATTGGCACATGTGGTGGAGTTGCCCGAAGGTCCTGATGTATTGCACTGAGGTCTTGGGGTGGATTAAAGATGCAGGAAGGGGAGACTGGGAGTGTGAACCAATGTTAATACTTTTTGGACTAGTCAAACACAAGGGACAATGGCACGCCCTGCCCTCTATGGCCCACTTTCTTCTATTGGCAGCGAGAGCATGTTGTGCAAGATATTAGAAGAGAAGGGACCTCCCGAGGGTGAAGGAATGGTCAGACACAGCAAGGGACATCTACCTCACAGCAGCAGCAATTCATGGAGGTAGTGCAAACCTGGAAGGGGAATGGCTGTAATTTTCCAGAAGATTTGGATGAGGTGACTTGGATGGGCCCATGATAGTCCGGCCCGGCCCCGGGAGAGACTGGAGTAGTTAAACGAGTACAATTAAGAAATTCAGAAGACTGTTGCTTGACCGCTACCCGCCTGAGTTGCTTAGTGGATTTGCACCCTAAAGGTTACATTTCAGTTGGGATGTCCCCCGGACAGGGGGCTGGGGATTGTGCAACAAGAATAAACTGAAGTTCCTGAGGGTGAGCCACTAGAAAGAGGCCATGTGCCCTACAGTTGATTTATACATCTTGAATGTTTACTTAAAAATAATAAAATTCAATTTACAAAAAAAAGGCTTCACACGCTAAAGCAGGAATTTCTCACTGTTTTTTAAATGGGAGCCGTGGAACGGGTCCCTCGCTCCCAGTGAAACCTGGACATTTATACGCAGTACTTTGTCAAAAAAAATAATCAGGTGGTTGGAGAACAATATTAGACCTCTGCTATCTAAACAAGCTTCTTTGCTTAACAGTCCTTTCGGATGGTTACATTGCAACACATCCCCAGTCAACTTGCCAAAGAGGATTGCATGTCCCTGGATTTAGAGGACACTTATTTCCACATCTCCATCCACCACTGCCATCAGAAGTGCCTTTGCTTCACAGTGTCAGGCCTGCATTACTTTCAAGGTCCTTCCCTTGGACCTCAAGCCTGGCCAGAAGGTGTTCACAAAATGCCTGGCCCCAGCTGCTGCACACTTCAAGAAGTCGGGCCTCCACGTTCACCCATATTTGGACTGGTTAGTCAGGTCCCCAATCCTCCGCCTTTCCCGCAAGCATACAGATGCCATGATGGGCCTTTCCTCCTTAGGCTTGTCAATCAACTACGACAAATACTTCACAAATCACTTCCCCCAAATGCTATTTCTGGGAGCATGATGTGAGTGGTCAGAAATAAAAGCCGGTCACACAGTTGTCATGTTTTTGGCTAAAGATTTTATTTAAATGAAAATGGGTTGGGGAAAATACCCCTCTCCTCATATGGTGAAGAGGAGTTTCCCTTCCTAAAAACCAAAAACGTAGCATCTGACCGTCAGGTTGTCAATAACTGAAAAGCCGCCACTGGGTCCAAAACGTCCTATTCTCTGGTGCTCACACTACAAACAAAATAAAGTGTGCCAGGAAATGTCTTCAACCTGATATTGGCAAAAAGTATTCACAACTAAACATTAGAATAACACCAACAAAAATGTTCTCCAAGGTGAAAGACCTTGGATCCAGAGGGTGGTTCCCTTCCCCTGGATTCTGAGATGGATGGCAATTTCTTTTATCATTATTTCCTTTTGTGTCTCTCCTGGATTCACAATGTTCCCATTAGGCAACAAGTTCTGCAACAGTCTTTCTTTAACATGTGTCTATTTTTTGGTCTAGCAAACACGGTTTCCTGTTTTAGTATTTCTTGTAGCTTAGCAACTCTCCTGGTGCACACATCTGCCAGGACTGTTGTGCAATTCCAACTGCATATTGTACTCCCCTGCCCGGACTCCTCTTGTGGGTTCACTTGCCTGGTATCATTTCCTTGCCAGAACTTCTTGTACATGTTTAAGGGAAAACCAAACTTACCGACACTTCAGTTGTAACCTCATCAATTGGCTCAAATCTAATGATATCTAAAGCCACCCTGACTTGAAAGAGAAGGCTACCCAACTTCTCTTCATTATCAGCTCCCCCCGACATCCTCTCCATCCTACCCACCCACTGCACTATAACCTTTATTTTATCTTGTGGTAGCCCAATGCGCAATTTGTAAATGCTGTAAACCTACTGTGATGCACTCTTTTTGATTATGTATATTCCTTATGTAATAATTATGCAATCTGTAAATAATGTAAATTCCTGTGACATGTTCTGTAACTTTTAAGCCTAAAATATCCATGTCTCCGTGCCCTGATATCTCCGGGTCTGGCGCACACTACAAATAAAGAAACAAACGAACAAACCTGTTGCAGTTCCTCTGTCACCAAAACTGCATATACTGCTTTTGGCTCGGTATATCTTTCTGCAGTAAGGGTTGTTTAAGCTTTGTCCCACACTTGCATCTCATGCATCCATATCTTATTGAGGTTCGAATCTGTACTTTGCCTTTTCTGCATTAAAACAAGCTTCTTCTATTTTCTGAATTAGCAATGTCATTACATTCACATTCCGTTGGTGCAGTTGCCGGAATGCCCCGGGTACCTAACTTGCTTCGGGTTGACGCACCGGTTCTCTCCAGCATCTCCGGTCCTGCTTGCATTTCAGCGAGGTGGCTGTGCCGCTCGATTCCCACTCTGGATCCTGCAGACATCCTTCCAGCCTCCTTCGCTGCTCCACAGTCGCACGCCTGCTTCCTTTCAGGTCCCGGTCAGAAGAACGTTGCCTCCTCGAGCTGCTGCATGCCCAGGAACTCTTCCGCTCCCAGTGTCTCCATGGCTCGTCCTGCTTGTGTACTGCGTTTCTCCTTGTGCTGCTGCATAGGAGTCAATTTCTTCTCCTACACTGCCACCCTCAGTAGTGTGGTTGCCATCTTTAAAAGTCCTGCGCACAGGTGATTTGGGAAAACGAGTCTGCATATTGATCTTCAAGTTCCTATTACTTTGAACCAACTCCTTAATCTTCCTTGTCTCTGTACTGTAGTGATTATGGGGGTTGGAGTCCATGGATGTCATAGGACATAGCATTTTGGTCCTTTTTCTCAGTGGTTTTATGAGAGAACACTTTCACATAAAGGTATATCAGAAGCAAAAAGGGTTTTAATGGTGCTGTGTGTTTTAGGTCATCAATGGGTATTTGACCTAAAGAATATGGGGAAGAGATTCCTTTACTTCCTCTACAAGGGGAATCAAAGGTTGACAATAGGTCATTAGAGTTTGGGGAATTAGAGGGTCTTCATCATGGGAAAGAGGGATACTGCGTCTCGTCCAATGAAGTCATGACATCTCCCCAGTAGTTGTCTGCTCCCATGTGATCCTCCCTCATATAGCCGCCCCCCGGGTCAGGATCAGGTAGTGGTTTCCAGGCCCTGGCAACATGGGAGAGGAGGTCACCGCCGGGGAATCAGTTTGAATTCATCACATTGACTGGACACCATCTTCTCCATCGCTCCCCGTCAGCCGACAGGGTAAAGACCATTTTATCCAAGGTCCCCATGTTGTCACAGCAGCAATTCTCCTCAGTACGGACACTGAGGTTCTCTTGTATTCCACTAATACAGCATTATCTGCTTCTCATGCAAAATATCCCGGAGTTCTTGGATGCCTGCAAGTAACAACTCTTTGTTGGGATGACATCACCTATCTTAGGAGGAAGCTACGTCATCTCCACTCGTCAAGTGTCATTGACCACAGACTCGTCCATAGAAGGTTGGGGAGCCCACAAGTCTTCACGTTAGGGGCCTCTGGTTGTTTGAGGAAAAGTCCCTGCACATAAACCTCCAGGAACTGAGCACGGTCTTTTGGGCTCTTACGTCCTTCTTGCCTCACTTGCATGGGAAGGTGGTTTGTGTGTTGAGGCAACAGAACCACAATTTTCTTAATTCAGAAGCAGGGTGGCACCAGATAACCTGCCCTGTCCGCCGGAGCATAATCACTCTGGAAGTGGGCCATCTCTCATGAAGTGTCCCTTTCTGTTTCACTTGCCCAGGTATCCACAACTCTGTGGCGATTCCCCCAGCAGCGAACTCCATTCCTGCTACAAGTGAGTACTCCTCCACAATCAAGTTCTACTCCCATTTCAGTTGTGGAGGACACCGGGTATGGACCACTTCGCCACCAAAGACAATTTGAAGTGCCTTGCCTCTGCAAGCAGGTTCCGCCAACCAGACAGCCTAGAGGACGCCTTCTCGTGTCTGTGGACGGACAAGTTCCTTTGCGCCTCTCCCCCATTCCCCCATTCCTGCTCATACAGAGAGAATAACACTCTGCCAAACGGCAGCAGTGCAGATTGATTCTTGTGCCCCCAGCTTTGCACAGAGAATTGTGGTTCTCAGACCTCCTTGCTCTCTGTGGCCCCTCCCATCAAGCTTCCGCCAGTGTTCAACCTACTTTCTAGGAAGAAGAGCGACCCTTCATCACAACCCGGACTCACTCAACCCGACAGCCTGGCTCCTTCCTAACTAGAGTTCAGTCATACTGAAATGCACCAGAACTACATAGACAGAAGATTCGAACACTGTTTACCATCACCTGGGGTGGATGCTCGCACTTCCAGTAGCAACAAATGCTGCCAGTCTTTCCCTCCTTTGCACATGGCGGCCTTGCCCACGCCTCTACTGGGTTCTCTTGGTGGTGATTTCTCACTTCATGAGCACTCCAGCTACCACTTCATTATGGTCTCATCTCAAGGCATTTCTTAAGGCCCTATTCCATGTGTGCATGCTGGCTCCTACTTGGAGCTAAATGTTATGCTGAACAAATTGCTGCTGCTTGAGCCCGCGTTAAGCTGCTGCGACAGGGATTTGGTAATTTACTTAGTTCCAAAGCCATTTTTTGTAACCGCGTCGGTGTGTGTGTTTTGCCAAACACCAAAGGAAACCAGCATTGGAAACCAACTTTAGATGATTGAAAACCAGAATCAATTTAGTGGCTGCATGAAGCTCGGTTTTAAGAAGAAGCCCCAGATCATTTTGTGACCGAAAATGCTCTGGTTTGTGGATCAGTTTCAACAGTTCACAGTGGAATCTGTGTGCCATGAATAACACATACAGACCAGCATTTGCTGTATTGAATAGGGAGAGCTACTAAGAGTCCCCATGGTAGCCTTTTGAAAAGAGAAGGATCTACTTGTGCCAGATATACATTTCACTTTCATCATGGGAAGTCACCTATCATCTGTCCTGATGAAGGCCTAGCCAAAATGGAGGGGTGGTGAAGATGGAACCCCCCCCCCCCCCCCCCCCCCCCCCCCCCCCCCCCTATGAGAGTCCAAAGCACATGTCTGTCGACACTGTTTCGTTTGTATAGTACACAATGCATCAAAGAAAATACATTCAAGTCTGAGACGGAACACATGAATTTTGAGTTTAGATTGTCATGGTTTTGACACGGTTATTTGCCCATAAGAAAACATTGAAATAGGATATGAACATTGTAACTGGCCAGAGGAAAGACATTGTGGCGACAAGTCCAGGCTGATGTCTGTGGATTAAGAAAAGTGAATTTGTTTAATATATTAATGCTGCTTTGAGCTTTTTTGAGTTACTTGTACTAACCCCGTCACTTTTTGGGGGGGGGGGAATTATCCACCGAGGGTGGATTTGAGACTGATATTTAGTTGCTAAATAGTTTTAATATTTCTTTAAATGAAAAAACATGTATGTGTACAGTAAACCATTGAGCACAGAAATGTTCCTGCAGGAAGACATGTTTTTGAATGGAGCGTGATTAAGTGAGAATGATGTTGATGGATGTTGGTTCACAGTCATAAGAAACGCATGCGTCTCCCACAGGTGTTCTTCTTTTCTAGATTTCCTTCCGGTAGAGGGAGACACTAGTCTAAGAACCACATTTTTTAGGTCAACAAATGAATGTGCCATCTTTTCGAGCATTTACATAATGCCAACATTACGTTCATTAGATGGAAAACCGTTTTCTTGGTTGTTATCACTTAAGCCCGAAAGGAGGGGGCGGGGGGAAATCCAGGCTCTGTCCTTCAAAGCTCACCATCTGGCTTTCCAGAAAGCAAATGTCCTTTTGAGGACAAACCATGTAATACTGGTGTTATTTGGCTCTTCTTCCATGCTTGCTGAGCGCACCCTCTACACTCTTGACGTCATGCGAGTGCCCAAGTACTATGTTGCTTGTATCAAGCCATTCCGGAAGTCCTCCCAACTTTTGGCTCCACTGCTAGCAGCAAAGATCTGTCTAGATTTTCCATCTCCCGATTGCTTTAATTTTGCCACTGACTTTCTAGCAAGCCGATTCCAGGGTACCCTTGGGCACATTCCACAAGGGCTGCTGTGTCTACTGCTGCTTTTCTCTCCAGTGTTCCCCTGGCGGACAACTGCAGGGTGACTATGTGCAGGTCGGTTCATACCTTTACAAACCCATATTCAGTCTCATATCTCAAACTGGATTGGGACCCCCAATTCCATTTCACAACACGCCATGTAGTGGTAGATGACAGAGGCATCCTCTGTGTCGAGCATTTTATAGCATTGGGAGACTTTTACTGACTGCTCCTTCCACCACTAATACTCCTAGAGCTATAGGCTCCTGGCGGCTACAGCTCTCACCCCCTTATTTGTTATCCAGTCTCTCGATTACACATCCTCAGATAGCTCCTTCTCAGATAGCTGAAACATTTCTTTACACTGAATACATGTGAGGACCATCACTGTTACATAGTTTCTCCAAAGTTAGAGGTTCACACATTTGCCATAACCGGCTTTAATAATTCCTGGTGTAAAGTCTGGTTCAACGCTATTGGTGAGTTTGGGACCCAGCCCCGGCCAAACTTTAAATCAGCTGCATCCTCTCTCCCAGTATTGTATTGTGCAATGGGTTGTGGACTAGAGGGACCCTCCCCTCAATCTCTTGTTAAGGGACACAAATGGTAAATGTGACGTAGATATACAACACTCACCCTGTTCCAGCTCCTGCTATATCTTGGATTCCCTCAGCCAGACCAGCATATGACTGATTTGTGCTGCTAAGAGAGCGGTATTTGTCAGACACCCAGCCCCCCTGAATGGTCGCTCTAAGCAGCACCTTTCGTGGCACTGGTGGAAGCTTCTTGGCCGAGATATACTTAAATGTTGACCCTTGTATCCGTCTCTTCTCTCCGAGAGCTTTTGGTATTGTCAATGCCTGGAAAACATTCAAGGTTTTGGGACCAGTGCCATTTTGACTGCAGCTATTCTCCCCAGCCACGATATCTCTTGGAAGGACCACATTTCCAGTAAGCCACAAGCCTTTGCCCACAGTGCTGGGATATTTCCCTGGTATATGTCCCTGTATGTGCGTGTAATTCGAACCCCCAAGTATTCTATTGATGAATTTGCCACCTGCAACGGGCATTTAACTCATGCCCTATGAATACATTGCTGCAACTCTGAGATTTTGTGCCATTGATGTAGCCATGTTAATTTTGAAGCCTGACAGACCCTCCAAGTGCATGTGTGACTATTGGGGCAGGGATTGAAGACTCTGCCTCTTCTAAAAATACCATCATGCCATAAGTATACAATGCTAGTTTATGAACTGTCTCGAATCACGACCTCCTTAATTCCAACATCCAAGCAAATGGCTCTAGCCAACGGCTCCATGGCGAGGGCCAAAATCAAGGGTACCTTCACCAAGTTTTACTGCATTGACAGGGAATCAACAGAGGAGTCCAGAGTTGGAAACAGTCCTACAACATCTTCTCACCTAAAGGGGAGCCATATCCTCCTCCGGTTTGCCTAATATGTAGAGTTATATGTTTGTGTACTGCTATGTATTATATTCTAACAGCATGTGAATCTATGAAATTTCCAATGCTGGAGAAGGAATAAGTGACTTAACTGTAACTCCTGTTTTCCGGCATTTGTATCTTTGATAGATTCACATGCAACCCTCCCTCCTACTCCACATGTGGCTCACTTTTAGCACTGTTATGTGCGTTATACAATTCTGAAAATGGCCTCCAGGGTTGGCGCAATGAGTGGCACTGGCTTTTGGCTTAAAGGTAAATGACCCAAAACAACACAGAGAACTCTAAAGTGACTGCACTTTATTTCCAAATGAAACTGCTTTAATATTACTGTGGATTTCCAGCCTGACTGGGAATATTCAAACAGCATGCTAATCTCCTCCATATGACCCACCCTCAGTCCCCTGTAAATCGGTAAGTTAGTAGTAGCAGATGAGCAGCCGAGGATTGACGAGCGGTGCTGGTGGGAGGTTCAGTGTGGGCAGGCACACACATTTTATGGCGAAGTTGGCTTTTTTGTAGTGCCAAAGGTACAGGTCCCATCCCCCTGGGCCAGGCTCCCATCAGTAGGGAGGAAAGGGGACTATGCACTAGGAGTACAGTAATCACTACTGTGAGTAACTTTTTTATTTTTCGCTATTGGGTGGCGCTGTAAGTGCTACGTTTAAAGCCGATACTATTGTCATTAAAATAAGAACTTTATCATAAGAGCTTCAAATAGGGGCTTTGAATGTAGGTTTGTAATGCTTTTCAGTGCAGATGACCTATTAGGGTGTATTTATTTAGTTTGGCTGTGTCCCACCCATTTAACGCTCCTTTCTAAGTGAAATCTATAGGATTTTCTCCCATTCCCCCTTCATCCACACACCTTTTGGCACTCTTTGGCTGAATTTGTACAGTGAATTTGTCAGCCAGATTTACTTCCAAAATGGCAGCCGCCATCTGTTAATGTTATTTAAGTTATTTGACTTGATTGTTGCTTTAAAATATATTGACTGCCGCTTTCAAGTTTTGTTACACATTTTAGAGTATCTTTTATTACAATAAACAAGGTACTGTAATATTTTTGTTTTGGTTTAAAATGTTTTTGAAAATGTACTTCGAGGGGATTGGGTCCTCCGACGTATTCCATATCTATGACATGTAATCACCACAGCTGTGCTGCTTCGGAAACTTTTCGGCTCCTGCGTCGATGACGTCGATGCGCCGTCGTCGAGGACCTCCTCCGACGTCATCCGATGTGATAAGTAGGACGCACGACGCCCATAGCCTCAGTTCCGTTTTTTCCGCGAACGTGTTGCTTCGTGTTTCTCGGTTTAAACGCCTCGACTCTTTGGAGTTCTGTTCTTCTCGGTTCTTCGAACCTGTTCGTTTGTGAAAATCCTTCTGAAGATGTCTACTTCGTCTTCGACCCCGCGTCCGGGTTTCAAGAAGTGTGGGGAGTGTGGGTCCAAGATGTCGGTGACGGACTCGCACGACGCCTGCCTCTGGTGCCTCGGGGAGGCCCACGACACGGATGATTGTATCGACTGCCAGTCGCTCACGTCCAAAGCCTTACGCGAACGTAAGAAGAAGTTGTCGGTAGGTCGGGTGTCCAAGCCCCGGAAGTCGAAGTCTGCGGGGCTTTCGACGGATGATTTGAGGGGTGACTCTCCGTGTCATCGTCGGAAGTCTCGTGGGTCTCCTTCTAGGAGTCGGTCTCGCCACTCCTCAGCCTCTTCGAGGCATTCTCGGAAGCGCCGACACCGGTCGTCTTCCAGGTCCTCTTCGGAGGGCTCTGCCCGGCACGTCGCTTACCCCTCCAGCCGTGCGACGCCGGAGGAATGGGCTTCCTTCGGGAAGAAGATGCTGGCGATTCTTGAGTCGCAGGGTACTCAGCCGTCCGCGCCCCCGAGTGGGGTCGGTCGTGTGGGGTCGAGAGACACCGCTCGCAAGAGTGGTCGGCACGAGTCACGGGAAGGGGACTCGTTCTAGACATACCCGTTCGAGACCGTGTGCGCCTGTGACGTCTTCGAAGAAGGCATCGACGTCTGTGGCGTCGACAGGCTTTCTCGAGGCTCTGGCTCCGAGGAAGTCGTCGATGCCGTCGACGCTCAGGTCGTCGAGGGACACGCTCGGGCCTCCGGCCTCTCTGGCTGTGTCGACGCCGCCGATTCTGGAGGTGCTGCATCTGACGTTGACGCCGATTTCCTCGACGCCGATCCTCTCGGCGCCGATGCCGGTTCTCTCGACGCTGGCGCCGATTCGCTCGACGCCATCGACGCCTTTCGTGTCGGAGGTACCCCGGTGCACGGGTGGACCCCCTAGGAAGGCTCTGGTTAAGAGCAAGCACTCTCGAGTGCCTTCTTTTCGCCACCTGGACTATATTTCAGAGGCGGATGAGGACTCTGATGGCCTGGTTCCTAGTCAGGTTCCGGATGAAATTGTCTCGGGCCATAGTCAGTTTGACGAGTTGAGACAGTCACTGCATGATGCCAGTGGACTGGACACCTCTCCGGAGGTGGAGTTTTGTAGGCCTGAGCCTGGCTCTCATGCTGATTCCTCGTACCGGCGCCTTATGGCTCGGGTTTCTGAGTACTTGGGATGGTCTGCTCTCCCAGGGGAATTTGTGCAGGATGATCTGACAGACATCCTTGATGTTGGTCCCCCAACTGACCCGGTTCTGCCGTTCCATATGGCTTTACAGAGAAGGGTGGCTGCGGCTTGGACTGCTCCGGAGAGTCTCCCGGCGGTGGGCAGATCCTTGTCGCGGAAATACCGTCCAGCCAGTGGCGACCCCTGCTACTTGACCAGGCACCCCACTCCGGAGAGTTTGGTGGTGCAGGCGGCCACGGCCCCGGCGAAGCAGGCGTCGTACCCTACCATCCCTCCTGATGGGGACGACAAACGTTTTGATGGCTGGGCGAAGAAAGTGTTTTCTTCTGGTGGTATGGCGCTTCAGGCGGCCAACTCCATTTGTGCCTTGTCGCGTTTCACGCACACTCTGTGGAACTGTGTTGCGTTAGCGGCTGAACATATTCCCGAAGGGGACGAACGGGATGGTTTCCTTGCTATGCTCCAGCATGGTAAGGATGCCATGTGCGAGTCCGTTCAGTCGGGTTTGGACTTAGCTGAATGCGTCAGTAGGTCCATGGCGGCGAGCACCGTGATGCGCAGGTTTGCGTGGTTGCGGAAGTCGGGGTTTGCTCCTGATGTGCAGCCCCAGCTCCTCAACATGCCCTTTGACGGTGAACACCTTTTTGGCAGCAAGGCTGACGAGAGCCTTGAGAGGTTGCAGACCTCAAAAGCTGCAGCGAAGTCGTTGGGCGCTGCAGTTCGCCAACCTCCGCCTTTTCGTCCTAGGGGACAGCAGTGGAGGGGTGGTTCCTTTCGCTATTACTCATCCTTCAGTAAAGCGAGAGGAGCTGGCAGTCAAAGAGGCCAACGCAGGAGTACCAGAGGTGGACGACAGGGTACCCGTGGTGCCAAGGCCGCTCGGGCAGTTGCCTCTTTGCCCTCAGGTAACGCTGCAGCCGCTCCCACTCAGTCGTGAGGCCATGTCCCATGGTTCGCCGGTTGGGGGAAGGCTGGCGCAGCATCTTGTAGAGTGGCAAGCCATTACTTCAGATGTGTGGGTTCTGGAGATCATAACCCACGGCTGTCTTCCCTTTCGGCACAGGCCTCGCGACAATCCACCGGGGAACCTCTCTTTGCAGGGTCCGGATCCGCTCCTGGCACAGGAAATTCAAGCCATGCTGGAGAAAGGCGCCATAGAACTGGTGCCTGTAGCGGAGAGGAACAAGGGATGGTATTCCCCTTATTTTTTGGTTTCGAAGAAAGACGGGGGATTGAGACCCATCATGGACTTGCGCGGTTTGAACAAACTCCTCAGGAAGGACAAGTTCAAGATGGTTACTCTCTCTCAAGTCCTCCAGGCCCTTCAGCTTCAGGACTGGTTGGTGTCACTCGACCTCAAGGATGCTTACTTCCATGTGCCGATCCATCCCAAGCACAGGAAGTACCTGAGGTTCACGGTTGGCGACTTGCACTTTCAGTTTCGGGTCCTGCCGTTCGGATTGACCTCCGCCTCGAGGGTTTTCACCAAGCTCATGGTGGTGGTGGCAGCGCATCTCAGGCAAGGGGGGATTCACGTCTACCCCTACCTGGACGATTGGTTGATCAGGGGGGGCTCTCCCGAGCAAGTCCTGGATCATCTGTCGGTCACCTGTCGCTCCCTTCACAGGCTGGGCTTCTCCCTCAATTTAAAGAAGTCCCATTTGACGCCGACACAGCGGCTCCAGTACATCGGAGCAGTGCTCGACACTTCCCTGGGGCTGTGTTTTCCTCCCCAGGTGAGGGCTCTTCACATTCAGCAGATGGTGCACAAGTTTCAGCATGCCCAGACGCTCCCAGCGTTAGAGTTCTTGAGGTTGCTCGGCCTCATGGCATCCTGCATTCTTCTGGTGCCAGAGGCTCGCCTGCGGATGAGATCTTTGCAGTGGGCACTCAAGACGCAATGGTCGCAGTCCTCCGGCAGGATGTCGGACTCGATTCAGGTGCCGTCCTCGGTCGCCCGGGACCTTCTGTGGTGGGCCGTCGAAGGCAACTTGATGAGGGGGGCTCCATTTTGGCTTCCCTGGCCGGAGGTGACGATCGTGTCGGATGCATCCCTCACGGGATGGGGAGCTCATGCCAACGGGCTGACAGTCAGCGGTCGTTGGTCTCCGTCGGAGTCCAGACTCCATATCAATCTGTTGGAGCTGAGGGCCGTCAGGCTAGCCCTAAAGGCTTTTCTGCCATCTGTGCGAGGGAAGAATGTCCTGATCCTGACGGACAACACAGTGGCCATGCACTACCTCAACAAAAAGGGGGGGGCAGGGTCACTTCCTCTGTGCAGGGAGGCGATGCAGCTCGAGTTCTGGGCCATCCAGCAGGAAGTTTCGATCTCGGCAGTTCATCTGGCCGGAGCCGAAAATGTGACGGCGGACGCTCTGAGCAGGCAGAGCGCGATCTCTCACGAGTGGGAGTTGGCTCAGGAGATTCTCCTGGAGATCTTCGCCCTTTGGGGGACCCCTCAAGTGGATCTCTTCGCCTCCAGTGTCAACCGGAAGTGCGAAAGGTTTTGCTCGCGGGAATTTCCTCCAAAAGGAGCCTTAGGAGACTCGTTCGTGGTGGAGTGGTCCTTCCCGCTGCTGTACGCGTTTCCTCCAGTCCCCGTCATCCCGCAAGTGCTGCGGAGGTTACGGAAGTTCGGTTCCCGGATGATCCTCATTGCTCCGGCGTGGGCTCGGAGGACGTGGTACCCGGACCTTCTCGACTTGTCCATCTGCCCTCCACGTCGTCTTCCCTACCGAGACGATCTGCTCTCACGGGAGGGGGGTCAGGTTCTCCATCCAGAGGTCAGATCCCTCAACCTTCACGCTTGGCTTCTGAAAGGTTGAGGTATAAGGATAAGGACCTCCCTGAGGACGTGATGGAGGTGTTGCTTTCGGCACGAAGGCCAGCAACAAAGTCTCTGTACCGGTGCCGTTGGCGTAAGTTCTGCGACTGGTGCAGAGTTCAGAATGTGGATCCTTTTGCATGTGACATCCCCATGGTTCTGTCCTTTTTACTTTCTTTGGCCCACAGGGGCTTGCAAGTGGGTACCGTTAAGGGTTACCTGGCAGCGCTGTCCATCTTTAAGCGCTCGTCTGAAGAGTGTTCTTACTTTAAAATCCCTTTGATTTCACAGTTCCTGAAAGGGCTTGCTAATGTGTTCCCTCCGTCACCTTTCCTGGTGCCCGGTTGGGATTTAAACCTTGTTCTTAAGTTTCTTATGGGTGCTCCGTTTGAGCCTTTACATTCTTGCCCTTTGAGGCTGTTAACTCTGAAAACTGTGTTTTTAGTTGCGGTTACTTCCGCTCGCAGAGTGAGTTACAGGCACTTTCAGTTAAGCCTCCCTTCACTGTATTGCACAAGGACAGGGTTGTCCTTAGAGTTCGTCCTTCTTTTCTTCCGAAGGTAGTGACGGAATTTCATTTGGCCCAGAAGGTTGTTCTTCCGGCATTCTATCCTCCTCCGCATCCTGGTAAGGAAGAGGAGAGGCTCCATAGGCTTGATCCTAGGAGAGCTTTAAGCTTTTATGTTTCACGCATGTCCCGGGTCAGAGTGGATGATCAACTCTTTATTGGTTACGCTGGTAAGCGTTTGGGGCAAGCTGTGACGAAACAGACTTTGTCTCGCTGGATTATTTTGGCCATCTCGGAGTGCTACCGCTTGGCGGGTAAGGATCCGCCGGCTGGCTTGCGGGCCCATTCTACCAGGGGTATGGCTGCGTCTACTGCCCTGCAGAGGGGTGTTCCTATTCGCAACATCTGTGATGCAGCCACCTGGGCTTCAGTACATACATTTGTACGTCACTATTCCCTCGATTTCATCCGAGCACAGGATCTGGCCTTTGGCAAGGCGGTCCTTTGCTCTGCTATTTGATTGGCTGTTCTAAATTTTGATTCTAAATTCTTTCCCTCCTCCTTGCTTTGGTACTGCTTTGGGAGTCTGTCATAGATATGGAATACGTCGGAGGACCCAATCCCCTCGAAGAACAAGTTACTTTCTTACCTGGTAATGTTCTTTCGATGGGATGGTCCGACGACGTATTCCATATCGCTCCCGCCCTGCCTTCCCCGCTGCAGAATTTCTTTTGCGATTGCAGCTTACTTTCCGCAAGGCTTTGTGTCTGACTGGCAGTTGACTTATGTCACACGTTCTGGGGGAAAAAACTACAACTGAGGCTATGGGCGTCGTGCGTCCTACTTATCACATCGGATGACGTCGGACGTCGGAGGAGGTCCTCGACGACGGCGCATCGACGCAGGACGCAGACGCCGAAAAGTTTCCGAAGCAGCACAGCTGTGGTGATTACATGTCATAGATATGGAATAAGTCGTCGGACCATCCCATCGAAAGAACGTTACCAGGTAAGAAAGTAACTTGTTCTTCTAGTGACTTGTGGGTGGTGTTCGTGTCTTGTGATGTAAGCAAGACCTGATTGGCTGTGCAATTAGTGAAGTCAGTAGGATGTGATTGGTTTTCCAGTCTGTTTACCCAGGGCAGACATTTGATTTCAGTTTTCGACGAGAGGTAAGGATGTTTACTATGTTGTATACATCATGCAGGCACTCCCTCTGGATGTGCTGTGCGTGAGGATGAAATTCTGAAGAAACAGCGTTTGGAAATGGGTCTTTGCGAAATTACAGGCTATGAGTTCACAAATGGGGGCGGCTTCTGTCTTTCTGTCAAGTTCCTCCATCTCTTGGCACCAGGGGGCCCTCTCATTATCCCCCAGCATTTCTTTGTTTTTCTTGGTGTAAGACACTGCACTGAGTGTGCACAAAGGGTTCTCTGTGCATCCTTGAACCCTTTCAATGGCTGGACCCTGATATTCAAATGCCAGGTGAGTCATTTCTCCCCTCCTCTACCCTGCTGAACTCCTGACTGAAACTGCACTGGTCACCTGGCTACCCTCTGATCTCGGGCCCAGGTTGCCCCCTCCCCTCGTCCCCCCAACAGTCCCCCGCCAGCTGCACACCCTCCCGTGCAACCCCTGCACTTGGGGCTGATTCTGTATCCCTACAGACCCCCAACCCCCCAGCTCTTGACACTTGATGTCTGCACTTACTCCTGCACTTGCCACAAGCTGGCCTCACTTTTACCTATTTTTATTTTATTTATTCTTACTGTTGATCCTATGCATTGCACTTCCCCGCCCCCCTTCCCTGCGCGATCTCAATGTCGCCTGGTCTAGTAATATCTTTGTCTTCCCTTTGTTCCCCCTCCCTTGCCTCATCGCGCCTTGAAACACTTGTGCATAGGCGCGTTATAAATGCCATATCATTTCCCTGCAAGGGTCCGTTCCTGCTTTCTGCACCAACCTGCTCCCTTTCAAGGGGCAGAGAGCTATTGTCTCCTTAACACTAAATGGCCAGCTTTCAAATCAAGTGCCTGCTCCAGGGGGCTTTTAAAAAGCTCCCATGTTTATCTCAGGCACCCCAACCCCATTCCGTTTGACATGCAAATTCCCCGTATTTAATTTGGACAGTTAAATGTATTTCCAAGGGAACTTTGTGGCAGGGAATGGGCCCGGCAACCCCCAGGTGAGCCGCCGGGATAAAATTGGCCCTGGACAAATGATGTCTGTGAGATTAATAGGACATTTGATGAAACATGACTCCCTATTTGGCCTAGAGGCTCAGGGGATTAGTGGCCTTTTGGGGGCTGGATACTGTCAAGTTGTGGCTGCAGGCGCTAGAAGAACGCATTTAGCCTTACTCGTGGGTTTTGTGGCAATGACCGGGGTTGGTTCGTTTGGTCAGGTCAGCTACTTGAATCTGATTGCTTTGCGTGAAAGGGAGTGCCCCCCATCCTTTATTATTTTTAATGGGGAAATATGTGTTCTAAATTCTAAAAGCAAAATCTTGCTACAGTGTATAAGAAAATGGAATGCGGATGGATATGTTATGCAAAGGCATTTAGTGATGTGGTTGAAGATATGAGGTATGTATGTATAATGAAGGGGGCATCAAATTACTATGTACTTCAATAAGATACAAAATTATATTAATATGTTTACATACATGCTGTGTGCTTTTTGGCGCTGGTTATTTTGTATGTTACTTTGACGTTGTGGGTGAAAGTTTGAGCCTTCTATGGGAAAACATGTAAAATGGAGTCAGTGGGAAGTTTAAAAGACAACCCTGTGTTCCACAGTCCTCTGCAGCACGTTGTTAGGGAGAATTCTCATAAATAGCTAATTTCCCTTACCTACTGAGGAGGCCAGGCTGCAGCTTGAGGAAGCAAGGATGCACATGGAGAGCACTGCCACCTCTGTGCGTAGGCTGTCTCGAGCAATTTGCTGGATTTCTAGGATTTATTTTTTTCACTTGGTAAGAGTGTGAGCCTTTTTCCCACTCTTACATGTGTTCTGCTGTGTTTTCACTTTTGTGTGTTCTTGGGCTCTGGAGCCTCACCTACTCCATGAGAACCACTTTTTTGTGTTACACAGCACCTTCAGTGCAGTGACACACGGTTGTCTTTTAGACTTCCCACTGACTCCATTTTTCTGGGGCTGACTACTGTGCCCCAGAAAAGGGTAAAGTTGCCATTAACTTTACTTTAGTCACTTTAAACCACAGACCTAGTACACCCCATCTTACATGGAGTATTGGAAGGGGTTAACTCGTATCCCTTTTTGTCTGTGTCTCTTGGAGCATTGTTTCGATCCCTTTACGTTAAGACTTGGCTGGTGGCAGTGGTATCTACCCTAACCTTTCTACCGTGACTATCTTAGATAAACATGGTATTGTTTTAGGCTATTATATTAGCCTCGAACATAAACCTGCTTGACCAAATACATTTTACTTTGGCTCCGGCTGGGTTTATTCGCCATTTCTTTTTGTTAGTCTGTCCCGTGTTTTTCTCTGCGCGCCAAACCGGGGATGTACACTGTCTTTTCGCGAGCTTCTGCACAGAAGCCCTCCTTAAGGCGCCTGAAAGTCTAGGTAGGCAGGATGTGAGGGAGGGATCTTCGGACCCCTGCCATGGGTTCCCTTGGTAACTCAAGTTGCACTCTTGTCTGATTGGCTAAGGGGACTGGCCTTGCCAGGCCAGCCACCCTGCTATGTGATTGACAGCCAGGCTGTGTGAATCCGGGACAACTGCATAAAAAGCAGGTCTCTGGGACTGGAAAGGCAGAATTGCCACTGGAACGCAAGAACCAATGAGGAGCTGGAAGAAAAGGACCCCTACCACGACTGAACTGCCCGGCGAAGCCCTGCTGCAGGTCTGAAGCTCCAGAATCCGACGACAGAGAAGATCCTCCAGGAAAATTCTTCCCTTGAGCTGGTGGGACCAACCGGTTCGCCCAAACTGCAAGCCAGGACCCCTCCTCTGGTCGAATTCGCTGTACAGAGCTACAGGGCCGGATAGCCAGGAAGGTCGGACCCTGCTTGGGTTTTAAGGAGCGCACCTTTTATTTGTTGTTTTGCTCTGCTGCTGGCTTCTTTCTTGGGAGGCGCAGGACACTCCAGTCTTCCTACTTCATGTCAGTCCGACAGTCTCTTCAGGAACCGTGAATCTGCAGAAACCACCAGGAAAGTCTGCCACAGCTACAGCTCCCTCTTTGTTTTAAGGTACTGTGCAAATCCGGTTGTCAGTTCGTTCAACCTCAGTGAAAGTGTTTGAAATCTTTCTCCAATCCGAGGGTTGCCCTTCTCTTCTTTGAACTAACTTTTATATCAACCAACCTCGTCCGGAATCTGTGCCACGAACTTTACCGCAAACTACCCTGAACTGTGTGATCTTGAGCAAAAGACTTTTGACCCATTGACTTTGCCCTTAAGCCTTTTCTAGCTGATCTCCTCATTGTAGTCTCTCTTGTTCAATTGCCCTCAGTACTTAACTGATGGCTTGATTTAATTGCTGATAACTTTCTTTCCCTCCCTTTTAAATTGCTGGAGTGCCATTTTGCTCCCGCTTCATTTTTTGAGCTTAACTTGTCTGGAATTTAAGGGAAGTGGTGTGGTATTTATGATTGTGATTTTTGACTTGTTTAAAATAGTGAAATGTTATACAACTGAGTAAATAAATATATATTCTTTTACTTAGAAACCTTGAGTCAGTGTTTGCCTGAAACATAGCAATTGCTGTCCTTTGTGTAACTATCTGATACTGCTCACTTATTCTTGAGATAAGTCTGGCTGCTCTGCTACCTCTTTAACTGTGTAGTACATGCTTGTACCAAAGGTGAAATTGTACTGTCACTTGTAGTCTTAATTGTGTGTGGTGTTCCCAAAGGGTACTGCATATAATTCTGCCTAACACAGGTGCAGTAACCCGCTGAAAAATTGTTCCTGCTGCTGCTGTGGTTGTTTTCTAAAAGTCAATATAGGAACGGGAAAAACATATCCGTCTAGCGTCGCTCAGCGATCCCATGTGCATCAAGGTGCTTCCTCGCCTAATGGGATTTTAAAAAGCGCAAATTCTCGCATTTGGAAGTCTTGTACTTAATGTTGAGTGCTACACTCTTTACTGACTGAAAAGAGGTGCGGCACTACACACATGCACAGTGCCTGGCAATATGGGGATTTTTTTCTAACCTGGATACGAATGTTTATTTTAGTTGTCGGTCTGGGTGGTCTTGGGCTATAAATTCCTTTGAGTTTTCTGGGTGCATCGTGCGCAAATGACAACCATATTGTATTGCTATATAGTGCTTTACGCCAGACGTCTCCCGCTTGAAAGCACTGTACTACTAACAGGTGTTATCACCTCATTGCGAATGGTACTTGACTTATCAAGCTCGGAAAGATGAACGGTTAAGTCGGCCCAAAATAAATAGTATCAGCAGTTAAAATTAAATATTTTCCAAATTAGTGCTTCTTTTTAAAATAAAATTGGCAGCAAGTGCCCCTCCTATATGCAATAGAAAGGCTTTGATGTGCAATCGGGCACGAATTAAAAGATGAAGATGGGTCTAACGGACACAAATTAGAAATCAGTGGTATACTTTATTTTTAAGGAAAACAATATTTTGAAATTAGGTTTGACGTTCTAATAGTTTTACTCACGGCCTAACAAAGTACTACTTCTCCACTCAAGCACAACACATTTGGAGGAAATCAGGCGCACCCCTTGTTTACAAAGGTAAGCCCCGCTACTTTCAATTTACGAGACTGCATTTCCCTCATTGGGGCATTGACTTGAAGGACTCATGTTTCATATATATCAGTTTTTAGTTATATTTTGGTTCACGATTTTATTTGTTATTATTTAGTGAAGTGCTATCGGCAGGTAGTACTGTTTCGTAGCGCTTTGCCAATTAGCGGAATGTAGTGGCTTATCTTGTCTTGAGCAGTCCCATTGGCTCATAGTAGTCAATTCATGAAAGCGGCTGGTGGCTGGCATTAGGAATCGGGGCCAGCACAAGCCAAACAGCTCGAGTAATGGCAATATTTATGTATACAATTCAGCGATATGTCCTAAACACATTTCCAGCAGCCCTAGCTATCTGGTTAGTGTTTTTACCACAGGCCGCAGCCCCTCAAGTACTTTTAAAAGCACTTCTTTTTTTCCTTGAACCAACTCCCCTATGCCCCCCCCCTGTTCCCCCTCTCTCCACCTAGCCCCTGAACGTTTATTGGGCCTTAAGACCTCGAGGGGTTAGTCAGCTCGCGTGCAAGCTTCCCGGCCATTTCCAGCTGCCCACAGCTTGTAGAAAATGCAGATAGATTATTTTGGCTGTCAAAATAAATAATCCCACTCTCGACCCCTCCACTCTCTCTACCCCCGGCCCCCACTCTTTGCCCCACCCACACTACCCCCACTCTCTCTACTGCCAAGCACCCCATCCCCTCGCTCCAGCCCAATGCTACACCCTCTTTCTCTTCTCAACCCTACCCCCTCTCTGTATCCCGCCCATACACCCTATCCCCCTCTCTAGCCCCACCCACCCAACAGCCTTTATTCCCACATGCACCCTACCCCCTCTATTCCCCATCCACCCACCTTACTGCTTCTCATATCCTCTCCCCTCCTTCCTGTCAAGCTCTTGCTTTCTTACCCTCTCACTGTCGCCCTTTCTGCCAGATATTTCCTGTTGCTCATCATCGGCACTCTCTATAAATGATATGATATTGATATGATATGGTATTTGTAACGTGCCTATACACAGGTGTTTCAAGGCGCTCTATTCCCCTTCTCGTTCTATTTCACACCTGCACCTTTCAGGGTGCACATCGCACCCTTCTTTAAAACTTTGCTCTCATCCTTGCCCCATGGTCCCTAAAAATGCAAACCTCAGTAAACGCCAAAATTATTGGCATCGCCGATGCTTGTTTAATGTTAAGCATTGTATTATTTAGAATGCTTTTATTTTGCAATTTCTTTCAGCGGTAGAACTACCGGTACTTTCCTTTTAGTGTTGCAAGATTTAAGAAAATATTCATAAAATGGGGATACCTATTGCAAACTACAGCCGATAGTGGAAGCTTTGGTGAATTGTACCATTGTTTTGCGGATAATACTGCTGCCAAAGAAATTAAAACATGTTTTTATTAAAGTTGCTTTTTTTCAGAGACCTTAGTCATCATCTGGTCCCAATTGCTTTTAACCACATTGTCTCCCTTTTTGCACAGGAAATATTCTACTGGTAGATGGAACAGCATGTGGAGAAATAAAAATCACAGATTTTGGTCTGTCCAAAATCATGGATGATGATAGTTACGGTGTAGATGGAATGGATTTAACATCTCAAGGAGCAGGAACATACTGGTAATTATATATCTAAGTTTGAAATATTAGCTGTAGCATTTTCAGGATTCTTTGCACTCTTCCAATAACGTTTGAACTGCAATTAGAAACCTTATATTTGTTGAATGTGTGATTGTTTCTAAAGCTTGCATCATTGCTCGTGCTTGTATGTCCTGTCCCCTTTCCTCCATCCTTGTGAGATTCCCCCAACCTGGGGACGGTCCCAGAACCTTAACAGTGAAAAAATGGGCTTCCTCTTTAAATTTAGTGTAGTGTGTAGGGGCACGGCCTCAGTCATGGGAACGCCCCGCCAAAGCCATGCCCTCCGGCGCCTCACCCCAGTCCCTTTTTCCGCACAGACAGTGTCGCCTGGCAGCCAGCGAAGAGACTTTTTTGTTGCTTTGTGCTTGCTCACTGTTCGTTTTTTCAGTTCGTATTTCAGTTCCCTTCGGTGCCTCACCTACCCAGCGCATGTCAGCCGCAGGAGGATTCACGAAATGTGCCTTTTGTGACTTCTCGTACCTGGCCTCGGACCCCCATGCAGTCTGAGTGGAGTGTTTGGGGTGTCACCACCGCTGTGACTCCTGTGCAACCTGCAGTGCTCTTTGTCACAGGGCATTGAAGGATCGTTTGTCGTGGTGGAGGGAGATCTTCCACAATTCTCCTCTGCGCCACCTTAAGGGCTTTTGTCTCTGGGACCTCTCGTCAAGAAAAGGTAGGCCCTCTGTTCAGCACAGCTCCACAGCGCAGAGACTCCTTCCCCGGGGTTCCTCGCGTTCAGGTTCTGGCAGGCCTGATGCCTCTAAGGCTACCGGCTCCAAAGCTGATGGTCCAGGGGGGTGGGGGTGTCTCTTCTGTGCAGTCTGGGGACCTACCTGAGGGCTTCCGGCTCCCAAGCTGAGGGGTCCAGGGACCCTACCAAGCTGGACCATCAGGCTCGTCCTCTTCTTCTACCCCGGGATTAAGGGATTGTCGAGTGCTACCTGCAAGAGTCGTTCCTTGGCTAGATCCAGCACGGCTACGGTCAAAGATGCTGAGGACTCCTAGCCTACCGGAGCTCTCTCCGAAGCAGTCATCGCGTTTTGACTACCAGCCATCTGGCTGAGGGCTCAGTGCCTAACAGAGGGATCTGTGGTTGACTCCTCGGCTAAGGGTGGTAGACCAAGCTGTATACTCTGTCTGAGGCCTCTCTTGGCTCCGGGCCTCCGCGCCCTCGTGCCCAGGCCAGGCGCAAGGCTTAAAAATGGCGGAGCGGCACTTGGAAGAGCCTGCCAAGCCGGTGTCCATCATGGATGTGGCTCAGGGCCCTCCAGTGCTTTAGCCCATCTAGTGGGCTTTGCGGGACGATTCCAGCCCCCTTACCTCTGGAAGCGGCAGCGGATCCTACAGTGCAGGGTTTTGGTCCCTCAGGGGTACATCTACCCATCACAACCCTACAGCTACACGCATCGGGCACCTCAGCGCTTTGACCTGGAGTGGTGGCCAGCGTGTCAGAGGGCAGGGCTCCTAGGGACCCATTGGCTAGTGAGGACCGCTTCGTCAAGCGCTTCCTCATGCGTTCCCCTCAGATGAAGGGGCTCCTGAACGACATTGTGAAGGTTATTCGCCAAGCGGCACCGCCTCGGCCCCCTCCCCTGTTACTCTTCAAACAGGGTTTTCCACACACTGGCAGCCATCGGGGCGTATACAAATTCCCCTGAGCATGCGTTTCCTGCAGCAAACCCAGTGATTAAGGCCTACCTTAAGAAGTTGTGTAAGCTTTTTCCTCGTGTGCATAGGCCCCATCTGGTCTGGGACCTCAATGTGGTTCTTGAAGCTTTGCAGCGCAATACTTTCGAGCCGATGACCTCTGTGGCCACCTGCTTGGTAACACTGAAGGTAGTTTTATTGGTGGCTCTCACCTCTGCACGCAGGGTTAGTGAGCTGCAGGCATTGTCTTTGTGTGAGCCCTTCACCACGTTTCACATCTTGCGCACTCACCCAAGCTTCTTGCCCAAGGTGGTCCCTCGGTTCCATCTGAATCAAGAGATCTGCATGCCGGTGTTCTTCCCAAACCCACAGTCGGAGGCAGAAAGCGTCCAAAATTCCTTGGACCTCAAGAGGGAACTTTCTCTCTCGGATGAAATCCTTCAGGAAGTTCCAGCTCCCAGGCTTCCATTACATGTTGGATGGTCCAGGCCATTTCAGAGGCATACAAGGCCATTGACAAACCTGTTCCTGAGGGGATTTATGCCCATGCAGTAGGAGCCAAGGCCACGGCTGTTGCCTTTCAGAGACATGCTTCTTGAGATGTCATCAGCAAGTAGGTTACTTGGGGCCACTCTGGCGGCCTTCTGTAAGCACTATTCGCTGGACATCAGCTCCAGCCTGATGCAGAGTTTGGGCAGGCGGTTCTAAGGAAACTTTTTTCTTGATCTTAGATATGAGGCAGGTTGTCAGTGCTCCATCCTATGTTCTTGTTTGATGGAATCACCCACAAGGATGGAGGAAAGGGGACTAATCATAGTCCCCTTTCCTCCATACGTCCCACCCACCTTCCCCCACTAGTATGCCAATGGCTTATAAGTAATGTGTAGCCAGGTATCTACGTGCCCAATGTATTCAAAGGGGACTGAGGTGAGGCGCCAGAGGGCAGGGCCTCGGTGGGGTCTACCCACTCCCATGTGCGCTATACTAAATGTAAAGGGGAAGCTCATTTTTCTGCTGCCAAAGGTTCCGGTACTATGGAAAGGGGACTATGGTTCTCCAGCATGGGGTCTGGCATGGATTCACATGCTCATGAATATTCCCCGTCGTCAGGCTGGGAATCCTCGGTAAAGAAAAAACCAGTATCAGTTTCGTTTCTGATCTGTCTTTCGTAGTAATAACCAATCACTGGTCTCTGCGTCATACTGACCACAGCCAATGACTGCCCTCTACCTAAGCACCGCCTCTGGCAGCCATCTTCAGATTTGTACCGCACGTTCATGTGTTGGGATCCTCGTGCTATTGCTCTCGAGCGTTAGTGCTATTTTTCGCGCTTTTTCACAAAAAACTTCGATTCTTTCGGTCAAAAGAGCCTCAAGCTCCACCGATCCTACATCCGATCAACGGGGACCCGTGTCGGATTCATCTGTGCCCCTCAAGGGTGAAGATTTCGTCGAGCTACACTTCGGAGGACTCCAGAAGCTTCTCAGGCCCGGTCTCGGAGATGGCCCAGGAGAAGGGAAGCTCGACGCCCGGAAAGCTGTTCAGGGTCTGCCCTGGATGCCAGCTGCAGAACGTCTTTAAGGAGGACGAACACTCTTTCTGCCTTTACTGCCTTCATGAGGACAAGACGCACGTGGAGAAGGACTGCGCGTTTTGCGGCAACATGTCGGAACGGACCATGAAGGACCGCCATCAACGTCTCGCCAACTGGCTGGAGGGTAAGAGCCCGTCTGGCGAGAAGAAGAAGAAATCCGAGCGGTCTTCTAAGACCTTTGAGGGCGCCCCGGCGACGGGGGCCCAACATAAGGCCAAGCACCGCGAGTCCGCTGGCACCGGGAGCGCCGAACGGTCGGGCTCTACGGGCGCCAGGCAGGGCGCACCCTCCCCGGCACCATCAACCACGAGCCAACGCTCTGGGTCGGGTAAGAGGAAGGCCGAGCACCCGGCGAAGCTCCTGGAGAGGCCCCGGTCGAGCTCTAAGGCAGAGGAGGAGCGTGGCAGTGCCCCCTCCCTCAAGGATAAGGCGGTGAGCGCACCTAAGGTGGTGAAGGCCTTGATCCATCCGACCAAGCCCTCTATCGAAACGGTCGCGGCGGCCCTGGCTCAGCCTGTGGTGGCTGCACCAGTGGTGGCGACCTCAGGGCCCAGAATCTCCCTGCCTCCTCGGAGGGAGTCTTCTTTTGTGCCCATCGATAGGACCCCCGTGAAACCCTCCGTGGGGAAGAAGGGGGGGCAGGGCGTCGTCGTAGATTCGGCCTCAACCTCAGAAGAGGAGCTGATCGAGGTCTTAAGCCACGGCCTAGGCGTGGAAGAAGGCCAGCCCGTCGGAATGGACCCCGACGCCCGTCGGACTCCCCTCTGCCAGCGCCGCAAGACAACTCGGCGGCCATTTTGTTGGCCATACAGTCCTTATGCTCCGAGATAAGGACGAGGCTACCGTTACCGACGGAGGAACCTCTCCCGTCAGGGGATCCAGAACCGGGACCTTCTGGTGTTCCCCCTACCAAGAAAAGAAGGATCCATCCACCACCTCCTTTTCAACCGTCGCGCCCCGTCCAGCCCTCCTCCCCGTCCACCCGAGGGGATGATACGGGGACTGACACGGCAGCGACGGGTACGGACGACGAGGCATACGACGAGGATTTTCCGTCGTCGCCTCCCACCAGGGCTTCTCCGCCCGACGAGATCGGATCTTTCCACTCCATGATCTCCAGGGCTTCCGAGCTTTTCCAACTCTGCCCTGAGGAGAAGAAAAAGGAAGGCTTCCTTTATCAGCGGCGCGAGGCCAAGAGGAAGACGGTCCTCGCAGTGCCTCTGTTGGACGACATTTGGGATGAGGGCCTTTCCCTCCTCAAGAACCCTTCCACGACGCCAGCTAGAAGAGACCGGTACGAGAAGAAGTACCGGGTCCCGGACACGGCCCCCCTATGCCTCCGGGCGCAACCTACCCCGGATTCCGTCGTCTCCGCGGCAGCCAGGAAGAAAGCGGGGGGGGGCCTCCACATCGACTTCCCCGCCGGACGGCGAGGGAAAGAAATTGGATGCTATGGGACGTAGAGTCATCTCGTCGGCAGCGACGACGATTAAAGCGGCCAACGCCTTGGCTATCGTGGCCCGCTACGACAGGGAGCTCTGGTACAAGATAGCTCCCCTGCTGGATTTTCTGCCGGACGACAAGAGGGCGGAGGCCCTGGAGATCCTGCAGGAAGGTGAGGTGGCCTCGGACCACGCCATCACCGTGGCGACGGACATCGCCGACACTGGGTTCCGCCAGCTGGGCAACGGCGTTTGCCTTCGACGTCGTGGATGGCTCAAAGCTACGGACTTCCGGCAGGACGTCCAGACCAGAGTCCTGGACATGCCCTTCGACGGGAACAACCTGTTTGGGAAGACAGTGGACGATTCCCTTCAGGCCATCAAGGCGGATACTGAGACGGCCCGGGCCCTTGGAGTCCTGCAGCAACGACGGACGCCCTTTCGGAGCGG
This sequence comes from Ambystoma mexicanum, assembly GCF_040938575.1. NCBI lineage: Eukaryota > Metazoa > Chordata > Amphibia > Caudata > Ambystomatidae > Ambystoma > Ambystoma mexicanum. The sequence goes on along the minus strand of NC_090931.1, from coordinate 971,636,114 downwards.
CGGAGGCAAGGGCGCCTCCAAAGGTTCCGGCGGCGGTTTCGCTTCCTACCGTCAAGCGGCCCGATCGTCGTCGCAAGAGGCCTACAGAGGACGAGGCAAGTCTAGCGGACCCCGCCGTCGTCGCCAAGGAGGTCAAGGCGGCAAGGCCGCGTCCAAGCAGGATTGAACCGGCCGTGGGGTCGGGCCCCCACCGAAGCACCCCGGTGGGAGGCCGGCTGGCGGGCTTCGTCAGCGTGTGGGAGTCCATCTCCACCGACCGTTGGGTGCTGGACGCCCTGGCCCGGGGCCACGCGCTCGAGTTTCAAAGAAGGTGCCCGCGCGTCCCCCCCGTGGCCAGGAAAGAACTTCACGTCCCTCAACTTCTCCTGGAGGTAAAGGCGATGCTCAGAAAGGGTGCCATCGAACTCGTCCCAAAGAGGCTTCGGGGCTCCGGAGTCTACTCGAGATACTTCCTTGTGAAGAAGAAGACGGGAGGATGGCGCCCCATCCTAGACCTGCGACGTCTGAACAAGTTCATCAAGGCGCAGAAGTTCCGGATGGTCACCCTCCAGCACGTCCTGGGTCAGCTGGAGGAAGGAGACTTCCTATCGTCGTTGGATTTGGAGGATGCCTACTTCCACATTCCCATCCTAAAGGGGCACCGAAAATTCCTCAGGTTCGTGGTCCAAGGGCGTCATTACCAGTTCAAAGCCCTTCCCTTCGGACTACCGGACTACGGTCGGCACCCAGGGTATTCACCAAGTGCCTCGCACCGGTGGCGGCGCAGCTGCGCCGCGAGGGGATTCAAGTCTACCCCTACCTGGACGACTGGCTCATCCGCGCCAAGACGAGGGAGCTCGCCGTGGTCCACACGGCAAGGACCGTCCAACTCCTCACGGACCTGGGATTCGCCGTGAACTACGCCAAATCCCACCTGGTGCCCGCGCAAGTCGCACTGTTTCTGGGAGCGAGGCTCGACACAGTGTCCCTTCTGGCCTCCCCGTCGGAGGAGAGGACCAGGACCATCTTGGGCAAGGTGCAACGGATGTTGGTGGCCGACGCGGCCAAAGTGAGGTCCATCAAGTCCCTCCTCGGGATGATGTCTTCCTGCATCTACCTCATTCCCATGTGCAGGCTCCGGATGCGCCCGTTGCAAGAATTCCTGGATGCGCGCTGGATCCAGACGACGGGCAGCTTCGAGGAAAGGATCAAGCTCGACGAGAGCTTCCGACGAGAGATACGGTGGTGGGGCACCCGCGCGCATCTGACGGCGGGCATGGACTTCCAGACCCCAGCCCACCAGGAGACTGTGACCACGGATGCCTCCCTGGAAGGGTGGGGAGCGCACACCGAAAATCTGCACGCAAGGGGACTCTGGCTCCCGACGGAGAAGTCCCTGCATATCAACGTCCTGGAGCACCGTGCAGTGTTTTGGGCCCTCAGGTCCTTCCTTCCGTCCCTCAAGGGCAAGGTGGTGAGGATCTTCACCGACAACACCACCACCATGTTTTACATCAGGAAACAGGGCGGAACCAGGTCCCCAGCGCTGTCCAAGGAGGCGCAGGACCTGTGGCATTGGGCCGTCGCCCAAGGGATTTTTCTGGTGCCGTTTCATCTGGCAGGGATAAAAAACACCATCGCCGACTCGCTCAGCAGGGAGCTGCGCTCGTGCCACGAGTGGGAACTACGGCAGGATCTGGTGGATCGCCTCTTCCGACGGTGGGGCACACCCCAGATCGACCTGTTCGCGACGGCGACGAACACCAAGTGCCGGAGGTTCGCCAGCAGGTTTCCCCAGACTAGGAGCATGGGCGATGCTTTCTCGTTCCCCTGGGAGGGCCTGTTACTCTACGCGTTCCCTCCCTTGCCTCTGCTAATCCGGCTCGTCAACCAGCTCAAGAGGTCACGGTGCAGGATGATCCTCGTCGCACCTGCGTGGCCGAGGCAGATATGGTTCCCGGACTTGCTGGACTTGTCAGCGTCCCCGCCGATCAAGCTGCCGGCGGACGCGGATCTACTCTCCAGGGAAGGAGGCGCCATCCTCCACCACGACCCGAAGTCGCTGAACTTGCAGGCCTGGCTCCTGCAGCGCTAGAGTTTGGAGGATACGACATACCGGCCGATTGCAGAGAGGTTCTTGCAAAGGCCAGGGCGTCCTCGACTCTTAAATGCTACGGACACAAATGGAAGAGGTTCTCTGTCTGGTGCCACGCACAGAAGATTAACCCTCTACGGATTACGGCTCCCCAAGTACTGCCGTACCTGCTGACGCTGGCCAAAGCTGGTCTGGCACACGCGTCCATCAAGATTCATCTTGCTGCGATCTCCCGATACACCAGAACCACGGGGCGGACGTCCTTGTGGTCTCATCGTCTGGTGAAAGAGTTCATGAAGGGACTGTTCAGATCGTTCCCGCCGGTGAAGGCTCCGGCCCCGGCGTGGGAGCTCAACGTGGTGCTGACCAAGCTCATGGGACCTCCGTTCGAGCCTCTGCACTCGGCCCCGTTGAAGTTTCTATCGTGGAAAACAGCTTTTCTTGTGGCCATCACCTCCGCACGACGAGTGGGAGAGATCCAGGCCCTTTCCTGCAAGGCCCCGTACTTGACTTTCCACGACACGAGGGTAGTGCTCAGGACGCACCCCTCCTTCATGCCCAAGGTACCGTCGGACTTCCATCTCAACGAACCCTTGGTGTTACCTATGTTCTTCCCGTCGCCTTCGTCGCCGGCTGAGAGGACTTTGCACTCGCTGGATGTAGCTAGAGCGCTGAAGTTCTACGTGGACCGCACGAAGGGTTTTCGGAAGACGTCACAACTCTTTGTGAACTTTGGACCTGTCAATCAGGGGAAGGCTCTCTCGAAGGCTTCCATCTCCAGATGGCTCTCCGGCTGTATCATGTGCTGTCACCGGTTGGCAAACCGACCGCTGCCTGGCCGTCCGAGAGCCCATTCCACCAGAGCGATCGCAGCTACCACGGCGTTCCTATCTGGTGTGCCCCTGCTGGACATATGCAGGGCTGCTACGTGGAGGTCGACGCACACCTTCACGAAATTCTACTGCGTCGACCGGGATTCCAGGGAGGAGTCCAGGGTCGGCCAAGCAGTGCTGCGCAACCTGTTCGCCTGAGGTGAGCCTGGTGAGGAGGTAAGATGCTTAATGTTGAGTTGATGTGATGCTTAATGTTGAGCCTTTGCCACCTCCCGTGGTTGTGCATGTGTGTACTGCTATGTATTCTTTATTCATGAGCATGTGAATCCATGCCAGACCCCATGCTGGAGAAGGAACAAGTTACTTACCTGTAACTGTTGTTCTCCAGCATGGGTCTGGCATGGATTCACATGCGAACCCTCCCGCCTACCCCTCTGCGGCTCTTCACTTGGTCATACTGCCACTTCACGTGCTTCCAAATCTGAAGATGGCTGCCAGAGGCGGTGCTTAGGTAGAGGGCAGTCATTGGCTGTGGTCAGTATGACGCAGAGACCAGTGATTGGTTATTACTACGAAAGACAGATCAGAAACGAAACTGATACTGGTTTTTTCTTTACCGAGGATTCCCAGCCTGACGACGGGGAATATTCATGAGCATGTGAATCCATGCCAGACCCATGCTGGAGAACAACAGTTACAGGTAAGTAACTTGTTCCGTACATTAGTCACTACAGTGAGTAACTTATAATAAGTGCCTCTCAAAGCTAATTACTGCTTTGATGGAGGAGTTACTAAATCTGGCTAAACCGCGCACTTTGTGTTTTACTCCTATATTACGTCCTCTTTGCTCCTTACTTATGGGGGTGGCTGTCCCATTGGGATGGGACCACCAGAGCCTGTGTGTTAAGTGGACAAGCTGGTGGCAGTAGTGACTTTTTACACATTTTCTTTGGTGCTTTTCGTTTTTAGCCTTACCACGCTTGGCTGCTAACTGCGGCTAGTGACCAAACATGGCCATGCCACAAGATTTTTCGCTTGTCCTTTGGCCATCTTGTTTTTTAGCCTTCTTCCTGGCCTAATCCTTATATGGACTTCCAATGCCCTGGAAAGCAGAGGCTTTTGGTGGGCTACTGGAGAACTGTGTGTTCGCTGGCAGGATATGGGCTAGGGCTGTCTGTTCCAAAACCACAAACTAGTTTCAGTGTGTGGAGTGTTTTAAGCATGAGTGTTCCCGCCAGTGGTCCTGATTGGATCACTTCTGGGTTGTGTGTGGGGCTAGTTCTGCTATTGTCTAGTGTGAGGTTCGGCTCTTACCTCTTTTTTGAGATAAGAAGAGGACCCCTGCATCCACTCTAGAGAGATCCTGGAGTAACTTGAAGGAGCCAAGACTCCTGTCCAGTTGTGAGACCTGCGAAGAGACCAGAGACCCGTCTAAAGGAGTCCTGGTGACCAACTTCTGCTGATGTCCTGGCAGAGCCCTGTCTTGTTGTTTATCTTCCGCTTTGAGGCCTGGAACTTGAAGGATCCTCAGCTTGTCCTACGAGACTTACCTCAGCGAAATTCCAGAGTCATAGCATCAAGGGGACCTGAGGTAGGAGGGAACATCTGGGCGTGAGTCCCTTTGCGTTGCCGTGCTGCAGTGGCCACCAACAGAAACAGCTTACCTGAATCGCGCCCAGTCCCGAGAAGGGTCCTGCATCGTGTTTTCATCTGGTTTTTCTGCATTCTTCACCTGAAAGTCCTCTGCTCGAACCTGCAACCTCTGCGAATCAAGGACTGAGGCTGACTGCGGGAAAAGCAACCTCTGACCTTCCATTTACCTGCCAAGTCCTGTGAAGAATCGGGATACGGGGGGGGGGGAGAGTTAGTGGTTCTTACCTGCCTCTAAACGCCCTTTAAAAGTTTGCTAACTTTTATAAAATTTTTGTTCTACTTTGGCTTTGCCAATGCTTGCTCATGCAAGCCTTCCGTGAGTTGGGGACTCTTTTATTAGTTCGAATAAACTGTCCTCTAACCCTTGGAACCATTCACTGGACCCCAGACACCCCATCTTAACGTTTTCCTGCATCACAAACTGTGTCAGAACATTTCCTGAACATTTGGGCATAAGGCCCCAGACAATTTAGGGAATTACTTTTGAAGTTAGGGTTAATTGTCTGTGGACCTGTAGGGCGTAAACTAAACTGTTCTTTCTTTTACGGGGGTTTGATTTGTATTTTGATTTGTATTATGCCCTACTCTAATGACTGTATATATCTAATCTATTTTCAATGGATTGCGTTTCTCCTGCAGATTGCTCATCTGATAGATATTCCCTCTAGCTCTGCTGCTTTGGAAACCTTTCGTCATGGGGGAGTGGTGGACGTCGACTGTCGATCCCTCTTGCTCGGCATCTGGTCGTCGGCTCTGGATGTGACATCAGGTGTCCTATAAATACCATGTCACTACACCCCAACCTCGGTTCCTTTTTTCTGCGGGCTAACACACTGCTTGGGAACACAGGCGAATGTTAGACTCACTCAACGTTTTCGTCAGAAAACATTTGTACTTTTTTCAATTCCTTGATGTCTGTCGCTCGGGTGTCTGGTTTCAAGTGGTGTTCCGATTGTGGCACCAAGATGTCCATTACGGACACACAAGAATTGTCTCTGGTGCCTCGGTACAGGTCACGGTGCTGACAGGTGTCAGTTGTGCGCCAAAATGCAACCCAAATCCCTATGCGATTGAGCTGCAAAACCCGCTTTGGGTCGTCTTGCCTCAAAATCACTGCCGCGGTTGACAGTTCAGTCTTTGGAGAAAATAACATAGGCGGAAGAAGAAATGGTCCCACCCAAGGAGCCACACTTCCTCTTCCCGAAAGAAGAAAAGACATTGCCGCCACCGTCGGGACTCAGATTTGTCGATGGATAAAGGTAAGCTATCAGCTGGGCCTGCCACCTTCCAGGGGGTGGGGGGAAGGGGGTGGGGGAGATTTCAAACCCTCCATGCTTGACCTGTTCAAAAAGAATGCTGCAGTCGGTACGGCTACCCCCCCGCCCAACGCAGCAGGCTTCAGTGCCAAGAGCGGCGCTCAGCATATCCAACCACTCTAGTTCCCTGGTACTGACAATGTTGCAACCGATAATGCTTTCAACACTGAAAGATTTTTAATAGAAGCTGGATAAACCCTGTGCATCCTCCATGGCGTCTTGATCACGATCGACACCGACATCCACCATATCAGCGCCGAGAGACAAACCCTTGATATCAACGGTTGTCGAACATTCTCCCGGGACACATTTTTCGATACTATGGCAGGTATCTTCGGCGGTAATGATGCCTATGACCAGGGGGATGTCGACCTTATTTACTTGGGTTCAGGAGGGGTCGATTATTTTGACTGACAAAATCAGCTTTTGCAACTGGCTCAAGGCCTCCATGACACCAGTGGTCTGGACAAGTCTCCAGATCTCGCATTTCAGCAATCCCAGCCATATGTTCATAATACTTGGAATTCAGGGTTTTAGGAGGAAGGGTTATTGACACCCTGGGATTGCATTAATCAGTGGCGCCCATACAAGGTTATGACCTTACTGACATTTTAGATGAAGGCCTCGCCACAGAACACAATATGCCTTTAAGCCCTGCCATTGCCGATCCTTTAACGATTGTGTCAACACCCTTGTTGCATTCCTCCAGTCAGCTCCACCATTTCTGGGAAATATAGGCCGGTTAGAGGAGACCCTTCATACCTCCTACTCTTCCCCCTTCCTCGGGGTGCGGGGGCTTGTTATGAAAGCTGCTTCTGTCTCGTCTAGACCTGCATCATTCATGTCCACTCTGCCTCCCGACAGGGAAGCAAAACAAGTTGATGCCTTTAGTAAAGAAAGCATTTACTTCAAGCAGCATGGCCCTAAAAGCGACAAAAGTAGCAACCAGTTTTGCCAAGTACTCCTTTGGTCTATGGACAGCAGTTGAAAATGTTGTTCAATATCTCCCAGAAGGAGAAATGCGCTAGTGCTTCCTACAGCTAGTGGAGGATGGAATGGGAAAAAGGTGGCTTTGAACGGGCCTGGACATCGTCAACTGTGTGGGCGATCTTTGGCGTCGGCCATAACACGAAGAAGACAGGCCTATTTAAAAAAAAAAAATGGTTTTTCGCCTAATGTAAAAGTCAATCTTCTAGACATGCCCTTCGAGGGCAATCTTCTATTCAGCCAGAAAGCCGACGATTCCTTAGAAAAATGTAAGGAATCCAAAATTGCTGCAAAGTCCTTAGGCTAAGCTGCACAGCCGACCAAACATGTATTTAGCTTCGCCTCTAGGGCACAGGGCTACAGGAGATATGCTCCTTATGACAGAAAGGGCACAGCTCCCACCAGCCAGGCAAGGGCAGAAGTGTTTCTCTTGTTCCTGAAGGGGCAGAGGGGCTTCTAGAGTCCAACAGGCAGCGTCAGCGGGCCAGCCTCTGAAGCCGCTTTGATTTTCCCCTCTCACAGCAGACCAGTTGGAGGACCATTTTCTCCAGTGGCTGAGAATTACTTTAGATGCCTGTTCTCTTCAGCTCATTCAGTGGGCTTATTGTCTGCCATTTGTAAGAAAACCACCGGACAGACCTCCCCATCCCCAATCCAACCGGGACCGGAGCTCCAGGAAGAACTGAGAGCCATGTTGTTGAAGGGTGCCATGGAAGAGGTAACTCCCGAGTAGAGAGACTCTGGTTGGTAATCACTGGTATTGCCTGGTACCCAAGAAGGGAGCAGGTCCCCGTCCCATTCTGGACCTCAGGGTCTTGAACAAGTTCTTGAGGAAAGACAAATTTAGAATGGTGATATTAAGAGAGATTCTGAAAGGTCTCAACCACAGGACTGGCTTGCGTCGGTAGACCTAGAGGATGCTTATTTCCATGTGCCGATCCATCAAAAGCACAGGATGTTCCTAAGGTTCACTATAGGAGCCATGCACTACAAGTTCAAGTTGCTTCCCTTTGGTCTAACCTCTGCCCCAAGGGTCTTCACAAAGCTCAGGACAGTAGTTGCAGCTCACCTCAAGCGATCCGGGGTCCATGTATTTCTATATCTGGACTGGCTGATCCGAGGGAAGTCTGTAGTGCAGGTCTTGTCCCGTTTAGAGGACACCTGCTTGCTGCTGCACATGCTAGGCTTCTCCCTAAATTCCAAGAAGTCCTACATGACGCCAGTCCAGAGGCTCCAGTTCCTTTGAGCAGTCCTAGATACCCGGATGGGGAAGGCCTTCCCTCCTGAGGTGAGAGTAGTCGGCTTGGCACAAATGGTTGATTTGTTCCGCAACCATGCCCACTCTACCAGCGGCTTCATTCCTCCGCCTCTTAGGCCTCTTTCTGGTTCCAAAGGCCAGGTTGCACATGATATCCTTAAATGGCTCGTGAGGGGTCAGTGGTCTCTGTACCTCAGCACTCTCTCGGATCTCCTCACGGTGTCCACATCAGTGGTCAGAGACCTGTCCTGATGGGCGGACCGCAACATACTCTTGGCGGGGGAACCCTTCTGGCCTCCTTTGCCTCAGACCTGAGTGGTCACGGGTGTGTCTATGAAGGGTTGGGGCACTCGCTGAGGTTTTGTAGGTGAGCGGCCTCTGGCCAACGACGGAAGCCAGGTGGCACATCAACAGGCTAGAGTTGCGAGCTATCAGGCTTGCCCTGAAAGCATTTGCCCCGTCTGTGCAAGGGAAACATGTCCTTGTTCTGACTGACAACACAGTGGCAATGCACTATCTCAACAAGCAAGGTGGTGTGCACTCCGTCCCCTCTGCATAGAGGTGATGATTCTTTGGGTCTCGTTGCTGGAGAACCGGATCTCAGTCTCAGCAGTTCATCTGACGGGCTCAGAGAACAACTTGTCGGATGCTCTGAGCAGACAGAGCACAGTCTCGCGCGAGTAGGAAGTGTACCAGGAAGTCCTAGAGGAGGTCTTCGCTCTCTGGAGTAGACCAGCTGTGAATCTGTTCGCAACAGTCCAACAGGAAATGCGTACAGTTTTGCCCAAAAGGAATTCCCAACGAATGGTAAACTGGGGGACGCATTTCTGGTGGATTGGACCTACCCTCTCCATTACGTATTCCCTCCGATTGCTGTCATGCCATGGGTTTTCCGGAGGTTAAAGAGGTTTCGAGCTACGATGATCTTGATCGCCCCGGACTGGGCGAGGAGAATGTGGTACTCTGACTTCTTGGATCTGTCCATCTGTCCACCTCTGGTTGCCTTGGCGTCCGGATCGCCTATCCCGTTCGGAAGGTCGGATACTCCATCCGACCCTGAAACCCTTCAACCTACATGCGTGGCTCTTGAGAGGATGAGATATGACTGGGAACTCTCTGAGGAAGTACTTGAGGTGTTGCTGGCTGCACGCAGACCATCTACAAGATCTTTGTACGCATGCAGATGTAGAAGATTTGAGGCGTGGTGCTGGGAACACATTGACCCCATCTCTTGCCCCACCACTGAAGTGATGGAGTTCCTTCTGTCGCTGGCCTCAGCAGGCCTTCAGGTCACCACAGTCAAAGGTTATTTAGCGGCCGTGTCTGTGTTTAAAAGTGCCCCGATCAAGGCAAATTTTGTTACACTCCCGGTAATGACACAATTCCTGAAAGGCCTTGTAAATAAGTTTCTGCCAACTCATTTGTTATCCTGGATTGAGTCCATAATCTGTCTGATGGCAGCTCCCTTTTGAGCCTGTGCACTCATGTCACTTACGGGTTCTCTTTGAAAAAAGCCTTCTTGGTGGTTATTACATCCGCTAGGCAGGTGAGTGAACTGCAGGCCTTATGCTGTAAGTGACCCTTTCTGCGTTTTTTCCTGGAGAAAGTTTCACTTGGGTTAAAAGCTTGGCTTTCACCCCAAGGTTGTCCCAGAATTTCCTGTCTGTCCATCGCCCTACCATTCTTCTATCCTCCTCCACAACGCCTTGTAACCGGCTCCTTCCTCAGCCTCTTGGCTCTCATGGCCACCTGCATTTCTCTGGTGCTAGAGGCCAGACTGCGAAGTCAGTGGCCCAGTGTTTCTCACTTGTAAACACATTCTCAGAGTGTCCAAGCCGGTGGCCACCGATCTCTCATGGTGGGCCAGCAGTCACATGTTGGCAGGGGAACCTTTCTGGCCTCTGTGGATCAGACCAGGGTAGTCACAGATGCATCCTTGAAAAGTTGGGGCGCGCACTGCAAGGATTTGCAGGTGTGCGGCCTTTGGTTCGTGACAGAGGCCCAATGACGCATCAATAGGCTGGAGCTGCAAGCCATCAGGTTGGCCCTGAAGGCGTTTGTACCCTCTCTGAAAGGGAAGCATACCCTGATTGACTGACAATGCGGTGGCCATGCACTACCATAACCAGCAGGGTGGCGTGCGCTCCCTTCCCCTCTGCAGAGAGGCGATGCAGCTGTGGTTCTGGCTTTTGGGAGAATCAGTTCTCGGTCTCAGCAGTACATCTGGCAGGGACGGTGAACGGATTGGCAGATGCTCTGAGCTGGCAAAACACGATCTCACACGAGTGGTAGGTGTGCCAGAAAGTCCTAGAGGAGGTCTTCGCTCTCTGGGGTACCACAGCGGTGGATCAGTTTGCCACAGAGTCCAACCGGAAGTTCAGAGAGATTTGCTTGAGGAAATTCCCAGCAAAGGGCGAACTAGGGGGGTTGCGTTTCTGGTTGTGTATCTTCAATCTCCACTACACCTTCCCTCCGATTCCCGTCATTCCATGGGTTTTCAGGAGGTTGAGGTTTCAAGCAACCCCGATCTTGATTGCCCCAGATTGGTCGACTAGAAAGTGGTACTCCGAGCTTGTGTGCTTGGCCATTTGCCCACCTCTCTGGTTGCCTTGTCAGCCGGATCTCTTATCTCAGTCGGAAGGTCGGGTGCTCTACCCGAACCCAGACTCCCTCAACCTACATGCATGGCCCTTGAGAGGATGAGGTACGACTGGGACTTCTCGGAGGAGGTACTTGAGGTGCTACTGGCTGCACATAGACTGTCAACAGGATCACTGTATGCATGCAAGTGCAGAAGATTTGAGGCGTGGTGCAGTGAATGCAAGATTGACCCGCTCTCTTGCCCCTCCACTACATTGATGGAGTTCCTTTTGTCAATGGCCTTGTCGGGCCTTCAGGTCAGTAGAGTCGAAGGATACTTGGCGGCTTTGTCTGTGTTCAAAATGTCTCCGGATCAATGCCCTTTCTTTATGATCCCTGTTCTGGTCCAATTCCGGAAGGGGCATGTGTAAGTTCCCATCTGTTCCCTTTGTTGTTCCAGACTGGGACCTTAATTTGGTTCTGACCTTCCTTATTGTTGGCTCTCTGAGCCTTTCCACTGATGCTCCATACGCTTGATCAGTTTTGAAGACTGCGTTCTTAGTGGCCATCACTTCGGCCAGACTGGTCGGTGAGCTGCAGGCCTTGTCATGAAAGTCTTTTCTAATTTGTTTTTAGGGAGAAAGTTACCCTGAAAGTACGACTGGGGTTTTTGCCCAAAGTGGTATTGGAATTTCACCTGTCCTAGGCTACTAACCTTCCTGTTTTTTACCTGCAACCGCACGCTTCCAAAGAGGAGGAGCAGTTCCCTAAATTAGACCCGAAAAGGACTGTTTCTATGTTGCCAGGACGATGGAGTTTAGGAAGTTGGACAAGCTGTTTGTAGCCTTCTCGATGGCTAAAATAGGTTTGGCAGTTTCCAACAAACCATCTTGCGGTGGATCACTCTTTGCATTTCTGAATTCTACCACACTGCAGGGAAAGAACTACCTCCCGGGCATCGGAGCCCACTCCACTAGAGAGAGTGACTGCCTCTTTGGCTTTGCAAATGGGAATACTGGTGAGGGACATTTGTCGGGCGGCAACCTGGTCCTCTTTGCATAATTTTACCAAACACTATTGCCTGGATGTAACCTGTGGAGCTGACGCCTGATTTGGGAGTGGTTCTTCAAAATGTTCTCCCTTCAGAGACTTTCATCCCACCTCCATCTCGAATACTGCTTGGAGTCTTTCTGATGAGAAATCTGTTGGAGAAAAGCAATCCATTGAAGGAGAAGTTACTTACCGCAATGTTCTTTCTCTGGGTTCTTCTGCTGCAGATTCCTCATCACCCTCCCATCCAACTCTGCTATGAATGTTCCTCTAGTCGATGACTGCTTCTAGATTGGGAGAAAGATGTGGGCTCTTGTTTCGGGGCTACCGTTCACTTCTTGTTGGGTGCTGCATTCTTTCTGCAGTCCGGTTCCTCACACACCCAAAAAAAAACACTGGTTAGGATTTCTTTTTTGCTATCAGTTGCGACTGTTTTACGCAGCGGCTGACTTTTGGGGGTGGGCGGAGGTTTGGAACCGAGGTACAAGGGCGTAGTTACGCATTGTATGTACAGCGACAGTCGAGTCTGGAGTCCACAACTGGCACATTGTCATGACTGATCGACGGCCGAGTCCAGATGCACTATTTCCCCTGTCGAAATAATTTCAGAGCAGCTTACGCTGGAAGGGATATCTATCTGATGAGGAATCTGCAGAAGAAGATTGCTTCAAAAGAACATTACGGTAAGTAATTTCTCCTTTCTTTATATTACTCTTGGAGGCCTGTACATCAGAGGCTGAAGTCAATGCAGAGTTTCAAACCGTGCTAGTGGAGCAGATTTGTTTGCCAGTGCTTTTAAAACGCCCTCTTTATGCAACAAAAATCAATTGTATCAACTGCTTTTTTTTGCACCACCTGCTAAAGTTGTGACACCGGGTACTCCTCAGTTGTATACTCTGGCCGCCCTCCTTGGGCTCCCCTCTCCCCAGCCTCGTTTGTGGCTAAAAGCGTGGGTGTCATCTTCGACTCCTCTCTACTTCTCACCTTATATCGTGGACCTTGCCAAGAAGGCCCACTATCTGCTACACCTCTGCAGAGGCATTCTCCCTTTCCTCGCCTTCCCCCAGAAAACCAACGTCTCCAGAGCACTGGTTCTCTCAAGGTTGATTATTGCAACAGCCTCTTCCGTAATCTGCTTCTCTCCGCCCTCTTCAACTAATCCGGAATAGGACTGCAAGAATTATCCTTGGCCTCAAGCCAAGGAACTGCATCTCAGCCCTAAAATCTCTCCACTGGCTCCTGGTGGCTGCAGGGATCAAATTCAAGACCCTCTGCATCATCCACCAGGTTTTCTGGAGCCTGGGACCTTGCTACAATTTACTCTCCTCCCTACTAGAGTCCTTCGGTCCTCTAGCTCCTACTCTCTGCAGATCAGACATTTCTCCAAGCAGAGGGTGGGGGGTAGAGCTTTTTCTTCAGCAGGAGCCTCCCTCTGGAAGGTCCTACATGCCCCTCTCCATCTTGAGCCGGATCTCCAGAAGTTCCAGAAGCTCCTCAAGACCTTCCTTTTCTCCTCCTTCACTCTCCACCTGCCCTGCTTGTCTCCTCCTGCTGCTACGACTGGATGCCTGTTTCCCCTTATGAGTCTTGCCGTGTCAGGCCATGCTCAGTCCAGTCTCCCCTTCTCAACAGTTCCTACCAGCACTACTTGCCCTAGGGCTCCCTTCTCTGATTAAACAAACAAGGATGACTGTGACAAAGTGCAAAAGGCTTTTCAGGACAAAATCCTACTGGCCCGTAGCAAAATCCATAACAAACAAAATGCTATAAAGACACCTTCTGAGCAAATGAATGGAATAGACTCCAAGAACATAAACGCGCTTTAAAGTTTCTGCTTCAAGACCATTATCATCGACGATACAGCCAAAATGCTAGCCAACATTAGGCCCACCTCCTGTATAGGAGATCTTCTTTGATTTAAGATTATTCTCAAGACTATTTAGATTTTTGCCCCTTTATTCACCAGATTTATAAATGCCTCCTTCTTGCACAGCAACATACCGATTACTATCAAGGAGGTAGCAGCCACGCCCATTATTAAGAAGCCAGGTCTTAGTGCTAAAGACCCCACAAACCTAAAACCGATAACCAACACCCACTTCCTAAAAACATTTTTAGACAAGGCAGCAACACTGCAATTGCAGACACATTTTGAATCAATGTCTGCCTTTCACTATAAACAATCTGGTTTCCGTAGCAATTACGAGACTGAAAGTGCCTTGCTAGATTTGCAGAAACAAATGTTAGGGAAACTAGACGAGGGTAAAACTGGATTACTCATCCTACTAGATCTTTCTGCAGGGTTTGCCCTCCTGGACCACCCTAGACTACTGGAAACGCTAGGTGAAACCGAAACCTGTTCCAGCCACACCATTGAATGGGAATAAGCTCTTTTCTTAGTGAAAGAACCCCAAATATGCTGGGGTACAGCTTGCTCCAACCCAGTTCCCATCAGCTACGGAGTGCCCTAGGGGGCCTGTATTTCTCCTGCGCTTTTTAACATGTATATGAACAATTAGAAGCTATGGGCCTCCACTTAACCAACTATGCGGATGACGTTCAGCTCACCCTGGACCTCAGCAGTGACCATCTTACTGACACAACTAATTTGCATTACATCTACTCGATCATCCAGGAATGGATGATCAGTAATTGGATGTGCTTAAATAGCTCAAAAAATGAGCTCATGATATTCGGAGCAAACCAAGCCAAGAGTAAGCTGGATCAAGCATATACAAGCTTCATATTATATACCTGCCCCCATCAAGGTTGTAGATGGCGTTAAAACATTAGGCACAGTACTTGAGGCATCTCTCAACTCAGATGCCCATGTTAATAATCTTACAAGGAACGCCCACTATCGCCTTAGAATTTTGAGACAAAGCCATTAGTGTCACAAAAAACGGAGAAACCCTGCTCAGAGCCATAATTATGCCTCGGCTGGACTATTGCAACGCCTTGCTCTGTGGAGCTAGTAAAAAGAACATGCAGAAGCTGCAGATCATTCAGAATGATGCTGTCGGGATAATCCATAATGTCTAAAAGAAAGAACATATTTCAAGCTACAGGAAGGAGCTTCATTCATTGGTTGCCAATTTAAGACACTAACCCTAGCCCACAAGTGTTTATACGGGAAGGCACCAGATTATTTGAAGAAACCTTGACAAGGTACACACCGAACAGGATCCTGCTCAAGCGCTACACATCTCTTTGTACCACAGGACAAACGAGACCAAGGAAAGGCAGATCTTTCCTCTGAGCTGATGGTGCATGGAATAAACTCCCCACATCTATGTGATCTGAAGTACAATATACCACCTTTTGAAAAAACTTAAAAACCACCTTCTTCGAGTAGCCTTAAGTTAACTACATCCTGTTATTTCTGTGTTTGTCTGAGCGCACGGATGCCTGCGGGCTATGGTGCGATAGAAATAAACAAATAATAAATACATTGGCTGGTACTCCACTACCCCCCCCCCCCCCCACTCATCCCTGCATTATCCCCCTACCCCTGGCTTCCCCTAGCACTAGCCCACCCAGAGCACCCCTTAGTACTTGCCTGGCCCTCTGTGCCCCCTCCCTCCAGTACTTTTCACTGTCCCCCACTTTTCACCTTCACCCTCCCCCTATCCCGTCCCTGACCTGCCCCCTCCACTTGCACTTCTTGATACTGCACTTGCACGATCCAAATGTCACAGGGCCTAGTAGGACCGTTATTGTTGTACTCTTATGTCCCATCCCCTTTCCTCCATACTGCATGGGCGGCCCTTTCTAGGGACGGGAGACCAAACCTTTTTCAGCAGAAAAACCTTCTTCCCCCTTTAAATTTGGAGGCACACAGGGGCGCGGCCTCGCGAGCATGTGCTCCCCTGCCTCTGCGGTGCCACTCCTCAGTCCCCTTTTCCATGTCGACGGGAACAGGCCGATTTCACCAGAGTTCCTGGGTTTGGCCCTGCCTTGTAATACCATGTGCTGTTCCCCAGATTCTTCTATCTTTTTGTCTTCTTTGTCATTCAGGTACTTGGTCCTCCGGCGTCATGCTCCTCCCCGGCACATGCCGACATTTTGGCGAGCTTCAGCAGATCTCCAGCCTGCGAGGGGCTCTTCCCGGTATCCGACCCCCATGCTCCTTGCCTCTGTCGCCTTGGCCCAGACCACGGCTGCTAAGGTTGCACCGCATGCGACGCACTGACTCCACGCGCACTGAAGAACAGACTAGCTGTATGGAGGGAGCTCTTCGAAAGGTCGCCATCAGAGGACTTGAAGAACTTCGTTAGACAGAGATCGAGGCCCAAAGGATGACCGCTATTTTCCATCACACCCCGTAAGGGCGATTCCTTCCCGAGAAAACTCCCACGCGGGAGGAACCTCTCGGTTCTGGTACCAGCACACACACCCAGGCTAGTCCAGCTACGGCCTGTCTGCTGAGGGGGGGGGGTCATCAAATCCTTCCGTAATTAGTGCTGAGGGACCACAAGGTTCTTTTACCGGGTGCTCACCCGTGGGGCTATGCCCTAGTACCGGCTCAATGTCCGAGAGGGCGCCTGCACGCAGCACTACCGGCGACACTGTCGAGGGAAATATGCCTTCCAGGCCTAGACCTGAGGTGCCGGGTAGGTTTCTTGCTCCACCAATAAGAGTCTTGGAGGAGGCCGGGCCCAGGGAGCCATGCGCCACGACGCTGGCGTGTGACACGCAGCTCGACAAAATGGCCGCCGGGACTGACAACATGGCCGCTCGTCTGATGCCGCTCCTAGGAACAGAGCAGGCGGGATTACGAGTTTCAAGGTGGGACTGGGGTCAACCAGGTACGTGGCCTTCAGTTGATCCAGAGGTCCGCTGTCTTCCATTTCACCCCGTAAGGGAGACTCCTGCCCAAAGCAGCGCCAGAGCGGGAGGGACCTCTTAGGTTCTTACACCAGCACATGTACCGAGGCTAGTCCCGCTACCGGCCTCACGGCTGAGGGGGTCAGTAGATCCTTCCTGACACAGGGCTGAGGGACCGCAAGGTTCCTTTACCGGGTGTACACCCGAGGGGCAACGCACTAGTACCGGCCTAACGTCCGAGAGGGCTCATGCATGCAGCACTACCGGCTACACTACCGAGGGCAATATGCCTTCCAGGCCACGGCCTGAGGTGCAGGGTAGGTCTCGTGCTCCACCACCTAGAGTCTTGGAGGAGGCTGGGCCCAGGGAGCCAAGCACCACGACTTCGGCATATGGCATGCAGCTCGACAAAATGGCCGCTGCCCCAGACAGCATGGCCGCTTGTCCGATGCCACTCCTAGGAATGGAGCAGGCGGGAGAAAGAGTTTTAGGGTGGGACTGGTGTTAACCAGGTAGGTGGCCTACAGTTTATCCATCACCAGCGCAGGGCATGTTCCCCCTGCAACCGAGACAGTACGCTCTGCCCCCAGCAGCCTCCAGCCACTACGTCGATTTCACCTGCCACCTCTTCAGGCTCCGAAGACAGGTTCTTCGAAAGGATCCTGGCGCTGATGCGAACCCCTCAGATGGGGGCCATCCTGCCGGATGCAGTCAGGCACTTGCTCCCTCTGGCCACTCCACCGGCACCCATAGTCATTCCTCCTATGGCCCTTGTGCCACAGGCCCAGCGCTTCCCCCGATTCCGGTTCCCCTACCTCCCACTGTCCAGGCAGTTCCACACCAGCCTCCGGCTCCGGGCTCCACACCGCAGCCCATGGCACCCAGCACCCCTCCACCCGGTCCGGACTCGCCGGACACTCTGGCGGGCACAGACAAGGAGGAGGACCCTGACACGCTGTTGTCAGCCAAGGCCTTACACAAACAGCTTGCAGGTTCGGCCGAGTATTTGGGCCTTCCTCACGTCGAGGTTGAGTAGCCCAAGAAGGGAGTCTTGGTAGAAGTCCTCACCCTAGTACCCCCTCCCAGAACAGGTATCCCAATGCAGAAGGATGTCACTGCTTTGGACAAGAGGGGTTGGCTCAAGTCCCACTCAGCCCAACCTATCAATCTACGCCTCGACACCAGGTATAGGCAGATGGAGGGGGAGATCCACTCTTGCTGTTGGGCGCACCCTCAATGACACACTTCGGTGATCGCTGCGGCATCACCCTACTCTAAGCCTCAGTCGTCCTCATCCTCTGCACTGTTAGGCAAGGAGGAGAAGATCTTGGAGACGTAAGGTAAGAAGCGGTACTCAAACGCCTCTCTACACCTGCGTCAATCCAATGCGGATGCCCTGCTGGCAGCCTCTAACCAAATGCTTTGGCGGGAAATAACGTACTTCCTTCCAGAACATCTGGTGCAGAGCCAAGCACGCTTCAAGGCGGGACCAGGAGAAGCCAAGCTGGCACCGCAGGACATCATGGACCCAATTGTGGCCCACATTGATACCTCTGGCCGGGTCCTGTGCATCGCCACGGACATGAGGACTGCCTGGTGTAGGGCTACTAAGTTTAACCCTGACGTCCAGAAACGCATATTGGACCTTCCTTCGAGGGTAGTGACCTCTTTCAATCCACCACCGAGGAACTAGATAAAAAGAACAGTTCTCACACTGCGAAGTCTCTTATCTATCCTAACGAGTGCCGTGCCCAAGGCGTACACCCAGTCGCATCAGCGCTCCGTTAAGGGGCGGGTACATTTGGTGGGTTCGGGGGCCTCCAGGAACCGGTGTCCAGACAGCCTGACCGTTCACAAAGTCAGCACTGGCCTGATGGGGGGAGCGAGGGGGGAGCGGTGTCAAGGGCTTTTTCCAGTCCCCCTCTTCTGTGCAGCTTCAGGTGGAAAGATGGCATGACACGTCCCTTCGGGTCCACGTGTCTCTGGTGTGGACCAGGCTTGCCTTTCACGCGCAGCTTGGGCCTTAGAACCTTTTGGACCCCTGGATCCTCCCAGTGGTTTCCTTGGGGCACTGCCTTCCGGTCCCTCCCACTCCTCCCTCCCTCCACCACCACAGACTGGGACAGCAACTCTGTGGGCGGAACTTTGGCCTCTCGTCGAGAACAAGGCAGTGGAAGAAGTTCCAGCCTCACATAGAGGAGGGGGCTTCTATTCCAGGATTTTCGCCATATAAAAAGAAAAGCTAGCTGGCCGGAGAGTTGTGTTGGACCGCTCCACCCTCAACCTCTCCTTCGCTATGGAAAAGTTCAAGAGGGCTACTCCAGCACTCATGGTGGAGATGCTAGAAAGGGGAAACCTTATGTGCTCCCTGGATCTGAAGGACGCTTATCTACACATCTCGATTTGGAAGTTGCATCGTGCCGTCCTGCGCTTCAGGCTTCAGGGCTGCCGTCTCCAATACAGGGTGCTACCCTTGCCCTCAACTCAGCCCCAAGGGTATTCACTGATCCCAGGAATGCAGTGGCAGCCCTTCTCAGGGCCCAGAGCCACCACGTCTACCCGTACCTGGACGACCGGATCGTCAGGATGAGATCTCCAGAGGTGGTATACCACTCTTCCTCTACCTGTGGACACACCCCACTACCTAGGGTTTACCCTCAAGAAGGATCGGCTGCAATCTACGCAAAACCTTAGCTTCCTGGGCCTCATCTGGGACACAGGCTCAGAGAAAGTCTTTCCCTTGGAGAATGACATCTAGCTTCTCCAGCATGGGGTCTGGCATGGATTCACATGCTCATGAATATTCCCCGTCGTCAGGCTGGGAATCCTCGGTAAAGAAAAAACCAGTATCAGTTTCGTTTCTGATCTGTCTTTCGTAGTAATAACCAATCACTGGTCTCTGCGTCATACTGACCACAGCCAATGACTGCCCTCTACCTAAGCACCGCCTCTGGCAGCCATCTTCAGATTTTTACCGCACGTTCATGTGTTGGGATCCTCGTGCTATTGCTCTCGAGCGTTAGTGCTATTTTTTTCACGTTTTTTCTCAAAAACTTAGTTTTTTCCGGTCAAAAGAGCCTCAAGCTCCACCGACTCCATCCGATCAACGGGGACCCGTGTCGGATTCGTCTGCGCCCCTCAAGGGTGAAGATTTCGTCGAGCTACGTTTTGGAGGACTCCAGAAGCTTCTCAGGCCCGGACATTGCCCAGGAGAAGGGATGCTCGACGCCCGGAAAGCTGTTCAGGGTCTGCCCTGGATGCCAGCTGCAGAACGTCTTTAAGGAGGACGAACACTCCTTTTGTCTCTACTGCTTACATGAGGACAAGACGCACGTGGAGAAGGACTGTGCGTTTTGCGGCAATATGTCGGAGCGGACCATGAAGGACCGCCACCAACGCCTCGCCAACTGGCTGGAAGGGAAGAGCCCGTCAGGCGAGAAGAAGAGGAAGAAATCCGAGCGGTCTTCTAAAACCTTTGAGGACGCCCCGGCGACGGGGGTCCAACACAAGGCCAAGCACCGCGAGTCCGCTGGCACCGGGAGCGCCGAACGGTCGGGCTCTACGGGCGCCAGGCAGGGCGCACCCTCCCCGGCACCTTCACCCACGAGCCAACGCTCTGGGTCGGGTAAGAGGAAGGGCGAGCACCCGGCGAAGCTCCTGGAGAGGCCCCGGTCGAGCTCGAAGGCCCCATCGGAGGGGGAGCGAGGCAGTGTCCCCCCTCCTCAAGGATAAGGCGGTGAGCGCACCTAAGGTGGTGAAGGCCTTAATCCATCCGGCCAAGCCCTCTATCGATACTGTCGCGGCGGCCCTGGCTCAGCCTGTGGAGGCTACACCAGTGGTGGCGACCTCGGGGCTCAGTCTCCCTGCCACCTCGGAGGGAGTCCTCTTTTGTGCCCATCGATAGGACCCCCGTGAAATCCCCGGCGGGGAAGAAAAAGGGGGGGGCAGGGCGTCGTCGTAGATTCGGCTTCAACCTCGGAGGAAGAGCTGATCGAGGTCTTAAGCCACGGCCTTGGCGTGGATGAAGACCGGCCCGTCGGGATGGATCCCGACGCAGGTGACAACGACATCGTCGAGGGTGCCGACGGGGCCCCTGATCGCCCGTCGGATTCCCCTCTGCCAGCGCCGCAAGACAACTCGGCGGCCATTTTGTTGGCTATACAGTCCTTATGCTCAGAGATAAGGACGAGACTACCGTTGCCAACGGAGGAACCTCTCCCGTCGGGGGAATCCTGAACCGGGACCTTCGGGTGTTCCCCCGCCCAAGAAAAGGATTCACCCTCCACCTCCTTTTCAGCTGTCGCGACCCGTCCAGCCCTCCTCCCCGTCCACCCGAGGGGATGATACGGGGACTGACACGGCAGCAACGGGTACGGACGACGAGGTATACGACGAGGATCTACCGTCGTCACCTCCCACCAGGGCTTCTCCGCCCGACGAGATTGGATCGTTCCACTCCATGATCGCCAGGGCATCCGAGCTTTTCCAACTCTGCCCTGAGGAGAAGAAAAAGGAAGGATTCCTTTATCAACGGCGCGAGGCCAAGAGGAAGACGGTCCTCGCGGTGCCTCTACTGGACGACATTTGGGATGAGGGCCTCACCCTCCTCAAGAACCGTTCCACGACGCCAGCTAGAAGAGACCGGTACGAGAAGAAGTACCGGGTCCCGGACGCGGCCCCCCTGTGCCTCCGGGCGCAGCCTACCCCGGACTCCGTCGTCTCCGCGGCGGCCAGGAAAAAAGCGGGGGGGGGGGGTGCGGCCTCCACATTGACTTCCCCACCGGACGGCGAGGGAAAGAAATTGTACGCTATGGGACGCAGGGTCATCTCGTCTGCAGCGACGACGATTAAAGCGGCCAACGCCTTGGCTATCGTGGCCCGCTACGACAGGGAGCTATGGTACAAACTGGCTCCCCTGCTGGACTTCCTACCGGACAAGAGGGCGGATGCCCTGGAGATCCTACAGGAAGGTGAGGTGGCGTCGGACCACGCCATCACTATTGCGACGGACATCGCCGACACTGGGTTTCGCCAGTTGGGCAACGGCGTGTGCCTTAGGCGGCGTGGATGGCTCAAGGCTACGGACTTCCGTCAAGACGTACAGACCAGAGTCCTGGACATGCCGTTCGATGGGAACAACCTGTTTGGGAAAACAGTGGACGATTCCCTTCAGGCCATTAAAGCGGACACTGAGACGGCCCGGGCCCTTGGGGTTCTACAGCAACGACGGACGCCCTTTCGGAGCGGCGGAGGCAAGGGCGCCTCCAAAGGTTCCGGCGGCGGTTTCTCCACCTACCGTCAAGCGGCCCGCTCGTCGTCTCAGGAGGCCTACAGAGGACGAGGCAAGTCTGGCGGACCCTGCCGTCGTCGCCAAGGAGGTCAAGGCGGCAAAGCCTCGTCGAAACAGGATTGAACCGGCCGTGGGGTCGGGCCCCCACCGAAGCACACCGGTGGGAGGCCGGCTGGCGAGCTTCGTCAGCGTGTGGGAGTCCATCTCCACCGACCGTTGGGTGCTGGACGCCTTAGCCCGGGGCCACGTGCTCGAGTTTCAAAGAAGGTGCCGGCGCGTCCCCCCCGTGGCCAGGAAAGAGCTTCACGTCCCTCAGCTTCTCCTGGAGGTAAAGGCGATGCTCAGGAAGGGCGCCATCGAACTCGTCCCAAAGAGGCTTCGGGGCTCCTGAGTTTACTCGAGATACTTCCTCGTGAAGTTCATCAAGGCGCAGAAGTTCCGGATGGTCACCCTCCAGCACGTCCTGGGTCAGCTGGAGGAAGGAGACTTCCTGTCGTCGTTGGATTTGGAGGATGCCTACTTCCATATTCCCATCCTAAAGGGGCACCGAAAATTCCTCAGGTTTGTGGTCCAAGGGCGTCACTACCAGTTCAAAGCCCTCCCCTTCGGACTACGGTCGGCACCCAGGGTATTTACCAAGTGCGCCGCGAGGGGATCCACGTCTACCCCTACCTGGAGGACTGGCTCATCCGAGCCAAGACGAGGGAGCCCGCCGTGGAGCACACGGCAAGGACCGTCCAACTTCTCACGGACCTGGGATTCTCCGTGAACTACGCCAAGTCCCACCTGGTACCCGCGCAAAACGCACTGTTTCTGGGAGCGAAGCTCGACCGTGTCCCTTCTGGCCTCCCCGTCGGAGGAAAGGACCAGGTCCATCCTGGGCAAGGTACAGCGGATGTTGGTTTCCGACGCGGCCAAGGTGAGGTCCATCAAGTCCCTCCTCGGAATGATGTCTTCTTGCATCTACCTCATTCCCATGTGCAGGCTCCGGATGCGCCCGTTACAGGAGTTCCTGGACGCGCGCTGGATCCAAACGACGGGCGACTTCGAGGAGAGGATCACACTCGACGAGAGTTTCCGCCGAGCGGTCCGGTGGTGGGGCACCCGCGCGCATCTGACGGCGGGCATGGACTTCCAGACCCCAGACCACCAGGAGACAGTGACCACGGATGCCTCCCTGGAAGGGTGGGGAGCGCACACCGAAAATCTGCACGCGAGAGGCCTTTGGCTCCCGACGGAGAAGTCCCTCCATATCAACGTCCTGGAGCTCCGTGCAGTGTTCTGGGCCCTCAGGTCCTTCCTTCCGTCCCTCAAGGGCAAGGTGGTGAGGATCTTCACCGACAACACCACTACCATGTTTTACATCAGGAAACAGGGCGCAACCAGTTCCCCAGCACTGTCCAAGGAGGCGCAGGACCTGTGGCATTGGGCCGTCGCCCAAAGGATGTTTCTGGTGCCGTTTCATCTGGCAGGGATAAAACACACCATCGCCGACTCACTCAGCAGGGAGCTGCGCTCGTGCCACGAGTGGGAACTACGGCAGGATCTAGTCGATCGCCTCTTCCGACGGTGGGGCACACCCCAGATCGACCTGTTCACGACGGCGACAAACTCCAAGTGCCGGAGGTTCGCCAGCAGGTTTCCCCAGGCGAGGAGCATGGGCGATGCTTTCTCGTTCCCCTGGGAGGGCCGTTTCCTCTACGCGTTCCCTCCTTTGCCACTGCTAATCCGGCTCGTCAACCAGCTCAAGAGGTCACGGTGCAGGATGATCCTCGTCGCACCTGCGTGGCCGAGGCAGATATGGTTCCCGGACCTTCTGGACTTATCAGCGTCCCCGCCAATCAAGCTGCCGGTGGACGCGGATCTACTCTCCAGGGAAGGAGGCGCCATCCTCCACCACGACCCGAAATCGCTGAACTTGCAGGCCTGGCTCCTGCAGCGCTAGAGTTTGGAGGATACGACATACCGGCCAACTGCAGAGAGGTTCTTGCAAAGGCCAGGGCGTCCTCGACTCTTAAATGCTACGGACACAAATGGAAGAGGTTTTCTGTCTGGTGCCACGCACAGAAGATTAACCCTCTACGGATTAAGGCTCCCCAGGTACTGCCGTACCTGCTGACGCTGGCCAAAGCTGGACTGGCACACGCGTCCATCAAGATTCATCTTGCTGCGATCTCCCGATACACCAGAACCACGGGCCGGACGTCCTTGTGGTCTCGTCTGGTGAAAGAGTTCATGAAGGGACTGTTCAGATCGTTCCCGCCGGTGAAGGCTCCGGCCCCGGCGTGGGAGCTGAACGTGGTGCTGACCAATCTCATGGGACCTCCGTTCGAGCCTCTGCACTCGGCCCCGTTGAAGTTTCTGTCGTGGAAAACAGCGTTTCTTGTGGCCATCACCTCCGCACGACGGGTGGGAGAGATCCAGGCCCTTTCCTGCAAGGCCCCGTACTTGACTTTTCACGACACGAGGGTAGTGCTCAGGACGCACCCCTCCTTCATGCCCAAGGTACCGTCGGACTTCCATCTCAACGAACCCTTGGTGTTGCCTGTGTTCTTCCCGTCGCCTTCGTCGCCGGCTGAGAGGACTTTGCACTCGCTGGATGTGGCTAGAGCGCTGAAGTTCTACGTGGACCGCACGAAGTGTTTTCGGAAGACGTCACAACACTTTGTGAATTTTGGACCTGTCAATCAGGGGACGGCTCTCTCGAAGGCTTCCATTTCCAGATGGCTCTCCGGCTGTATCATGTACTGTCATTGGTTGGCAAACCGACTGCTGCCTGGCCGTCCGAGAGCCCATTCCACCAGAGCGATCGCAGCCACCACGGCGTTCCTTTCTGGTGTGCCCCTGCTGGACATATGCAGGGCTGCTACGTGGAGGTCGACGCACACCTTCACGAAATTCTACTGCGTCGATCGGGATTCCAGGGAGGAGTCCAGGGTCGGCCAAGCAGTGCTGCGCAACCTGTTTGCCTGAGGTGAGCCTGGTGAGGAGGTAAGATGCTTAATGTTGGGTTTGATGTAATGCTTAATGTTGAGCCTTTGCCACCTCCCGTGGTTGTGCATGTGTGTACTGCTATGTATTCTTTATTCATGAGCATGTGAATCCATGCCAGACCCCATGCTGGAGAAGGAACAAGTTACTTACCTGTAACTGTTGTTCTCTGGCATGGATTCACATGCGAACCCTCCCGCCTACCCCTCTGCGGCTCTTCACTTGGTCATACTGCCACTTCACGTGCTTCCAAATCTGAAGATGGCTGCCAGAGGCGGTGCTTAGGTAGAGGGCAGTCATTGGCTGTGGTCAGTATGACGCAGAGACCAGTGATTGGTTATTACTACGAAAGACAGATCAGAAACGAAACTGATACTGGTTTTTTCTTCACCGAGGATTCCCAGCCTGACGACGGGGAATATTCATGAGCATGTGAATCCATGCCAGACCCATGCTGGAGAACAACAGTTACAGGTAAGTAACTTGTTCCTTACGGCCGTCCAGTTTCCGGGGCAAATCCAACCTGGAAGCAGACAGGCTCATCAGACGGGGATCGGACAATTAAGAGTGGCAATTGAATGAACAGGTACTGCGGGAGATCTCCAGCAACCGGAAGTGCCAGCAGTTCGTGTCCTGGCAGGGCCCTGGCTCCTCAGGTGACGCAGTCCACACCTTCCGACGGGGCCAGCTCCCTTCTCTGGCTCAGCAAGGGGCAGGGTCATCCACCTGCTCTGCAGAAGTTAGCCCTTGCAGCGTAGTTCCTGAAATAGGTCACGCTCAGCACCTGAGCCTCCCATAGGCTAGCCCGGAGCTCATTCAGGTGGCCAGGAGCAAAGCTACTATGAGCCAGTACAAAAGTCAGGCAGACTCTAAAGAGGTCAACCCCCCCCGCCCCTCTGATGTGCACACTGGAGGAGGTGCTTCCCTCCTTCGGCGTGCAGGTGGAAACACGGCACACCTATTAGGCAGACATGGGGGCCTGCAGAAACTGAGTAGTCCTCCTCCTCCAACCCGATAGAAGACATTTGGCAGGCCTCTGCAGACTCTGACCGCCCTTCAAGAAATCACACCCTGTGGGGAACCTCAATGTAGTGCCAGGCGCACAAGCCCTTCGAGCCAATGGCATCCGCGGAGGTCAGGCTGGTCACCATTAAGTCAGTTCTAATGTGGGGTTGCACCTCTGCTCGCAGAGCCAGCAAATTTCCAGCTATAATGGCCTGAGAACCCTGTACCACGTTTCACTGAGATGAGAAGTCCTGCAGACTCAACCTGCGTTCCTACCTAGGGCACCACTTCCATTTAAATGAGGTGATAAACTTACCTATGTTTTTTGCTGACCCTAGGACGAGGCTCTGAGGATATTTCACTGTCTGGATGTCAGACGGGCTCTGAAATTATATCCGGACAGGACCAAGGGCTTCTGCTAGGTGGACACACTGTTACCTTCGGTGGGTCAAGGCCCAGATATCAGGCATCCAAGGCCTCTTTGGCACGGTGGATGGTCTCCGCTATCATGGAGGCGTATGAAGGGCAGCAGAGGCCATTGTCAGCCAACGTGCACGGCCATTGCATTTCAATGGCAGGTACCGTGGCAGGTCATCAGCGGGGCGGCCACCCTGACGGCTTTCTGTAAGCATTGTTTGGATGCTGGCTCTAAGGCAGACCCGACTGTCAGACAGGTGGCTCTAAGGAATCTATTTTCTTAAGGAGGGTCTCCTCTCCACCCTGGGGCTACATTCAGTTGCAATCGCCCATGCAGTATGGAGGAAAGGGTATGGGACGTAAGAGTGATTACTAATTGCTCACCTTAGTGACTAACGTACTTTTAGTCCATAGTCCTCTTTCCTCCATACGTCACACCATCTTACCCCCCCAATAATACTGGTGTCATTAGGCAATGGTAAATATTGTCGACGTGTCAATGGGGGCTGAGTGGCGCCGGTGGGCGGAGTCAGGGAGCGCATGCTCCCGGGCCGTGCCCCTGTGCGGCTCTAAATTTAAAGGGGAAGAAGGTTTTTCTGGTGAAAAAGGTTCTGTCTCCTGTTACTAGGAAGGGACTCTGATGCAGTATGGAGGAAAAGGGGACTATGGACTAACAGTATGTTAGTCACTACGGTGAGTAACAAGTAATTTTTCTCCTATGTCCCCTGCTACCCACCTTTTGGCACCTGGAAACACTTTCTGCTGTAAAGTGCCATACAAACGTTCAATAAATAAAATATGGGTTAGGATCTTCCCAGATGAGGACGTGAGCAAGGGAGTATAGTGTGCTCAAAGGGAAATGGCAACACAAACGAAGTGATGGTTGGAAGTTTTAGAATTAATCTTAACCGCTGGCATTGGGAAATGAGCAAAAACCCTCCAGGTGCACGGAACAAATAAAAGAAAAATAATCACAAAATCCAATCATTTACATGATGTTAGGATGCAGGGGATTTACCAATTTATTTGCCTTGACACGTGAGCTACAACAATAATAATGCAATGCAAATTGTATCCATAAAATATGGGTACCCGTGTCACCTGCACACCATAGTACTGAAAAAAGTCACTTTCAAATATAAAAGAATTGGAGAAATAATAAAAATCTGTAAAAATTCCAATAAGTAGATACATTCAAAGAAGTGTCTGTCGTCCAGTTAGTCAGTGTTCCTTCGTTTATTTTCTACAAGAATTACTCGGCGCGTTTCTTTCCTTTTAGCATCCAGGTTAGTAATGGGTTAACAGTGTTTCTGGGGAAACTGCCAAGCAGACAAGAGATGAAGCTCGCACTGGTAACCACAAAGCTCAAAGTCTCCCATTAAGTCATAGCATTCCTCAGCGAGGAATGTGGACACAGGAGTGGAAACTCTGTGTGGACAGGGATGCAGCCCCTCTCTGCCGCCTTCAGAAAGCTCACTGTTTCCCTGTTGGGGCAAATGCAACTGAGAAACAGGGCAGACTTTGTAAGCTTTATTTATTAAATAAATGAGTGATAAAGGACATTGTTAACATATATGTAGTAATATATAATCTTAGTGCAATGTTAGACACACAAGGCTGTCATTCAGTACCATAATCGAACCGTGTCCAACCTTGGCCAAACTCTAGGTTGGGTCTAGCCATGCATCCTAGGTTCCAGGTACCACCTGGGAATGGCCCATAGGGAGTTCAGCAACAGACTAAACCCTTTAGACTCTAATGGGCCCACTCAGGCCACTACAATGACATTTTGAATAAAGCAGGGCAATGCTTTTAAATCTGCGCCATTCCAAAGCAGGGTACATTCATGCAATGCACTGCAAGTGAAGTCTTGAATAGGCACAGCAATCAGCCTATTATAGCTGTCATAGCACTATAGCTCACTACCATAGAATAGCCTACAAGCTAACCCATAGCTTGGCATACTTTAGTGATGCAATAAATAGCAGATATCCATGTGTGGCTATTTTCTGCCTCAATCCTGCGTACACATAAAAATAAAACCAAATCAATGCCTTAATCTAATATATGCAGAAGCCAGGTGGTTTCATCTTGAAGATGGTATTCCATTTCTAAGTGCCTCGGAGCCCTACATCATACAACATACATAACGTATGTATCTATCTGATGTGGAAGACAACCCATAGTCCAAGAAACATGGAACAGAACCCTTTTCTTTGCTTTGCTAATTTGCTCATAGCCCATGACAGATAGCCTGAGCTACTTTTATAGTTGTGGTAATTGGCTATCACATACTAGCCATACTTCTACAGTCAGGTAGGTTTTAATATGAGAACAAGAACAAATACAAACTCTCACTACCTACATTTTACGAGACAAGAGTGCTCAACTAAATTCCAAAGTACTTGACAAAATTTCCTTGCAAACGGATACAAGACCTCTTTTTACGCTTTTGATTGAACATTCTGCCTACAAGAGAATACCTCGCATACACCCAGCAAATCCCTTCGGAGGAAAAACACTGTAGATTCTGCAAAAACACAGCACCTGAAACACTATTCCACCTTTTCATGGAATGTGCCTCTCTATCTGAGACGCAAAAAATGTTTGCCCAGATTCTCCCGAGAGAACACGTCAACCTCGACCAGTCAAAGATGAGACAGATCACAAGTGGTCATTCCTTTACACTTGTCTTTAGAACAATGCAATTCTGGAAGAAAATAACAAACATGATTCCAGCATCTCAAAAGCCAGAACCCAACAGCACTCGCACATCCGATTTGGCTACGCTACGTCCGCCTAGCAACCATTATCAGCAACTTCAACAACAGCTATTACCCTGAACATTGCTAAAAGTTAGTCGACAAACTACATAGCAAAAACAATTATAGATCATTCACTCACTTCAAATAATACAGCACTTCTACAGACAGGCTGCGCAACATGCAACACATATGAGACACTTATGTGGAAGCAAAACCAAATCGGAGGAAACCGTTAAGGGCGAGTTTATTATGTGAAGAGCAGAACACCAAAAAAGCCCCTAGATATATGTAGCCAAAACAGTGCTATAAGTAATTCCTAGTCGAGTAATAACCTACTAATAAAAATGTTAAGTGTATCAATTTTATGTATTTGATGTCTGTAAACCTACAAATGGAATTAGGTTTAGCACTTAGATGATTGATAATAGTGATTAGTGATGGGATTGATACAGCTTAGCTTGATACGTCTTTTGCAATTAATTACACAAGGCAGCTAGCTAGTCACGATCCACTAGAACATGATTCAGAAGACAAGACTTGATAATTGTGGCCCCTTTGAAACTCTTGATTGTTTTTCAGTGTTCGGTTATTGATTAATCTTGTGTATGCTATGTTCTTTTAATGTATGTAAGATCTAGCTGTGAGCACAGGATCAAAGTAAATCTTCATTCAAGTTTGAATGTTGTCACATACAAAACTTATTATCACCACAAAGGTGTACATTTGAATATTTATTTTTACAATTGGCAATTTACTCTTGCGTCCCGCCCCCTTTGCTCCATACTGCATGGGGCGTCTCTTCTTAGGGACGGGAGACGGAACCTTTTTCACCAGAAAAAACCTTCCCCTTTAAATTTAGAGGCACGCTTGGGTGCGGCCCTGGGAGCGTTCTCTGCCCCTACTCTGCCCTCCGGCCCACACCCCAGTCCCCTTTTCCACGTCGGCGGGAATGGACCGAATTCCCCACGCTCCTGGGTTTGGCTTCGGCCATGTATTTCCATGCGCGGATACTTCTTCTCTTCTGTCTTTTTGTCATTCAGGTACTCGGTCCTCAGGTGTCATGCTCCTCCTCGGCACATGTCGACTTCTACAGGGTGCAGCAGGTGTCCATCCTGCGACGGGGTCTTTCAAACTTCAGACCCCCACACCCTCTGCTTACGTTGCCTTGGCCCAGACCACAGCTGGCGAGCTTGTACCGCATGCGACACGCTTTGGGCGGTGTCACATTCATAGCAAAAACTCACCTCCACCTCAGATTTCTCCAGCACCCCACTACCATCAGCCGAGCTTCTCTGTCAAACTGCCACTTACCCCTTCCCGGACCTTACTCCTACATCTCATCTATCGCCCACCCGGCTCTCTCACCTCCTTTGAGGAAGACATATCTACCCTCCTCACTCCAAATACCAAACCCAGCTCTCAAATCATGCTACTAGGGGACATTAACATAGGCTTCCATGACCATAAAGATAGGAATGCCACCTCCATAGAGAACACCCCCTCACAACTTGGCTTCTACTCGCGTATCACTGATCCCACCCACTGTAAAGTCTGAACTCTGGATTGGTTGGCAGATCTCAATTGCCCCACCACTATCCTTAACAATGTACCATGTGCGTGGTCCAACCACCATTGTATCTCCTTCTCCATACTGGAGAAAAGCAGCTCGAGCCTAGGGCCTACTGCTGCCCCTCGTACCCCATCAAGGAACAAGCATAACCTAACCTTAGATCACCTATGGCCCTTGTAACAGCCTATGGCTAATATACCTCATGTCTACCTAGTTGAAACTTATAATATCACCATGGAGAAAGCCATTAATAAGATTTCTCCGTTAAAACTTCCTAAGGCCAAACCCACCTCCCATCTAAATAAATGGTTCACCACTGACCTTAAACTGCTCCGCAATGAAAAAAGATCAGCCGAATCCACCTTGAGAAAGACTCCTTCCTCCCTGAACAAAGAGAAATTCATCACTGCGGCCACCTCTTATAAAGTAACTATTCTTAGAACTAAAAGAGAAATATACAACGAGAGAGTACAGAATGTGAAGTCAAGCACTAAGGAACTTTTCACTATTCTGAGGGATCTAGAGTCTCTAGAGTCCCCAGCTCCTCCAACTGAGTCATGCCTGAGAGACGCCACCTGGTGTGCGAATATCCATAAGACCCTCTCAGATAAAATTACAATTCTTCAAGCCAAAATTGAAACAAAAAGAAACGACCTACCCCCTAGCTCCAACAACATTGAAACCAATGCACCCCAGCCCCCACCATGCTCACCTTTCCACTTTTCTCCTGTCACCATTGATGATATGGAAAATATAATCCGGGAGATAACACCCTCCAACTCCCAAGGTGACCTAAGCCCAGCGTCGGTTATTAAGGATGAGGCAAAAGAACTAGCTCAGTTCATAACAACTCTAATAAACTGATCGTTCAAAAATTGTTCAGTTCCAGATAACCTCAAAGAAGCATGAGTCATGCCGCTTCTGGAAAAACCTTATCTCGACCCTAACACTCCTACTAATTATAGGCCTATCACTACGGTTCCCTTTTCCTTAAAAATTCTAAACCGTGCGGCCTACATCCAAATCCCAAAACACTTGGAAGGTAATAAGCTATTAGATCTCCGATCGTCCAGCTTCCGACCCAGACACGGTACTGAGACGGCTATTCTAGTCTTAAAAATACAAATGCACGGAGTAAAAGAGAAAGGTAAACTGGCTATCCTCCTCCTCCTCCTAGATCTCTCAGCAGCCTCCGACTTGGTTGACCACAAAATCCTGACTAAACACCTTACCACAGCAGCAACCTTCTCACTGAATGCTGCCAGCTGGATCCAATCATTCCTTGCTAACAGAACCATCAGGGTCTTTGCGCCATCAGCATTTGCGCCTCCAATCTCCACCCACTGTGGAGTGCTGCAGTGCTCCTGCGTCTCTCCCATGCTTTACAAAATATTTACAAAGCTTCTCTTTGACAGTCTGGGTGTCACCTACACTAACTATGCAGATGACACCCAGATCCTCATCACTCTCGCAGGATGCTACACTAAAGTCACCAAGATGATCAACATCATCTATCTTGAGATCCAAGCCTGAATAGCGATTCAGCAGTCTGTTTAAACAATAACACTGAGCTCTTGATCATTGGCTCCCAAACCCGCCTAAACAATTTAGATAATCGCTACTCAGCATTCATCATAGATGGGAATACTAAAACTCTCCAGCGAAGTCAAAACGCTTGGGGTTTACTTAGACTCCACTCCACTCTATCTCTTAAAAAAAAAACAAGTCAACACTACAGCCTCATCCACGGCCTACACTAACAAACTCATAAATGCCTGTAAACCGTTCTTATCCACTAACAGCGTTATTACACTTGCTAGAGCTCTGATCCTCTCGAAGCTGTATTACTGTAACACTTTATTCCTCGGATCATCCTCTCAGAACCTTAAGCTCCACGTTCTCCAGAACAATTCTCTAAGATCATCATTAAACATCCCCTGACACAGCCACATCTCAGCCCTTAGAAGGGAAGCACGCTGGCTACCTGTGAGCGACATAATCACCTTACGATCGCTAGTTATTGCACACAAATGCCTCTCCAACATGACCCTGAAATACCTGACAGATAAATTCTGCAGACATCAGTTGAACAGACCTATCAGATCCAACTATCTGAACCAACTCACCATCCCCAAATACAACCTAAAACAGCTGAAGGATCCAGTTTCCCAGTGTTAGCGTTTAAGTGCTGGAACTCCATGCTCCCAGACATAAGATCAGAACCATCCGTCTGGTCCTTCAGAGTCCAGACCAAATCTTGGCTTCTCGGCCAAATTACGATTTAGCAGAGCTCTCACCTCTACATAACACTCTGCACACAGCTCTATCGCTATCTTGCACATACTGTTCCTTGTACTGTAAAGATTGTATATTTATTAAGTTGTGAATATGCCTCCTATGCCTTGTTATACTTGTTATACAGACATTTTACCGGATTCCTCCACTGTAAGATTGTATATCTATAGTTTTTTTTTTTTTTTTTAAATATGCCTTAACCTTGTATCCATGAAAATTCTGCGTTGTGTATACCTGCCTCATTGAGATGTAAATGTATTCTGTGACTTCTTGAGGTGATCTGTAACCCACCCTATGTACCCATGTTCAAGCACCCAGATACCGGTGGGTTAGGCGCGTTATATAAGAAAATAATGTAAACTCTAGGTCTCTGAAGAACAGACTAGCCAGGTGGAGGGAGCTCTTCCAGAGATCGCCTCTAGAGGATCTGAAGGACTTCGTAAATCATCGATCCATGCCCAAGGTAGGGCCACTCTTTTCCAGTGCACCCCGCAAGGGAGGCTCCTTTCCAAGGACTCGCCGGTGTGGGAGGAACCGCTCAGGTTCTCATACCAGCACGAGTACCGAGCCTGTCAGCTACCGGCCGGGGTGCCGAGGGTTCAGTGGATCCTCCTGGTGATGGTGCTGAGGGACTGCAAGGTTCTTTTACCGGGTCTTCACCTGAGGGGCCACACCTTAGTACCGGCAACATGTCCAAGGGGGTGCCTATACACAGTACTACTGGCAGATCTGCCCAGGGCGAAACGCCTACCAGGTCTCAGCCTGAAGAGCAGGGTTGGCCTCATGATCCACACTGAAGAGTTCTGGACGAGGCTGGGCCCAGTGAGCCAAGCAACACGACGCAGGGATGTGGAAGGCATCTTGACAAGATGGCCACCGTGCCACATTACGGACACCCGCATGATATCGCTCCAAGGAAGGGAGAGGGTG
Source organism: Ambystoma mexicanum (assembly GCF_040938575.1). Classification (NCBI taxonomy): domain Eukaryota; kingdom Metazoa; phylum Chordata; class Amphibia; order Caudata; family Ambystomatidae; genus Ambystoma; species Ambystoma mexicanum. Next base: position 971,602,273 of record NC_090931.1, on the reverse strand, counting down.
GAGCAACGAGTGTCAAGGTGGGACTGGTGTCAAACAGGTATGTGGCTTACAGACGATCCTTCATTTGCGCAGGGCAGGTTCCCGCTACCCGGTCATTCTCCAGCATGGGGTCTGGCATGGATTCACATGCTCATGAATATTCCCTGTCGTCATGCTGGGAATCCTCGGTAAAGAAAAAATCAGTATCAGTTTCGTTTCTGATCTGTCTTTCTTAGTAGTAACCAATCACTGATCTCTGGGTCATAATGCCCCCAGCCAATTACTGCCCTCTCCCTAAGTCCCTCCACTGGCAGCCATCCTCAGATTTTTACCGCACGTTCAAGTGTTGGGAGTTCTCATTTTTTCGGTTTAATCGAGCCTCAAGCTCCCCCGTTTCGGAATTCTTCTATGCCCCTCAAGGGTGAAGTTTTCGTCTAGTTACGCTTCTTAGAGGTTCCAGAAGATCTGAGGCCTACCTCAACGGACCTGGCCCAGGACAAGGGAAGCTCGACTCCCGGATCCGAGCTGTTCAGGAGCTGCCCGGGATGCGGATTGCAAAATGTTTTCAAGGAGGACGAGCATTCGAGATGTCTCTACTGCCTTCATGAGGACAAGGCACACGTGGAAACGGACTGTGGGTTCTGCAAGAACCTGTCGGAACGGACCAAGCAAGATAGTCGTTCCCGCCTCACCGCCTGGCTGGAGAAGGGCACAGCAGGTGAGAAGGCAAAGAAAAAATCTGAGTGGTCTTCTAAGTCCTGTGAGGGCGCCCCGGCGACAGGGGCCCAACAGAAGGCCAAGCACCGAGAGTCCGCGGGCACTGGGAGCGCTGAAAGGTCGGGCTCTTCGGCTGCCAAGCAGGGCGCGACTTCCCCGGCACGATCAACCGCGAGCCAGCGCTCTGGTTCGGGGAAGAGGAAGTCCGGGAACCCGGGTAAGCTTCTGGAGAGGCCCCGGTCGATCTCGAAGGGAGCCGAGGGGGAGCGAGGCGATGACCTTCGCCCCAAAGCGAAGGCCCAGGACGCACCTAAGGTGGTGAGGGCCTTGATCCACCTGGCAAAGGCCTCTATCGAGGTTGTCGCAGCAGCCCTGGCGAAGCCGGCAGAGACTACGCCAGTGGAGGTGGCCTCGGGGCCCAGAGTTTCCCTGCCACCGTGGAGGGAATCCTCTTTCCAGCCCATCGTTAAGACTCCCGTAAAGACCCCGGTGGAAAAAGAGGGGGAGGGGGGATGGTGGCCATTACGGACTCTGATTCAGCTTCTGAGGAGGATCTGGTGGAAACCGTGAAAGGCCTCAACGAGGGGTTCGAGAAGGTTTGATCCCAGGGGAAGGATCCTGCTGAGGTGATCGAAGATGGCGACGATGGCGACGACGAGGGCCCAGTGGAGCAGCCATCCCGCCCGTCGCAGCCATTGCCCGAGCCCCATGATAGCTCGGCGGCCATTTTGTTGGCGATCCAATCCTTATGTACTGAGATAAGGACGAGGTTACCACGGACCCCGACGGAGGATCCAGAACCTGGACCGTCGGGAAGCCCTCCGAACAAGCGGAGGGGAGTCCACACCGCACCACCCTTCGTGCCCACAAGGATGGTACGGCGACGGGGACGGACGATGACGGTGGCGATGATACAATGGACATTCCTTCATCATCCCAGTCCCCCCCCCACACCCCCCCCCCCCTCGGGCCTCTCCGCCCAATGAAATTGGCTCTTTCCACGCCATGATAGCCAGGGCATCCAAGCTCTTCCAGCTCTGCCCTGAGGAACAGAAAAAGGAAGGCTTTCTTTACCAACGACGGGAGGCCAAGAGAAAGACTGTCCTCGCGGTACCGTTGCTCGACGCCATCTGGGACGAAGGGCTGGTTATCCCGAAGAACCCTTCCACGACACCCGCCAAAACGGACAGGTATGAGAAGAAGTACCGGGTCCCCGACGCCACCCCCTTGTGCCTCAGGGCCCAGCCTACGCCGGACGACAAGAGGGCGGAGGCTCTACAGATTCTGCAGGAAGGTGAGGTGGCGTCGGATCACGCCATAACGGTGGCAACGGACATTGTCAATAACGGATTTCGCCAGCTGGGCAACGGGGTTTGCCTTCGACGACGAGGATGGCTCAGGGCTACAGACTTTCGCCAGGACGTCCAGACCAGAGTGTTGGATATGTCGTTCGACGGCAACAACCTGTTTGGGAAGACGGTGGATGAGTCCCTCCAGGCCATCAAGACCGACACAGAGACAGCCCGAGCCCTAGGAGTCCTTCAGCAACGGCAGCCCTTTCGGAGCTCCGGAGGCAGACGGGGAGCCTCCAAGGGATCCAGCGGTGGCTCTTCTACGTACCGCCAGGCGGCCCGTTCCTCGTCCCAGGAGGCCTACAGAGGTCGCGGCAAGCAAGGAGGGTCTCACCGCCGTCAAGGAGGCCAAGGCGGCAAGGCCTCTTCCAAGCAGGACTGAACCGGCCGTAGCGTCGGGCCCCCACCGAAGCATCCCGGTGGGAGGCCGGGTGACGAAGTTCGTCAGCGTGTGGGAGTCCATCTCCACCGACGGTTGGTGCTGGACACCCTGGCCCGCGGACACTTGCTAGAATTTCAAAAGAAGTGTCCTCCCATTCCTCACGTGGTCAGGAAGGAGAATCGCGTCCCTCAACTGCTGTTGGAGGTAAGGGCGATGCTCAAGAAAGGTGCCATCGAGCTCGTCCCCAAGAGGCTCTGGGGCTTCTGAGTATACTCTAGGTACTTCCTCGTCAGAAAGAAGACAGGCGGTTGCCGCCTCATCCTGGACCTGCGTCGGTTAAACAAGTACATCAAGGCACAGAAATTCAGGATGGTCACCCTCCAGCACGTGCTGGGACAGCTGGAGGAGGGTGACTTCCTATCGTCGTTGGACCTGGAGGATGCTTACTTCCACATCCCCATTCTAAAAGGACACAAAGTTCCTCAGATTCGTAGTCCAGGGGCGTCACTACCAATTCAGAGCCCTGCCGTTCGGATTAAAGTCGGCACCCAGGGTGTTCAAGTGCCTCGCACCAGTAGCAGCGCGGCTGTGCCTGCAGGGAATCCTCGTCTACTCCTACCTGGACAACTGGCTAATCCGTGCAAGGTCAAGAGAACTCTCCTTCGAACACACAGCGAGGACCTTCCGCCTGCTCACAGAACTGGGATTCGCCATCAACTACCCCAAATCCCACCTAGTTCCGTCGCAGGTAGCACTGTTTCTGGGAGCGAAGCTTGATACAGTGGAGCGATTGGCATCTCCGTCGGAAGAAAGGACGAAGGCCATTTTGGGTAAGGTGCTGCACCTGTAAGCCACGGATGTGGCCAGGGTGAGGTCCAACAAGTCCCTCCTCGGGATGATGTCCTCATGCTTATACCTTGTGCCCCTTTGCAGACTTCGGATGCGTCTGCTACAAGAGTTCCTCGACACCCGCTGGGTTCAAGCGGCAGGCAGTTTTGAAGACAGGATCCTGCTCGACGAGGAGTTCCATCGGTTGTGGGGTACCCGTGCGCAGCTCACGGCAGGCACCGACTTTCAGACCCTGGTGGATCTGGAGACGATGACGACTGACAGCTCCCTGGAGGGATGGGGTGGGCCCACACCGGAGATCTCCACGCAAGAGGCCTCTGGCTCCCGGAGGAGAGGTCTCTCCACATCAACATCCTGGAGCTACGAGCCGTGTTCTGGGCGTTCAAATCGTTCCTTCCGTCCCTCAAGGACAAAGTGGTGAGGATCTTCACCGACAACACCACCATGATGTTCTACATCCAGAAGCAGGGAGGCACCAGATCCCTAGCCCTATCGAAGGAGGCCCAGGATCTGTGGCACTGGGCCGTCGCCCAGGGGATGTTTCTGGTTCCCTTGCACTTGGCAGGAATAAAAAAACACCATGCCGACTCACTCAGAAGGGAGCTGCGCTCGTGTCACGAGTGGGAACTATGGCAGGACCAGGTGGATCGGCTCTTTCAACGATGGGGCAATCCCCAGATCGACCTGTTCGCGACGGCGACGAACTCCAATTGCTAGAGGTTCGCCAGCAGGTTCACAAAGCCGAGGAGCATGGGCGATGCTTTCTCGGTCCCTTGGGACGGCCTGTTCCTGTACGCATTGCCTCCGTTGCCGTTGCTGCTCAACCAGCTCAAGAGGTCCAGGTGCAGGATGATCCTCGTCGCACCGGCGTGGCCGAGACAGATCTGGTTCCTGGACCTTCTGGACTTGTCAACGTCCGCACCTATCAAGCTGGCGACGGACGCCGATCTTCTCTCCAGAGAAGGAGGCGCCATTCTTCATCACGACCCAGAGTCACTGAACTTGCAAGCTTGGCTCCTGCAGCACTAGAGTTTGGAAGATACGATATCCCAGCTGACTGCAGAGAGGTTCTTGCAAAAGCCAGGGCGTCCTCAACTCTCAAGTGCTATGGACATAAGTGGAAGAGGTTCTCTGTCTGGTGCCGTGCACAGAAGTTTAACCCTCTGCGGATTACGGCCCCTCAAGTATTGCCGTACCTACTGTCGCTGGCGAAAGCTGGACTGGCTCCCGCCTCCATCAAGATACACCAGAACTACAGGATGGGCGTCCTTGTGGTCTCATCGCCTGGTGAAGGAGTTTATGAAGGGACTATTCCGATCGGTCCTACCGGTGAAGGCCCCTGCCCCGGCGTGGGAGCTCAACGTGGTGCTGACCAGGCTCATGGGGGGCCTCTTTCGAGCCTATGCATTCGGCACCGTTGAAGTTTCTGTCATGGAAGACAGCATTTCTCGTGGCCATCACTTCCACACGACGAGTGGGAGAGATCCAGGCCCTATCTTGCAAGCCTCCATACTTGAATTTTCACGACACGAGGGTGGTGCTGAGGACGCACCCCTCCTTTATGCCCAAGGTGCCGTCGGACTTCCACCTCAACGAGCCCTTGGTGTTGCCAGTTTTCTTCCTGTCGCCTTCGTCGCAGGCCGATAGGACTCTCCACTCGCTGGACGTAGCTAGAGCGCTGAAGTTCTACGTGGACTGCACAAAGAGTTTTCGGAAGACATCACAACTGTTTGTGAACTTTGGGTCTGTGAATCAAGGGAAGGCTCTCTCGAAGGATTTCATTTCCAGATGGCTCTCCGGCTGCATCATGCACTGTCACCTGTTGGCAAACCGACCGCTGCCCGGCCGTCCGAGAGCCTATTCGACCAGAGCGATTGCTGCTACCACGGCGTTCCTGTCTGGTGTGCCCCTGCTGGACATCTGCAGGGCTGCTACATGGAGGTCGACGCACACCTTCACAAGATTATACTGCGTCGATCAGGACTCCAGGGTCGGCCAAGCAGTGCTGCGCAACCTGTTCGCTTAAGGTGAGCCTGGTGAGGAGGTAAGAGATTGTTACTCACCGAACCGGAAGGAGTACTTGATTCCGACCTGGATCGAGATGTGAGGCAAGCCGAGGAAGTCTTCAGAAAACCTAGATCCCCTGATTTTAAAAAAATCGGGCTTTCTCTTAGAGAGGGGCTCTTTTTCACAACGTGCCACTCTATTATGTAAAACAAGACAGAGTAGTCTATAATGCAAAAGAGCGGAGTTGAGTGCACCACCGAGCAATGCTGCAAAAAATACAAAAGTTGTTTTGAGTAGAACGCCAACCTGGTGTGATAGGTATATACAATTATTGAAAGCAATAGAATCGCTGGTACCTGAGGTAGTGGAATTGAAGGCCTTGAGAGGAAATCCCGTATTAGTTCAGTAAAGTGTTCAGAGTTCCAAAATGAAGGATGAAAACGAAAGGATAAAATAACAAATGGGGAAGGTTAGTATAGGTAGGACAACCCGAACGGCAAGAGGGACGCACTAGGACCGGGTTGGTGCAAATCTGGAAAGCGTTTGTACTGCACTTTAGTGGAAAATACACATTGTCTTCACAGGATGTTACACATTCCAAAGTAGGAGAGGTAGAAGTAAATCCTTAATTGGGTAAGGCTGGAAATAGGACTAAACTGATAGAAGACTGAATTCCGCTGGAAGCAAGGGCGCTTGCTGTAAGAAAAAACTGAAGACTGGAATTCCGTTCTCAGCAGAAAATGGCGTGCTGAAAACCCGGCAGAAGGACAGGTTGAGCGGGGAGCTCAACAGGAGCTCGGCAGTGTAAAGGAGATTGCGAGCGGATTCAAAACCAAGACAACCGATATCGAAGGACAAATCCAGGAAGCAAAACAGGAGAGAAGCCAAGGTCTGGTAACGGTAGATCAAATACAAAGCAGGATACACAGAGGGTAATCCGAATGGAACAAGCCGTAGGAAGACTACGAATAGGAACGCTGTAACGATCAATTAGCAGCAACGAAGCTCCCGCGGCTAACTGCTTTTAAGGAACAAGGAGGCGTGGCTTCCGTGAAAGCGAGGCACGTCTGATCAGCTGACTAGCAGATCTACGTGACCCAAACAGTTTCCAAGGCAACTTGTAACGCTGCCAGAGCGAATTCCCTGATTGCGAGATACTCTGTGGGAACAATCTTTTTGGTAATGTCTTTTGTTGCTGCCGTAGCGTAACAGAGATGCTTAATGTTGAGCCTGTTGCCACCTCCCGTGGTTGTGCAGGTGTATACTGCTATGTATTCTTATATTCATGAGCATGTGAATCCATGCCAGTCCCCATGCTGGAGAAGGAACAAGTTACTTACCTGTAACTGTTCTCCAGCATGGGTCTGGCATGGATTCACATGCAAACCCTCCCTCCTTCCCCTCTGCAGCTCTTCACTTGGTCATACTGCCACTTTACGTGCTACCAAATCTGAGGATGGCTGCCAGGGGAGGGGCTTAGGGAGAGGGCAGTCATTAGCTGGGGGCAGGATGACCCGGAGATCAGTGATTGGTTACTACTAAGAAAGACAGATCAGAAACGAAACTGATACTGATTTTTTCTTTACCGAGGATTCCCAGCCTGACAACGGGGTATATTCATGAGCTGGAGAACAACAGTTACAGGTAAGTAACTTGTTCCCTATCACCTACCACCCCTCTGGCCTGTGAGGACAGATTATGTTAAAGGTCCCTCGGGCTCATGAAATCTCCTCGTATGGGGGTCATCCACAGCGACACCATCCTGGACGTGTTCCCGCCAATGGCACCTGCGCTGCAGGCCCCAGTACAGGCGCCCCTGTGCAGCCTCCCTCTCCGGCCCCCCAACTAATAGTGCAGGCGGTTCCATACCAGCCGCCCGCTCCGGTCTCCACACCTCAGCCTTCTGCTACCTGCACCCCTCCACCGGTGCTGGACCAACCGGGCCCCCAGGTGGACACAAATGAGGAAGAGGACCCAGACACACCGTAGTCAGCAAAGGCCTTCCGCGAACATCTTGCAGGGCTGGCAGAGTACTTGGGCCTGCCTCAACCCGAGGTCGAGCAACCATCAGGGGGGGTCCTCGCCGAAGTCCTCACGTTGCGTCCCGTAGCGAGAATGGGGATCCTGATGCAGAAGGACGTTGTCGCTTTGGCCAAAAAGGGCTGGCTCAAGCCCCACTCGGTCCAGTCGGTCAATCGACGCCTGGACGCCAAGTATATGCAGATGTATGGGGATACACTTGCTATCTGCCCACCCTCAGCCACACTCTTCAGTGATAGCTATACTCCAAGACTCAGTCGTCCTCTGCCTCCTCGTCCGCAGCGCTGCTAGGCAAGGAGATGATCTTGGAGGCGTACGGGAAGAAGCTATATTCCAACACGTCCCTACATCTTAGTCAAGCCGACGCGGATGCCATGCTGGAAGTGCCAACAGTTTGCTTCCTGGCAGGGACAGGGCCACAGCTCCCTGGGCGATGCATTTCTGATTCAGTGTAACGGATGACAGCATACGCCTTCCCGCACACACCGCTGATGGACGGGGCGATATGCAAGATCACAGTGTCTCGCCACCTCAGCGTCATTCTAATAGCTCTGTGGTGGCCAGCCAGGCATGCTTCTCAGAGCTGCTCAGCATCTCTGTGAGACCACCCATTCGCCTTCCGACGGTCCCAGCACATCTTCTGGTGCAGCAGGGGGGCAACGTCATCCACACTCCACCTCAGAAATTAACCCTCACAGCGTGGTTCCTGAGCAGGTCACGCTAAGGCACCTCTGCCTTTCACAAGCTAGCCTAGAGATCATATAGGCGACTAGGAGCAAAGCTACCAGGACCCAGTATAAGTGGACCAGGTTCTGCCACTGGGCTGAATCCAAGGAGATCAACCCCACCCCCGCTGCATGTACGTTGGACAACATGCTCGCCTTCTCTGCGCACCTCGTCCACGCTGGCGTGCAGGTTGACACGTGCAGCATGTATTTTACAGCCATTGTAGCCTACAGGAATTCGGAGGAAGAGGTCTTTTCCTCTTCCAACCCGATAGTCAAGAAGCATTTGACAGGCTTTGCCAGACTCTACCCGCCCATCAAGAGGCCACGCCCGGTGTGGGACCTCAAAGTAGTGTTGGCCGCCTTGGTGCACAAACCGTTTGGGCCAATGGCGTCCATGGACATCAGGCTGGTTACCATTAAGACGGCCTTGCTAGTAGGCCTCACTTCGGCTCGCAGAATCAGCGAAATCCAGGCGCTAGTCACCTCAGACCCATGTACTACTTTTTACAAGGATAAGGTAGTCCTGCGGACGAGGGGTGTGGCTTGATGGCCGCGTAGCAGGACGGGCTCTGGAGGAGCTCCCGTGATCCTACATTGATCCGTGAAGAGGAAGGTGGTTTGCAGGACACTAGCTTGCAGGCAGCGCACCCACAGGCTGCTGAACGGACGGAGCGCACTCTGGGCCGGGAGAAAATATGAGAAGTGGCGAGTTAAGCGAGATTCAGCGTCTCGCGTAAGGCCGGGGTCCGCATTGTGGATGCAGACAAAATGGCCGACAACGAACAAAGGGCCATGAATTTACCAGAGTGCCGTGAGGGAAGGAACTGTGGCAGCAGCCGGCCCACGCCTACTGCAGCGTCACATTGCAACGAAGCGCACAGGAGGAGGACAGGACGAGGCTGGCTGGGGAGGAGCACACAGAGGGGACGATTGAGCCCGGCTGCAGCAAGGACAACGGGTCCGTGCGACGGATCCGGCTGGTCTCGGACGCAGGCACTGGGGTGCCAAGAAGCGCTGGGGTAACGAGAGGCTGCAAGGAATCGGTGACTGCGGCGCTGCCGGGAGGGCCCCTGATGGGACGGCGGCTCCGCACCACAAGAGCCCATGAGTGGGCGTGACACGGCGCGCTGACCCCCGCTGTGGCCCGGTACACCAGTCGTGCACAGCTGGCCTCTGCCGCATACTGCGGGGTCCGTGAGGCGAAGAGGGCAACCCGCTCAAACGCGGGCAGCAGGACGCGGGGTTCCCTGACTTTGTGCGCAGCCCCTGCCCGGGAGTTAATGGGAAAATAGTGCGGACCGCAGAGAGCAGAGCGGTGCCCCCAAGCCACCGGGAGCACCAAGAACCTGGCAATTGCCACAGGAGGCTGACGAGTTCGTGCCCCGTTGGAGCACAATAGCTCATGCACACATACGTGCGATCACGAGTTGGGGTCCAGATAAGGCGGCTAGAAGATGGAGGAGGGCTGCCTGACCACTTGCACATATTCACATGGGGAAAGGGCCGAAGAGAAGTTCCTTATATAAGTTTTTGGAACTGCAGAGGAATAGCACGCGCCCCGAGGAGGGTGCTTGGTTGCCTCCCAGAGCAGGGTGCTTGGACCCTGAGGCGGCACACACGGGGCCCTGGGGAAGGCTAAGAAGGGCTGGGAGACTCTCGCCGCACATGTATTGGTGCCCAAAATGAAGGAGCCGGAAAAAGGCTTAGACAGTGTACCCCGGCATGCAGAAGGAGTGGGGTGGCACCCTCGCTAGGACATAAAACGCCCGGACTGAGCGTAAGCACGCGCAGAGTAGTGCTTGTAAGGCCTGAGCCTGGTGGGAACCCACAACGGACTATAGAAGCGAGACATTGAAGGCAGACACCCTTGCGGGCACTTGTGGCTCCCCAGACACGGCATCGGGAGGCCCCTTCAGCAGAGGGGCGTGAGGAGAACACTTGAAGTTAGACCAGGAGCTAGAAGGCCCCGAGGCTAACGGAACACCGGAGCGGCAGAGTGTCGGGACGGTGGACGTACTGGCCACTGGAAGATCCAAAGGGGGGGTCGGTGGAGTGATACTCTGAGTGCACAAATACGTGGAAGGACACAGCCCACTCCAGGTGTGGGGAGAGCATCAAGGACACACCTAGACGCAGGCGAAACGGCCCCTGACACACTAAGAGTGACCTGGCGCCACGCGGATCTTCGCACAAGGGAAGGCGCCGCTGGCACACACCCGGACTGCATATCAAGATGTCTAACAGAATCGTCAGACCCAAGAACAAGCAGTCCACGTTGGAGGCTAATGCTAAATCGCCCCAGAGTGCAGAAGGGGGCAAGAGCAAAGACACTACTGCTGCAGTTGCGGATACACCGGGCACGATCCAGGAAGTACTGGCAGCGATTGCAGACTTGAAGGTCGCATGGGAGACTCACCTGGGCTTGGCAATGGATGAACTGAAAGTGGGTCTGGACCTCAAGATTGGAGCGGTCCAGGAGGAAGTCAATTTGTTGAGACTGGATGTGCGGTCGCTGGCGGAGCGCACCGGAAACCCCGAAAAGGAGATAGCCCCGAACACGGTGGCATGCGCCGCCCATGGATCGGAGCTCCATGCACTCGTGCAGCGTGTGGGTAATCTGGAGAACAGGGCGGAAGGGTGCGCTAGACACAATAACATTCGCATTGTTGGACTGCCAGAAGGAATGGAGGGGTCTAATCCAACAGAATATGTGAAATCCATGCTCTTGCAAGAAATAACTGGCGGAGCTCTGACCTAGGGGTTTGCGGTTGAGAGGGCACATAGGGCCTTGACAAGAAGGCCTCCGCCGGGGCCCCCCCCCCGCGACCGTTGATCGCAAAGATCTTGAATTATCGGGAGAGGATACTCGAATTCTTCCGGAAGGGAGGAACGATAGAAAGGGGACCGGCGAAAATCACGGCGTACCCGGACTATACCCTGCACGTGCAGCGCAGCAGGATGAATTTCAGGGCGGTGAAAAAGAGGTTGAGAGAAGCCAGCCACCGATATATGTTGCTTTACCCAGCCAAATTGAAGGTGTTCTATAAGAATAAAACTCTGTTCTTCGAGGCGCTGGAGGATGCCTTGGACTGGCTGGACATGCAGGGTCGCTCAGGAACCGGATATCCAGTCGGGAGCAGCAGAAGATAAGTAGCACGTAGCTGGGATACCCCTGGCGACATAATACCAGACAACGAGACTAGGATTTGGCATTTATAATACTGATGGGGAATGTGTTGCAATAATATAAGTTGGCACGATCCGTTATAAGCTTCCATCCCTATCGGATGAAGACATTGGGACTTGAATATATTGTTAAATAAAGTGTGTTGGGAATGGGTTGCAGCAAATGTGTTAGCAGGATCCGTAATATGCAACCATCCTAACCAGTTGAATGGGAGCTCCGGGAGACAATCCTTAAACCCCTTAGAAGTACAGTTAGCTAGGTCACTGTTAGATCGGTGACGCCCGCAGGGTCCTAGTCTTAGGTTGTGGGACCAGACGCGGGTGGGTCTGAGATCCAGGGATGGAGCTGGGCATTTGTTGGGGCTGGGTAGGGGGGAGGGAGGGGAACGGGTTGTGTGCGGTGGGGAGGAGTTTGAGAAAGAATGTTTGGGGTGTATATAGTTATGGGGATTTTTAGTTTGAACATGAGCCTATATAGTAGAATTGGATGGTTGAATCTGTCGCGCAGGAGGGTGGGATCTGCTGTAGGTAGATAAGGGGGACGGCAATGAGCTATGGGGTTTCTTAAAATAATCACGTGGAATGTCAGGGGACTTGACAGTTACTTGAAAAGGAACAAGGTCATGCTATATCTGAGAAGGCAAAGGATAGATATCGCGCTGTTGCAGGAAACTCATCTGACACGGGAGAAGATGGAGCTGATTGTTAAGAAATGGAAAGGGCTGGCGGTGGGCTCGACATACTCTGCGTATGTCAGGGGAGTACTAATCTGGGTGGTGCTGCATGTCCCGTTCCAACCATTGTAGGAAGTGGCGGAGACGGATGGGAGGATGGTCATGCTTAGAGGGTTGGTGGAGAATAAGGAGATATGCATTGTAAATACATATGCCCCCAATCGGGATACAGCAGCATATTTCAGGACTCCGAGTGCCAACCTCGGCATATGTATGGGTAGCGCAGTGATTTGGGGTGGTGATTTTAACTGTGTACTGAATCCCAACGTAGACAGATCGGATGGCAAGATTGATAGAACTTCCCCAGCGGCGAAAGCACTACAGACGCTGCTAGATGACTTTCGTCTGGCGGATGTGTGGAGAACAAGATACCCCCAAGAAAGGCAATACTCGCATTACTCCGCCCCTCAACAGCTACATACGTGGCTGGACTACGTCTTTGCCACGTCGGATGTGATAGCAGAGGTTACTCAGGTAGAATATAAGGCGAGGGTCCTCTCAGATCACTCGCCTTTGGTCTGGGGTGGCAGTACTGCCCCCCCGAGGGCACGGATCCCGACATGGCGCCTTCGTGCTGAGGCCCTCAAGGATCCAGTCTTTAGAGAAGATATAAGGGAGGAGATTGCCAATTACTTTGAGGAGAATACGGTAGCGTTGACTCGGCAAGTACATTATGGGAAGCCTTTAAGGTAGTGATGCGAGGGGTTGTCATAGCAAAATCAAAAGGCCTGCAGGGCTCTGGCTGACCTACGATGGACGGAAGAGGAACTGGAGAGAGTGTTAAAGGGTGGATGCGAGGATATCTAGCGGGTACTTGGGCTGCAGCAGAAATGTGCGGAACACTGGGAGAGGCTCTGCAACCTTAACTATAAAAAGTACATTGAGAGACAGCATGCGGGAGGGGATAAAACGGGACGGTTGTTAGCATGGCTATACAAGAGCGAGGCTCCCAGACCCCCGATTAGAACGATAATGAGGGACGATGGTAGCGTACACCCAAGAAGGTGTCAACAAGGAGTTTGCAGAATATTATAAAGTGCTGTATGCAGACGGGAGGGGGTGCAGCCGAGAGGAAATAATGGAAACGTTAGAAGATATAGGACTACCCATGATAAGTGAGGAGGAAAGGGAGGAGCTAGATGCACCAATCGCCCTGGAGGAGTTAGAAGTGGTGAGGCAGTTACCTACCTGCAAGACCCCAGGGGCGGATGGGCTCCCGAGTGAATTCTATAAGACATACAGGGAGGAGGTGCTCCCCCCGATGTTAGAAATGCTCAATGAAGCGTTAGAGGTGGGACGGTTACCGGAATCACTTAGAGAGGCGGTCATAATACCGCTTCCCAAGCCTAATAAACCTGCACACAGCTGCGGCTCTTACAGACCTCTCTCGATGTTGAACCAGGACAGCAAGATATTGACGGCTGTCCTGGCTAACAGATTGCAAAGAGTGATTAGCAAGCTAATACACCCTGACCAGACGGGCTATGTCCCGAATAGGAATATAACTCATAATCATAGGCGACTCCAGCGGGTTGTTGAATGGGGTGGTACGGCTGAGGACGAAATGGCGATCGTGTCCTTAGATGCGATCAAAGCTTTCGACTTGGTCAATTGGCCGTGGGTGCTGGCGGCCTTGGAGAAGTATGGTATGGGGCCCGGTTATATGAGGTGGGTGAAGATGCTCTATAGTGAGCCACTGGCCAGAGTTAGAACGGGATCAGTAATATCTGAGAGGTGGCAACTTAGTAGAGGCACTAGGCAGGGGTGCCCTTGGTCCCCGATGCTCTATATATTAGCCCTGGAGCCCCTAGCAATATACCTCAGACAGCAATATGATCCGATAGGTATTGAAGTGGGGGGAGAACGACATCTGATCTCCTTATACGCAGATGACTTGTTGCTATACTTGAGGTATCCAGAGGAAAATCTCCAGTACATACTGGGGGTGATGGCGAGGTATGCAGGGCTGTCTGGTATAGCGGTGAACCCCCAAAAATCTAGTATGTTTCCGCTGGGCGACTATAAGGGAACACCTGAGAGACGGTTACCTGTGTTACAAATACCATGGGAGGTTAGTTCTTTCCGGTATCTTGGGATAGACGTGTACCATACGGTGGAGGAGGAGCACAAGCATAACACCGAGGTGGCACTCATGAAAATCGAGAAGTGTATGCGATTTTGGGCTAAGTTGCCCTTAACAATGATGGGACGGGGTGCAATGCTAAAAATGGTGGTCCTGCCTAGGCTTCTGCATTATTTTAGCAATATTCCATACCTGATACCTAAGAAGTTCTTTGCTAACTTAACAGTATGTGTAGGGATTTCTTGTGGCATGGTACCCGGAACAGAGTGGCGCTGTGGAAGCTGCCGATCTTTTATGAAAAAGGGGGGAGTACTAATCTGGGCCCAATTTTGAGGTGTATTACATAGCAAGTCAGCTGCAATATGTGGCTCAGTGGCTTTGAGACGAGGCGACACCTGAATCTAGGCTATTTGGACATGATTGTGCCCCATTTCACTTAAGAGAGATGATCTGGCTGCCCAAGTCCGTAATGAGAGGGCGCCCTAGGATGATGATGCTCGGGTGGCAGATGTGGCGTTGGGCGTGCCGGATGATGGAGAACCCATTTCCGTGCTCCCCGCAGGTACTGCTAGTCGCGTTGGCAGGGGAAGATATGCAGTTAAGGGCGATAATCGGGACCCATTGGGAATCGGTGGGGCTAGTAACGTTAGGAGACGTCTGGCAGATAGCCATTTTGGAATTTGAGGTTCTTGGGGAGGAAACAGGATTGCATGCGGGCCAGTACATCACATACCACAGAATTGTGCAGAGTATTCGGGAAACGTGGCCTGGAACTGTATTAGAAGAAGAACCAGATGCCATCATAGAGGCAATATATGATATATCGGATGGGGGGCATGAGATTTCTAGGCTGTGTGAGATGGTGATGTCTAAGGTTGGGAAGGATTTGACGCAATTGAGGCTAGATTGGGAGGCGCAAGTGGGAACCCCGATAGAGGATGGGATGTGGGAACAGGCACTGGGATACCATAAGAAGGTGTCAAGGAATGCTAGACTAAAGCAAATGCAACTATATATAACGCAAGAGCATATATGACGCCTATGAGGATATCCAAGTTTGAAAACGCTGGACGACAAGCGTGTCCCAAATGTGACGAGGAGAAAGCTGATATGACGCACATGCCCACTAATTGAGCGTTTCTGGGGAGAAGTGGCACAAAAGCTAACCGAGAAAGGGGTCACGTTGATTATAGATACAGCTTGGGCCTGTTTGCTGGGAGGGTTCCCCAGATCATCGAAACTTAAGCATGTCGGGAAACTGAAAGATCTGGCATATGTGCTTGCTAAACGAAGGATTGCCATGGGTTGGAAGACTTGTCACAGACAACGGGTGGAGGTGTGGTGGAAAGAGTTCCAGAAATGGGCAGAGGCAGAAACAATGGTATGGCAAGAGTCAAACACTGTAGGGGGGGAGGAAGAGACAGGGACCCTGATGGCATGGAAATCATTAATAGCAGAATTGTTTGGAGCAATACAAGATTGGGCAGAATCCATAGGAAGCGAGACCCCGCCACGTGCGGCGGATACAGAGAACAATGAACAGACAGGCTCATGAAGGAGGGTGGGAGGGGGGGGAAGCACTGACCAAGATTAAAGAATTTATATGATTATTTTGTTGCAAAATGCACTGCCTGTTTGATTGTATTATTGTTTTGTTTGATTAAAATTAATAAAATTGTTTTTAAAAAAAAAAAAGGTAGTCCTGCGGACACACCCAGCGTTACTACCTAAGGTACCTTCCGCTTTCCATCTAAACGAGGAAATGGTGCTGCCTGCCTTCTTAGCCGAACCTAAGTAAGATGCTCAGAAGGTTCTGTACTGCCTGGATGTCAAGCGTGCTCAGAAATTCTACTTGGAGAGGACCAAGGGCTTCCGCAAGTCAGACGCTCTGTTACCTTCAGCGGGTCACGGCTGGGGTACCAGGCATCCAAGGCCTCTATAGCACGATGGATGGTCGCGGCCATCAAGGAAGCATGTGAGGGGCAGCATGAGCCACTTCCAGCAAACATGCACTTCCTTGCGATCAGAGCCAGGGCCATCGCATTCCACTGACTGGTCCGTTGGCAAGTCATTAGTAGGGCTGCCACCTGGGCCACCCCTTCGGCTTTCTGCAAGCATTACTGTTTGGATGCCGGCTCTAGATCAGACATGGCTTTTGGACAGGCAGTTCTCAGAAACCTGTTTGCTTAAGGAGGGTCTCCTCTCCACCCTAGGGCTACACTCGGCTGTAATTGCCCATGCAGTATGGAGGAAAGGGGGTGGGGACGTAAGAGTAATTATAAGTTACTCACCGTTGTGACTAACATTAGTCCCCTTTCTTCCATACATCCCACCATCATCCTCCCCCCCCCCCACCAACCCCCAATAAAACGGGTGTCATTTGGCAATGTTAAAAAATTGTCGACGTGTCTATGGGGACTGAGGTGTGGCGCCGGAGGGCAGAATCAGGACAGCACAAGGGCCCAAGGCCGCACCCTCGCGCGACTCTACATTTAAAGGGGGAAGAAGGTTTTTTATGGTGAAAAGGGTTCTGTCTCCTGCCCCTAGGAAGTGATGCCCATGAGGTATGGAGGAAAGGTGACGAAATCACTGTTGGGACTGATTTTCTATACTCTGGCCTGGTGGACAGATGTACAGAAGGCCAACCTATATTGTGACAGGGACAACTCTGGGAACCTGCAGCCAAACCAGTTTAGCTAGCAGTGACAGGCCGTCTATGCTAAGTTCTTCAGAGGTGGTGAGCTTGTAGATGGACCACAACGAGGTCACAAATTGGCCTTAGAATGGATGTATAAAAATAGTTATTTAATTATGGCCTAAACACACTATAAGAAAATGATCACAAGCAGGTAGACTTAACACACAATACTATCAAACTAAACACATATATACATTCACCAGGTTATAATGCACAATACAAATCAAATACTCCTGCAAAGGAATAGATAGGTAAGTATTATACACCAAAAGGTCCACGGAGATGATCCCTGCCTAAAATTGTCCAGCCCTAAATCGCCAGGGTCCTTGTGCCCTATTGTTCATGATACAGTGCCACAGAATTTAGGATGCAGCAAAAAATGCAGGTAGGGTCTCTGGGGTCCAGTGAAGGGTCCTTAGAGTTAGGGTTCAATGTAGACCAGTGCCCAAAATTACCCCCAACAGTCAGAAGTCTTGCCAAGGCAAGCAATGGCCAAGCCAAAAGTATTAGAAATAGGATTATTATAAGCCCATTGATTTATAATGGGAGTATAGGGGTAGGTTAGAAGCTCTGTAACTTACTCCCGCTTACTCCGAAACTTCCCCAGACTTAGCAGAACAAAGGAAGGTCGTCCTACTTTGCTTTTCCTGCTGAAATCCGCAGCCCTCGTTTTCCATGGGTGACAGGTTCGAGAATAACTCCGGTTGGGATCTTTTGCTTGTGCAAGGACTCTCGGTCGAAGAATGCAAAAACAAACTATCTCAGGACTGGACCCTTGTCAGGTAAACAGGTTTCGGACAGTGCACGCTGAACACAGCGATGCAACAGGACTCAGTAGCCACGGTTGGGTTGTCCGGTCTACTTTGTGCTAGGACTCCGAATTTTCGCAGATGGCGTTGTTGCAGTGGCAGCTGAGGGCGTGCCAAGTTTCAGGCAGAAACTCGGAACGGCAACAAAGTTAGCACCGTAGCCCAAAAAACGAAGCTGGTTAGCCACAGGACGGTTCCAGGGCACCCTGAAGGTGTTTTTTGTGTTGAGCACTGAGCAGACGTGGGGAATGGATGGTCCCTCCACTCCAAGGGTCGTAGCACCTTTGCAGGGCTACTAAAGAGGTCGAGACAGACGGGGCTCCACCAGGGCTGCAGCAGAAGTTGGTTGCCAGGCCTCCTTCAGTCAGGTTTCAGGTTTCTTCGCGGGTCTCTCAGCTGGACCGGATACTTGGCTCCTTCAGGTTTCTCCAGGATCTATGAAGAATGCATCCAGGGGTCCTCTTCTTATCCTAAAAGCCAGGTAGGTGCTGAAACTCCCCCTAGCCAATAGCAGAACTAGCTCCCGTCCGCCCCCCTACAGTGGTCCAATCGGGACCACTGGCGGGAACACTCATGCATACCACTCAGACACACAGAAACCAAGATGTGGATTAGGGTCAGACTGACCCAGCCCACATCCTGCCTGCAAACACACAAAGCCCTCCAGTAGCCCACCAAGTGCTGCTGCTTTCCCGGGTACTGGAAGTCCTAGTTAAGGATCTTCCTGGCCATTGAGGCCAGGAAGAAGGCTAAACAACAAGATGGCAAAAACAGGTGAAAATCTGGTGGCACGGCCATGTTTGACCAGTAGCCACAGTCAGTAGCCAAACGCGGTAAAGCTAAAACGAAATTCCCCAAAAAGTGGGGGAAAGTCACTGCTGCCACCAGCCCATCTTTTAAGCACATCTAGAGTAACCAAAAATCCTCTGAATGTTAGTCTAAGGCAAAACAAAAATGCACCCCATTGCACTGTAGTGTAAGCTGCTTTGTGCCATGATAAGCAACTATAAGTTGCAACATAGAAACACGACTAAGGGAAACACTGTTACCCAGTACTGATAGCCTTAAGGACATATCAGTTTCCCCATAACATGTGAGCAAAGGCCAGTACAGTGAACCTTGAGGCTACACTGTACTGCAAAAAGGAAAGGTCAGATTCAAAAATAAAAGCAAAACGTTTAGGGGTTCCATAAAGATGGAAGGAAAGGTGCAGTAAAGAGAATCTTTACTAACAGTCACTACAGTGAGTAATTTATAATTTTGCTCGACATAATCTGTTTTTGATTTTCTGCCGTCATTGGCCCAGATGGGCCTCCAAATTGGCACTGGGAAAGGGGTAACTTGCGGGAATTTCAGTCTTCAATAGGACCCCGGAGTGCAGGGCTCCTTTTTCACAATACCAACAGTCAGGCAATTCCTATGGGGTCTTTGTAATGAGTTTCCCCCAGACCAGTTTGTTCCGGTGTGGAACTTTATTTTAGTGTTAACATTTCTAGTGGGTGCTCCGTTTGAGCCCCTTTATTCTTGTTCATTAAGATTGCTAAGGTGATTTTCTGGTTGCCATAAATTCTGCTAGACTGATGAGAGAACCAGGAATTATTCGTTAAATTCCCCTACTTGGTTTTCTCCAAGGATAATAAGTTGAGAGTGAGGGTATCCTTCCTACCAAAGGTGGTCTCAAATTTCCATCTTTCTCAAAGATCCATCATCTTGTCTTTTTTTTTCTCTGCGTCGTCCTAAGTCGGAGGAATGTTTCCATCGGCATGACCTGGTGTGCGCAGTCAGCTACTGTGTCTCGGACGAGAGAGGCCAGAAAAGATGACCAGCTCTTTGTGGGTTACGCTGGTGCCCGTGCTGGTGCCCTGACCAAACGGGCCCAGTTATCGTGGTAAATTCTCTGAAATTGTGAATGCTATGATCCGACTGTCAAGTAGGTCCCTAAGGGACTCTGGGCTCACTCCACCAGAGGGTTGGCTGCCACCTCTGCTCTGCAATGTGGCATTTGAAAGTGGCTCTGTTGGCCTCATTGCACATGTTTGCTAAACATTACTGCTTGGATTATGTCTGCTTCGATTAGGTCTTGTCAGGATGTTCATTTTGGCAGTTGTTTAGAGTTTTCTGGCTTAGGTGATGCCCTTGCTATTGTCCCATCTCCAGGTCTATGTACTGCTTTGGGAGTTTGTAAATAATGATGAATCTGTGAGAGGAAAGAGTCAATTAGAAGAACAAATTACATCTCTCAGTAATGTTTCTGATGCACATTCCTTCCACCCTATCTTCCCCACTGGAGGATAGCTAGTACACCTTGATTATGCAGTGCCTTATCGTCAAGAGTGTTAGTGTTAGAGGGGTGAAGGTTTCAACTAAGGTCACGATTGTGACTTATCTTTATGTACTGACACCGACATCATGTCTGATGTGTAGAGGTGTCAGGTTGAGGTGTGCTGTGCCCTTGGCGGCAGAAAATGTTTCCAAGGAGCTGCTGTGCTGGAGATGGACATAAAAGATGAGGAAGGTGCATCAGAAAGAACCTTACCAAGAGGTAAATAGATGAGTAATGTGGTGTTAAGTTCTTGCAGGGATTGTTTCCACCATGCCAGTTAGTTCTTCCTGGGTGTCATTTGAATTTAGTGCTTTTCCCATGGGAGCTCGGTTTGTGCCCCTGCATTCATGTTCATTCAGTTTGCTCACTCTTTAGGTGATCATTTTGTTAGCCATCGCTTCTGCCGGATGGGTGAGTGCGCTCCAGGCGTTGTCTGTTAAACCTCTGTACTTGTTATTTTCCATGGATAATATGACTTTGAGGGTGAAACTGTCCTTCCTCCCCAAGATGGTCAGATTTTCTCTCAGAAGTTATTTTCCTTGGTTTCTCCCTCCACCTCACCCATCCAAGACTGAGGAACAATTCCATCGGTTAGACCATGTGCACGCCCTCAGCTACTACATCTGAGATTAGGGACATCAGGAACGATGACTAGCTTTTTGGGGTTATGCTGGTGCTCTTGCTGGTAGGGCTGCGACTAAACAGACTGTGAAGGTGTATTATCCTTTGCATCTTGTAATGTACAATATGGCTTGGAAGGACATGTCTGAGGGTGTTGGGGCTCATTCAACGAGAGGTCTTGGGCCACCACGGCCCTGCAGAGGGGGTAGATTCCTGTTCTGGATATTTGTCAAGCAGACTGATGGGCCTCACGTCATACATTTACTAGCCATTACTGCTTGGACCCATTGCCTGGGCAGGATGCATGGTTTGGTTGAGCAGTCCTCCAGAATGTTCTGGTCTAGATGTCTCTTCGCTCTTCTCACTCCTCCAGATGTACCTACTGCTATGGGATTCTATCATAGATGGGGAAGAATCCATTAGCAGAACAAATTATCTTCCTTTAGGTAATGTTCTTTCTGATTGATGTTTTCAATTTTCTGATGGATGTTTTCAGTGGAAAAAAGTGTCTGTAATTTTGGCGGTTGATGCACTTGACAGTAATCCTGACACTTGCATCAAGCCCCTAGATGTCACCCATTATATAATTTCTGATCCATGCTGTTATAATTGTTTTTTTTTAAATTGTATTTGGTTTAATTAAAACTTTACAAATTTATAAATGAAAACATACATCAATAATACAAATAAAATACAAACACCAAAAAAGAAAATCAACAACTGATAAATAAAATGCACAAAAAAACAGTTCTAACTCTTAGGAAAAAGGAAAAATAAACAAAAATTACATTTTCATCACATATTTCATAGAAGTCAGATGATTTGTACTAAAAAAAGACATTTCATGGGACTCAAATGTACAAATGCAAGTTTTTAATGAAGCCGAAAGAGCCAGCCCCTCATGAGTGTTCTGCATAGAAAGGCAGCGCTTCCATACCAGATCTTCGTCATAGATGATTGAATTTACATCCAGGGGCGTCAATACTTTGCCCTTAGGCCCTGTAGAGGTGCATACTCGAGGACCAAATGCTTTAGAGTCTCCATTTCCCCATACAGAGCCTACAACAGGCTGCCTCCACCAAAATCAGTTATCTTAATTGGATTTCCCTGGTAGTTAACAGATGCCACTGTACTTTTAGTCGAATACCTCTATGGAAACGATTTTGAAATTGGAGCAAGATCTTCGTTAAGGATCCTCTGCATCTATGCTCATGCGTCCGATGACTGAATGAAGTTTAAGAGTGGAAAGCATTAGTGCTCTGAGTTCAATCAAAGTCAAATAAGGCTTGCTGAGCCTTCAAAGGATTCGAAATCAAGGTCTTCAAAGTCACCCCAATCTCCTTAAGGACTTGCTCTGATCTTACCTCAAGGGAAATTAATACCCGTGAGTAAATTGATTTCTTCCCATTAGGTGATACTGGGTATTAAGAATAGGAGCCTTAATTTTCGAGTAGAAAGACCGGCAAGCCCATTGTACCCGCGCCCAAAGGGAGACTATCCCCAGTTCAAAGCGTATAGCTGGGAGGGGTACCGTGTTGGGGATTACTAGGATCCTCCTCCAGCTTCTGCCCTCGATTCCATTGAGCATTTTACCCACTTTATCCCCTTTTAATTCCAGACCATAGATCAATTTCGGAACTATTAGCATGTTTATGGGAAAATCTTCTGAACTTTTGATCTATCTTGACGATCTGGGGTTCAAGAAGTTTCACCTTGTGTAACAAGGCCTCATTGACAATTTGTAAGCCTTTATAGGCAGAGAAATTGAAACCCAGATATCTAATACTCTGAAAGCTTGAGGGGAATACCTTCTAGGAAGACAACAGGCCCGGTAGTCTTTGCCTTTGCGTTTCAAAAGGAGAGGATCCTAGTTTTTTTAGGGTTGATAACCAACCCATTATCTTTGGGTAAGCTCTCAAAGTTATTTATGGACCTTTGCAGCCTGACCTTAGTGAGATCAAATATCAAAAGGTCGTCTGCTTAGGCAAGCCAAATACATTTTTCCTTTCCTACCCTAGGGGCGACCATCCCTTTGTTCTCAAATGAGAGCGCAACATTGCACAGATATTGATTAAAGGGCCAGAGGGCCAGAACACAACCTTGTGTGGCCCCCCCAAACCCCCTTATAGGTTAGAATTCTCCTCGAGATCTCACCTTTTTTACTAAGACGAACCTGGATCCCACAATCTTCATATACCCCACTGATCAGTCTCAATAGCCCCACTGGCATTCTCCACTTTGCCAGTTTAGCCCATAATCTGCCCCGGTAGACAGTCTAATGCGGCAGTTGGTTCTATCGAGGCCATGTAGGTGCATCCCTTAGTTGACAGCCAGGCCTCCTCTTGTATGCATTTTAGTACTAGGCCATTAATGTTCGTAGAGTGGCCCCTCCTAAATCCAGTCTGGAATTGATCCAGCAGATGAACAGTACTAACCCAATCCTTCAAATGTCAGAGCAGGAATGCCGAAAAGATCTTATAGTCAGCGTCAATGAGCGAGATAGGGCGATAGTTGGGTCTGTCCTGCTCCCACATTTGAAGATAAGGGACCACATGGGCCATATTCCAGGAGATGGGTGTAATACCTGTAGATATTTCCTTGAATTCCAGATGCAGGAGATTCGCCCATATATTTTGATCATCTTTAAAGGTATTGTTCGTAAGGCCATTAGGCCCAGGATCTCAAGATCGCTTACATTTGCTGATCATGTGATGGATGGTTTGAATATCTAGTTGGGGGTCCCAAACATCAGCTCCAATCAGGTCAGCACCCATCAGGCTGACGGTCTGTGGCAATCCAAACCTATCCTCATAGAACTGCACCTATTCCTGCTCTGGGATTGAATTGAGCTCTTAGATGACATAGTAAGGATCTTGCCCATTCACTAAATACCAGAAGGCACCGACCTCCGCATTGATCAGAATCCCCAGCATCATTTCTGAATCGCGTTGTAGCGGACCATGTTTCCGAAATTTCCAGAAGTTCTTATGGGACTGCTTAGCCTTTCTAATCAACTATGTGCAGATAACCTGGTCTGAGTTAGTGGGTTGGATAAATCGCACCTTCCTCCTTAAAGATTCTTTTGCTTCAGCCAACTCCACATTGTAGCAGTGAATGTCTAATGAGCCTCATCCCCCTGTTACTAGTCCCTGCAAAAAGCCCAGAGACTAGTGAGCTGACAAATAGCTGAAGTTCATTTGACTTAAAGTTAAGTTTCCAGTCAAAGTGGATAGATTGAGTGCTTCTTTTACTTACAAATTCAAATGCCCAATATTGATATCCATCCATCTCACTGCATTACCCGCCATATTGGCAGTAATTCGAGGCTGTAGCAAGAATTGTCTGGAGCACACCATCCAATCAAAGGAAGCTGTTAAGATCGAATGGTCGCTCCAGTCATTTCTCAGTACATCAAATGACAAGCAAAGATTCATTAAGAACGGGTCAACATAGATGTAATCAAGCAGGGAGGAACTGCTAACTCGGGTGTCACGTATGCCAATCACTATCAGAGTGGCTGTTAACCTTCCTGCCCACTAATGGTTGAAGTCCCTGTTCCCCTAAACCAGTATGCCATTTCTGGCCAAACTGTCACTTCCCTGAGTGACCAACAGACAGCCCATCAAGATTCCATAGGGAACACTGTACATCACATTCTGCGTTCAAATCTCCCACCACAATAATTCTCCCGTTAACGAATGTCCGAGACCACTCCTCGATGGTCTGACACACCTTTTCCACAAAGGCATCCACTTGAGTGATACCCTTGTGCCAGTAAATGTGAAAAATCAAAAGGTAATCATTCCACCAACAGAGCGGAGATCCACCCCCAGGGAACCAAATGGCAGATTTTCAATTGTCGACCTACTGAGGCCAAGGGAGTTTTCAATAGCAATCATGAGTCCAACCCCCCCCCCCCCCCCACTGTCTTTGGCTAATTGCTGAAAGACACAATAACCATCCAAAATAGGTGTAGAGGTAAGCCAGGTCTCTTCCAAGCATATACAGTTTGCAAGTCTCAGAATGTTCATACAGGGCAAATTAGAAAAAAGATGGACATTTCAACGTGTTCCAGGATTTAAGGCTTAACCACACCCCCTTCCTTACGGTCCCCACTCCGGTACCCTTTTCACGGGACCAATTTTTGCCACAGAGTGATAATATGGCCTCATGGTCTGAGCAACAAAGGTAGCTCTGAGCTAAGATTGTCACTTGCCACACCTACCAAATTTCATGGGTTTTGTAGCGATAAGTTGGTTCATCTCAATTCGCTCTTAAGTAATGTTCGCAGTGACCACTGGATGTCGGACCTATGCACAGCATGTGAATCTAAGCAGATACAACCATCAGAAATGCTTTTACGGTAAGTAATGCATTGTCTTTCACTGAATTTCAAAGTTTTGTTATGCTATGTCTTATCCACTCTGCAACAATGTGGAATAAAGACTAGCCCAGATCCCCCTCAATATTAAATAACCAGATCCCAGTCTTCCCCATCCACACTGCCACTAACCATGTGCACCCCTCCTCTTTTCTAGTTCCCCTCACCTCCCACCTACTGTGTCCATGCCTCTGACCCTCTCCTATTATCTAATTTCCCCAGCTCTGTCCTGACTCGGTTTCTTTTCTGATAGCATCCTCCTATGGAACTAGCTTGGGATTCCCACTGTAAGTCTAAAACGATCTGACTCCAAACAAGCTCTCAATCCCTCCCCAAAGTGGGTTCCAAACTGTTTGGTCCTCCCTGACCCATCTCGTTGCCACAACCCCGATCAGCGCCAAAGGACAAGCCCTTGTAGCCGACGCTCGGCAACAAATCCTTAACCCCGCTCTCAGGCTTCATTTTTCAGTACCATGTCATCCATTTTCGGCGTGTATGATGCGGATGATAAGGGGAAGAGTCGATCCCGTGTACATGGGAATAGGGGGCATCAACTATTTTGACGACCGAGCTGAACTTTTAGAGTTGGCACAAGGGCTTCAAGATGCCAGCGGACTAAACAGGTCACCTGACTTGGAATTCCAGCAAGGCCAACCTTATTCCCACACCCATTCCAAGTTTGGGGCACTGGTAGATAGGGTGGTTAACACTTTAGGACTACAGGTTTGCGGCAGTGCCAGTCCAAGGTTACAAGTTGACCGGCATACTGGACGAGGGTCCTATTACTGAAAAGGAATATGCCTCTGAACCCTGCAATCCAGTAGCCTCCCTGCTCCGTCCCCCCAGTCAGCTCAAACATGACCGGAAAGTACAGGCCGGCAAGAGGAGACCCGTCATTTTTGTCTTCTCACCCTTCCCGGGAAGGTCTTGTTTTGCAGACTGCCAGAGTTTCCATCAGACCAACATCTTTTAACTTTCAATCTGCCTCCTGGCAGAGCAGGAAAAAGAATTGACGCCATGGCCAAGAACATTTTTACCTCGGGCAGCATGGCTCTGAAAGCTGCTAACGTGGCCAGTGGTTTCGCAAAATACTCTTTCGGCCTCTGGAAGACAGTGGAACATGCTACATATTATATCCCTGAGAGGGCAATGCGAGATAGCTTTTTACAGCAGATGGTGGATGGGATGAAGGTGGCCAGGCAGTTGCGGCAAACGGGCCTGGTCATGAAATACTGCGTGGACCGGTCAATGGCATTGTCTATTACATTGAGGAGGCTGGCCTATTTAAGGTCTTCAAGCTTTTTCGCCTAATGTCCAAAGCAAACTGCTTGAGGGTAAATTCCTTTTCGGGCCAGAAGGCGGATGACTCCCTGGAAAGGTTTAAGGAGTCAAAGATTGCTGCAAAGTCACTATGCCTAGCCGCGCAGCCGGCCAAACCGGTCTTCATCTTCGCCTCTAGGGGTAGGGGCTACAGGCGCTATGTGCCTTACGGCAGGAAGGTGCAGCTCCCGCAGGCCAGGCAAGGGCAGAAGTGTTTCCCATGCCCCAGAAGGTGTAGGGGGGCTTCCAGAGGCCAACAAGCAGTAGCTGTGGCAGCTCCACCCTCTATGCAGCTTTGACTTTCCCCTCCCACAACATGCCGGTTGTTGGACTCTCAGAGCACTGGCCCCAATGGCAGGAGACTACCTCTGACACCTGGGCCCTGGAGGTCGTGCAGTGGGGTTATTGTCTGCCCTTCTTATGGAAACCTCCAGACAGACCCCCCGCCACCTCCAATCCAACCGGGACAGGACCTCCAGGATGAACTGAGAGCCCTGTTGAAGGGTGCCATGAAAAAGGTACCACCCAAGTAGAGAGGATCAGGCTGGAATTCCAAGTATTTCCTAGTACCCAAGTTGGGAGGAGGTCTACGTCCCATTTTGGACCTTGCGGACTTGAACAAGTTCCTGAGAAAAGTCACTTTCAAGATGGTGACATTGAGAGACATTCTCCACGCACTCGAATTGAAGGACTGGCTGATGTCTATAGATCTGCAGGATGCTTATTCACATGTGCCAATACATCAAAATCACAGGAAGTTCCTGCGGTTCCTCATAGGGCACAAGCGCTAGCAGTTAAAGGTACTTCCCTTTGGGTTGACCTCTGCTCAAAGGGTCTTCACCAAGCTCATGAAATTAGTCACGGCTCACATCAGGAGATCCGTGGTCCATGTAGTCCCGTACCTAGATGACTGGCTGATCCGGGGGAAGTCAGCGGAGTGGGTTTTGTCTCACCTAGAGGGCACATGCTCATTACTCGATAGGCCGGACTTCTCCCTGAACTTCAATAAGTCCGATATGATCCCAGACCAGAAGCTCCAGTTCATCGGAGCAGTCCTAGACACTCTGGTGGGGAAGGTCTTTCCCCCTGAAGAGTCAACAGCATTGCGCATATGGTGAACCGGTTCTGGAACCATGCCGCCTTACCAGCAGCTTCCTTCCACTGTCTTTTAGACCTCATGGCCTCCTAAATATTTCTAGTGCCAGAGGCCAGGCTGCGCATGAGATCACTTCAATGGCTCCTACGAAGCCTGTGGTCCCAGTACCTCGTAGTGCCCTCAGACTCACTCAAGGTATCCAGGGCAGTAGTTGACAACCTTGGTTGGTGGGCCGACTGCAGCAACCTCATGGCAGTGGAGCCCTTCTGGCCTCTGTGGTTCAAGGCCAGAGTGGTTATGGATGCGTCTCTGAAGTGTTGGGCGCTCACTGTGCGGACTTTCAGGTGAATGGCCTTTGGTCCGAGATGGAAGCCAGGTGGCATATCGACAGGCTGGAGTTGTGAGCCATCAGGCTGTCCCAGAGAGAGTTTGCTCCGCCTCTCGAGGGGGAGCATGTCCTGATTCTTATGGACAATATGGTGGCCATGTACTACCTGAAAAACCAAGGTGGCATGTGCTGCCGCTGCCCCCCTGCAGAGAGGTCATGCAGCTGTGTTTCTGGCTATTGGAGAACCGTATCTCGGACTCTGCAGTTCATCTGGCGGGGGCAGAGAACAGCTTGGTGGATGCTCTGAGCAGGCCGAGCACGGTCTCACATGAGTGGGAAGTGTGCCAGGATGTCTTAGAGGATTTGCTCTCTCGCTGGGGTAACCCGTCAGTGGACCTGTTCCCCACAAGTCTAGCAGGAAGTGCAGACAGTTTTGCTCGAGGGCATTACCTGCAAGCGTTGTGCTAGGGGACATGTTTCTGGTTGATTGGACCTTCCCTCTCCACTACGCCTTCCCTCTGATTCTCGTCATTCCCTGGCTTCTCAGGAGGTTCAAGAGGATCCGAGCATGCATGATCCTGATTGCCACGTATTAGATGAGGACGTGGTATTCGGACCTTCTGGATCTGACCATCTGCCCACCTCTTCGGTTGCCTCAGGGCCCCGATCTTCTAACCCAGTCGGAAAGTCGGGTACTTCACCTGAACCCGGAGTCCCTCAACCTACATGCGTGGCTCTTGAGAGGATGAGAGATTATGACCGGGACCTCTACGATGAGGTACTTAGACAATCTACTAGATCTCTGTACGCGTGCAGGGGGAGAAGATTCGAGGCGTGGTGCAGGGAATGCAAGGTTGACCCCATCTATTTCACCACCACTACAGTGATGAAGTTCCTTCTCACTGGCCTAAACAGGCCTTCAGGTCACAACAGTCAAAGGATATTTGGTGGCCTTGTCTGTGTTCAGGAAGTCCCTGGATCAAGGTTCATATTTAATGATCCCAGATTGGGATCTTAATCTGGTACTAACTTTTTTAATGGCCGCTCTGTTTGAGCCCATGCATCCTTGTTCTTTGCAGCTGCTCTTTGAAGACTGCTTTCTTAGTGTCCATAACATCCGCCAGGCGGGCTAGTGAATTGCAGGCCCTTTTTATTTATTTATTTGTTTAGTTTTTCTAAAACTTTACAAATTTTACAGAAAATTACAAATTATGTCTTAAAATTCATTGATAAAACACAACATGCTTTTCTAAATTAAAAATTCTTGTGTCTAAAATCGCATTTACTTGCATGCACAACATCGTTAAAACATCATCATTGGTTGCAATATTACAATACTCTGTTACAATTCTTTGTTAACTTTCTTTGATGCTTACATTTTAGAGATTCCATTATATTTCAACTGGATTCAGGTTTTCTCAAATTCTGTTTTCAATTTATTTTCTTTACCTTTGTAATAGATCATCTAACTGACATTCTTATTCTTCACATTATCAGACTTCTCGTTTTCAAACTTTTTTTTTATGCACTTCCATAATTGATACATACTTATGTGTACTGCCTGCGACTCAGTGTTCAAGCAGTATGCCCAGAAGGTATCAATCACTTTTGATATGGTCATAGTTATGTACCAAGTGGCCTAAATTTGTCATATATTTGTGCTCAATTCCGAGCATTGTAGTAGAACATGTTGTGGGGATTCCAGATTATTTGATTTTTTTTTTTTTTTTTTTTTTTTTTTGCATATTCTGCATGTTCTTTCCACTCAAGGTATTTTTTGTTGTGCCCCCATCAATGTCAATAAAGGAAGTTAGTTGGTTCTCATCTTTAATCTAAAATATCTGACAGCTAGGCTTGGGCATTTTATTAAGTATGTTTCTGATTGTAAGTACTTGTGTACTATCCCAGAGACAAAAGTATGATTCTTTAGTTCAATGTATTTGTAATTTTTAATCCAATCCCAAACTTTGATTTTATTTGCATATATCTGTTTCAGCTTTACGTATGAGGTATTTTTGTGATACAACGGGTGCATTGTATTGTGTTGAATACAGTATCACTTAAGCTTTCAAATCCATCATTCTTTCTGGATCTATCATCTAAGAGGCCCAGCAATTTACATTGAGGGGATGAATGGATTTTTAGATGTAATGATCCGCTCTTTATCCATACCATACTTTTAAAAAATGTTAATCCTAATTCTAGGCAGATATATTGTATTGGTGTATTTGGGTTCAGTGTAAGGAGTCTTTTCCAGAACCGGCCTTCCAGTACGTCTAACCATTCTAGTTTTTCCATTGCAAGAGCATCCAGCCCATATAAGATCATGGGGCTAAAGGATTGCTTGTATAGAATTTTAATTCCTTCTATTGTGAACCCTGCCGTTTCTCTTGCAAATTTTACTATTTGCTCTTAGTTTTTTTGCTTTGATTTGTTTATTTTTCGATTGTTTTTATAACCTCTGTCATTGCTCACATCTAAGCCAAGGTACGGGTAGGAGTTCACATATTCTATCGGTCCTAATTCTGTGACCATATCTGGGTGGGAAACTTTCCGATATTTATCTTTAGTTTATTTTCTTTTGCATATTTGATTAGTGATGCAAACATTTCTTTAATTACAAGATATGTGTAGTTCATTTGCACAAGATCGTTGGCATAGATTAACCATGGTATAGATTTTGCTCCTTGTTTCGGGCAACAACCATACACAGGTACCAGCTAATCGGGAAGATCTGCCATATACAAATTATAGAGCAGCGCTGCCAACGGCAACCTTGTCACACTCTACAGGATATATCAATAGGAACTGTGGCATTGCCATCTATATCTAAGCATACTCGAGCTTGTGTGCCTTGGTGCAGTTCTAAAATCGTTACCAGCCAATTGGAGCATCCCCACTTCCGTATTTTGGTCCACAATCTTTTGCGATCTACACTATCAAATGCGGCAGTGAAGTCAACAAAAATCACATATAATGTTCCTGTTTATTGTCGTGTGTCATCAATGCATTAATCTAATACTCTTAGATTATGAGTAGTGCCTGCTCCCGACCTAAAACCGGTTTGTGTAAAATGTAATACATTTTTTCTAATAGCCCACTCTTGTAGCTTTTGGCATACACAAGTAGAGAATAGTTTTCCTGAGGCGTCGAGCATTGACAGCAATCAGTAATTTTCAGGTAGCCCCTGTGTTCCTTTCTTGTATACCGGAAGTATTATTGCCTGTAACCAAGTTTTTGGTATTTGTTGGGCCTTGCAAACTTTATTGAACAATTCCCACAGTATCACTGTCCATTCTTCCGGGTTTTGCTTGAAAATGGCATTCTCGAGTCCATTAGGCAAAGAGTCTTTTAATTTTTTGATCGCAGCTTTCATTTTTTCTACAGTAAACTGCATTTGCCATTTTTCGTTACTGCTTTTAAGCTGCTCTTCCGGCCTGTTGTTTTATTTTTGGTGTAAATAGGTCACCCATTTATTTCCTTGGATGGGATTCACTGTTAATTTGCGGGTCTCTCCTTTGGCTTTAGCCAGTTTCGCCCATATACTTTGTGTTTTTACTTGATAATATTTTGATCATAGATTTCCAGTTTTGATTTAGAATGGAGTGTTTTCGATCTCGCAACCATCGTTGATAACAGGCTCTTATTGTCTTTCTTTGTTCTTTAAAATGGTTGAAATTTAACCCTAGGTTCTGTAGCTTTCGTAATTTGTCGTCAGGCTGGGAATAATTGGTAAAGAAAAAATCAGTTTCGTTTCTGAACTGTCTTTCTACTAGTAACCAATCACTGGTCTCTGGGTCATACTGCCCCCAGCCAATGACTGCCCTCTACCCAAACCCCTCCTCTGGCAGCCGTCTTCAGATTTTTACTGCATGTTCAAGTGTTGGGAGTCTTTGTGCTGTAGCTCTCAAGCTTTTACTGCGTATTGCGTTTTTTTCAAAGAGTTTACTCTTATTTTTTCAGTCAGATCGAGCCTCAAGCTCCACCGAGTCTTTTTCCAATCAACAGGGACCCGTTTCGGAATTTTCTATGCCCCTCAATGGTGGTTTTCGTCGAATTACACTTCTTGGAGGATTCCGGAAGACCTTTTGAGACCTAACCCGATTCGGACATGGCCCAGGACAAAGGAGATTCGACACCTACTGTATCCAAACTGTTCAGGAACTGCGCAGGATGTGGACTACAGAATGTCTTCAAGGAAGATGAGCACTCCCAGTGCCTCTGCCTTCACGCCGGCAAGTCGCACGTGGAGGACTGTTTGTTCTGTAAGAACATGTCCGTCAGGACAATGAGGGACCGTCATAGTCTGCTCACCAACTGGCTGTAGGGGAAGAGCCCAGCAGCAGGTGTGAAGAAGTCTGAGTGGTCTTCTAAGACCTTTGAGGGCGCTCCGGCGAAGCCTATGGAGTCTACCCCAGTGTAGACGACTTCCGGGCCTAGAGTTACCCTGCCACCCCAGAGGGAATCCTTCGCGCTTTTGCGAAGCCTATGGAGTCTACCCCAGTGTAGACGACTTCCGGGCCTAGAGTTACCCTGCCACCCCAGAGGGAATCCTCTTTCCAGCCTATCGAAGACCCCTGTGAAACCCCGGGACGAGAAAGAGTAGTTGGGGGGGGGGGGGGGAGGGGGCGGCACGGTAGCCATAACGGACACAGACACCACCTCTGAGGATGAGCTGGCTGGTGTCAAAACTATCCTGGACAAGAAGTTCGAGGAGGTCAGGACCTATGGGAAGGATCCCGACGAGGCGGACGTGGAGAGCAATGGTGGAGCTGACGAAGAACCGTGGGCCGTGGAGGATACAGAGGACCCTGCGCCCCAGCCGTCGCTCCCCTCACAACCGATGCCTGCGCCACAGGACAATTCGGGAGCAATCTTGATGGCTTTGCAGACCCTGTGTACAGAGATAAGGACAAGGTTTCCCTTACCCCCAGTGGACGATCCAGCTGCACCTGGGCCGTGGGGGAGCCCACCAAACAAGCGTAGGCGAATCCATCCTCCCCCTCCCTTCCTTCACCTGCAACCCCTCCACCAAGGGATGAGACCGGAACGGAGATGGCAACGACGGGGACGGACGACAGTGGTGACGACGGGATGGATCTCCCATAACCCCCTGCCCAGGCCTCCCCTCCCGACGAAATTGGCTCCTTTCACGCTATGATCGCCAGGGCATCAGAGCTTTTCCAGCTATGCCCCGAAGAGCAGAAGAAGGAAGGTTTCCTCTACCAACGACG
Organism: Ambystoma mexicanum; assembly: GCF_040938575.1. NCBI lineage: Eukaryota > Metazoa > Chordata > Amphibia > Caudata > Ambystomatidae > Ambystoma > Ambystoma mexicanum. Next base: position 971,569,406 of record NC_090931.1, on the reverse strand, counting down.
GGAGGCCAAGAGGAAGACCGTCCTCTCAGTCCTGTTACTGGACGACATCTGGGACGAAGGACTGTCCTTGCTGAAGAACCCATCCACGGCCCCTGTGAAGAGGGACCGGTACGAGTAGTAGTACCGGGTCCCAGACTCCGCTCCTATGTGCCTCAGGGCACAGCTGTCCCCGGATTCGGTGGTCTCCGCGGTGGCCAAGAAGAAATCGGCAGGGGCGATGGCATCTACTTCCACTTCCCCACCTGACGGCGAGGGGAAGAAGCTGAATGGCATGGGAGGACAGGTCATCTCGTCGGCAGCGACGACTATCAAGGCGGTCAACGCCCTCGCGATTGTGGCGCGCAACGACAGGGAGCTGTGGTTCAAGATCCCTCCCCTCCTGGACTTCCTCCCAGGCGACAAGATGGCGGAAGCCCTTGAAATCCTGCAGGAGGGCAAGGTGGCGTCAGACCATGCCGTCACAGTGGCCATGGACATCGCTGAGACCGGCTTTCGTCAGGTGGGCAACAGCGTTTGCCGGCGCGGGTGGCTTAAGGCCACCGACTTCCGTCAGGATGTGCAGACCAGGGTACTGGACATGCCCTTCGATGGAAACAACGTATTCGGGAAAGCGGTGGATGAGTTGCTACAGGCCATCAAAGTGGACATGAGACGGCCCGTGCCCTAGACGTTCTTCATCAACGACGGCCGTCCTTTCGGACCTCCGGAGGCAAATCCCAAGGCGCCTCCAAAGGATTCGGCGGTGGTTCATCGTCGTACCGCCAAGCTGCTAGTTCCTCGTCGCAGGAAGCTTACAGAGGCTGCAGCAAGACTGGTGGATACTGTCATCGCCAAGGAGCCCAGGGTGGTAAGTCCCCGGCGAAACAGGATTGAACCGGCCGTGATGGCGGGGGGGTCCCCACCTAAGCACCCCGGTGGGAGGCCAGCTGGCAAACTTTGTCGTCGTGTGGGAGTCAATCTCCACCGACCGTTGGGTGCTAGATGCCCTAGCCCACGGGCACACTCTGAAGTTTCAAAGAAAGTGCCCCCCTTTCCTTCCTGCCATGCTGAGCAATTGCGCAATAGAACTCGTCCCAAAGAGGCTCCAAGGCTCCGGAGTATACTCACGGTACTTCCTCATCCGAAAGAAGACCGGCGGCTGGCGACCTATCCTGGACCTTCGGTGCCTCAACAAATACATCAAAGCCCAGAAGTTCCGGATGGTTACCTTCAGCACGTGCTGGGACAGCTGTAGGAAGGCCACTTCCTATCGTCGCTGGACTTGGAGGATGCTTACTTTCACATCCCCATACACAAAGGACATCGAAAGTTCCTACGTTTCGTGGTCCAAGGACGGCACTACTTGATCAAGGCCCTGCCCTTAGGGTTGAAATCGGCCCGAGGGTCTTTACCAAGTGCCTGCCACCGGTGGCGGCATGACTGCGCCTGAAAGGTAGCCACGTTTACCCCCTACCTGGACGATTGGCTCATCCAAGCAAAGTCAAGAGAACTCGCTGTCGACCACACAGCGAGGACCGTCCGCCTGCTCACGGAACTGGGATTCTCGATCAACTTTGCGAAGTCCCACTTGGTACCGTCGCAGGACGCCCTGTTCCTGGGTGCCAGACTAGACACAGTGGCGTGGTTGGCTTCACCGTCAGAAGAGAGGACGAAGGTCATCCTGGGCAAGGTTGACCATGGAAGTGGCCAGGGTGAGATTCATCAAGTCCCTGCTCGGCATGAGGTCATCCTCCATCTACCTCGTGCGCCTGTGCAGATTGCAGATGTGACAACTGCAGGAGTTCCTCGATGCCCGTTGGATGCAAGTTGTGGGGAGCTTCGAAGACCAGATCTCCCTCAACGAGACTTTCCGTCAGGCGGTCCGGTGGTGGGGTACCTGTGCGCATCTCTCAGCGGACATGGACTTCCAGACCCCAACGCACCAAGAAACTGTGACGGATGCATCCCTGGAGGGATGGGGAGCGCACACCGGAGATCTCCACGCAAGAGGCTTTTGGCTTCCGGAGGAGAGGTCCCTACACATCAACGTCCTGGAGCTCTGGGCCGTGATCTGGGCCCTCAGGTCTTTCCTTCCGTCCCTCAAGGGCAAAGTGGTAGGGATCTTCACCGACAACACCATCACAATGTTCTACATCCGGAAGCAGGGGGGCACCAGAATCCCCTGCCCCATCCAAGGAAGCGCAGGACCTGTGGAACTGGGCCGTCGCCCAGGCAATGTTTTTTGGTACCTTTGCATCTGGCAGGAGTGAAAAACAGTCGCCGACTCACTCAGCAGGGAGCTGCGCTCTTACCACAAGTGGGAACTTCAGCAGGATCAAGTGGATCTCCTATTCTGACGATGGGGCAGTCCTCAGATCGACCTTTTCGCAACGGCGACGAACACCAAGTGCCGGAGGTTCGCCAGCAGGTTTCCTCAACCGGGGAGCATGGGCGATGCATTCTCCTTCCCCTGGGACGGCCTCTTCCTGTATGCGTTCCCACCGTTGCCGTTGCTTCTGCGACTCATCAGTCAACTCAGACGGTCCCGGTGCAGGATGATCCTCGTCGCACTGGCATGGCCGAGGAAGATATGATTCGCTGACCTTCTGGACTTGTCAGTGTCCCCACCAGTCAAACTGCTGACGATGCAGATCTTCTCGCCAGGGAAGGAGGTGCCATCCTACATCACAACCCGGGATTGCTGAAACTACAGGCCTGGCTCCTGCAGCACTATAGTTTGGAGGCTACGATATCCTGGCGGACTGCAAAGAGTTACTTGCAAAGGCCAGGGCGTCCTCGACTCTTAAGTGCCATGGACATAAGTGGAAGAGGTTCTCTGTCTGGTGCCGTGCACAGAAGATCAACCCTTTACGGATTACGGCCCCTCAAGTGCTGCCGTACTTGCTGTCGCTGGCCAAGATGGGACTGGCACATGCCTACATCAAGATCCATCTGGTGGCTATCTCCCGCTACACCAGAACTCTGGGGCGGTCGTCGCTGTGGTCTCACCGCCTGGTGAAGGAGTTCATGAAAGGACTGTTCTGCTCGTTCCCGTCGGTGAAGGCTCCGGCCCCGGCTTGGGAGCTCAACGTGGTGCTGACCAGGCTCATGGGGCCCCCATTCGAGCCCTTGCATTCGGCAATGCTGAAGTTTCTATCATTGAAGACAGCGATTCCTGTGGCCATCACCTCCGCACGACGAGTGGGAGAGATCTAGGCCCTCTCCTGTAAACCTCCATACCTGACATTCCACGAGACAAGGGTAGTGCTGAGGACGCACCCCTCCTTCATGCCCAAGGTGCCGTCGGACTTCCAGCTCAATGAGCCCTTTTTGTTACCTGTTTTCTTCCCGTCGCCTTCGTCACTGGCTGAGAGGACTTTGCACTCACTGGATGTGGCTAGAGCGCGGAAGTTCTACGTGGACCGCATAAAGAGTTTTCGGAAGGCATCAAAGCTGTTTGTGAACATTGGCCCTGTGAACCAAGGGAAGGCCCTCTCGAAGGCTTCCATTTCCAGATGGCTCTCCGGCTGCAATCTGCACTGTCACCAGTTTGCAAACCAACCTTTGCCCGGCTGTCCTAGAGCCCATTTAACCAGAGCGATCGCTGCTACTACAGCGTTCCTGTCTGGTGTGCCCCTGCTGGACATCTGCAGGGCTGCTACGTGGAGGTCGACTCACACCTTCACGAGATTCTACTGCATCGACCGGGATTTCAGGGAGGAGTCCAGAGTCGGCCAGGCAGCGCTGTGCAACTTGTTCGCTTGAAGGTGAGCCTGGTGAGGAGGTAAGAGATGCTTAATGTTGAGTTGTTGAAATGCTTAATGTTGAGCCTTGCCACTGCCGTGGTTGTGCCTGTGTGTACTGCTATGTAGTCTTGTATTCACGAGCATGTGAATCCATGCCAGACCCATGCTGGAGAACAACAGTTACAGGTAAGTAACTTGTTCCTTAACCTCGAACATAAACCCGCTTGACCAAATAAATTTTATTTTGGTTCCGACTGGGATTATTCGCCATTTCTTTTTGGTAAAGACTTTCTTGTGTTTTACTCTGTGCGCCAAACCGGGGATGACTCCTTTGTTCGCTTTTTTTTCTCGGGCTTCTGCACAGAAGCCCTCCTTAAGGTGCCTGATAGTCTAGGTAGGCAGGATTTGAGGGAGGGATCTTTGGACCCCTGCCATGGGTTGCCTTAGCCAATCAGACAAGAGTGCGACTTGGGTTACTAAGGGGGCTGGCCTTGCTAGGCCAGCCACCCTGCTGTGTGATTGACAGCCAGGCTGTATGAATGGGGGGGGGAGAACTGCATAAAAAGCAGGTCTTTGGGACTGGAAGAGCAGAGCCGCCACTGGAACGAAAGAACCAACGAGGAACTGGAAGAAGAGGACCCCTACCACGACTGAACCGCCCGGTGAAGTCCTGCTGCAGGTTCCAAATCTCCGAATCCGATGACGGAGAAGATCCTCCAGGAAACGTCTTCCCTTGAGCTGGTGGGACCAACCAGTACCCCCAAACGACAAGCCAGGACCCCTCATCTGGTCAAATTCACTGTGCAGAGCTACAGTGGGCCGGACAGCCAGGAAGGTCGGACCCTGCTTGGTTTTTAAGGAGCGCACCTTTTATTCGTTGTTTTGTTCTGCTGCTGTCTTCTTCCTTGGGTGGCGCAGGACCCTCCAGTCTTCCTACTTCGTGTCAGTCCGACAGTCACTTCAGGAACAGTGAGCCTGCAGGAACCACCAGGAACGTCCGCCTCAGCTACAGCTCCCTCTCCGTTTTAAGGTACTGTGCAAATCCGGTTGTGCGTTTCGCTCAGCTGCGGTGAAAGTGTTTGAAATCTTTCTCCAATCCGAGGGCTTGTCCTTCTCTTCTCTTTGAACTAACTTTTGTACCAACCAACCAACCTCATCCGGAATCTGTGCCACGAACTTTACCGCGAACTACACTGAACCCTATTATCTTGAGCAAAAGACTTTTGAACCATTGACTTTGGCCCTAAGCATTTTCTATCTGATTTTTACCTGTTGGTTTTGCCTAATTTCTAATAACTTTGCCTTTCCCTCCCTTTTTTTATTTTTTTTATTGTATATGGTTTACAAAAGAAACCTTTACAAATACATTGAATAAGAAAAAAAACATACATTACAAATAGATTTCCTTACACATAAGGTAAAAGATACATAAAGACCCAAATATCCTTTTTCTAAGAATAAGAGACCTAGCGCAAATCAATTTAAAATATTTCAGTGCAAGTCAAAATTCAACACAGTGTTTAGTGATTAAAAAGCAGCTTCCCATTACGTATAAACAAATTTTAGCAAGAATGTCATAAAAGATTTCAAATTATTAAATGCATACATAATATAGTTGGTGATATAAGAAGTTAAAATTCATCATACAAGTTAATCAAAGGGAAGAGACATACAAATCTAATGATTTAATAAATCCCACCACAGCAAGCCCATCTTTGATTTTAGAGATGACAAGACATTTAGACCAAATACGGTTTTCTGCCCCCAGTAGACCCAAAGTCTTGAATCTACCTAAATAGATGTCCCTAGGACCTTTCAGAGCAACGCATTCTAAGAAGAAATGGCATGTAGATTCAATTACCCCAGGAGTATGACAGAAACGGCATGAAAGGTCCAAATCACTAATCTCTTTCCTTCTATGGAGGACTTCCCTAGTAGGGAGGAGATTCCATCTAAGCATGAGGAGAAGTGAGCGGTAGTGGCGTTAGGGAATTGAGTCAGTATAAAAGACAGACAGCCTCTCTTATGTTCAAATTGTAGGTCACTGAGGGGTGGGTAAGCATGCAATTTTTCAAGCATGTTACTCCAATCACAGTTAAAAAGACATTCCTTAACTTTATTAGGGTTATTTAACAGGGTATCCCTATCAGTGGAGAGATCTAATAGCGTCTTGTCGCAGAGGTCACAGAATCTTGAAAGATAGATTTTGGTCTAAGGATTCCTGCGAGAAGAGCATTTTACCCACATCAACATTGAGGGTATCGTGTTTAGGAGAGAGCAGGGCAGAAAAAAGTGTAAGAACTCTCCAAAGAATTCTAGCTCGCAGAGAAACTAACCCCAGTTCATATCCTATGGCCACTATTGGGACACAATTAGGCAGTTTCATAACTTTTCTCCAATAGATACCCTCAAGGGTGTCCCAAAAGGCCAGGAGGTCTAAGTAGTGCAGTTCCATTCCATATATTAGTTTTGGGATTACCTTTTCCTTGAAGAAATCTACAATAGGTTTAAAGGAAAACATGCCATATTTATTGTCTAGCTTAATAGAATGAGAGATAAGTGGAAGTATTTTGTGTTTAAGGGAACATCTTAATTCAATGGCTGAAGGTTGGGCCAGAATAAGGAATCCCAAAAAGACAATTATATGTGCTCTGATGATATTTTCACCACCAATTTCCCACACTTTTTTATTCCCTTTTTTCCCCCTGGAGAAAGACCATCATTCGAGTTTTACTCGGGTTGATTTTTAACCCGTTAAGAGTGGCATATTCTTCAAATTTGCAGATAAGCCTCTGCAGGCCAACTTTAGTGTGGTCAAAGAGAAGAAAATCGTCGGCATATGCCAACCATGAGAGCCTGAGATCCCCCAATTTTGCATTCACCATGCCTGTATTTCCAAGAAATTCCCCACATCTGCCAGGTAGAGGATAAAAAGGCATGGGGCTAATTAACAGCCCTGTCTGACCCCAATTCGAGTCCTTATCCTTCTAGAGAGCGTTCCTTCAAGATCTATCCTAATATGGACCTCCGAGTTCTCATACATTGCCATAATTAAAGACGGAAGACCTGCCAGGATCCCCCACTTAGATAGTTTTTCCCACAGTCTCGACCTAATTACAAGATCAAATGCATTCGACAGATTGAAGCAACATAGAGAGAATCACAGTATTTTCCCCAGGTTAAACTTTGTAGGGCAGTTAAAATGATGCTATTGAGATTGGTTGAATGGCCAACCCTGAAGCCTGTTTGTTGCTTTGGGAGGATATGATTTTCCTTAATGCAGACATTAAGGTGGGAGAGAAGCACGGAGGCAAAAAGCTTACAGTCCGCATCGATAAGAGAGATTGGTCTATAGTTCTTCACCAAAATTCGTTGGCCTCTGGGGACAATGTGTGCGGTCTGCCAACTGGTTGGGACATTACCAGAATTAACAACATCTTGGAATAGCAGACACAAGAGTTTAGCCCAGATTTCTGGTTACGCTTTCAATGTATTATTTGTTAGGCCATTAGGCCCGGGGGCCCTTGAGTTCTTAGCTTTGGCAATAAGGCCAAGTATTGTCTCATACTCAATGATGGGCTCCCAGGTATCATTTAGAGCATTCTCCCCCATTATACAGGGTTCTAGCCCCTCTCCCCCTGTACCAAAACATTTGGTGTAGTGCTCTACCCATTGAACCTCTGGTATAGCATTCAACTGGTCAACCACCGCCACATCATCTTGGCTGGAAAAAAATAGTCCAGAATGCCCTAAGATCTCTTTTGACAAGTACTCTAAGCATAAGCTCCGCATCATTTTGTAGCGAAGTAGATTTTCTTGATTTGCAGTAGTTTTTATATTTTTGGCGGATAGCTTTAATTTTTGTTTTTTTGTTATCCCAGTCAGTATCGAGAACTTGAGCCTCTCTGATAAGTTTCCGAGTGCATGCCTTTTCATTGGCCACTCCTGATCAAACCTATGAGCATGAGATTTTTTAAAGTTACCCTTCCTAAGAGAGCCAGAGATACTGTTGTGGAGAGCATTGAGAAAGCTATCAAAATACAGGGTGTTGAATACTGCAAGTTTCCAGGAAAAAAGGGTATGATTAAACGAAGAAATCAGTTTACAGTTGAGGAGATTGATATTGGCAGGTGACCAACATACCCTTGTCCCACAGTTTTAAGATTACGTGCCCCCCCCCCCAGTGGGCAAAAGCTTCATGGGAAAAGGAGAAAGAAATGTAACCAATAGTGACCCATGGTCACTCCATGGGTTGAGGAAAACATAGACATAGTCTAAAGTAGACGTTGACAAACCTCTATGCCATGTAGGGCAAGGTGAGAGTAGCATCATAAGAGCCATTAAGACATGTTAAACCAACTGAATCCAAAGCGAGATTCCACATTCTACCCCATACATATTTCTGGCCTGAGATAGAACAGTCAGTTAAAATCACCAGCCAAAATCAATTTCCCCCTGGGATATACAGATCTCCATGCAAGTACCATATCTGTTAGACTTTCCAAGAATGGCTCGAGGGCGGCAATGCCGTTGTGCTAATATACATTAATCAAAAGAAGGTTAACCAGTCGATCAAGGGAACGGACCTCCAGAGCCAAAATCCCAAATGGCGTATCCACAAGGACCTTGTTCCTGAAGCCAAAGGAAGCTCTAATTCCGATGAGTAGGCCCCCAGAAGCCCTCCCTCCCGAGCTAGATTTAACATTTTGAGAATGGATATCAAATCCATCTACAAGGGAAGGAGAGAGCAACCAGGTTTCCTGTAGGAAAAAACAGTGTGAAGCACTGATCATAAGTACTGTCAGTATTTGTGAAGAGATGATTATTTCCCCTGGAATTCCAAGAAAGAAAACTGAATGTATTCAGGACCAAGGCATTAATGGGTGTAGCAGAGCACTTAGAGGAGTGCTCATTTCCACAAACCTGAGGTAACCTGGGCCCAGTTTCTTGCATTTTCATTGAATCTGGGTGTAAATTGCCGCCGTTGGTGCTGTGGAGCTCTTTCCGGGTGATACACCATTGTAAGGTTTCCCCTATACTCTTCACACCCTCCATATTTACCGGGAGGCTGATTAGATTGTAGCAGATTTGCTTCCAAACCAAGCTGCATTAAACTTTCCCTTTGGCCCATTATTAGTTCTAATACCACTCTTGATTTCAGAATAATATTGCTCATATCTACACATCCTTGAGTGGGAAAGAAAATCCTTTCCATATCGTAACTAGAAATGAGTGAAAGAGAAGGAAGTTGGTGGAAGATTTTTAATATATTTCCGCGGTTGAGACAGATGGGCATGTCTTGACCCCAAAGGCTAGTAAGCTGCAGGGTGTCCAAGGGAGATCTGTAGCCTCCACTGAGTGAGGTAATGAATCAGTTAAAACTTTTTGTAAATTGAGTAAAGGAGTCAACTTCCAGATCACTACCCCTTGCACTCCTTAATATGGCCCTATTTTGAATTACATGTGGTCCCACAGGAAATCTTTCATACAGATTGGGAGAATTCCTATTTCGAAAAGGTTCGGGCCCGGTGATAGGGCCTTCATGACCATTGAATGAGCCTCCATTTGGCAGTTTAGGCTGAGCTGAATTAAAAGAGTTGGGAACATAGAGACCCCCCACTGGTCTAAATCCCGTAACACGCTCCCCCGTTATAGACTCTATGTTGGTCACGTGACCATCAAGATGGCAAGAAGGGTGATCATCTATAGAGGAAGAAGGAATAGTGGGGGCCCTATCCTGAGATGAGCCTGTAGTTTGGTTAAGAACCACCCCAGTAAGTGAATTTGTGCGAAGGAGCTCCTGAAATAATTGTTTCACCATGTCGAGGTTAACCATATTTGCCGGAATCAGAGTGGTAGTAGACTCAGGGTAGGTAGGACCTAAACTGGATAAGGACTTACACGGAATAGTTGAGGATTCTGCGTCCAACGAGGATTCCATCGACTTACGTACGGTTTGGGTGTTCAATATAGTTGGAGCAGAGTTGTTTATAGGCTCCAGTTCAGTTGAGACTATTTTTGGATGACAGGTGACAAGAATTTCCTCAGCCCGCCCAATATTGCCCACCACCGCAGGAGGGATATTATCCTTTGGCATAGAACTGACTGCCGAAGGATCGGACTGACTGGGTACAGCTGGAGTAATATGTAGAGGGGTTAAAGCGACAAACATCAGCCGTGTTAGGGATAGCGGTCACAGATAGCCCTGGTTCCATCAAAATTTTAATCTCCTTAGAAGGGGTAAGAGTTGTTGCACACCCAGGAGCACTTGTCAGAAAAAAGATTTTTAAAGAATTGATTGGAAAAAGAGTATTTTTTTCATATTCTTCTGATTTTTAGTTTTCTTTATTTGTTGGTTGTTTTCTTTGACTATGTGAGCAAAGCCCTTTAAGTGTACCGCTTCTTTTGTGAGGTCAGTGAAGTCAGGCGGCTTCTCCAGAGTAAGATCAGATTTAAAAACAAGAGAGGAGGCAACATTGTCTCCCTTAAGTGATTCAACCATTTCTAAAGTAGTAGGTTCACCAGATAATCCCTGGGAATTGGAGGAAGGAGAATCGACAATCAACCCCTCTTGGGCTTTCTCCACTAGGGGTTTAGTAATCGCTTTTAGGGAAGTGATAGGAAGTTTTACATCTGGGGCGTAGTCCGCTTGGATGCCCTAAACGTTTGTGGGGGGAATCGGAGAAGATTGATCACAGGTACCCATGTCTGAACAATGAGGGTCAGTAGTACCTGGGACCATACTAGGAACGTCCCCCGAGAAACCATCCTTTTCCACATTAGTGGCTTTTTTAACCAGAGGCCCTTGCATAAAGGGTTGGCTTTGGAGGACAGAGTCTGGAGACTGTTTTATTATTGAGGGATGGCATTCCTTAATAATTTTAACTATCTCTTCATATCTGTCTAGTCCTTCTCGCCTATTATAGATTTCAGAGAGTAAGAGGGAGTGTGATCGAACCTCTGACCATATATTGTCATAGAGACTCACAAAGGAACTAAGAACCATATTCAATGCAGAGAGTGTGGGTTGAGTTAGTTTTATTCTGTCGTCCGCTTCTTTAAGGGTATGATGTAGAATAGACTCACTGCCATGAACCTTTTTTATATCTGGGAGTAAACCCCTTTCTCTAAGCCAATTTTGCTTCTCTGTATACTCATCAATAAAATTAGGGAGTTCAGAAGGAGAACCCACGTAGGAGGCATCACAAGTTTGCTGGGTTACATTCAGAGGCGTTGCTAGTGGGGGGCTGAGGGGGCTATAGCCCCAGGTCTTTTGGTTCTAGTCCCGGATAGCTCGGGTGCTACAACCGAAATGCTACCTAGCCCCGAGTCCCGCCAGTCCCGACATTAGCGTAGCCCCTAATCTTTTCCAGACCTAGCAACACCCCTAGTTACATTATTTGTGTTAGTGGAAGTAGGATCCAACTGACTCTCAGCTATTGCCTTATCTGCACATTCTATAATACTAATGTCATCAATATCATTATCTACAGGATCTTCAGTCTCCAACTTCTTTGCTACATCTGCCAGATGCGTATGGTCCAGGGTAGCCACTGTAAAAACTGAAAGTGGAGGTTTGATGAGGGTACTAGTGGCAGTCCTTTTACCAAAGAAGTTAGAGATTTTTTGCCCTTGGATGGGTTTACCCTGAGTACTTATGTTAGATTTTGTTTTAGGAGTATAAGTTGGGGGTTTTGTGAGTGGAGTTTTAAACACTATGGATTTCACTGTGGAAGTATTGGCAAAACCATCAGAAGTAGCAGAGCGATTATCATGAATAGAAGAAGTATGGTTAACCCCCTTACCAGAGGGAGATGCCTTCGGTGATATATTAATGGGAGGAATACCATAATTTTGTTGCCCTCTGGTGGGGGAAGTTGTTGAACAATAACCTCTTTAGACAAGACAGGAGATTCTGTAGCACTCGCAACATTGTCACCCAGCACTGAGACAGGTAAAGGCAGCCTAGGTTGTAATGGGATGGGGGTTGGGTGTACAGAGTTCACCGTACTGTTATTCGGGTGATCAATGCGCACCCTTGGCCTTGGCAGACTACCCCCTTCCTCCAAATTCAAAGCTATAGTGGCTGCTAGGCGTGCTTCCTGCGCATCTATGGATGTATCTTGTTTTCCACTGAAGATGCAGCTGTTATTAGCTGGAGTGCGTGGGGTAATACCCATCATATTAAATAGGTCAGTCCTATCTTGTGAGTGAATTTGGGCATGGACCAAAGGTTTTTGAAGAGAAGAATCATGGGAGCGGTCTACTAGTGTATGTTGTGGCTCGCCCAGAGAAACAGGGATGGGATTCACTGGTGGGATACAATCTATCAAAGGAGGAGAAGGAGCCGCCACAGCAGGAAAAGTAGAATGAAAAGAAACCTCCATAGCTGCTTGGCTCCTAAGACCCTTACGTGTCATCCAAACAAGTGGAGAACCAGCAGGGGCGAAAGGCAGGTAACAGGAGGTGTAACAGCAGAGTAGCTCTATGGACGATAAAGTGTGGAAACTCCTAGAGTTAATGTTAAAATAGCTATCACAAGCAGGAAAAATCACAAATACTAAGACCTATGGAATAGCAGACCGTAATTTAAAAATGCACTGAATAAAAGGAGTAGCAAGAACACATCACACACTACCCCAGGTACACTTTAGAATAAAATACAAATAGATATGGATCTCTTTCTAGAATTGAGAGGATAAGGTATAAATGTATCAGGCATGTCCTTTAATTATTTCGAGGAAGAACTCATTAACTGAGTAATAGTCCCATAAATAAGCATAGAACTGAAGGAGCACCTACTCTCAGGTAAGGAACGCCCGACAGCTTGAGGAGCTGCCAGAGTCAGACTCTTCCCCCCCCTACCCTTGAGACTGATTAAAATGTTGCAAGTAAGGTGGCAGCATATGGCCTCAAGCTGGGTTACTCACGGAGCCATTGCACAGACACAGGTCACAGCAAAAAAGAAGCTCCAGCTCTTACTGCCTCCAGGGCTTAACGCTGCAAGGGTGTTTGAGCCGGCAATTTGTTCAGGCTGGAAGGCATGTGGTCGTCACATGCTCGGCAAGGGCTCCGCCCCCTCCAGGAAGCAAGTGTAGCAGCAAGAGCTCAGCTCACAGTGCTGCTGTGATGAGGAAGGCTGCAGGCAGGAGCATTAGTTTGGTAACTAAAGCGCTCCTTCAAAGTAACAGGAAACACGCCACAAGGGTGGTTGGGCCGGCAATATGTGCAGGCTGGAAGTCATGTGGTCCGTCACGTGCTCGGCAAGGGCTCCGCCCCCTCCAGGAAGCGAGTGTAGCAGCAAGAGCTGAGCTCACAGTGCTGCTGTGATGAGGAAGATTGCAGGCAGGAGCATTCGTTCGGTAAGTAAAGCGCTCCTTTTAAATTGCTGGAGTGCATTTTGCTCCCACTTCATTTTGTGGGCTTAACTTGACTGGAATTTAAGGGAAGTGGTGTATTTATGATTGTGATTTTTAACTTGCTTAGAATAGTGAAATGTTATACAACTGTTGGGTAAATAAATATATATTCTTTTACTTAGAAACCTTGAGTCAGTGTTTGCCTGAACCATAGTTATTGCTGTCCTTTGTGTAACTATTTGTACTGCTCACTTACTCTTCAGATAAGTCTGGCTGCTCCGCTACTGCTACCACTATAACTGTGTAGTACAGGCTTGTACCAAAGGTTAAATTGAACTGTTACTTGTAGTCTTAATTGTCTGTAGTGTTCCCAAAGGGTACTGCATATAATTCTGCCTAACATTCCACGCACAGATTCTTCCTCTATATCTTCTTTTGCCTTTTATCAATTAGGTACTGGGTCCACGGACGCCACAGCTCCTCCCCGGCGCATGTCGACTTTGACAGGGTTCAGCAGGGCCCATCCTGCAACAGGCTCTTCTCGACTTCAGACCCCCACGCCCTCTGCCTATGTTGCCTTAGCCCAGACCACGGTTGGCAAGCCTGTTCGGCGTGCGGTTCGCTGTCCTCGAAAGCGCTAAAGAACAGACTAGCCAGGTGAAAGGAGCTCGTTCAGTGGTCCCCTTCTGAGGATCTCAATAACTTCGTCAAGCATTGATCCCGGCCTGAGGTAGGGCCTATAATTTCATCCGCACCCCGCAAGGGAGACTCCTTCCCAGGGACTCTCCTGCGCGAAAGGTCAGGTCCATGCACCAACACACGCACTGAGGCTGTCGCAGCTACCGGCCTCCAGGCTGAGGGGTCCTCGGATCCTCCCGGTGTCAGTGTTGAGGGGCCGCTAGGCTCTGTTAGCAGGCTTGCGCCCATGGGGCGCCGCCCTTGTACCGGCATCATGGCCGAGGGACTACGCCCTGTTATCGGCAGTACATCCGAGGGGGTGCTTGAACACAGCTCTAACGACCCCCGGGTCGAGGTTTGTACACCTACCGTGCCCGAGGAGCGGGGCAAGTCGCGTGCCTCACACATACATAGACTTGGCAGAGGCCGGCCCCAGCTAGCCGAGCAACATGTCAGAGCCACGTGGTAGGCAGCTCAACAAAATGGCCGACGTGCCAGAAAGGGACACCCGTTCGACACCTCTGCAGGACTTTGGCGAAGAACGAGTATCGAGGTGGGACTGGCACCAACCAGGTACGTGGCCTATGGCCTACCCTTCTTATGCGCAAGGCTGTTGTCCCATGCGTTCGTATGTACAGGGTCGGCAGAGGCCTCCCCTCCTCCTCCTCTGCGGCCAGTGAGAACTGGATCTTCGAGAGGTTCCTCTGCCTCATGAAGTTTCCACAGATGGGGGCTTTCATCAAGGACAGTCAGGGAAGTCCTTCCCGCCATGCTAGCGGCACCACAGACTCCTCCGTTGACGCCTCTGGCCCTGGCGCAGCCGCCTCCTCCAGCTCCTCCGCCTACTCCACAGGCGGTTCCATACCAGCCTCCTTCCTCAGCCTCCGGCCGTGGTCCCAGTGCCCCAGCCTCCTGCTCCGGATACTCCTCCTCCTCCACAGGATCCCCCAGACCCTACGGATACTGATGAGGAGGATCCTGAAACACCATCCTTGACCAGGGCCTTCCACTAACGTGTCTCAGTCTTGGCGGAATACCTGGGTCTCCCCCAGCCCCAGGTAGAACAGCCAGCAGAGGACATCCTCGCTGAAGTCCTCACGATGTGCTTTTCTGCCAGAACGGGAATTCCACTACAGACCGACATGGTGTCCCTCGCCAAGAAGGGTTGGCTCAAACCCCACTCTGTCCAGCCAGTCAATCGCCGCCAAGTACAGGCAGATGGAGGGGGATACACTCTTGCTCACCTCACACCCTCAGCCACACTCCTCGGTGATCGCTGCGGCATCACTGTACTCCAAGCCTTAGTCATCTTCGTCATCTACGGCGCTGTTAGGCAAGGAGGAGAAAACCTTGGCTGCCTAGAGTAATAAGCTCTATTACAATACTTCCTTGCATCTGTGACAGGCCAACGCAGATGCCATGCTGGCAGCCGCCAACCAGAGATTATGGCGGGAAATTGCAGACTATCTCCCGGAACTCCCCGCCCACTGCCAATCGCGTTTTAAGGCGGGGCTAGCCGAAGCCAAGCTCGTGGCTCAGGATATCATGGAGTCCACCCTGGCACACACTGATACCTCTGGACGTGCCATCTGCATTGCCACGGACATGAGGAGGTTGGCTTGGCTCCGGGCAATCAAGTTCAACCCAGATGTCCAGGAACACATTCTAGATCTGCCCTTCAGTGACCTCTTTCACTCCAGCACAGATGAGGAGCTGGACAAAAAGAACAGCAGCTCTCAGACGGCTAAGTCTTTATCCATAATGACAAAGACCACGCCCAAAGCGTACTCCCAGTCTCAGCAACGCTCGGATAAGGGTCGCTCATCTGGAGGCTTCCGTGGCTTCCAGGAACGGAGGTCTAGGCAGCCGGAACGCTTGCCGACCCCAAGTCGGTGCAAGCAACAAAGGGGGTAGGGGGCTGGTCAAGGGCTTCTTCCAGTCCCCCTCCTCCACCTCTGCCTCTGAAGGAAAAAGCCTTGACGCACCCCTCTGGGTCCATGTGACTCCAGTGGGGGGCAGGCTTGCCCTTCACTCACACTTTTGGCGACAGAACTTTGCAGACCCCTGGATCCTGTCAGTCTCCTCAGGGTACAGTCTACCTATTCCTGCCTCTCCTCCCTCCTCTCCTCCTCTCCCTCAAGTTGGGACAGCAACTCTTTTGGCAGAGATTCAGGCGCTTGTCCTGAGCCAGGCCGTGGAGGAAGTCCCAGACTCCCAGCGAGGCTCAGGCTTTTATTTCAGGATCTTCGCCATTCAGAAGAACTAGGCTGGCCTGAGAGTTGTACTGGACCTTTCCACCCTCAACCTCTCCTTACCTCTTCAGAGATTCAAGATGGTTATGCCAGCCTTTATTGCAGAGCCATTGTTCAGGGGAGACTGGATGTGCTCCCTGGATCTAGAGGACGCTTATCTGCACGTCCCGATTTGGCAACCCCCATCTTTCTTTCCTCCGGTTCAGGATCATGGGCTGCCATTTTCAGTACAAGGTCCTCCCTTTTGGCATCAACTCGGCCCCCAGGGTCTTTACCAGACTCATGAATGCTGTGGCAGCCCTCCTCCAGGCCCAGGGCCTCCCTATATACCCCTACCTAGATGGGTGGATCGTCGGGGCTACATCTCTGGAAGCAATTCACCACTCCTCCCATGCACTGATGAACACGCTACACGACCTGTGCTTTTCGCTCAATCTCAGGAAGTCACAGCTGCAACCCACGCAGTCTTTGATCTTCTTGGGCCACATCTGGGACACGTGCTCCGAGAGGGTCTTCCCCTTGGAGGACAAGATCTCGGCCATCAGGAGGGCCACGTCCCACTTTCTCAGCCGAATCGCTACTTCGGCTTGGTGGTACCAGCATCTCCTGGGTCTTTTTGCAGCGGTACTGTTGGCCGCCCCCACACAAGACTCATGATGAGGATTCAACTACACTTTGCAGCGTCGTGGAACCAGGAGAGGGGTTCTCAGGCCGAAATTATCAAGATCCCCATCTCTCTCTCCACCCGGACCTCACATGGTGGTCCAGGGACTGCAACCTGCAGACCGGCAAGCCCTTCAGGCCCCCTGTCCCACAGGTGTCGATTACCACAGAATCCTCCGAGGGCTGGGGAGCCACCCTGGAGGATCTCTGTCCACGGCTCGTGGACCCGTCAAGAACAAGAATACCACATCAATTGGCTCGAACTGAACGCCATCTTGTTGGCGCTCAGCCTTCCTCCCACGTCTCAAGGGAAAAGTTGTCCTCATCCAGACAGACAACTCGACCAGTATGTACTACTTCAACAAGCGAGGGGGGACCAGGTCCCCCTCCCTGTGCAGACTGGCGATCAACATGTGGCAATGGGCCTTGGAAAACGAGATTTTCCTCTTGGCAGTCCACCTCCCGGGGGAATCCAACCTGGAAGCGGACAGGCTCAGCAGGTTGGGAGCGGACAACTACAAGTGGCAGCTGAAGTTGTACAGGATATCTTTCACAGATACGAACCCCCCCCTGCCCCACCTCGCCTGCTCAGGTGGATCTCTTTGCCACCAGGCACAACAAGAAGTGCCTCCTGGCAGGGGCAGTGCCTATGCTCCCTGGGTGATGCCTTATGGATCCAGTGGAACGGCATGTCAGCATACGCCTTCCCGCCCACTCCACTGATTAACGGAGTGCTTTGCAAGTTCAAGGAGTCTCACCAGCTCAACGTCATTCTGATGGCTCTGTGGTGGCCAGCCGGGCCATGGTTCTCAGAGCTGCTCAGCCTCTCGGTGGTCCCTCCAATCCATCTGCCGACGGGCCCAGCACATCTTCTGACACAGCAGGAGGTCATGGTCGTCCACCCTGCCCCTCAGAAGCTGGCCCTCAAAGCGTGGTTCCTGAGCAGGTGACGCTCAGCCACCTCAACCTATCCCAAGCCAATCTGGAAAACATACAGGGGGCTAGGAGCAAGGCTACCAGAGCCCAGTATAAAAGTAAATGGACCAGGTTCTGCCACTGGGCGCACTCCAAGGATATCGGCCTGCTGGCTTGTTCATTGGACGATGTGCTGTCATCCTTGGCGCACCTTGCCAACTCTAGCGTGCAGGTGGACACCTGCCGCACATACCTCTCAGCCATTGGGGCCTACAGGAATTCGGAGTAGGGGGCCTTCTCCTCTAACCCGATTGTCAGGAGACATTTGGCCGGACTCGCTAGACTCTACTCGCCCATCAGGAAGCCACGCCCCGTGTGGGATTTGAACCTAGTCTTGGGCGCCCTAGCGCACAAGCCGTTTGAGCCTATGGCGTCCGCGGGCATCAGGCTGATCACCATCAAGGCCCTGCTAGAGGCCACCAGGGGGCGCACAGGCAATGGCTGCCTGAGTGCACAGCTCCCGTCTTGACTGGGTTAGCGTAGGGGATTGAGCCCCCCCCTGACCCTCTCGGCAGGCCCACCTCGACGGATCCACCTGGGAATATCCCCCCCCCCCCACCCCCCGGGCTCCCACCAGGCGAAAGAGCGGCGCTCGGGGTTCTCAGAGAACCGTAGATGGGGACCCGAGCCTTCTGAGCGATTTACAGGGCGGCTGCGGAGCCGGAGAAGAGGCGGTCCCCTCTCGCGCCCTTCTGATTCCTTGACTTGGCCTGCCCCCTCCCCGCGGCCGACTTCCTCGACGGGAGCGGAGGACCGGCCTGGACGGAGACTGGACCCCTGAAGGCCAGGGGACACCGCGGCGGCCCGGGGGACAGGAGCCCTCCGCCCCTCCCCTCGACCCGGACATAACCACATGAGGATCCCTCAGCGAGGTGGGGGACGGGGACTCTCTTAGCACCTGAAGGCCCAGCGGGTCCGGGACCCGGTGCCCCCCCTCGAACCTTGATCATGGGCCGGTGTGGACCTGTGGCCATGTGGAGTGACGTGGCGGCTGGGTCGCGGAGTGCCCGAGACCCCTGGAGGGCTTCGGTGGAGGCCGCAGACACGGAAACTGGGCCACAGGCCCCTGGAATTACCTGGGAGCGAGGCCCCCACCTGCGGAGGGTGGGGCGTGTGCCCGCCCGGAGGTGGCCCCCCCACCCCCCACTTTCTGGAGAACAGGGTTCGCCCGGGTTGCCGGGCCCCCGCGGGGCCGGGTGCGGGAGTTGATGCGCCTTTTCCCCCCTTACTGCTTGGACGCCCCGGCCCCCCCCTTTTTTTTTTTTCCTGGAGACACGAAGCCAGCGCACCTCACCCGGGTGTGAGGCCCCCGCCGGCTGCAGGTGGGGGGTGTGCCCGCCCGGGGGTGGACCCCCCTCACCCCCATCTTCATATCTAGTGTCCACTGGCTGAGGGTGGGGGCCTCGGTCCCTCTCCCCCCCCCCCCCCACCCAACGAGAAAAATCAGCCTGACCAGGCCACGGGGTCCATCCAGGGGCCATCACCCCCTCTCAGGGAGACCAGAGGAGGCCCAAATCGGGCACGACGAACTCGACCAGGGTGTGAGGCCCCCGCCGGCGGACAGGCGGGGCGTGTGCCTGCCCCCCCCCCCCCGGACTACGAGACTCCCCAGGGGGCATCGGTGAGGACCCCAACTGGGCGAGGGGTGACAGGACCGCACCTCCTCTTCCCCAGCACGCCACACCCCTGCCCCCCTCCCCACTCCCCGAGACAGCCCGTGTGGGCGACCAAGGACTGGGCCGGGGGGGTCCCCCACCCCCGCTCGGGACCGCGGAGCATTGGCCTGCAGAGCACAGGGAAGCGTCAGATGAGCTGGAGGGAAGCCCTACAGGGATACCGCTTCCAGGACACTGCAGGGGGCAGCGGGGTCACGAGCCTCAAGAGGACCATGGCCCATTCGGAGGGAGCAGCCCTGTCCTCGGCTGCAATGGAAAGGGGCTTTGCCTCGATTTTACAGGAAATCAGGGACATGCGGTCTGACATAGCCCAGAAATTTGCGAAAATGGACCAAAGGGTGGACAAGGTCGAGGACAGACTGCTGCAGGTAGAGACCAACCAATCGTCTTCAGCAGCCCAGGACGTACAAACCTACATGAGGCTGGCGGCCCTGGAGAAGAGGGATGAGGAAAGAGCTCGGCAAATGGACGATTTCGAGAACTGGGAGAGGAGAAACAACCTCAGAATTTTCAGTGTGCCCGAGACAGAAGGGGAAACGGAGAGGGACATCACCCAAGTGGTGCTCAAGATCATCACCCTCTTGTTCGCAGAAGAGATGACAACCAAACAAACCCACCTTCGACAGGGTACACAGAGCGGGGGGCAGAGCGGGAACCCCCAGATCGATTTTGGTCCGGTTCCACTATCACACGGAGAAAATGAAAGTGCTGGAGGAGGCCAGAAAGGCTGGAGAAATAACCTACAATAACGCCCAGGTCTCCCTATACCAGGACCTCTCGGCCTACACGCTGGCTAAGCGTAGAATGTGCCGCCCCCTCACGCAACTGCTCAAGGAAAAGGGCATACGCTATAGATGGGGCTATCCGTTTTCCCTAACTTTTGAATACATGGGCCAACGCTCGACCCTGACCACGGAAGAGGAGTACACAATGGACTCGAACCCCAGGAGGGGCCCAACGGGGCCAGAGCACGGCAGACCTAATGGTCCTGGTCCGTCCGGTGAAAGAAGAAAGCTCACTGGCGCGAGGAAATGCAGGAAAATGAACACCCCCTCCCCAGCGAAAGACGGAGAACGGAATGACTCAGAGGACTGAAACGGGGACGACCGACCGGGTCCTTGACAGATGTGTGCAGATCCTGAGATTTCACTATTTACATCGTCCTACTGAACAGCAAGTATGATGGGTTCACACGCGGGACGCAGCTGAGGGGGGGTTCTGGGGGGGCTCAAGGGGATGAGCATCTTGCGTGGATTTCCTGGCCGAGGTGGGCAGGCTGGTGGTTCGGCCAAAAGCCAGTGATGGCGGAACTAATTGGCTGGACGCCGGGGTGGGGGGTACACAAAAGTTGGGGTTGTTCAGTTAGGGTTTGGGGAAGGGGGGCAGTTGGGGTTTCGTTCTAGGCCCACCCGAGGGGTAGGGGAAGGGGGCGCAGGGAAACAAAATACTATCCAATGGGAGCATGCAGGGAAGAGCTATGGGAAGAAGTTGACCGAGAGAGAGGAAATTCTAGATCATGGCTGATAGTCTGCCCGCCCCGGGGGGTGGGCTCCCTTAACGTACGAGGCTTGAACACCCCTACGAAAAGATCCCTGGTTTGCAGGGAATTTAGACTGGCAAACCTCGATTTTCTCTTCGTTCAAGAGACTCACTGGCCACGGGGGAAAGAGCCCAAGATGCGGGGAGGAGGGATCGGGGAGGTCTTCAGCGCTTCCCACAAATGCAAAAAGAGGGGGGGTCGCCATCTTAGTAGCGAGGAACGTGGGTTTCGAGAACGAGGCCACTCTGAAAGACCCAGGGGGCCGCTATCTGCTAGTGCGAGGATCCCTGCAGGGGGCCCCACTCACCCTTACCGCTATTTACGGCCCCAACGAGGGCCAAGCGCAATTCTGGGAGGAGGTGAGCGATAAACTCAAGCATTTTGTCCAGGGCACGGTAGTGGTGGGGGGGGGACTTTAACATGGTCCTGGACCCTGTCCGAGATAGGAAACGTGCGGGGCCCCAGCCCTCCAGAGCGGCAGACGAGATCATGGCTCGTAACTTCCAAAGGGTCAACTCAGAAGTGGGCCTGATGGACACGATTCCGACCCCCAGAACAGACGCCCCCTCTTTTACATATTATTCAGCGGTCCACACGTCTTTTTCCAGGATAGACTACATTTTGGCAGACGAGATCCTGCACCCATTCATCTCGGGCCACAGGGTTGACCCGGTCCCCTGGTCCGACCATGATCTGGTCTGCATCACTATAGCGAGGGGAGGGCTAAGCGATCGCAGGGGGAGGTGGAAGTGCAATGACTCCTTGTTGGAAGACGAGGTCCTAGCCCAGGAGGTTCTCGAGGCCATCACTGACTTTTTCGAAATCAACGATAATGGGGAGGTAGGTTCGCATACCTTATGGGACGCCTTCAAGGCTTCCCTTCGGGGAGTCCTGATCAAAATGGGAGCCCAGAAAAAAAGGGAAAGTGAGACCCAGGAAAGGGTTTTGAGGGCGAAGATTGCCCAACTCCAACCGGTTGGCCCTCCCACGGCCCCCTTGGACCGTACCCAGATGGCTGCTCTGGCCGACTACAGGCTCCAGCTGAGGGATCTCCTCCTCTACAAGACGGAGAGAAGTCTCCAGCTGGTCAAACAAAAGTATTACGAAAACGGGCACAGGGCGGACAGGATCCTGGCTTGGAAACTGAGGGAGGTCCAGAGAGGTAGATTGGTGAAGGCAGTGAAGAACGAGGCGGGTGTGGTGGGCCACGATACGCCCCACATTTGCAAGGCCTTCCGCTGATACTACAAGAAGTTATACTCTTCGGAATACAATGGGGGTGAGGCGGAGATTGAGGGGTTCCTAAACTCTTTACAGATCCCGGCCCTGTCCAGAGATATGGCGGAGGGGTTGGAGGGTCCGGTGACAGAGGACGAGGTGGAACGGGCGATCCGAGGTATGAAAGTGGGCACTTCCCCGGGGGAAGACGGTTATTCGGTCTACTTCTATGAGGTTCCGCTCGACCCTTTCCCCCCACTTGGTGAAGGTGTTCAACACGGTGCTGGAGGGGGGGGCTCCCTCCCGGACTCCATGATGGAGGCAATCATAGTGGTTCTCTCCAAGGAGGGCAGGGACCCCGCGGAGTGTTCCTTTTACCGCCCATTTTCTTTGTTGAACACTGACGTAAAAATCCTGGCCAAGGTGATAGGGGGGCGGGTGGAGGGGGATCCTGCCGAAACTGATACATGGTGACCAGGTGGGGTTCACCAGGGGAAGACAGGGCTCAGATAACATCCGTAAAACTATTGATCTACTCCACTATGCACAGGTGTCTGACCTAGACGCAAGCGTCCTGTCCCTCGATTCGGAAAAGGCGTTCGACAGGGTGGAGTGGAGATTCATGGAACTCACCCTCCGGAAAATGGGCTTTGGGTCACACATTAGAAAATGGGTGGCGGCGTTATATAGGGCCCCAAGGGCTAGGGTCCAAATGAACGGCAGGTTGTCAGAACCATTCCCCCTCTCGCGGGGAACAAGGCAGGGTTGCCCATTGTCCCCTTTGATCTACGTCCTCTCCATGGAACCCCTGGCCATTGCGGTCAGACCTCACTCGGACATAAGGGGGATAAGGCGAGGCGAAGTGGAATTCAAACTCTCCCTGTTCGCGGATGATATCCTGGCCTACCTGGTGGACCCGGTGTCCTCGCTTCCCCCCCTCCTGTCCCTGATGGCAGCCTTTGGTCGCCTCTCGGGCCTTAAGATTAATGCCTCTAAATCTGTTCTGCTCCCCATGAGATCCCTGGACCCGGTCCTGGATCCGCTTGTCAGTCTGGAAGGGATAACAATAGGGAAGGTCTCGAGTCGATACCTGGGAGTCCTTCTTACCCGGGACCTGTCCAACCTCGCCCAGGCCAATTATGATCCTGTTGTATCAAGGGTCACTGCAGATCTTAGGAGGTGGGGGGGGCAATGATTCTGTCATGGTACGGTCGGATGACGGCGGTGAAGATGAACATGCTCCCGCGCTTACAATACCTCTTTACCGCCCTCCCGACTAAAGTCCCCGACCAAACCTTCAGGGTCCTCCAGAACGCGGTGCGGGAATTTATATGGCAGGGTAGGACCCCGAGAACCGCAAAGGCCGTCCTGACCTTGCCGAGGGAGGGTTTGGGCTGCCAGACTTTCAACTCTACTTCCGCGCTGCCCAGCTGCGCGTACTCTTGGAACATATGAAAGAGGGGATGGGCACATACTGGTCGTACCTAGAGGACATGGACGCTCACCCGCTAAAGGTTCGGGACCTCCTGTGGGCCCCAAGCAAATTCATCCCGAATAGACTCCAATCACACCCAACTTTGGGAGTCCTCTGGGCGATCTGGAAGGAAGGCCCCCAGACAGCCCACTTAACGACATGGCCGTCGCCAATGTCCTCGCTCTGGGGTCATCCCCTCAAACTGGGAAGCAGGGAGTTCCTCAACGCACAGTCCTGGTCCGACTCGGGGATGGAGTGGGTGGGGCAAGTGTTTAGGGAAGGAGAGTTTCTGTCCTATGAGGATTTGAGAGAGGCCCTGGGGAAGAGGTCCCTCACCATATTTGAATATCTCCGCTTGAAGGGAATTCTATGCGATCAATCCTGGGGACAGAATTTGAAAAGACAGCTGACCCCCTTTGAGAAATTCCTGGATACAGCGACCACCAGGAAGGGGGCGGTCTCAGGGATGTACAGAATACTGAACACTGTTAACCTGGGGAAAAGGAGGAGATTCCATGCTTTTTGGAATGACTTGGCGGGGGAGGAGATCTCTGAAGACGCCTGGGCAATGATATTTAAAATAGCCTTCCATGGGAACCTATTCACAGCGAACATGGAACACAACCTCAAGATCCTTCAGGGGTGGCATGGAGATCCCGCAAAATTGTTGAAGATGTTTACGGGAGTGTCCCCTGCATGCCCAAGGGGTTGCGACCAGGTCGGTACAAGAGGGCACATGTGGTGGCACTGCCCGAAAGCACAGGCGTACTGGGTGGAGGTTAGAGGCTGGATCGCGGAAGTCTCGGAGGAACTGCTCCCCTTAAACCCTCTAACAATGCTACTGGGCCTCCCCCTTGAGGACGCAGACATAGCCAGATACCCAAGAATGTGGGAAACAATGCTGAGGGTGGGATGGGTGGCCCCGGCCCAGAAATGGAAGAGCCCGGAGTCCCCCTCAAAGGAGGACTGGTTAAAAAAGTGAAAAACATGTTCCTGATGGATAAACTCACGGCAATGATCAACAATGATCTGGGCACATTACAAGCCAACTGGTACGGGGTACAGCAGACATGGGGATGGGACGTTCACTGATCCACAGGGTAGAGTCACGGAAGGAACGGGCGCCCACGCCCCGGGAGACGGCGGACATTACACAGCCACACATGCAGTCAACGCTCAGGCTCTTTCTCAAGCTCCAGATACATCGAGCCCTCTACGGCCTCCTTAAAAGAAGCGGACATAAAGGGGACTAAGTTCGTTTGGGTGGTGGGTTCGTGGGGGGAGTGGGTGCGGGGGGGCATGTCACCAGGCCTGTTGCAAGTATAATTTTGTTTCTCCAGCATGGGGTCTGGCATGGATTCACATGCTCATGAATATTCCCCGTCGTCAGGCTGGGAATCCTCGGTAAAGAAAAAACCAGTATCAGTTTCGTTTCTGATCTGTCTTTCGTAGTAATAACCAATCACTGGTCTCTGCGTCATACTGACCACAGCCAATGACTGCCCTCTACCTAAGCACCGCCTCTGGCAGCCATCTTCAGATTTTTACCGCACGTTCATGTGTTGGGATCCTCGTGCTATTGCTCTCGAGCGTTAGTGCTATTTTTTGCGCTTTTTCACAAAAAACTTTGATTCTTTCGGTCAAAAGAGCCTCAAGCTCCACCGATCCTACATCCGATCAACGGGGACCCGTGTCGGATTCATCTGTGCCCCTCAAGGGTGAAGATTTCGTCGAGCTACGCTTCGGAGGACTCCAGAAGCTTCTCAGGCCCGGTCTCGGAGATGGCCCAGGAGAAGGGAAGCTCGACGCCCGGAAAGCTGTTCAGGGTCTGCCCTGGATGCCAGCTGCAGAACGTCTTCAAGGAGGACGAACACTCTTTCTGCCTTTACTGCCTTCATGAGGACAAGACGCACGTGGAGAAGGACTGTGCGTTTTGCGGCAACATGTCGGAACGGACCATGAAGGACCGCCATCAACGTCTCGCCAACTGGCTGGAGGTTAAGAGCCCGTCTGGCGAGAAGAAGAAATCCGAGCGGTCTTCTAAGACCTTTGAGGGCGCCCCGGCGACGGGGGCCCAACATAAGGCCAAGCACCGCGAGTCCGCTGGCACCGGGAGCGCCGAACGGTCGGGCTCTACGGGCGCCAGGCAGGGCGCACCCTCCCCGGCACCATCAACCACGAGCCAACGCTCTGGGTCGGGTAAGAGGAAGGCCAGCCCGTCGGAATGGACCCCGACGCAGGTGACGACGACGACGACATCATCGAGGATACTGACGGGGCCCCTGCTCGCCCGTCGGATTCCCCTCTGCCAGCGCCGCAAGACAACTCGGCGGCCATTTTGTTGGCCATACAGTCCTTATGCTCCGAGATAAGGACGAGGCTACCGTTACCGACGGAGGAACCTCTCCCGTCGGGGGATCCAGAACCGGGACCTTCTGGTGTTCCCCCCCACCAAGAAAAGAAGGATCCATCCACCACCTCCTTTTCAACCGTCGCGCCCCGTCCAGCCCTCCTCCCCGTCCACCCGAGGGGATGATACGGGGACTGACACGGCAGCGACGGGTACGGACGACGAGGCATACGACGAGGATTTTCCGTCGTCGCCTCCCACCAGGGCTTCTCCGCCCGACGAGATCGGATCTTTCCACTCCATGATCTCCAGGGCTTCCGAGCTTTTCCAACTCTGCCCTGAGGAGAAGAAAAAGGAAGGCTTCCTTTATCAGCGGCGCGAGGCCAAGAGGAAGACGGTCCTCGCAGTGCCTCTGTTGGACGACATTTGGGATGAGGGCCTTTCCCTCCTCAAGAACCCTTCCACGACGCCAGCTAGAAGAGACCGGTACGAGAAAAAGTACCGGGTCCCGGACACGGCCCCCCTATGCCTCCGGGCGCAGCCTACCCCGGACTTCGTCGTCTCCGCGGCAGCCAGGAAGAAAGCGGGGGGGGTGCGGCCTCCACATCAACTTCCCCGCCGGACGGCGAGGGAAAGAAATTGGATGCTATGGGACGTAGAGTCATCTCGTCGGCAGCGACGACGATTAAAGCGGCCAACGCCTTGGCTATCGTGGCCCGCTAGGACAGGGAGCTCTGGTACAAGATAGCTCCCCTGCTGGATTTTCTGCCGGACGACAAGAGGGCGGAGGCCCTTGAGATCCTGCAGGAAGGTGAGGTGGCGTCGGACCACGCCATCACCGTGGTGACGGACATCGCCGACACTGGGTTCCGCCAGCTGGGCAACGGCGTTTGCCTTCGACGTCGTGGATGGCTCAAAGCTACAGACTTTCGGCAGGACGTCCAGACCAGAGTCCTGGACATGCCCTTCGACGGGAACAACCTGTTTGGGAAGACAGTGGACGATTCCCTTCAGGCCATCAAGGCGGATACTGAGACGGCCAGGGCCCTTGGAGTCCTGCAGCAACGACGAATGCCCTTTCGGAGCGGCGGAGGCAAGGGCGCCTCCAAAGGTTCCGGCGGCGGTTTCGCTTCCTACCGTCAAGCGGCCCGCTCGTCGTCGCAAGAGGCCTACAGAGGACGAGGCAAGTCTAGCGGACCCCGCCGTCGTCGCCAAGGAGGTCAAGGCGGCAAGGCCGCGTCCAAGCAGGATTGAACCGGCCGTGGGGTCGGGCCCCCACCGAACACCCCGGTGGGAGGCCGGCTGGCAGGCTTCGTCAGCGTGTGGGAGTCCATCTCCACCGACCGTTGGGTGCTGGACGCCCTGGCCCGGGGCCACGCGCTCGAGTTTCAAAGAAGGTGCCCGCGCGTCCCCCCCGTGGCCAGGAAAGAACTTCACGTCCCTCAACTTCTCCTGGAGGTAAAGGCGATGCTCAGAAAGGGCGCCATCGAACTCGTCCCAAAGAGGCTTTGGGGCTCCGGAGTCTACTCGCGATACTTCCTCGTGAAGAAGAAGACGGGAGGATGGCGCCCCATCCTAGACCTGCGACGTCTGAACAAGTTCATCAAGGCGCAGAAGTTCCGGATGGTCACCCTCCAGCACGTCCTGGGTCAGCTGGAGGAAGGAGACTTCCTATCGTCGTTGGATTTGGAGGATGCCTACTTCCACATTCCCATCCTAAAGGGGCACCGAAAATTCCTCAGATTCGTGGTCCAAGGGCGTCATTACCAGTTCACAGCCCTCCCCTTCGGACTACGGTCTTCATCCAGGGTATTCACCAAGTGCCTCGCACCGGTGGCGGCGCAGCTGCGCCGCGAGGGGATTCACGTCTACCCCTACCTGGACGACTGACTCATCCGCGCCAAGACGAGGGAGCTCGCCGTGGTCCACACGGCAAGGACCGTCCAACTCCTCACGGACCTGGGATTCTCCGTGAACTACGCCAAATCCCACCTGGTGCCCGCGCAAGTCGCACTGTTTCTGGGAGCGAGGCTCGACACAGTGTCCCTTCTGGCCTCCCCGTCGGAGGAGAGGACCAGGACCATCTTGGGCAAGGTGCAACGGATGTTGGTGGCCGACGCGGCCAAGGTGAGGTCCATCAAGTCCCTCCTCGGGATGATGTCTTCCTGCATCTACCTCATTCCCATGTGCAGGCTCCGGATGCGCCCGTTGCAAGCATTCCTGGATGCGCGCTGGATCCAGACGACGGGCAGCTTCGAGGAAAGGATCAAGCTCGACGAGAGTTTCCGACGAGCGATACGGTGGTGGGGCACCCGCGCGCATCTGACGGCGGGCATGGACTTCCAGACCCCAGCCCACCAGGAGACTGTGACCACGGATGCCTCCCTGGAAGGGTGGGGAGCGCACACCGAAAATCTGCACGCAAGGGGACTCTGGCTCCCGACGGAGAAGTCCCTGCATATCAACGTCCTGGAGCTCCGTGCAGTGTTTTGGGCACTCAGGTCCTTCCTTCCGTCCCTCAAGGGCAAGGTGGTGAGGATCTTCACCGACAACACCACCACCATGTTTTACATCAGGAAACAGGGCGGAACCAGGTCCCCAGCGCTGTCCAAGGAGGCGCAGGACCTGTGGCATTGGGCCGTCGCCCAAGGGATTTTTCTGGTACCGTTTCATCTGGCAGGGATAAAAAACACCATCGCCGACTCACTCAGCAGGGAGCTGCGCTCGTGCCACGAGTGGGAACTACGGCAGGATCTGGTGGATCGCCTCTTCCGACGGTGGGGCACACCCCAGATCGACCTGTTCGCGACGGCAACGAACACCAAGTGCCGGAGGTTCGCCAGCAGGTTTCCCCAGACGAGGAGCATGGGCGATGCTTTCTCGTTCCCCTGGGAGGGCCTGTTCCTCTACGCGTTCCCTCCCTTGCCTCTGCTAATCCGGCTCGTCAACCAGCTCAAGAGGTCACGGTGCAGGATGATCCTCGTCGCACCTGCGTGGCCGAGGCAGATATGGTTCCCGGACCTTCTGGACTTGTCAGCGTCCCCGCCGATCAAGCTGCCGGCGGACGCGGATCTACTCTCCAGGGAAGGAGGCGCCATCCTCCACCACGACCCGAAGTCGCTGAACTTGCAGGCCTGGCTCCTGCAGCGCTAGAGTTTGGAGGATACGACATACCGGCCGATTGCAGAGAGGTTCTTGCAAAGGCCAGGGCGTCCTCGACTCTTAAATGCTACGGACACAAATGGAAGAGGTTCTCTGTCTGGTGCCACGCACAGAAGATTAACCCTCTACGGATTACGGCTCCCCAAGTACTGCCGTACCTGCTGACGCTGGCCAAAGCTGGTCTGGCACACGCGTCCATCAAGATTCATCTTGCTGCGATCTCCCGATACACCAGAACCACGGGGCGGACGTCCTTGTGGTCTCATCGTCTGGTGAAAGAGTTCATGAAGGGACTGTTCAGATCGTTCCCGCCGGTGAAGGCTCCGGCCCCGGCGTGGGAGCTCAACGTGGTGCTGACCAAGCTCATGGGACCTCCGTTCGAGCCTCTGCACTCGGCCCCGTTGAAGTTTCTATCGTGGTAAACAGCTTTTCTTGTGGCCATCACCTCCGCACGACGAGTGGGAGAGATCCAGGCCCTTTCCTGCAAGGCCCCGTACTTGACTTTCCACGACACGAGGGTAGTGCTCAGGACGCACCCCTCCTTCATGCCCAAGGTGCCGTCGGACTTCCATCTCAACGAACCCTTGGTGTTGCCTGTGTTCTTCCCGTCGCCTTCGTCGCCGGCTGAGAGGACTTTGCACTCGCTGGATGTGGCTAGAGCGCTGAAGTTCTACGTAGACCGCACGAAGTGTTTTCGGAAGACGTCACAACTCTTTGTGAACTTTGGACCTGTCAATCAGGGGAAGGCTCTCTCGAAGGCTTCCATTTCCAGATGGCTCTCCGGCTGTATCATGTACTGTCATCGGTTGGCAAACCGACCGCTGCCTGGCCGTCCGAGAGCCCATTCCACCAGAGCGATCGCAGCTACCACGGCGTTCCTATCTGGTGTGCCCCTGCTGGACATATGCAGGGCTGCTACGTGGAGGTCGACGCACACCTTCACGAAATTCTACTGCGTCGACCGGGATTCCAGGGAGGAGTCCAGGGTCGGCCAAGCAGTGCTGCGCAACCTGTTCGCCTGAGGTGAGCCTGGTGAGGAGGTAAGATGCTTAATGTTGAGTTTATGTGATGCTTAATGTTGAGCCTTTGCCACCTCCCGTGGTTGTGCATGTGTGTACTGCTATGTATTCTTTATTCATGAGCATGTGAATCCATGCCAGACCCCATGCTGGAGAAGGAACAAGTTACTTACCTGTAACTGTTGTTCTCCAGCATGGGTCTGGCATGGATTCACATGCGAACCCTCCCGCCTACCCCTCTGCGGCTCTTCACTTGGTCATACTGCCACTTCACGTGCTTCCAAATCTGAAGATGGCTGCCAGAGGCGGTGCTTGGGTAGAGGGCAGTCATTGGCTGTGGTCAGTATGACGCAGAGACCAGTGATTGGTTATTACTACGAAAGACAGATCAGAAACGAAACTGATACTGGTTTTTTCTTTACCGAGGATTCCCAGCCTGACGACGGGGAATATTCATGAGCATGTGAATCCATGCCAGACCCATGCTGGAGAACAACAGTTACAGGTAAGTAACTTGTTCCATCTTTGCTGAAAAGGTTTCATGCCAGTTTGTTCTATTATGAAAATGCTAATAAAACAAAGTTTAAAAAAAAAAAAAAAAGGCCCTGGTGGTCGGCCTCACTTCAGCGCGCAGGGTCAGCGAGATCCAAGCTCTAGTCGCAAGCATTACTGTTTGGATGCAGTCTCCAGGTCAGAAGGGTGCCACTGATCAGAATCCGTATGGGGGGGGATGAACAGGCAGTGGATAACCTACTTCCTATAGGTGACCAGATGGCATTTAATGCCAATCTGAAAAAAAAGCAGCCGAATATTTCCAGATAACCACGCAAAAGACGGTGCAAGATTCTGATTTTGTGGAGGACATTTTAAAGGAGAAGGCCCCTGCCAGCCAGGCTATCCCTTTACTAAGAAGGCCCCTGCCTTCCTAACACCTTCACAAACCAGGGCTGTAAACCCTCGGGTGGAGAAACATTTTCACCCCTCCTCTACTGACCCCCTCTATATTCCGGGTCATGCCAGCCCGGATTCTCTTGTGGTCACGACAGCAAGGAAAAGGGCATTGGTGCCCTTGTCCACAGGCGAGGGATCGCCGGACAAGGAATGTAAAAAAATGGTATGCTCTTGGGAAGAGAATCAATACTGCGGCAGCTTATTCCACCCGGATAACCAACAATACCACGCTGTTGGCCAGCTATTCTGATTTCCAATGGAACCTGCTGCAAGAGGGCATGCAGGAGGTCCACGAACCAGTGCGTTCTTGCCTGCTTACAATTGTGTCGGAGGGTAAGCAAGTAAACCATAACATCCTCAAACACCTTAGATGCTGCTGAGCCAGCAGGTACAACTCGCCCAGGGTACCCTTCTGAAACGTCAGCCCTGGTTAAAGAACTGAAGGTTCAAACCCGAGCCACAAGGGTCGCTTATCAACAAACTGGTGGCACTCTAACCTATTTGCCAAGGCTGTTGATGAGGTGCTGGAAACTGCCAAGAAAGAACACGACACTTTGAAATCTATGAATCAGATCACTGAAAGGCCCTTCCAACAGAGAGGGGGGAGGTTATCGCTGCTCCTTTCGCAGACAGTCCTATTATTGTTCCCCACGTAACCAATATAGTTTGGGTAACAATTGGTCCTCAGGACTGGGGTCTGCTGCCTCTAATCCATATCCACCCAGATGACAACACCCTGGGAAAGGAAGGGGTCGCAATGCCACCCCCAGATGCTCCCCGGCCTCCAGTCAGAAATGACTCTCAAATCCGGTTCCCCTCACATGCCTCCACGGTCAGGGGATGCATAACATCATTCCTGCACACATGGGAGAGGATTACCACAGACCAGTGGGTGCTCAAGACCGTCGCCCACGGTTATTGCATAGAGTTCAGCAGGCCACCTCGATTCAGACTTCCAAAGTCCAGGCGTTAACAGCAGAAGATCCTGCTGCAAGAGGTTGAGATCCTGCAGGAAAAGGGCGTAATCGAAGTCCCTGTTCTACAGGTAAACCAGGATATTTATTCAGTGTACTTCCTTGTACCCAAAAAGGATCTCGCCCTGTGCGAGACTTGCGCCCAGTGAACAAATTTGGCAAACCCCAAATGTTTTTTATGGTAACGCTGCAAGAAGTAATTCCTCTACTGTTTTAGGTGGATTACATGGCAACATTGGACATAAAAGATGCATACCTTCATATTTCCATGTTGCCGGCACACAGAAAATACCTAAGGCTCACGATAGAGGACAAACCGTATCAGTTCAAAGTCCTTCCCTTCGGCATTGCCTCAGCCCCAAGGGTATTTACAAAGGTGCAGGCAGTTGCAGTCGCTTACCTGAGCAGGCAATCCATCCCAGTTTATTCTTACCTCGGCAATTGTCTCATAACAGGGGACTCCTACGGAAACATGCCTGTCAAACACCCAAAGGACGATGGACCTCTTATTCATTCTACAATTCTCCATAAACGAGAAGAAATTGATCCTCGACACCAGCCAAGTCCAGCAGTTTCTGGGGGCTCTAATTCGGACAGAAGACGGTCTTGTCTTCCCCTCCAACGAGAGTGTACAAAACATGCGGTTTCAGATCCCTCAATATGTAGCCGGTCGAGAGGTGACAGTACGCAAGGCCATGCTACTTTTAGGGATGATGGTATCCTGCATTTACTTGGTTCCTCACACGCGTTTGCACATGCGCCCCATGCAAGAGTGGGATGATCAAGTGGTTGTCTCAGCGGCCCTTGTTCTCTCTCTGCAGTGGTGGTGGAGAGAGAACCTCTTGAAGGGGAAAACCTTCACCACCCCTGCAGTAGAAGCCACTCTCACGACGGACGCATCTCTCACGGGTGGGGGGGGGCTCACCTCCTCCAACAGACGGCGCACAGCGTTTGGTCCCCAGCATTAGCATCCAACCACATAAACCTGTTGGAGCTGTTAGCAGTGTTCAAAGCACTGAAGGCCTTTTAGACACAGTTGCACAGAAAGACATTACTGATCCTCAAGGACAGCACTGCGACCATGTACTACCTGAACAAGCAAGGGGGCACTCGCTCTCCAGGGCTGTCCAAACTGTCAAGCAACATTTGGAAATGGGCTCTCAAACACATGTTTCTATAGTCTCAACACGTTCCATGGGAACTCAATCTTCTGGCAGACATGCTCAGCAGAGACTTCTCATTGCCCTTAGAGTACGAATGGGGACGACACAAAGACAGTCCAACGTTTTCGCAGAATGGGGCTTCCTAGAGATTGACTTGTTCGCAACTCTGGAGAACTCGCAATGCCCAGATTACACTTCCAGGTACCCTCAATCGATCCAAGGGGAACAGTCTCTGGATAACATGGTCAGGGAAATTTGTTTAGTCCTCCCTCTTACTCCTCTCCCCCCTACCAACCCCCCGCCTATCCTAGGAAACCCAAGTCGCACTTTGCCATGATTGGCTGAGGTGGCTGTCCGGCTGGACAACCCCCTGCTGGGTGATTGACAGCCAGGCTGTGTGAATGGGGGTTTTGCGCATAAAAGGCAGGTCTCTTGGGCTGGAAGTCAGAGAGTCGCCACTGGAACTACAAGGAACCGAAGAGAAGCAGAGAGAACGACGGCTGCTGCAACTATCCCATCCCAGTGAAGCCCTGCTGCAGTCCTGAGCTATCTACCCTTCAACGACTAAGAGAAGATCCAGTCCGGAGTCGTCTTCCCTTGAGCCCTGTGGGGATAACCAGCTCAACTTCCACAGTCAGAGGATCCTCTTCCTTGGTCGAAATCGCTGCACACGGCTGTAGTGGTCCGGATAGCCATTTGAAGAGCCTCTCCTGTTTTTAAGGAACGCACCTTTTATTCGTTGTCGCTGCTGCCGGCTTCATCCCCGTGTGGTGCAGACCCCCTTCAGACGTCGTCCTTCACAACGAAGCTCCAGGAATCGTGCGTCTGCGGGAAACCAACAGGAAAAACTGCCAGGGCCCCAGCTGCACCATTGGAATAAGGTACTGTTCTGCTTGAGGAAACTGGGTGAACCCCTTTTCTTCATTCCCAAGGCTTGCCCTTGTCTTCCCTCCTTATAACTTTTGCTTCCGAACATTGACAATATCGAAGTACTCTTGGGTACGTTGAATCGTGAACTATCTGACTGTGTGATCTTCGGCAACAGGCCCCCGGTGTTACTTGACCCTGGCTCCGGCCCTTTGACTTTTGAACTTTTGTCTCTGAGTATTTCTCGATTCTGTCTGCCTAACCAAAATATTACCTGCGATTTTTGCCTCCAACTCCCTCTGGTATCTCAGGTGTTAAGTGTGTTTTTGCCCGGTAGCATTTCATGTCACGGATATGCGTTTATTTAGTAGACCGAACTGTCAAAAAGTGATCGCAATCGTATTCACGGTGAAGTGTTTTGTTCATAACACTGGTTCATTCAAAGACAGGGTACTTACCTTGAGATATACTATACAAAGTGAATTGGGTAGTTGTAGTATATTTAACGTATGGTTTGTGTTTAAGTTTAATAGAAGTGTTGTGTTTATAACGAATGGTTTAAAAATAAATGTACTTATATTTTTCTACCTGAAACCTTGAGTCAGTGTTTGCTTGAGTCACAGTAATTGTGGTCCATTTGTGCAATCTCTGCTACTGCTCATATACTCTTGAGATAAGCCTGGCTGCTCCGCCACTGCTACCACTCTGACAAAGTAGTACAGGCTTGTACCAAAGGTAAAACTTGTATTGCCACCTGTAGTCTTAATTGTGTGTAGTGGTCCCTAAGGGCACTGCACAGGATTCTGCCTAACACTGCCAACCCTGGTTCTCCCATCTGATGGAAATGTCACTCTCCTCCGATGAAACTACCTTGTCCATACAACATGCTATCTCAGGACAAGGGGTAAACACTACATCCATGCCCGTAGACACTCAACTTAACAACCTGGTTTCTGTGATCATAAAGTTCGGGCATCTCCAACTTCCTCAGAGATGCATGAAATATACTTAGGGAAGCAAGAAAGCCTAACACCAGACATTGCTATTCCAATAAATGGAAACGCTTCGACATCTGGTGCAATTCCAAGAGCATCAATCCCATTGACTGCTCTCCTACTCATATTGTATTATACCTGACTCACCTACTAGACTTGGGTCTAGTTTTTAATTCTTTGAAGGTTCACTTAGCTGCACTTTCAGCCTATACCACATCCCAACATAAAGTGTTGTGGTGGAAGATCCCAGTTATTAAAGCTTTCATGCAAAGGGTTAAAAGAATGTATCCCCCCATTTCTAACCCATATCCCGGACGGGACCTAAATGTGGTATTAACCAGACTTATGGGGTCTACCTTTGAACCTATGCACAGGTAACGTCTCAAAGCACTCACTTGCAAGACCGCCTTCCTAGTGGCAGTCACTTCAATAAGGAGAATCAGTGAACTACAGGCACGTTCAATTCTAGACCCTTTTCACAATTCAGAGACAAGGTGGTGCTGCGCACTCACCCTAGGTTTGCGCCCACATTTATTTCTAAGTTCCATGTGAACCAGTCAATAGAACTACCAACATTCTTCCAGAACCCCACTAACGTGGTGGAAAGAAGCCTACACACACTAGATGTATGCAGGGCAGTCATGTACTATCTGTAAAGAACTAAACTACTAAGGAAGACTAACCAGTTTTTCGCATCAGTGGCGGTTGGTAGAGAAGGGGATCCTGTCTCTAAATCCGCCATCTCTAGGTGGATTGTCAATTGCATCACACTCTGCTACACTCTTGCCAAGAGAGATCTGCCCTTCAAGCCTAGAGCACACTCTACTCGAGGCACTGGGGCTTCCATAGCGTTCATTGCAAATGTTCCTCTTGAGTCCGTTTGCAAAGTAGCAACCTGGAGTTCTGTACACGCCTTTACAAAACACTATTGCCTAGACACTCACTCTAGGTCTGATTCTCAGGTGGGACAAGCAGTACTAAGACATCTTTTCACTACTGTTCCTTCTCCCATCCCACCACCAACTTGCGTTACTGCTCGCTAGTCTATGCACAGCATGTGATTATAAGCAGATTCACAAGCATCAGAAGACATGCATTAATTACCGTAATAGCATTTCTGATGATTGTATCTGCTTAGAATCACATGCACCCGCCCTTACTCCCCGCTCGGATGGAAGGAACATAGATATCTCACTACTTCTTCTCTCTGTACTCATGATAGTCATAAGGATCCCTTACAGAAGAATAAATACAATCGGAGGGACCTTGACGCGCAAGGGATTTTGGGTACACTACATGTCAAGTTAGGCATAGTGTTACAGGCACGCCCATGTCGACGTCCCCTTTCAATCCTCGAAAGACAAGATGCAATACTCTGCGGTTTCCACTAGATGTCAGACTATATGCACAGCATTTGAATCTAAGCAGATACAATCACAAATGCTATTATGTTAAGTAATGATGTTTTATAATCTCTTCTCATCTAATCTACCCTTTTATGTTATCAACCAGTCTTTCCCCAAAAAAAAACGTTTTTTTGAAAAAGCTGGAAAAATATTACTTCCTGAGCCGTTTGAGTGGTGTTTGTGTGCATCTTGTATATATTCATATTTGATATGCTGTACATTTGTATGTAATCCTTTGTAACCACACATTATCATTACTTATTACAGGTACCTGCCTCCTGAATGCTTTGTGGTAGGCAAAGAACCACCAAAGATTTCTAATAAAGTTGATGTATGGTCGATCGGTGTCATATTCTTTCAGTGTCTTTATGGTCGAAAGGTAATAAAATAAAACATTCATCTATAAAAATAAAGCAGTAGTGATATTTTGGAAATTCAATTATGTTGTTGTTTTTCAGCCATTTGGTCACAATCAATCCCAGCAAGATATCCTACAAGAAAATACAATATTAAAAGCTACAGAGGTGCAGTTCCCAGTGAAACCTGTTGTGAGCAATGAAGCCAAGGTAAGCAACGCTGTACATTTTAAATTGTACCATAATTGAAACCTATTTTGGGGGGCTGCTGCTGAGCAGCAACAGATATGGCTGCTTAATCTGGCAGCCCTGAGTCCAATACAATCCTGATTTGATATACTGTTGGCTGGCAAGGCTGAGAAATTCGAGGGCAAGTCCCTGTATCCTTAGGGTGCCGGCAACATTCTGGTTAATTTCAGGCAGATCGGATGTTGGTGGCCGTAGACCTGGTGGCTGAGAGTGGTGGCGGGCGGCGACGCCGGGATCCTTACTTGAGCTGGAGGCCTGGTGATTGCTGGAGTGCCTGTATCTCTTTGAGCCAACGGCGGATCCTGTGGGAAAGGCGGTCCAGCGGCGGGTGTGAGCTGCACACCATAACCGTAGTATATATCCTGCCTGCCGAGCCTGCGCACCTCCTTGAACAGCAGGTATGGCAGGTGAAGTGAGCACTGGAGGACATTGGCACGCGAGCAGGTGGCCGCAGTTGCTGCTGCGGTCCTGGCGGGGTTACCCAAGGTGAGCGTGGAGTTACTGGTGCGCTGAGCCATAAAACTACTCCTTTGGGGCATTGTTGCTGCAGTTGTGATATTGTATTGGGGCGGATCAGGTGGGGTCTGGAGGAGCAGACTTGTGTTGTGGGACACTTGTGTCTCAGTCCTGTCCAGGGGGTGTATTTTTGGCAACAGCTGGTGGCAGACACTGCTCGGCAGTTTAGAGGAAGCGTGCCCCAGCGTGCCTCAGGCGGATTACGGGCTCTGGTTGGGACTGCCATTGTTGGATATAGATCTGAGGAAACTTTGAGCTCCAGTGATTGAGGGACACTGCAGTGGGTCCCTGCTGAAATGACCTGTGGCAACGGGTAAAACAAGAAGGGCACCATGCACATGAATCATACACCATTACCCCACGAAGAGACGCCACGCTGGTCGTAGCACTGGTGAGAGAGAGCGAGGACAGTCCCTCCAGCATTTCCATCATGGATCCTTACATGACGGCGATGCAGGCGGGCTTTGCCTCACTGAACTCTAAACTGGATTACATTGTTGCCAACGTCAATTCCCTGCGTACTATATTAGATAAGGAATGTGGCCGGAATACAGTGGTGGAAACACAGGTCAGCGACTTAGAAGACACAGTGCGGACGCATTGCCAAGACCTACAAGTCTTTATGAAGGCGCTCCAGGCGTTACGCACAAAATGTGATGACTTGGAATCCCGCTCCTGCCAGAACAAAGTCGGGATAGTGAGGCTTCCAGCGAAAGCCGTCCAAGGTCCCATTCAGCCATTTGTGGAGTGGTTGTTGAAAACTATATTTAGTGATGCACAGTTCTCTGCACAGTATTTAGTTGAAAGGGTGCATCACTCATTGGTCCTTCTCCCTAAACCCTTGGCGCCACCACCCACGATCATCGCAAGATTGCTAAACTATCGAGACTGGGATCCTGAAGCTGGCGAGGTATAAAGGAACACTGCTGCATAAATCCGCCAGAGTGCACATTTACCTGGATTTCTCTTCCGGGTGTTCCAGGCTGCAAGACGCACATATGATCACGTCAAGCGTCTCCTGCGAGACAGGCAGATAAAGTAAGCCATGCTGTTTCCAGCCAACTTGTGCACAAAGCATGGTGGGAGTGTACATTTTTAATCCCCTGAGGAGGCTGTGGCGTACAGCGGAAGGTCTATAGCCGTCCCGACTGGTCGAGATTCAGATACAGGAGTGAAAGAACGAGAATCCTCAACGGCACGATCGGTCTGGCGACTGATTAGAGGTACTGTCTGGTACTGATGATCTTGCCACTGTATTTAAATGCTCTGCCAAGCCACTACAGATGCTCTGCTGGACATTGTAGAATTCCAGGGTTCAGTTGGTGTATGCATCATTCTACCTGATGTTCCGAAGGTGCCATGATATGGGGTACACTGTAAAGTTGGGGTGGGTTGATGGAAGGGGGGGGTGGAAAGTGCAGGACAGGGTTCAAAAGTTAAAATGTTTGACCGTCATACTGACGGCAGCTATAACTACATCATCAATGGGTACAATGAGTGGGAGGGTGAACGCATGTGACCATGTGGATG
This sequence comes from Ambystoma mexicanum, assembly GCF_040938575.1. Lineage (NCBI taxonomy): Eukaryota > Metazoa > Chordata > Amphibia > Caudata > Ambystomatidae > Ambystoma > Ambystoma mexicanum. The sequence continues at coordinate 971,530,308 of NC_090931.1, read as the reverse complement.
ATGGCACGGGGGGAAGCAGCCCTCCGCTTAAACTGCTTACATGGAAGGTACGTGTGCTCAATAATCCTGTTAAGGACAGGAAAATACTTTCTTATATTGACAGGCATGGACCCAAAATATTTGTTATAGGAAACTCATGCATTGTGAAGGGTGCATGAAACGTTTGCACGCAGATTGGACCCTTAGAGATCTTAAACAGACTACTCACATTTACAGGGTGTTCTTACTCTTGTGCATAACTCTCTGGGGTTTCAGGTCACTAGCTGTGTGGGCCCGCAGGGTCGCTGTCATGGTATGGGGGCCCTGGCAGGTAACCGGGTTGTATTGGTTAATGCATATGGTCCGGACATGGATGATCTGGAGTTCTACCAGCCAATTTCGGTCACTTTGACAAATCCTGATGGGGTGTTGATTATTTGGGGAGGGGGCTTCAATACTGTCCTAGACACTCAAGTGGATAGAACATCTTGTGTCCCGATGTTGCTGACCAGAGCGGCCCAGACAATCCGACAGTTATACTTTCCCCTTGTGGATGTGTGGCGTGAACTACACCCGTGTGTGAGAGAATACACCTATTATTCATCAGTGCATGATTCTGGGTCACATCTAGACCTCTGGTTGCTTGCCTTCCAGATTTCTTCGGGGGTCCAGGACTGTAGCATCTGTCCCCGAACATTCTCACCACTTCCCTGTTGTGCTGTCATTGGTGCTCGCACATTGCCCTAGGACTAGGCCGCCATGGAAGATGGCCCCAGCTGTGTTAACGGATGCACACTTAGCAGAGACATTACGCTGTGGCATTGCTGAATTCTTCACAAATAAGGGCTCAGTGCAGATGAGTTCTACACTTTGGGAGGTGTTTAAGGTATGGATGAGAGGGGTGCTTCTTTCGAATGTATTGTCCTCCCACGTATTCCTCATCTTTGATAGTCCAGTCTACTTGCAGCTTGCTTGGGATTTTTTTTATAATATCGGGAGCCATGCAGCATTGAGTCGTGGCCCTCGACTGCCTCTGTCCTGCTCTCGGCCGTATCGTCGATGCTGGTATAAGCATGCGTGGCAACCGTTGCCTCAGTTCTGTTTTTCTGCATGCCAGCAAGCTTCGGACAGATCTTTGCCTCAGCTAAATTTAACTGCATTTCTTCGAGAAATCGAAAATGATGTAGATACCTAAGACAGAGTTCAAGCTGTGTTCTGATTATGGGGCAAAAATGTCTATAACAGACCTGCATCGAGTCAGTTTGTGCTTCTTGGGAGCGGACCATAGAGTGGATGACTGCGGTTCCTGCCAATCACTGACTCTGAAGGCCTTTCGAGAGAGGAAGAGGAAACTTGTGGCAGGTAGGCCCCCATCAAAATCCCCTTCTGATACCCCTTCTAAAAGGAGGTCTTCGGATGACTCGAGGTAGGTCTTCCTATGAAAAAGCATGCAAAACATCAAAAGCGCTAGATGTCACGGTCTCGACACTCGTCATCCTCCCATTAAGAAGTCAAAGCGCGACCACAGGTCGTCGTCTTCCTCTTCACCTGACAGAACTGTTACTTTCCCAGGTAAGTCGGTGTCCCTGGCTAACTGGGAAAAGAATGGGTTAAAAATGTTGGCAGTATTTCAAAAAGCTCCTCCGAGTGTCCCTCCGAGCGCCCATCTGAAAGAGCTGAAAAAGTCTCCTAAAACCACTGCATCTGACGAGACTGGCAGGGTGCCTGTTTGCTCAGCTTCCCGCACACCAGAGATCTCAGGAAGAAAGTCTCCTCGACTTTTGTCAAAGCAGTCTTCCTTGAGACACGGGCAGAAGTCCGAGAGATCAGGCACCTGGGCCTTCGAAGCCTGTGTCGAAGCATTCATTGAAACTGGAGGGGCCCTTGACGCCGCTTCTTCAACACCATCTGTGCCTTCAAAGGTTTTCATACCTCCTGTCGAGGAATCAGACTTTTAAGACTCTGCCAAGACCTGATTATTTCAAAATACCCAATGTGTAAAAAAAAAAAAATAATCTATTGAATGGTACATTTGACAAATTTCATCCAGTACCATTCGATTGCTGCCGAAAATACCCAACATCAGAAGTGGGGTACCCAAAAAGAAAAGGGGACCCTTTGGCGTCCGATCCGACCCGTGTTAGGACCGAGCTGCCGCTGCAGGGGACAGGAAAGGCGGCGGAGGACTGAGAATGGGTAAATTGGGGGGGGGGGGGTTGTGGGGCTACTGGCGGTTTGGGGGGCAGGTTTTTTGACGGAGGTAAAAATGTATTTGCTGAGAAATTGACTACGGTCAATTCCACCGCAATTGTTTTACCTCGGTAAAACTCAAATCCGATATTTTTTGTTTTCGTTGGTCTATGGGATCTAGATTTGAGGAGGTGGGACCCCCCAATGTACCCAAGGAATTAATCTTGGAGGAATCCAGGATGAAAAATCTTGTGGAAACATTAAGAGGCTAGTGGTCTGGAAACTTCACCAGAAACCGACTTTGCAATTTCAGAAGTGTCAGGGTACTCTGACCCTTCTTATCGATCGGTGATGAGCAAGGTAACGGAGTACCTTGGATGGGGGAAACCGGCTGCCATAATAGAGAAGGATGACCTCACTGACATCTTAGACAGTGGACCACCAAAAGAAGCGGCACTGCCGTTTCACACTGTATGGAGGACCAGGATTTTGGAGAACACATTTTAGCCCGATTCCACTGTTAAATATTTATTCACAGCAGTGAATAAATATTTTACGAAAAAATATAGAGCAGCATCTATTGACCCTTAATTTTTATCCAGGCACCTAACTCTACAAAGTCAAGTAGTACAGGCGGCAACATTTTCTTCGAGGGCTTCTGCGTACACTTCTATTCCACCAGATAAAGATGATAATATTATGTTCATGTTAAAGGAAATTTGTACCGCGTCTATAACCACCGGAGTGGTCCCCTGGCACTCTGGCTGCTCTGAAAAAAAGAGAAGGGTTGGTGAGTTAGTGGGAATATGCTGGAAAAGTGCAAGATAGCAGTGATGTGCTGTTGGCAGCTTCAGCCCCATGTGTCCGTTGGCTGGGCTTGGGGTGTTTTACGGTCGGTAGTCGTCGTGTGCTGATGCGCAAGTCTGTGTGGTTTGTTTTTTTGCAGTGTAGTGAAGTTTGTGCGGATTGCTGTGTTTTAGGCATGTGTGTTTGGTTAGAGTTTGAGAGGTGTATGCAGAGGGAGGAAATTGTTAGTGGATTGGTTAGTTGTCATTGCTGTCCTTGCAATTGTGTCTAGGTGTGATGCTTGCTATCATTCACTATTCCATCTGAGTGTGGCACATGTTAACATTCATAATCCTGTCTGGATGTGGCGGAAGCTAAAGTTAAGAAATCCCTCTAGGTGTGGGACATGCTAACATTTTCATTTCTATCTAGATGCGATGGAGGCGCTGGATAAAAAGATTGATGTGCTGGGGAAAAGTGTTTTTATTGCTGGAAGTATGGCCCTAAAATCCACCAATGCCACTTGTTCACTCGCCAAGTACACCCATACCTTATGGGATTGGCAACAGCACACATCCCGGAAGGGTAGGAGGGGGATGGATTCCTAAACTTGGTCCATGATGGCAAAGAGGCAATGTGCCAATCACTAAAATCCGGCTTAGATTCAGTGTATTCAGTTAGGAGGGCAATGGCAGCCAGCACAGTCGCAAGACGATTTGCGTGGCTCAAAGTCTGGTTTTGCGCCTGATGTCCAAGCATGCTTAATGGACATGCTTTATGACATGTGCCAGTTATTTGGAGAAAAAGCTGATGACAGCTAGGAGAAGCTGCAGGCTTCTAAAGTAGCGGTAAAGCCCTTGGGAGCGGCAATTCGGTAGCCTACCTAACCTCAGGGTTCTTCACATGCACAAGGAAAGGTGACCCTTTCAATTCTATTCATTGGTTTCAAGGGAAAGAGGCCAATTTTCTCAAAAGGGGGGACATAGAAGGACTTCACGTGGGTCTAGAGGTAGAGGAGGAAGAACCTGCCTCAGCCGCCTTACTCTTGGCCCCAGCTGTAACACCTTCAAAATCCCTCTTTGGCACACAAGACTATGGTGGGGGACAGGCTGTCTCAGCATCTGTGGAGTTGGCGGGGAATAACCTTGGATGCCAGGGCACTGCTGACAATGGCCCACGGCTAGTGTCTCACATTTCTGGCAAAACCTCCAAATTGCCTGCCGGGAGGCCACTCTATTTCAGGTCTGGATCCGCTCCTCCAACCGGAAATGATTACTCTGTTGAAGAAAGGTGGAATAGTTAGTGCCTGCAGTGGAGTGGGCTCAGGGATGGTACTCTCCTTATTTCCTAATCCACAAGGACAGAGGAGTGTGTCCCATCTTGGACTTGAGGCGCTTGAATTAGTTACTCAGGAGGTGGCGCTGTGGAGCAGTCCAAGATGGCTGCCTAGCTCCTGAGCTCCGTGTGGGACTGGGCGATATCCGTCTATATCTGCGGCCACACTGTGCGTTACACGCTTATCTCTTCATCACTTTTGCCCCACACTTCAGCGCCTCTGCCGAGCGAAATTCCGGCTCCTCTACGACCCCGGGCGACCCAGATCGGGGTCCTGGACTGGGCGGCCTGACTCCGGCTCTCTCCTCCGCGGTGTGCGCGGCGCCGGCCCGAGGCCCTCCCCCTTCTCAGGGCCTGGCACCTCTCCTGAGCGCTCGATCGGGCGGACTGCGGCCCGATCGGAATCGCGGCGGCCTCCAGGCGTCCTGGGTCTGACACCCCCCGGGAGCGGCCTGACTGGGGGCCCGTGGCCGGTGGCGACGCGGACGCGTCCCGGCCCTCCGCCGGCCGTGAGAGGGCGTCGGCTGTGGTCCCTTGCTGGGGGATCGGGGGGGTGCGCCCCCGGAAGGTAAGAGGCGGCTGCCGGTGGGCCCTACATCCCCGCCCGGCCCCCCCGGGCGGACTGCGGCCCGCTGGGGGACCCGTCAGCACACCGCGGCCTGCGGATCGGCAGCGACGTCCCCCACCAAGTCCCCGCTTGAGACTGGCTCTCTCCCCCGCGGTGTGCGCGGCGCCGGCCCGAGGCCCTCCCCCTTCTCAGGGCCTAGCACCTCTCCTGGGCGCTCGATCGGGCGGACTGCGGCCCGATCGGAGTCGCGGCGGCCTCCAGGCGTCCTGGGCCTGACACCCCCCGGGAGCGGCCTGACTGGGGGCCCGTGGCCGGTGACGATGCGGACGCGTCCCGGCCCTCCGCCGGCCGTGAGAGGGCTTCGGCTGTGGTCCCTTGCTGGGGGATCGGGGGGGTGCGCCCCCGGAAGGTAAGGGGCGGCTGCCGGTGGCCCCTACATCCCCGCCCGGCCCCCCCGGGCGGACTGCGGCCCGCTGGGGGACCCGTCAGCACACCGCGGCCTGCGGATCGGCATTGACGTCCCCCACCACGTCCCCGCTTGAGACTGGCTTAGTGGCGCCCCCCCAGATTCGCTTCCCGGGTCGCCTGCCTCTGCGGCCCGGACCTCTCCACACTGTGGGCCCTGGGTGCTGCCCAACACCAGCACACCCCAATCAGCCCCGCTGGGCCCTGTTCTCCTTCACCCGAGAGGCCTCCACAGCTGGGGTTCTCCCCCCTGGTATTGCCCCCGCACTCTTCTCTCTGATATTGGGATCACCGCCTACTCCCCCCCCGCGCACCAACCCACGATGCCTAGCAAGATCAAGGGATCCTCCAGGGGGGGTGCCATGGATAGATTCGCCAGGGCTGTCCAGAGGGAGGAGGCTGACCGGGACTTACCTATTACTGAGGAGCTGGAGAACAACGTTTGCCCCTCTCCTGCGGCCCCTGACCTGACCACGATCATGGAAGCTATGGCCAAAAACTTTGCTTCCTTTCACGAGAAGCTTGACGACATCAATGCCAATGTTGCCTCTTTAAAGACACGGGTGGATCAGGCGGGGACCAGGATCACGGACGCCGAAAACCGTATATCAACTAATGAGGATGCTATACATGCGCTACAAGATACTGTGGCATCACTGTCCCAAGATATGCGGAATGTGAAAGCAAAGTGTGAGGACCTCGAGTCGCGCTCCCGCAGGAACAATCTGCGTATTATCGGAGTGCCAGAAAACGCTTTAAAGGGCCGCATGGAAGACGCGGTCGAATCATTATTGAGGTCCCTCCTGGGTGACCCCGCCATGTCCCCATACTTCACCGTCGAGCGCGCTCATCGGGCTCTGTCACCCAGACCCAAGCCAGGGGACATTCCCAGACCCATCATAGCCAGGATTCTCAATTATAGAGACAGAGATCTTATCCTCCGCCTGGCCCGAGAGAAGGGAGACCTGCGATTCGAGTCACACACAGTGAGAATCTTCCCGGACTTCTCTGTAGCGGTCCAGCAAGAGAGGCGTCAATTCATTGGAGTCAAGAAACTACTCAGAGAACGGAATGTCCCCTATGCTATCCTGTTTCCAGCCCGTCTCAAAATCACACATAATGGGAAACTGTACTTTTTCACTGTACCAGAGGAGGCGGTGAAATTCATCGAGGCACATCTGCCGCTTCCCAACCCGGCGGGAGCTCAGGCTGAGGATGTCTGAGCTGATACCACACACTAACTGGCCTTCTCTATCTTGTCCATGGTACTCTTCAATCGGAACGTGGTCATTGTAACAATTCACAACAGTCCTATGGTCTCAGGCCCCCTGTGTGCCCAGCCGGGCGAGGTGCTCGGCTGGCTATAGTGGCCTGTCTTCTGATCCGGGTACTGCAGAACCTGTCACTGACGGCGTTGCTGTCATGCATATTTGTCCTTAAAGCCGCCCACACGGCCACAGCACACCTCGCTGCATTTGCAATGTTCTTGGTTTTTTGGTTCCCGCTGCTTTGGTGCCCCTGTTGGGCACGGGAAGGGTGTCATCCCTGTTGGATGTCGCCCCCGACCTCCATGTTATGGGGAGTGTCGGGTTAGCTGGAGATACCTGCGGGGAGGGGTGGGGGTTTCACACTGCAAGTTGGGGGTGGGCAGTGAGGGTGGGGCGCGGTTGGGGTGGGGATTGGGGACATGTTCTCGAAAATGGCAGTGGCGGACTGACAGCTGGTCGCGCACCGGATCGCAATGCTCTAATTGTACATAATTCTGTTTCTGCATTTCAGCATCTGTGGTGGGATGTTCACTAAGCTTATTGAGATATATCTGTCCGCTTCAGTCATGGGCACTCTGTCATTGGGAGATCCGGTGACCATTGCACTGGGGTCCGGTACTGGGGGAGGTGGGACCTGGCGTCCTCTGATGTTGGAGCACTATCTCTGGTTTCTCCGCTATGGGATTTTATCGATTGGGGTACTAGTATGGCTATGACGATAATGACATGGAATGTTCGTGGCCTCAGCAATTACACCAAGGGTCGCAGGATCATGGCTTACGCTAATAGGCACCACTGCAAGGTGTTACTCCTGCAGGAAACACACTCCACTGGCCCGTTGGCCAGAAGCATTGCGCCCACATGGGGTCCCCTCAGGTACTTCACGACCTACTCTACAAGGGCCCGTGGAGTGCTGACACTAATTCACAAGTCTCTTAAATTCTCTCTTCACAGAAGCTATATTGACCCGGGGGGGAGGTACATCATCCTGCATTGCGCCATCGCCAACAGAGATTACCTACTCGTGAACACTTATGGCCCCAATGTAGACTCCCCTGAGTTTATTGATCAGGTGGTGTCCATACTCCTGGGATACGTGGGTGTACAGATCATCTGGGGTGGTGACATGAATTTTATTTTAGACCCTGCCGTGGACAGGACTGGCTCCGCCCCCAGACCTTTAGCGAGTGCAGCGCGCAGGCTCTTGACACACTGCAAGTCACTGGATATCCTGGACAGTTGGAGAGCTCTCCATCCGCTAACGCGGGAATACACATATTATTCATCGGTACATGATAGCTCTTCTAGAATTGATCTGATCCTACTGTCGGCCCAACTGATTGGTGGGGTTTCAGATATTCGTATACTTGCACGTACTCTGTCTGATCATTCACCGGTCATACTGATCGTTAACATGGGCATCCTAGCCCCCACCATGAATACTTGGCGCTTTAAATCGGCAGCCCTGCAGGACATCGTTTTCAAGGCAGACATTCTGTCGGATATTCGGTCCTACTTTGAATTCAACTCGCCACAGGACACCACCCGGGGGGTCCGCTGGGACGCCTTCAAGGTTTTCATTCGGGGGGCAGCCATCTCTAGGGAGTCCGGGGTTCTCAAGTCCATTAGGGCCTCCCTGTCGCGATCTGAAGCCAAACTGCGAGATCTTGAGCGGGCCCACCCCACCTCTGTTGACCCTGTCATCCTTTCCCAGATAAGTGAGGAACTCAAGCTGTTCAACGAGCAGGCCGTCAGGGAGGTGCAGTACTTTAGCCGACCTCAGGCGGCGCGGAAATACGGTGAGGGGGACAGACCTGGCAAAACTCTGGCCGCCTTGGCCAGGGGGGAGTGGGGGCCAGCCCAAATCACCTGCGTCAGAGGTAGCAATGGGTCGACCCAGTGGTCGGACCAACATATTTTAGAGACCTTCACAGACTTTTACTCCGAACTGTACTCGCAGCCTCCCGAACATAGCGAATCGCAGATGCGCGAGCTCCTTGCCCAGATCCCCACCACTGTCGTCTCCCATGCTACAAGGGAACAGCTAGACTCCCCCTTCACCCTGGACGAAATAGTGGAGGCCATTTCCAGCCTTCCGAAGGGTAAAGCACCGGGCCCCGACGGGCTTACGGCCGAATTCTTTCAGGAGCACGTGGCCATATTGGGCCCTGAATTGCTTGAGGTCTGGAATGAATCCCTGCGCCTGGGCTCTCTTCCCCCATCCCTACGTGAAGCTGTTATCACGGTTCTCCTTAAGCCTGGCAAGCCGCCCGATGAATGTGGTTCGTATCGCCCCCTCTCACTCATGAACCTAGATACGAAGATCTTCGCCAAGGTGATTGCTAATCGCTTTCTCCCGGTCATGCCTTATATGGTTCATGAGGACCAGTCCGGTTTTGTCCCTGGCAGGTCCACATCACACAATATTCGACGGCTGCTTAACGTAATGGCCCGCATAGACCAGAGCGTGAGCGCGGTGGCGGTGACATTGGATGCCCAGAAGGCTTTTGACATGGTTTCCTGGAGATACATGTGGCTGGTTCTGGAGACCATGGGCGTCGGTCCTGGGATGATCTCCTACATCAGATTATTATACACCTCCCCGGTTGCCAGAGTCCGCGTCAACTCTCAAACTTCTACACTGTTTCCTCTCTTCCGGGGTACCCGCCAGGGATGCCCATTCTCCCCAATTCTGTTCGCCCTTGCCATCGAGCCTATGGCGGACTTTATCAGGGAACGGCACATGCGCGGGGGAATACCTCTCCGGGGCGCCTCCGAGGTGGTCTCCCTATACGCGGACGATGTCCTTCTGTTCGTCAGGGACCCAGATCTCTACCTCGACCCTCTCCTCCGGGACATCACCCGCATCGGGACTTTTTCAGGCTTCACTATAAATTACACAAAGTCCGAACTTTTCCCCCTCACACACTCCACACTTCACCCGGCCACTGAATACCCGCTCAGGTGGTCTCCCAATGGGATCAAATATCTGGGGGTTCATGTGTCCCTGACTAGGGAGACCCTTCTGGCTGACAACTATGTGACATTGGCTGCACTGGCCGAAGCCAAACTAGAGCGCTGGCGCTCTCTTCCCTTATCATTGGCCGGGCGGCTGTCGCTGGTCAAGATGATACTGCTCCCTAAGTTCCTGTACACGTTTACAAATGTTCCCATCTGGCCTGGAAATAGTTACTTCACTGATCTGCACAAGCTGTGTGCCCAATTCTTGTGGCATTCCGGCGCGGTGCGGAAAAAGTGGGGTGCTATGACCCTTCCCTATGATAGGGGCGGGTTCACGGCCCCTGACTTGATGAGTTATTGGACTGCGGCGCAGGCACAATTTGCCACATACTGGTATCCTGGTCCTCCTTCCCGCCCGCATGTCAGGCTTGAAATCATTGCTGCCTCCGGTGCTAACATTATGTCCTTACTTCTACACCGGAAATATGAGCCTGACTCTCCCATAGACCCCGTCCAGACCACCTTGTTTGCCTGGAGGCGGATATTCGCTGCTGCCCCCGAGACTCACCCTTACTACAAATGGCTCCCCGCATGGCGGGTCCCCAGTTTGGAACCCACGAATGACTCAGCCCTGGCACGGCACTGGCGGGACCTGGGTTATCTGGCCCTTACTGACTTCTACCCGGATGGGGTATTCATAACGCCACAGACGTGGAAACCAGCCCACTCGGGCTCGCCACTTGAGCTACTTCAGTATTACCGACTCCGCGCAGCGTTCCGGGCAGCTTGGCCCACCTTCCCCAGCGAACCCCCAGACCACCCTGCCATCTCCTACATTGCCAACTCCGGGGGGGCGCGGGGAGTGGTCTCATCATTGTACAAACTCCTGCTCACTGCTTCAGCAACACCGCCCCCCAGGGCGAGAGAGGACTGGGCCTCTGAACTGGGGGTTGTTGTTTCAGAGCAGCTGTGGGGTAAAATGTGCTCCCACACCAGTAGGGTCTCCCTTAATTTTCGACATCGCACTATGCAGTACAAGCTACTGAATAGGCTATACTATACGCCACGCAGACTTTCCAAATTCGCCCACTCCGACACGCGACTCTGCCCCCGTTGTGGGGCAGAAGATGCCGGTCATCTCCACATGTTCTGGGATTGCCCCAACCTGGCCCCATTCTGGGATGAGATTCTTAAGACCATGTCCGCACTCTGTGATGCGGTGCTTGAGCCTGACCCGATGGGGGCGTTGTTTGGTCAGTGGGATGCTGAGGGCGCCAGAGGAGAGGCCAGGCTGTTAAATGTATGCTGTTCAATTGCTAAAAAATGTATTCTTCAAAACTGGAACTGCTCGGCACCCCCCACTTTCCAGAAATGGCTGAACTTGGTGACCTGGTCCCGTAATTGCGAGGAGGACTACATTATTACCCTCCCAGGCCGGTCCCGGCCCAAAAACATTTGGACTGCCTTCAACAGCTATCTCAACGCCCTCGATGCTACCTCTTTGGCGGATAGCTCGCCCTAGACCCCATTTCTGTACATTGTGCTCCCCAATATGGCACTTAGCTGATCTCTATCTGCAAATGTATGCTACTGTGTGTGAACATCCCAGTGTAATGTACCTTGTCATGTTTAAAGACCATACTCTCGATCTGTTGTGTGTGTATGTCAACTACCACTGCCAGCAAAAATAAAAGTTTAAAAAAAAGAATTAGTTACTCAGGAAGGACAAGTTCAAAATGGTAACTCTTTTGCAGATCTTACAGGCCCTTCGACTCCAGGATTGGTTGGTGTCATTGAACCTTCAGGATACTTACTGTCATGTGCCCATTCATCAAAAACACAAAGTACCTGAGGTTCGCACTTGGCGGTGCTCATTATCAGTTTCGAGTTCTGCCATTCGGGCTCACCTCTGTCCCAAGGGTCTTCACCAAATTTATGGCAGTGGTGGCAGAAAGTATAAGGGAGGGGATTTACCTCTACCCCTACCTGGAATACTGTTTGATCCGAGCTTGTTCTCCAGAACAAGCTCAGTCACCTCAGTCGCACTTGACACTTTCCATGAGCTGGTCTTCCTCCTGAACTTCAAGATGTCCCACCTGACATCACCGAAGCTTCAGTTTATTGGAGCAGTCCTTGATTCAGCCTCAGGAAAAGCCTTGCCACACGAGTTGAGTGCTCAACATTTTTCACAGCATGTCCAAAGGTTTGAGTGCCTAACATCTTCCGGCCTTCGACTTCCTAAGGTTTCTTGGCCTCATGGCATCCTGCATTTTCCTGGTGGCAGAAGCCCATCTGAAAATGAGATCCCTTCAGTGGGCTCTCAGATCCCAGTGGTCTCAATTCTCCGGCAGAATGACAGACCTACTTAAGGTCATGAGTAAGATTGCCCAGGATCTCCTGTGGTGGGCCTGCCGAGAAAATATCAGAAACTTTTTGGCAACCATGGCCTGAGATGACAATTGTGACAGATGTCTCCCTTACAGGATAGGATGCCCATGTGAAAAACCTTTCAATCAGCGGTCACTGGTCTCCGTCGGAGTCCAGACTTCACATCAACTTGTTAGAGCTGAGGACAATCAGACTAGCGCTGCTGGCCTTCCTGCCCTCAGTACAATGATGGACAACACAGTGGCCACGCATTACTTCAACAAGCGAGGGGGTGTAGGGTTGCTACCTCTGTGCAGAGAGGCAATGCAGCTCTGGTTCTGGGCACTGAGAGAAGGAATCTCTCTATTGACAGTTCATCTAGCCGGAGGAGAAAATACAGCAGTAGACTCCTTGAGCAGGCAGATCATGATCTCCCAAGAGTGGTAGTTGGCTCAGGAAGTCCTTCTGGAGATTTTAACCCTTTGGGGAACCCCTCAAGTGGATCTGTTCACAATCATTGTCAACAGGAAGTGCGACCTGTTCTGCTCCAGGCAATTTCCTCAAGGGGGAGCTCTAGGGCATCCTTTCGGGGTGGACTGGGAATATCCACTGCTGTACGAGTTTCTCCCAGTCCCGGTCATTCCACATGCCATCAGGAGGTTGAGGAAGTTTGGGAAATAGATGATCCTCAATGCTCCGGACTGGGTCAGGAGAACATGGCACCCAGACCTTCTAGAGATGGCATTCTGCCCTCCAATTAGTCGTCCCCAAAGAGAGGACTTGCACTTGCAAGAGGGGGTAGTCGTCTTCTTCAGCCAGAATCAGTTCTCTGAATCTTCACGCCTGGTTTCTGAAAGGGTAAGATACAGAGAGTGGGACTTTCCGCCGAAAGACGTGATGGAGATGTTGCTTTTGTCCAGAAGGCAGGCAAAAAAAAAATCCCTTTTCTGCTGCTGTTCAAACACATTTCTCAGCTGGTGCAGGGAGATGAGTGTTGATCCTTTCACCTGTAATTCTGTCACACCGCTCCCCGCACGAGCTACGACTCTTCCTACAAAGACACGCCCCTCCACGTCCACAGCCTCTTCTCAACCAGCACCCAAACACACACGTTCCGACAGGGGTACCTTATCACCTTTTCAGGTGTCACGCTATGGGGCACGGCGTGGCATGCTCGGCAGGGCTGGAGTTTATCGCCCTTCATGTTTGTGGCAAGCGAACTGGAGGCTTCATCACAGAAACGCACGGAGGACTGCGCGACCCAGCGCGGCTCGGAACACGTGACTCGTTGCCTAGCAATTCTCGATGCTTGGGTATACGTGTCACGTGATAGTGGTCACGTGTTTCCTTTCCATGGATAAAAGGAGTCCGGTTACGGAAAGCATTGCTTCACAGCTGTTCTCTCTGGATCACGTGTTGCTTACGCTTCGTCTCAAGACTCCTTTCTTCATCTGACCTCGGCTTTGTTCTACGGATCGCTCAGTGCCTAACCCTTGTCTGCTTTGGAACTTTGGACTATTTGTTGACGAACTATTTTTGCCCAACGGATTGCTTGTGTTTAGCCCCTCGAACTGCTCTGGTACTCTCTACGTTTCATGTGTTACAACAGGACTCCGGTCCTGTCTTAGGTGGTTACCTGCCCATCTCTGCTGCCACGTCTGCTCGGTCCCGCTGCCCCTTTCTGGACAACTGGCTAACGCCTACTTTCGATTCTCTGAGACAACGCTCCAGTACTCACAGGTATTTAGTGCCCTGGTTGTTTTCACTAAGATTACTACATACTGTACAGTTACATAACCTTGTACCTTCCTTTGCAGCGCTCCAGGGGTTCTTCCGGTTGTTCCTGAGTCCTGGCTCTACGGACTACCTTCTTTGGCCCTAAGCATCACTCTGGCGGTATTACCGTGGTTGTCAGTCTGATACTTGGGAACAGAGGGATAGCCCATACTCTGCACGACCAACAGCTGCGTAACAAATTCTTCTGCTATATTGTCTTGTTTGCTTCATCTAGTCCATCTTGGACTCCAAGTCTACATGTTAAAAGGATACCTGGCGGTGCGTTTTTTTTTTAAAGGGCCGGATGAGGGCTCATATACCTATACGTCCCGTCACTTTTCCTCCAACATGGGGACGGTACCAGAACCTTTGGCAGTGAAAGATTGAGCTTCCATTTTAAATTTAGTATAGCGTGCGGGAGCGCGGTCTCGGCCATGGGAACACCCTGCCGAGGCCCTGCCCTCCAGCGTCTCACCTCCGATGTATCCATAACAATGTTGTCATGGAGACTGTCCCACCCTCCCATTGCCATGGGAGGGGTGGGACGCGAGGCGTACTTGCGACAGCGCTTCTGAGCCGGAGCACGACGCCAAGCTTTGGTCTCCATGACAACATAAATGCAGTTGAAGATTGCACGTCCACGCGGTTTCCCTTGGTGCAAGACAGCACGCCCGACACTGAAGGGGAGGTATTTCTGTGCGAGTGTGCATGCTCAATAGCAATTAACAGACACGCTGGTTATTGACATTGTAGGTACCGCTTTCTTCGTATTACACAAACAATCCATTGCATACGGAGAAATATGGGTTACACATGGCATTTATATTGCAGCAAAGTAGAATACGAGACAGAGGGATGAACATCTAACTTTAACTGGTTGTGATCACTGTAAATGAACCAGAGTGTTATTTTTCACACTCTAATAGCTGCTGATTGAGATTCTCCTTTGTTTTTCTTTTCTTTGATGTATGATTTAAGTTTGCATATCCCTGCAGATGGTGGTGTACTCTGAAATTAATTGGCTTATTGCACTGGATTGACCACTGTATTTAATTTCTGCCTTAGCACCACCTTTTGTAACTGTATTGCAGGAATGTGAATTAAATATTACCTGCATATTTTTTAGAAGGATTTTTGTCTTTAATGGTAATACTACACTTTTTTTAAAAAAAGAAAAAGGAAATGCAAAGGTATAGTAAAAAACGTTAACTTAATAGTATGTTTATGCTCTTGTTGAGCTAACTGAGAGCGTCGGAAACTATGAGGTGGTTTCACCTAATTTCCTCCTTTTCCTAATTCTTCAGAGTTTAACCTACTCTATCCTCTGGTGCCACGCTCCTCCCCAGTGCATGTAGACGGCGGTGGGATTCAGCAGGTGTCCGGTATGCGAGGGTTCCTTCCCAACGTCTGATCCACACACGCTCTGCCTCAGGTGCCTTGGTCCAGACTGCAGCTGGGACGGCTGCTTGGCGTGCGATATGCTCACCCTGTATTCATTGAAGAACCGCTTGGCCAGGTGGAGGGAGCTCGTCTCGAGATCACCACCAGAGACCCTCGGCAGTATGTCAGGAGGAAGACCAGGCCAAAGGTGTAGGTGCCCTGTTCTCCTCTCCACAACACAAGTGTGATACCTTCCCTGGGAAGCGTCCAAGCGGGTGGGGCCTTCCAGCACCTAAAACCAGCAAACAGACCGAGGCTCGGAGCTACCGGCTGAGTGGCCCACAGGCCCTCCCGGTCCCACTGTTGACGGCCTGCAAGTCTCTTATACCAGGGACCCTCCCAGAGGGGCTCTGCTCTGATAACCGGCCTGATCCTATGGATGTGCCTGTACGCACTACCAGCGTTATGGCCGAGGGCACTCTGCCTTCCCGGTACCTACCTGAGGTGCACGGAATGTCTGAGTCTTCGCAATCCAGCACGCAGGCAGGGACTGATCCCAGTAAATCAGTTTTCATGCAGCAGGCACATGGCACAGTACAGGATAAAATGGCCGTGCTTCCAGGGTGTTCCCATTCCATCACGCAGGCATCGGAGCGCACATCAAGGTGGGATTGATCAACACCAGTTACCTGGTCCCCCTCTTACCCAACTGCATCCGCACAGCGGCGATTCAGACCCTAGCTACGCCAGGCAATGTGCTGCGAACTCTCAATGTGGTTAATAACCACTGAACAGGTTATCATGCCTTGTTCTTTCGAGAGAGGGGCGCCTGCTACCTTTTTTGTATTGTTGAAAGGAACTTGGGGTTGGTCACCCTAGGTTACCTGGGGGCAACCAGACGTGGACTCCCTGCTCACTGTGCTTAGAGAGGCTCAGCTTCACCTCACTGATGATGCCCGACAAGGCTGAAACACGTGTATGGGGTTG
Source organism: Ambystoma mexicanum (assembly GCF_040938575.1). NCBI lineage: Eukaryota > Metazoa > Chordata > Amphibia > Caudata > Ambystomatidae > Ambystoma > Ambystoma mexicanum. The sequence continues at coordinate 971,514,246 of NC_090931.1, read as the reverse complement.
CTGATGGTACTCTTGTTCAGAGAGGAATTGCCATAGCATTTTGGTGCTTGACTGCCCTTGTGGGCGGGACAAAGACTAATATGCAAATGGATATTTCCCATCTGTGAAGGTACAGTGAGCAAAAAGCAATGGCTGCGAACTCTCAATGTGGTTAATAACCACTGAACAGGTTATCATGCCTTGTTCTTTCGAGAGAGGGGCGCCTGCTACCTTTTTTGTAATGTGCAGCGCGAGCACAGCAACGGCTATAGGTCCAAGGACCCACTCCACGTCAGTAGGCTCCTCTCCAGTGTGCAAGGATAGGTTCTTCGAAAGGTTCCTTACCCTCATGAGATTGCCACAAAGGGGCACCATCCTCTTGGGGGATCATTCAAGACATGCTTCCTCCTGTACTGCCTCAACCTCCTGTGATGGCCCCAGTAATGGTGCAGGCCCAGTTTCCAGCACCACCCCAGGTTCATGTTGTCACGGTGGCTCCATCCCCGCCGCAAACGCCGGCACTGCCTGTCAGCGCTCCGCAGCTGCCTGCAGCGCCCTCCAGCACCACCTGACTTGCAGGACACTGTGGGGGACACGGACGATGAGGACCAGGACACTCCCTCCTCAGCTTGGACTTTCCATGAGAGGCTGGCAGGCGTTGCGTAGTATCTTGGTATCCCACAGCCGCATGTTGAACAACCAGAGGCGGGGGTATTGGCAGAAGTGTTAACCATCCGCTCAGCCACAAGAACCGGCATACCTTTGCAGAAGAATCTCAAAGCTTTATCGAAGAAAGGCTGGTTGAAGCCACATTCCACACAGCCTACCAATAAGTGCATAGGCGCCAAGTATAGGCAGGCGGAGGGGAATGCTCTAGTTCAGTCGGTGCCCCCACAGCCTCATTCCTCAGTTATTGTGGCGGCCTCTATGTATTCTAAGCCTCAGGCCTCCACGTCTGCTCCTACATCAGCTCTCCTAGGAAAGGAGGAAAAACTCCTGGAGGCATATAGGAAGATCTATTCCAATGCTACACTCCACCTCCAGCAGGCAGTGCAGATGCCATGCTTGCTGCTGTTCAAAGCTTTGGCGGGAGATGGACTTCCTCCGGGAGCTTCTGGCACACAGTCGGGCCGTATTCAAGGAGGGTCTGCCAGAGGTGAAGATTGTGGCCCAGGATATCATGGAGTCGATGGTGGCACACAGACACCTCAGGCAGGGCTATTTGTGTAGCCACCAATATGAGGACGACAGCTTGGCTCAAAGCAATTAAGTTTAATCCCGATGTGCAGGAGCGTTTCCTCGACCTGCCCTTTGGGGGAGGGGTTGGGGGGGGTTGTTTCACTCAACAATGGATGAGTAGCTGGTCAAAAAGAAAGAAAAGCTCCCAAACAGCAAAGTCCCTTTCAATTCCAACTAAGTCTGCCACCAAGACCTATAGCCAGAGTCACCCACGCTCTGAAAGAGGTCGTACCTTGAGCGGCTTCAGGGGCTTTCAGGAGTGCTGCTCCAGGCAGCCAGACATCTTACCCAGCAAGCATGGGCTGAAGCAGCACAAATCTAACAAGGGGTTCTTCAGTCGCCTTCCCAGGCAACAGCCTCAGAAGGAAAGAAACAGTGACATTGCATACGGATCCACAGTTCTCCGGTCGCGGGGCAGGCTTGCCCTTCACATTCACTTCTGGCAGGCAAGGTTTGCAGACCCTTGGATCCTCTCAGTGGTTTTCTCGGGCTTCAGCCTGCCTATACCTCCAATTCCTCTTTCCTCCCCTCCCCCTCTCCCACAGATTGGGACGGCACCTCTTCTGGCGGGGTTCCGCTCGCTCATGGCGAGTCAGGCGGTGGAGGAGGTTCCAGCCTAACAGCTAGGATTGGGCTTCTTTTCCCATATCTTTGCATTATAGAAAAAGAACCAAGCGGCCTGAGTTGTACTTTCCCCTATCCCTTCTAAAGTTCAATATGGTTGCTCCAGCACTCATTGCGGAGACATTGTGTGGGGGAGACTGGATGTGCTACTTGGATCTGAAAGATGCGTACCTGCACGTCCCAAATTGGGAACCCCATTTTTCATTCGTCATGTTCAGGATCATGGGCTTTCATTTCCAATACAAGGTCCTTCCTTTTAGCCTCAATTCAGCTCTGAGGGTCTTTACAAGGTTAATGAATGCGGCAGCAGCCCTGATCAGGGCGTAGGGCCGCCACATTTATCCATACCTCAACAACTGGCTCATCCGAGCGTAGTCGCCCGAGGGAGTCCAATGCACAGCTGCCACACTTATGCAGATGCTATACGACTTGGGGTTCTCCATCAACCCCAGGAAGTCACAGCTACTCCCCATGCAATCCTTAACATTCTTGGGGCTTATTTGGGATACGAGAGTGGAAAGTATCTTCCCCTCGAAGGACAAGATCACGGCCATCGAGAAGGCCACAGGGCATTTTCTCAGCATGCCAGTATCTTCGGCATGGTGGTACCAGCACCTGCTCATAATAATGGTGGCTTGCCTCTTGGCGGTGCCAAACACAAGGCTCAAGATGCGGAGGCTGCTGCTGCATTGCTTAGCCTCTTTGAATCGGGAGAAGGGCTCCCACGCGGCTGCAGTCAGCATACCAGACCTTCACCAGGAACTTTCTTGGTAGATGGCAGACGCCAACCTGTTTGTGGGCAGGCCGTTCAGGCAGCCGCCCCCAGAGATCACCATTACTAGACTCGTCCCTAGAGGGATGGGGGGGGGGGGCTACCCTGGACAACCACAGTGTCCATTGAGTTTGGTCACACCAGGAACAACTAACACATCAATTGGCTCGAGATGATGGCCATCTGGCTTGCTCTTAAAGCGTTCCTCCCCATGGTCGGCAACAAGTCTGTTTGCATTCAGACAGACATCTCCACATGCATGTATTACATCAACAAGCGGGGGAAGTACCAGGTCTCCTCCTCTCTGCAGGCTGTCGATCGACGTATGGGAGGGGGCTCTGGCGAACAACATCTTATCGACAGTCCACCTCCCGGGGGGGGGGGGGGAGTCCAACTTTATGGCAGACAGAATCAGCAGGCTGGGGGTTGACAACGAGTGGAAGTTGAAGGAGGATGTTCTGAGGGAAATATTCATCAGGTGGAGCCACCCCCAGGTGGACCTACTCTCTACCAAGAACACCAGTTAGCTTCCTGAATGGGGCAAGGAATGGGCTCTCTGGAAGACGTGTTAAGATTCAGTGGAAAGCGCATGAGTGCATACGCCTACACCTCCCCCCTCTCCTCCATCCCCCCTCCCCCACTCCATTGATTCACAGGGTCATATGCAAGGTAAAGGATTCACAGAGGCTTCGGCTCATCTTGATAGCGCCGTGGTGGCCAGCCACACATTGGTTCTCAGAACTCTTAAGACTGTCAAATCAACCTCCGGTCCCACTTCTGCTTGGTCCAGCCCCTCTATTCTCTCAGCAGGGGAGCGCAGTGGTTCACCCCGCTCTGCAGAAGTTAGCCCTGGCAGTGTGGTTCCTGAACAGGTCACCCTGAAACATCTGCCCCTCTCACAGAGCAACCTGACTATTATTCAGTGGGCAAGAAGCGACGCCACAAGGAGTCTGTACAAAAGCAAATGCACGAGGTTCTGTCAATGGGCGAAGGCAAACCAGATAGATCCTCTGACATGCTCACTGGACGACGTGTTATCCTTCTCTGCACATCTGGCTCACTCTGGTGTGCAGGTAGACACCTACCGTACTTATCTGGTGGGCATAGGCCTACAAGAAATCCCGAGATGGCATCTTCTCTTCCACCAACCCGATGATCAAAAAGCACTTGGCGAGTCCGACCAGAGTTTATCCCCTGGCCAAGCGCCCACATCCGGTCTGGGAACCTTAACATGGTGCTGGGCACCCTGGCCCACAAGCCTTTCAAGCCCATGGCGTCAGCAAATATCAGGCTGGTTACTATAAAGACTGTGCTACTAGTTTGCCTTACAGGATATGCAGGATCAGTGGAATACAGGCGCTAGTGGCTTCAGAGCCATATACCGTACCCTATATTTCTCCCTAAGGTAGTGTCAGAGTTTTACATTAACGAGGAGGTATTACTTTGCAGATCCAAAGGAAAAGGCTCAGAAGGTATTGCACTGTCTGGACATCAGACATGCACTAAGATTTTACCTGGACAGGACAAAGAGCTTCTGTAAATCGGAAGCATTGTTCATGACTTTTGGCGGGTCAAAGCCAGGCTGTCAAGCCTCCAAGGCTTCAATAGCTAGGTGCATGGTGATGGCCATCAAGGGGACGTAAGAGGGCAGCACAGGTCTTTGCCAGCAAACATACACGCCCACGCCACAAGAGCCAAGGCCACGGCTGTGGCCTTCCAGAAACACGTTCCATGGCAGACGATCAGCAAGGCGCCTACTTGGGCTTCCAAATCAGCCTTTTGCAAACACTACTACTTGGATGCCAGCGCCATATCTGACGCAGCATTTGACTAGGTGGTTTTTTAAAAATGTGTTCTCTTAGAGGGGCAACTCTCCTCCCTAGGGGTCTATTCAGTGGTTGTCGCCCATACAGTATGGATGGAAGGGGACAGGACATATTACAGGGGTATTTATTCAACTTACTTCCTTGTGCCAAAGAAAGATCTAACAATGCGCCGAGTATTAGATTTGCATCCTGCAAACAAGTAGGTCAAACCACAAAAGTTCTGCAGGACTACGCTACTAGAGGGTAATCCCTCTACTAAAAAAGGGGGATTACATGGCAACACTGGATATGAAAGATGCGTATTTTCATATTTCAATGTTCCCAGCGCACAGAAGATTCTTGCGTTTCAAGATGGCGAACCAGCACTACCAATTCAAAGTGCTGCCCTTCGGAATAGCTTCTGCTCCAAGGGTATTTACAAAGGTACTGGCGGTGGTGGCAGCATACCTACACAGGGAGGCAATCCTAGTGTACCCTTGCCTGGACACTGGCTCATTACAGGGGAGTTCCCCCCCCCCACCCCCCTCCCCAAATTTGCAGACAAAACATTCAAAGAACAATCAACCACCTCTTTCAATTGGGCTTCTCCATCAACAAGAAAAAGTCAAGCCTAGTGCCAAGCACTTCCAAACAGTTCCTAGGAGCTCTCTTAAGCACACACAAAGGATTGGTCTTTCCATCAGAGGAAAGAGTCCAAAATGTGTTACTGCAAATACCGCATTATCAAGCCGGCCGCCAGATAATGGTGCGCAAAGCTATGCGTTTGCTAGGCATGATGGCATCTTGCATTTACCTGGTTCTTCACGCGCGCCTGTGCATGCGACCCATGCAGGAGTGGTTGGCGAAACAGTGGTCTTCGGCAAGTGGTCAGTGGGACGATCTAGTGGTTGTTTCGCCAATACTTGTACAAAATCTTCGCTGGTGGACAAGGGAAAATCTGCTGATCCAGAGATACAGGCGATTGTTACGACGGACGCCTCTCTAGCGGGGTGGGGCGCTCATTACCTTCACCACACAGCTCAGGGGCTGTGGTGTTGAATGGCAGCCCAAAACCACATCAATCTGCTAGAACTTCTGGCAGTATTCAAAGCCCTTCAGGCATTCGTATCCCATTTAAAGAACCAATCTATGCAAGTCCTGACAGACAACACTACAGCGATGTCTTCTATCAACAAACGGGGGGGCGCATCTGTCCAGGCTTGCGCAACAAATTTGGAAATGGGCACTCAAACGGAAGATGTTCCTATTGTCATAGCATATTCCAGGGGAACTAAAGCTCATGGGACCCCCTTTCAAGCCAATGCGCATGTATAGTATAAAACACCTGACTTGCAAGACGGCTTTCTTAGTGGCTATCACTTCCATAAGAAGAGTGAGTGAAATACAAGATTTGTCAGTGCAGGATCCTTTCTTTGTTCAACCCAAAGACAAGCTGGTTGTACGTACTCACCTTAGGTTCTCCCCTAAATTAATCTCCAAATTTGATGTAAACCAGTCAATTGAGCTACCGGCTTTCTTCCAGGAACCCAACAGCTCAGCTGAGGTAAAGCTCCACACACTGGATGTGAGGAGCGCGGTCCTCTACTATGTTGACAAGACCAGACTGCTAAGAAAACCAGATCAATTGTTTGTTTCCATAGCGCCAAGCAGAGAAGGTGACCGCATTGAAAAGAATGTGATCTTTAGGTGGATAGTCAGATGTATACAACTGTGCTATTCCCTATCAAATAAGACACTGCCTTTTAGACCCAGGGGCCATTCCTCTAGAGGCACAGGAGCCACCCCGGCTTTCGTTGCAAATGTCCCTTTAGACAGTATTTGCAAAGCAGCTACATGGAGTTCAATACATACTTTCACTCAGCACTATTGCATTGACACTCATTCCAAGACGGATACACAAGTGGGACAAGCGGTTCTTAGACATTTATTCGCTCATGAACCTTCCCACCACCTTTTAACACTGCTCGCAAATCTATGCACAGCATAAGATCTAAGTAGATTCCACAAGCCTCAGAAGGGATACATTACTCACCGAAATCGTATTTCTTATGCATGTATCTACTTAGATTCACATCCGCCCACCCTTCCTCCCCCCGGAGAGAAGGTGCATGGATACTTGAGCTTGTCTGATACGTATCTGCTTGGATACAACTGTACTCAGGCTACACCTCATGCTACCTCATTTCAGAAAAATAACAATCTGCGGGACCTCAACACGTGAGGGATCATGGGTACCGTGGATGTCACGCCCTGTCGATGTCCCTTTTCGAGTTTCGAAAACAACAACTGTAATACTCTGCATTTTCCACTAGATGTCGGCCTGTACACAGCATGTGAATCTAAGCAGATACAAGCATCAGAAATACGATTATGGTGAGTAATGTAGCCCATATCTATTCACTGGCAAAAAAACGTTAAAGCAAAGTTATGGTTAAGTTGCACTAGCAAAAACCTATGAAATTCAATGGACAAACTTTGTTACAGGGACGTTATGGTTACAGGTAAAGTCACGGGGGGGACACAAAATGTGCAAATTATGGTAAGCTAAGCAACCATAACTCACGCCACCAGTGTGCACTGCAAGGACTAACACCCATGCCATCAAAGATGCCATCACAAATCTCATTCATGACATCACTGATGCCTCGATGCCCTTGGGCTGCTAGTGTGCTTTACAAATCTAAAAATATTATAGATCACTCAGTTTCCTATACAGGCAGTGTGATCTCACAAGGAACAGATACAGTATTGGGGGTTTGTGATAGGTGCATAGAGGCTCAAAGAACACATCACCGACTTTCCTACACAGTCACTCAGACCGCACATAGTACACGGACGCTGCGGGGGGCTTCTGAATGTTCTAGAGCAGTATGTCACTAATGCATGTGACAGGGCTGGGTAGGCTGTGGTTCAAGAGTCTCTTAAAACAATTTCTAGAAGATATTGGGTGTATTTCACTTTTCGCCATGGTGTAATGGCTAAAAGTGGTGTCCTACAGTGCGTCTGCAACTACCAGCAGCCATTTCTTTCTGGCTGAATACCCACAGTAGAGGAGAATATTATGAACGTCCCTTCCTGTCACCCACACCAGCGACCGTCCCCATAGTGCCAATGTCATAGGTAGCTTGCAGAAGAAGGGAGTTTACGCATGTGCATTTACCTAAGGATGGCGACGGCCTTGTCCGGATGAAGCTGAAACATTACTTCTTCCTTTTGCAGTGTCTTCTTTGCAGCACAGCGACATTGCGTACTCGTAAAAAGTTGCACACGCTTCAACCAATAACATTGAAGAGCTCTCCATGTCACAGTATTAGTTGTTTACAACAGCCCTCTGTGTACACACCGCGGCCATAAACGTAGATGCGCAATCCCTGTGGCTGTACAGTCCCATTTCCATAGTCGCCCTAGTCAAGGTCCCTGGATGTGCCTTTCGAGCTGCGTGACGACACCAGTGCCAACGTGACCAGCCGACCACACTGCTGCGCGTGGGCCCTCATTTCGGGGACAGGAGGGGGACTCTCAAACAGCGGCAAAGCATAGGGTTGAGCAATGGACGCAGTATTTTTTGGAAAGGGCAGGCTTCCAAACACATCGCTATGTCCCATTGCACATGCATGTATGTTTGCGAACAATGTACGGCTGCTTTCTGGGTGAAAAATGTCCACAACAATCCGCCCAAAAGGCACACCGTATAAGTGCTGTGTAATGTGTTTGCGCCTTTTCTGAGCAGCAGAGTACAGCACATAGGTTTGGCCTGCAAGTAATGTTGCACCACATCTGTTCACCTACAGTGCGTCTGCAACTAATACCAGCCATGTGACTGTGCCAAGGTACGCACACTAGTGGCAAGAATTATGAACGGGCCTTGGTTGCACCGACACCTGCAGCATCGATAGTCCCCATTGTCGCAATGTCATTGGTAACTTCCAGAAAAAGGGAGTATGCGCACATGCGTGTACCCAAGGACGGCAAAGGCCTTGTCCAAATGAAGCAGCGACGTTGTCTTTTCAGGCGGCGAGGGTGACGGGGAACAGCCACGTTCCCCAGTGCTAGCTCCTGACCCTAGAAGACAAGCCGGCGGCTCTGTTGGGGGGGACTATACCCGGCGGCAAAAGCACTCCATCTCCTCACACTAAGCACATACCCCACGGCGATGTTTATGACACACACCGAGACTCGGCGTCTAGGGGCAGATCTGTGGATTCACTGTCCTCTGGGCACTCAAAGTCTTGATCGCCTCTTGACAGGCCCCATAAGACTAAAGACGCCGCCCACTAAACCCCTTCTACTGAACATCGAAGGACGCGGCGGGGACCCTTCCCAGTACCGAAACTCGACCTGTTTCAGCTAAACCTGCAGGGAGGCCGGAAGAGTCAGGACTTTCTCACCTTATTAGGAAACATGTCCCAGAAGACCTAATTAAAGCTTCTAGCTCAAATAAATCGTCCTCTAAAAGCTCCAATCACAAGGATAAGCAGAAGGACAAGGAGAGGTCCCATTAAAAACAAACCTCATAGTAAGGAGCCTACCCCTAACTGAGACACTGTACAGAAGACTGTAGAAGACCCTACAAGATAATGGGGAGGGTGATAAGGGCTTGCCCACACCCCACTCACTGGCTATACCTGACCCTGGGGCTATCCCCAGTTCAGCCAGGTGGTCGGCACAGGAACAGAGTAATGTCCAGGATGTCTTTCTTTGCTTACTTCTTTGAAGAACATCCACATGCTTTGGAGAGCCTAAAAAATACTCCCCCCCCCCCCCTAACTGGTCAGGCTTCCATTTCTCAGCTTTTGCCTGCAACTACTCAGCCAGTCAGTCATTCCAGCCATTGAGTAAGAGATCTCTCATCTCTTCTGATCTCTGATATGCCATCAGCAAAAAAAGTCTTGCACCACTGCTGAACTTTATGATATACATGAAGAGGTGGAATATCAAGAAGATGATCAGTACTATGCCGAGGATGACAATGGGGATGATAACATTCTCCAGTATTGGATCTTTCATATATTCAGATGCTTGAATAATCCCAGTCATCAGACTGGGAATCCTCAGTGATAAAAATTAATTATTAAAGTTTTTAATATTGAAAATGGCTTTTCTGATGGCCATGACCTCGGCCAGGAGGATCAGTGAATTACAAGCCTTGTCTTCAGAACCTCCTTTTATTTTGTTTCAGCAAGACCGCGTCATTTTGAGGACACGCCCAAAATTTCTACCCAAGGTCTTGTCGGAAATGACACTCGGAGCTCATTGTGCTACCATCTTTCTTCCGGAACCATACCTCAGAGGCGGAAAGGGCTTTACATTCCCTAGATGTGACTAGGGTTTTGAAATTCTACTTGCAGAGAACTAAGGAGTTCCGCTTATCTAACAGACTGTTCATTGCCTTTGCGCGCTGTACGAAAAGACAGCATATCTCCAAACAAAGTCTGGCAAGATCGGTCTCGTTATGCATTACCCATTGTCATCAATTGAAAGGCGACCCCCTCTCTAGCGTGCCTTCAGCACGCTCCACCAGAGGAAGAGCGGCATCAGTAGCATTTCACACAGGGGTTCCCTTGAAGGACATCTGCAGAGCCGCGACCAGGAGCACTCTGCACACATTCGCTAAGCACGACTGCCTAGCAGAAGATGCCAACAAAGAATCGGCAGTTGGACAGGCAGTGCTCCGCTACCTCTTTTATTTATATATATATATATTTCTGAGGCTTGTGGAATCTGCTTAAATCACATGCTGTGCATAAGCCGACATCTAGTGGAAGCTGCGGAGTATTACAGTTTGTTTTTCGAAACTCGAAAATGGGCGTCGACACAGGCGTGCCAGTAATACTATCCCTAGTGTGACGTCCACTATACCCAAGATCCCTCACGCGTCTAGGATCCTCAGATTGTTTTTTTCCGCCATACTGGTCGGAAGCATCTTGCGGAGTCCCCTGGCCTTAGCCATACTTTTAATAATAATTGAAATTTATAATTCTTTATTGACATCCTTCCCCACCCCAACGTCGACCCTCGACGACGGCTGGAGAAGACCTCGACCGTCGGCTGCTGCACGACGGATCTGGGCCTCGGAAGGCCGCTGGCCTCGGCCCGGGCCTGGTAGGCCGCTGGCCTCGGCCCTGCAAGTAGGGAGAGTGAGGGATGGTACATACTCTTCACTCTTGGTATATAGGTACATCTTATATATTTCCTACACTTACCAGCCCGCTGCCTTTAGGTGCGTATGGAGGGTACCCCTTTCCAATTCTGCCCCAAGTGCAACCGCAAATACCCTTGGGTCGACAGGCACGCCTCGTGCAATCTCTGCTTGCCGAGGGACCACCCCGAAGCGAACTGCAGAGCGTGTAGTAGGTTTAAACCTAAGACACTTAAGGACCGTTCGACTAAGCGTTAGGCCCACCACGCCAGGCAGGCGGCCATGGCAGCGGAGGGCGCCTTCAGCGATGGCAGTGACGCCGTACTGTCGAAAGACAGCCGAGCGCAGGTCCCCGACCTCGGAAAGTCGTCCGGCAGGGCGGCTATGGGGAAGACCCCTGGCGACACAAGCGCTTCACATCCTACACACACTAAGCACACGAAGTCCAACCGAACCTCGACGACGTCGACTTCTCGGAAAGAGGCACAGATAGAACGGTCCGATTCGGTGTCCTCTGGGCGCTCTCGATCAAGATCGCCGCATGACTCCAGGCAATCATCCGCTCTTGCCAAGAGTGCCTCGCTCCCTCGGCTAACAGAAGTTCGATCGTCGGAAGACGAAGACGACTTCCACCCCCAGGCCGCGCTCCAGGAGTCGGAGCCCGCAGTTAAAACCAGCGAGGCCCCACGCTCGAAGGACAGGGACACCACCCCCGATCCTCGACGCCAGGCGTTGAAAACCTCCGGAGCCACTAAAGGACAGGGAAAACATTTTTCCACTCACGGGGAGGGGGGGAAAACAGCAGAAGAAACAACCTTTGCACTCTTCCACACCTGTGAAACACACCACTCCCCCTAAACAGACAGACAAAACCAGGTCTGCTGATATGTCTAAAACCAGCAAAGCTACTAAAGATAAATCCCATAGACTTGCTGAGAGTCATCCCCAGTTCCAAAAAATTGTCCAGTGAAGACATAGATAGGGTCATGTCAAGAATGTCTTCTTTGGCAGATTTTTATGATCGTATGATCCACAGGGGGCGACACCCTCAGGCTCTACTGATCCTATCCCCCCCCCCCCCCCCCCTGAGTAAAAAGCCCCGGTTTGAAACTCCGATGAGGTCAGAACCCTTCGAGGTACAACCATACGCAAGACCATACTCGCTGTATCAAGGAGACGCTTCCTTTTGTGAGGACCAAGAATTTGGTATGATAGAAGAGCAAACCGGGACGGGCTACTATGGGGATGATGAGGACCAGGAAGAGGAAGAGGAGGACCCGGAAACATACAGAGTAGATTCCCCGGTAGAGAACGAAGCCCCGGTTACCGACTCCCCGGTCGATAACCAACCCCTCCTAAACGAGGTTCTCGCACGCGCAGCAGAACATTTCCACATTGACACCCACGGAGGAAAGGGACTTCGCAGAAGAGTTAGTGGGAGAAAGGAGGCCTGTTGCCCAGACCATCCCTATCCTTAAATCCATTCAGCGGAGAATAGATCTGTCCCTGGTGAACCCGAACCTCACCAGAGCAGTCCATCCCAGGGTTGAAAAACTTTTCAGGGCGGCCCAGTCTGACCCTCTCTATATAAGAGGACATCTGAAGCCAGACTCCCTAGTTGTCACCAACACTCGTAAGAGGGCTGGAACACCCTTGCCATCGTCCGAAGCTCCTCCCGACAAGGAGAGCACAAAACTATACGGTTTCAGCAGGAAAGTAGCCTCAACGTCCGCCTATCCAGCAAGGATTGCAAACTCCACCACCCTGTTGGCCAGCTACAACTGGCACTCATAGCCTCTGCTCCTGAACCTTTAAAGGGCCAGTTAGCTCGGATTTCCGCAGAGGGTAGAGCCGTGTCTGGTTGCATTTTGAAAGCAACCTTCGACGGCGCGGACAACGCAGGCAGATTGATGGCGGAAGGCACTGTTATCAAGAGACATGTGTGGTTACGGCAGTCTGGTTTTAAGGCACAAACCCAAGCATCATTGTTGGACAAACCGGTGGAAACCGATCTGTTTGGTAAGGCGGTCGAAGACCCACTGAAGAATGCCAAGGACAAATACGAAACACTCAAGTTCCTTGGCCAGTTAACCAATAAACCCCCTAACCAGAGAGGGAATAGTAATTTTCGTCGCCCACGCGGCCAAAATTCCCAGAGAGGATCTACCTATTCCCAAGGGCAGGGTACACAGTGGAACAACAACCAACAGTCTACCCAGGGTTACGGCAGGGGTAATAGGAGAGGTTGTGGTAAAGGCAGAGGCAGCCCCAACAAGGGAGGCGGCACGCCTCCACCAAAGCAGTGACGCTCAGTTCAGGGTCCCTTCTCACGCAAAACCAGTAGGGGGGGCGCATTTCCAACTTCACCCAGGCTTGGGAAGGGATCACATCAGACAGATGGGTGCTGTCAACAGTATCCACAGGATATTGTATAGAACTACTGCAGCGTCCCCCGGAACCATCCTCCACGACAAAGAGTACACTCTTTAGAACATCAGAAGATTCTCCTCGAGGAGATCTCCATTCTGCTAGAAAAGGACGCGATAGAACTCGTCCCGGGGCACCAGGTAAGCAAGGGTATTTATTCAACTTACTTCCTTGTGCCAAAGAAAGATTTGACAATGCGCCCAGTATTGGATTTACGGCCTGCCAACAAGTATGTCAAGCCCCAAAAATTTCGTATGACCACGCTACAAGAGGTAATCCCCCTCCTAAAAAAGGGGGATTACATGGCAACCTTGGATATGAAAGATGCTTATTTTCATATTTCCATGTTCCCAGCGCACAGAAAGTATTTGCGCTTCAAGGTGGACAGTCGACACTACCAATTCAAGGTACTGCCCTTCGGGATAGCATCAGCACCAAGGGTATTCACCAAGGTACTGCACACCTACGCAGGGAGGCAATCCCAGTGTACCCTTATCTGGACGACTGGCTCATAACGGGGGAAACCCCAGGAATTTGCAAGACAAACATTCAAAGGACTAACGACCTCCTTCACGAGTTAGGCTTCTCAATCAACGAGAAAAAGTCAAGCCTAGTGCCAAGCACCTCAAAACAATTCCTAGGAGCAATCCTAGATACCCAAGAGGGGCTGACCTTTCCTTCAGAAGAAAGAATTCGGAATATACTACTGCAAATTCTGCATTATCAGTCCGGTCAACAAATAATGGTACGCAAAGCGATGCGTTTACTGGGCATGATGGCGTCATGTATTTACCTGGTCCCCCACGTGCGCCTGCGCATGCGTCCCATGCAGGAATGGTTGGCGAAACAGTGGTCTCAGGCAAGTGGTCAGTGGGACGATCTAGTGGTCGTTTCACCAACACTGGTACAAAGCCTTCACTGGTGGACAAGAGAGAATCTCGCACAGGGGAAACCCTTTTACGATCCTGAGGTACAGGCAATAGTCACTACCGATGCATGCCTGACGGGGTGGGGAGCTCATCATCTCCACCACACAGCTCAGGGTCTCTGGTCTCACTCAGTGGCCAAGAACCACATCAACCTGCTAGAGCTTCTGGCAGTATTCAGAGCGCTTCAGGCGTTCGAGCCCCACCTACTAAACCTCTCAGTGCAAATCCGGACGGACAGCACAACAGCCATGTTCTACCTGAACAAGCAAGGAGGGACTCGCTCGCCAAATCTGTCCAAGCTTGCCCAGAAAATCTGGATATGGGCACTCAGACGGAATATCTTCCTGTCATCACATGTTCCAGGGGAGCTCAATTCCCTAGCGGATGCTCTGAGCAGAGACTCCCTCCCAGCGGAACACGAATGGGTTCTACACAGAGAGGTCGTAGAAGATATCTTCTCTCAGTGGGGTTTCCCCATTATAGACCTATTCGCCACAAGCGAAAACAGACAATGCCCAGGATTTGCATCCAGGTTCCCCCAACCAGACTCCCAGGGGAACGCCCTGTGGATGAACTGGTCAGGTATGTTTGCGTACGCTTTTCCACCAACTCCTCATCAGGAAAGTGGTGAACAAGATGAACAGAGAGTCGATGACGCTCGTCCTAGTTTCTCCCATGTGGGCAAGACAACCGTGGTTCCCACACCTACACAGGATGGCGGTGTGCGAGCCCATCAAACTTCCAGCCTGGTACAACCTATTGTCCCAGCACCAAGGTCAAACAGTGCACCAGCAACCCAACTCAATGAACCTGGCAGCATGGCTCCTGAGGTCATAGAGTTTGGACGTCTCAATTTGCCACAGAGGTGTATGGACATCCTAAAGGAATCTAGGAAACCAAACACAAGGCACTGTTACTTTGACAAGTGGAAGAGGTTCGTCATCTGGTGCCAGAGTAGATCAATCAACCCGGTTGATTGCACTCCTTCCACTATTGTTACATACATGCTCCACCTGCTGGATGCAGGATTGGTTTTTAACTCACTGAAAGTACACCTGGCAGCCCTGTCGGCATACACCACTTCCCATAGCAAGGTTTCGTGGTGGAAAGTACCAGTAGTTAAAGCCTTCATGGAAGGAGTAAAGAGACTTCACCCTCCTATTTCAAACCCACCACCATGGTGGGACCTTAATGTGGTGCTAGCCAAGCTCATGGGCCCCCCTTTCGAACCCATGCATAAAAGCAGTCTCAAACACCTGACTTATAAAACGGCCTTCTTAGTAGCTATTACTTCTATAAGAAGGGTCAGTGAAATTCAGGCTCTGTCAGTGCAGGATCCCTTCTTTACTGTCCATAACGACAAACTGGTTTTACGCACACACCCTAGGTTCTCACCTAAATTTATATCTAAATTCCATGTAAACCAGTCCATCGAGCTTCTGGCTTTCTTCCAGGACCCGCAAAGCTCGGCTGAGGTGAGACTACACACCCTAGATGTGCGTAGGGCGGTCCTCTATTATGTAAATAAGACCAGGCCGCTAAGAAAAACAGATCAACTGTTTGTCTCCGTAGCTACAGGCAGAGAGGGGGATCGCGTCTCTAAAGGTGCCATCTCGAAGTGGATTATTAACTGTATCCAGCTGTTACTCACTTTCTGAAAAAACTCTGCCTTTCACGCCAAGAGCCCACTCTACTAGAGGCATTGGGGCCACTCTGGCTTTCATTGCAAATGTACCCCTTGACACCATTTGCAAAGCAGCTACTTGGAGCTCTATTCACACGTTTACTCAGCATTACTGCATTGACACCCATTCCAAGGCAGATACACAAGTGGGACAAGCGGTTCTAAGACACTTATTTGCTCATGACCCTTCTCACATCCCACCTCCTTCAGGTATTGCTCGCTAATCTATGCACAGCATGTGATCTAAGCAGATTCCACAAGCCTCAGAAGGGATACATTACTCACCGTAATCGTCTTTCTGATGCTTGTATCTGCTTAGATTCACATGCGAACCCACCCTTCCTCCCCTCTGAGAGAAGGCGCATGATGGCTTGTAGTCTTACCTTTCTGTCTATCTGCTTGGATTATCTGTACTCACGCTACTCCTCATGCTACCTCATGTCAGAAAAAATACAATCTGAGGATCCTAGACGTGTGAGGGATCTTGGGTACAGTGGACGTCACACTAGGGATAGTATTACTGGCACGCCCTATGTCGACGCCCATTTTCGATTTCGAAAAACAAACTAATACTCCGCAGCTTCCACTAGATGTCGGCCTATGCACAGCATGTGAATCTAAGCAGATACAAGCATCAGAAATACGATTACGGTGAGTAATGTATCATATATATATACATATCTATGAAAGATCCAATGCTGGAGAAGTCTTTTACTTACCTGTAACTGTATTTCTCCAGCATTGGTATCTTTCATAGATTCACATGTGCCCACCCGTCTTCCCCTGAGAGGCTGTTCCTATGCTCAGCACCCATCATACTGTAGTTACTACAGTTCAAAATCTGAAGATGGCTGCCTAGGGTGGAGCTTAAACCCTGCCACCTCATTGGTTGGGGCCATAAATGACCAAAGTGAGGTGGAGGGACTACACAATGGAGTGGGTCATAGGCCACAGGGGAGTAGCTACATACATTCTCTAGGGGAGAAGGGATGTATATTAAAAACGTTTTAATAATTTTTATCACTGAGGATTCCCAGTCTGACGTCTGGGAACATTCAAGCATATGAATCTATGAAAGATACCAATGCTGGAGAAATACAGTTACAGCTAAGTAACTAAGACATAATGATGACGATGAGTCCGAGGTCTATGCTATGGACAGTCCAGTTCTGCAGTTTAATGGCATCCTAATCAAGGCAGCAGAGATTTCGGCATTCAGACTCATGAAACTGAACAAGACAAAGATTTTGTCGAACATCCTGGGGGACAAGAAAGCTGCCACCCAGTTTATACCAATTTTAAAATCTGTTCAAAGGAGGATCCAACCTTCACATGAAACCCTGAAACAAACTATAGCAGTCAATTTAAGAATAGAGAAACTATTCCTCCTGGCACCATCTGATCCCTTATATATAAGGGGACAGCTTAAGCCGGATTCACTGGTTGTCACAACTACCCGGAAGAGGGCTGGTACACCCTTAGCCTCTGTATAGGTGAACAACATAATCACGATCATGGTTAAACAATTCTCTCATACACACAACAGACTGTCCCTATTAGAAGGAACAATCTTTCCCGGTTTCCAAATCTCTCTCCCTAGGAGGCGAATGATGCACTGCCTAACTAAAAATGGATGGCAGAAGTCAACTCCCTATCCTCATACACTCATACCATGAATACAAATAAAAAACCTACAGTAGCAGGCCAGTAATACTCTTGTTTCCTCTTACAAGCATACACACTGAATTAGATGTGTCTTGTATCCTAGCGACACAGGTATATCCTCATCCCTGAAATATTTTTAATCACCAATAATCGGAGGTATAGCCGGTCTGCTGAAAACCTGTTACTGTGATTAAGATCAACTTGACTGGTCCTCAATTGTGTAAGTCAGCTTCTAGAAGTAAGTCAGTCCAACTTTCTAGGGGGGTGGGTCTAAAACTTTTTGTGATGACATGAGAAAAGTCAATTGTTATTGTCATCGTCTTCTGCATGAGACTAGCATGCTTGTTGTGTTAAACCGGTTTCCATAATCATCATAGCTGGTATCTTCTTCAGGACCTTTGTATTTGTTCTGACAAAGATATTCTTATGTTGGATCTTTATTAATGATCCAATCTGCACCTCCGTTTCCTAGAAAGGGGACATGAAAGTAGAAAAACAGATGGATCCTTTACCCTCTGCAATAGCCTGCTATTAACTGAATATTTGCATGCAATTAATGTGTGCATTTATCTAGGTAAACATACCATGGTGCAACAAGTGTCCTGGGTACACCAATTTATGCCCCAATCAAGGACCTCATCCATGCGGGTAGGGGGTAGGTAGAGTGAAGGAATTCCCATATCTTCCCTCTGTAGTGAAGGGCATGCTTCACGCTGGCAATCTAAATAGAAAACTCCATCTCTGTGTCCACATTAGTCCATTCACTGGGTTAACTGGTACATACCCAAATGGATACTTGGCCACAGGTTAGTATTCTGCCAAAAGTCGCTTTTAGCTGAGTGTTCCTGTATAAATAGCAGAGCATATGTTACTATTCTATTTAAACCATTACTAAGCGAGCTGTCAAAGGGAATAAGCTAAAAGGTTTGCCTCATGGATTCAATAACTGGAGTCTAGCAATTCTTGTTACTAGACTAGTGTCTAGCAATTCTTATAGAGCTTTCATCATTCATCTGCAGGACCTCTGTTATGTTACAAAACGCGCAAAGAACCATAAATGTCCTTTTCCAATTGGGCTTCTCAATAAACGAGAACAATTCAAGTCTTGTACCAAACACATCAAAACAGTTCCTAGGAGCTGTATTAGACAAAAAAACAGGCTTAGCCCTTCCGTCCATGGAAAGAGTACAAAACATGCTTCGGCAAATACCCCAGTATCAAGCCGGTCTCCAGATAAGCGTACACAAAGCAATATGGTTACTAGGCATGATGGCATTGTGCAGTTATCTGGTCCCACATGCACGTCTGCGTGTGCCACCAATGCAGGAATGGTTGGTGAAACAATGGTCTCAGGCAAGTGGTCAGCGGAACAATCTAGTGATCGTTTCGCCTACACTGGTTCAAAACCTATGCTGGTGGTCAAGAGAAAATCTGTTAAAGGGAAAACCCTTCCACGATCCGTAAGCGCAAGCGATTGTCACACCAGACGAGTCACTCTCCGGGTTGGGGGGGGGCTCATTACCTTCAGCACACTGTCTGTGGACACAAGTCACGGCACTGAACCAGATCAACCTACTGGAACTACTAGCAGTCTTCAAAGCACTGCAGGCATTTGAGTTGCAACTGACAGTCAGTTCAGATTCTTACAGACAGCACAACTGCCATGTTTTATATCAACAAATGGGGGCGCACACACTCTCCAAATCTGTCCAAGTTGGCTCAGAAAATATGGAAGTGGGCACTCAGACGAGGGATCCTCCCAACACATTCTAGGGGTACTCAACACTCTAGCGGACTCTCTGAGCAGAGACCCAATACCAGATGCACACGAGTGGCAACTAGACTCAAACGTTGTAGACCGCATCTTCTCTCAGTGGGATTACCCTACACTAGACTTGTTCGCTACAAGAGAAAACAAGCAATGCCCAGACTTCGCGTCCAGGTTCCCTCAACCAGACTCCAAGGGGAATGCCCTATGGATGAGCTGGTCAGGAAAACTTGCTTGCGGTTTTCCCCCTGACACCATTAATGAGCAGGATAGTGAACAAGATGCACAGAGAACAGATGACACTCATCCTAGTTGCTCCTATGTGGGCGAGACAGCCGTGGTATCCACATATGCGCAAGCTGACTATGTGCGATCCCATCAAGCTCCCGTGCCTAACCAACCTGTTAACCCAACGCGGGGTGTCAACGGTGCACCCACAACCACACTCAAAGAACTTGGCAGCATGGCTCCTGAAGTCATAGAGTTTGGACACCTGAATCTTTCACAACGGTGTATGGATATCCTCAAGGAGGCACGAAAACCAAACACTAGGCACTGCTATTTCTGAAAGTGCAAATGATTTGTCATTTGGTGCCCGTCAAAACAAATAAATCCCGTAGAATGTACTCCTTCACACATTCTAAATTATATGCTCCACTTGTTAGACTTGGGGTTAGTCTTTAACTCTATAAAGGTCCACCTGGCAGCTTTATCAGCCTATACCGCCTCTCAGAGTAAAGTCTTGTGGTGGAATGTACCAGTCATTAAAGCATTCATGGAGGGAGTAAAGAGGCTTCACCCTCCGATTTCTAATCCCCGCCAGGATGGGATCTCAATGTAATGCTAGCAAAGCTTATGGGACTCCCTTTTCAGCCTATGCACCAAACGAGTCTTAAACACCTTACCTACAAGACTGCCTTCTTAGTGGCTTTTACTTCCATAAGAAGAGTCAGTGAATTACAAGCATTGTCAGTGCAGGGCCCTTTCTTTATTATCCATAAAGATAAATTTGGTTTACGTACTCATCCTAGGTTCTCACCTAAATTAATTTCTAAATTCCATGTGAACCAACCCATCAAGCTCCCGGCCTTCTTTCAGAAGCTAACTAGCTCAGCTGAGGTCAAACTTTGCACACTAGATTTGCAGAGAGTGGTTCTCTACTACGTAGACAAGACCAGCCCCCTTAGAAAAACAGATGAACTGTTTGTCTCCATAGCAACAGGCAGAGAAGGAGAATGAATTTTCAAGAATGCGATCTCCAGATGGAAAGTCAGATGCATACAATTATGCTATTAATTATCAACCAAGACACTGCCTTTCACACCATGAGCTCACGCCACACGGAACACAGGAGCTTCTCTTGCTTTTATCGCAAATGTCCCCTTAGACAGCCTTTGCAAGCAGCTACATGGAGCTCAGTACATACTTTCACTCGGCACTACTGCATTGACACACATTCCAAAGTAGATACACAGGTGGGACAAGCGGTTCTAAAACATCTATTTGCCGCTGCTCCTTCTCATGACCCACCACCTTCTCGTAACACTGCTCGCTAATCTATGCATAGCAGGTGATCTAAGCAGAGTCCACAGGCCTCAGAAGGGATACATTACTCACAGTAATCGTATTTCTGATGCTTGTATCTGCTTAGATTCACATGCGCCCACCCTTCCTCCCCTGGGAGATGGTGCATAGATGTTATATGAGCTTTCTGTCTTTATCTGCTTGGATACAACTGTACTCGCATTACACTTTATGCAACCTCATGTCAGAACAAAACAGTCCGAGGGACCTTGACACGTGAAGGACAATGGGTACAGTGGACGTCACACTATTGATAGTATTACTGGCACGCCCTGTCGATGTTTCTTTTTGAATTAAAAAAAAAACTGTAATACTCTGCAGCTTCCACTAGATGTCGGCCTATGCATAGCATTTGAGTGCAGACCTAGCTTTGAGAAGCAATAGAACGCGTTACAATCATATGGAGAAGAACATGTTGAGGTGAGCAGGGAATCAAGTGAGTGCGGTGCTAACAGGAGAGTGGGGAGTAGAAGGTATGCACACCTAGGTGTTCGGGTGGAGCCATTACTTGAAGAGGAGCGTCTTCAGCTCCTTCCTGAACTGTAGAAGCAAGAGGGTGAGTCTGATGTTGACTGGGATGAGGTTCCAGAGTCTAGGGGTGTAGGCAAAGAAGACCTATATTCTAGTTCTTTCCTTCCTGCACCGGCGTAGTTCAGGTCTGCACATTTTGGTGGCTCATAGGCCTCCAGAGATGCTGAGCTTCTCAGTGAGGTAGCCTGGGCACTCCAGGGTAATAGCTTTGTAGATGATGAAGAAGAATTTGAAGTTGATACGGGCCAGCAGCAGGGAGCAAGTACAGTTCTCTGAGGGTCGGAATGATGTGGTCATATTTGCCGAGTACTTTGAGTTATTCTGCAGCATACAGGGCACATTTCAGGGGTCCAGGATAGTCGCCAGAAGAGCGTTGTCACCATCCAAGTGGGAGAAGACCAAGACTTGTACTGCAGATCTGAAGTTTTCGGGATGAAGAGCTTGATTTTCCACTGGAGAGAAAGCTGGTACCAAGTTGTTTTGGGTCTTGCTTGCTATGTGCTGTTTGAAGGACGGTGTACGTCTATGTTGAACCTAACCGACTTGGCATAGGTGGCTGTTAGGATGGATTTCTAGAATGTGGCCTGGTGGACAGATTTTAGTAGACCACAAAAGTTATAGTGAACAGGGGGAACTCTGAAAGGTTAGCCAAAACCCAATCAAGGTACCAATGGAGCGGTGAAAGCTATTCTCAGGAGAGTGTGAGCAGGGTCTGGGGTCCACAATGAGTCCACACAGTGAAGCACACAATAATCCCTCTCCCGTGCTAATGCCATCTGCTGCTGTGACTGGGGTCTGGTCCCTTCAGAGTCATACAGGGGCCAGACCACCACCTTCCAGTCCCACCAGCATCTTTTGCCAGCACTTTCCGTCTGTCTCCCTTTCCCGGACTAGCCCAACTTGCACCCCATACACACTTAAAAAATGAAACTAGCAGGTGATATCACATAACACTCAATAATATATTTCTGAAGCTTGTGAATCTGCTTAGAATCGCCTGCTTTGCATAGGCCGGCATCTAGTGGTAGGTGCAGACTATTGCACATGTTTTTGAAGTGTGAAAAGGGACGCCGACTGGGCGCGTTTTTTATCTTATCCCTAGTGTGATGTCTACTGTACCCATGATCCCTCACACGTCGATGACGCTCAGATTGTTTTTTTTTTTTCGCTGTTGGGTTTGGTCGTGTATACGCAGAGTCCGTCGCACTGCTACTTTGACGATCACTTACAACACCCATACTTGGATAGAATTGTGACCATCAGCCTACGTCTATCCGAGACAGGATTGTAATTTCTGCCTTGCATCGCATTTAGACACATTTGCGCATGTTAGCAAGCTCCACACTTGCATATAATTTCGAGAATTAGTAAGTATCACACTTGGATAGAATTGTGAACATTGGCCTGAGTCGCATCTAGATAGGATTATGAAGGTTAGCAGGTGCCACACTTGGATGGAATCAAGAACGCTAGCATATGTTGCATCTAAATAGAAATGTGAATGTTAGCATGTGCCACACTTAGATGGAATTGTGAATGATAGCAAGTGCCACACTTAGATGGAATTGGGAATGATAGCACCTGCCACACTTAGATGGAATCGTGAACATTAGCTTGAGTCACATCTAGATAGGATTATGAAGGTAAGCAGGTGCCACAATTAGATGGAATAGTGAATGTTAGCAAGTGCCACGCTTGGTTAGAATTGGGAAGGCTAGCAAGTACCAGATTTCGATAGAACTGTGAACATTAGCCCCCCCCCCCCCCCCCCCCGCCAGACCCAGACGGAATTGTGAATGATGGCAAATACCACACTTAGACAGAATTGCAAATGTTAGAATGTGCCACACTTAGATAAGATTGTTTGAACAATAACCTGTGTCACACCTAGATAGGATTGAATGTCGGCCACGTGTAGACTGCATTGGGAATACTATCAAGACCAGATTTAGATAGAATTTTGAATACTAGCTTGCTTCACATATAGACAAGATTTTCAAAGTTGAGCAGTGCCACATTTGGACACAGTTAGTTAACGTCATATATAGAAAAGGATGTAGATTGAAATGAAGAGATATTCACACCCCACATCTAGGAAGAACGTGGAAATTTAGCGCATCACTTATAGACAGCGATGCCAATAACCAGCACAATAACAATTTCACCCCCTCTGCATACACCTCTCTAACACTAATCAACCACAACCCTACAGCACAACAAATCGCACAAACTTCACTACACTGCAACAACAAATAACCACACATAGACTCGCACAACAGCCAACGACAGCTACTGACCGGAAAGCACCCCAAGCCCAGCGAACGGTGT
The DNA here is from genome assembly GCF_040938575.1 of Ambystoma mexicanum. Classification (NCBI taxonomy): domain Eukaryota; kingdom Metazoa; phylum Chordata; class Amphibia; order Caudata; family Ambystomatidae; genus Ambystoma; species Ambystoma mexicanum. The sequence continues at coordinate 971,490,751 of NC_090931.1, read as the reverse complement.
TAACCGCGTTGAAGCTTTCAACGGCACATCACTGCACTCTTGCACTTTTCCTGCTTGTTCCCACTAACCCAACACCCCCGCCTGCCCTTTTCCGAGCCGCCAGAGCGCAAGGGGACCCCTCTGGTGGTGGTAGTGCGTGTTAGGCAATGTTTGTATGCCTCTGGGAACACTACAAACAACTCTGACTACAGGTATAGGAAACACAACCTTTGGTATAAGCTTGTCCTACACAGTTTTGGTAGCATGTTGAGCAGCCAGGCTTATCTCAAGAGGGGTCAATGTGAGCTGTAGTGGAGTTACACAGAGATTTACAGTTACCAGTATTCAAATAAGCTCTTACACTCAAGGTTTCTTGAATAAACAATTATTAATTTATCAGTCAGTTAGAATAAGCCTTCTTCAGAAGGGGAGCAATATAACAGTAACACTCAGATACACTTCATGAAATACACAATCTTAAGATCTCTAAATCAGTAGATACCCTTTTGGGATGGCCCACAGACACTACATACACCCTCAGGTGACTTCATTTGCTAGGGTGCTGGGGACATTAAAATATCACTGTTGCATTTTGGAATCATTTAGTAATAAGTCAAAGGAAAAGATTATTTAGAGAATACAAGAGACCACAAATCATCTTAAGCAGGCAAATACTTTCAGATCACCCAATAAGATTCATTCAGTGAAAAGAGGTTAAGCCAAAATCAATAGGCAAAAGTCTATATGAGCTGAAGCACTTCTTTGTAGGTAAGTAGAAAGTCTTTGCACAGTGTTTTAGAATTCTTTGAAGAAAATAATCAAATGTAAGGCCACAAGCTGATTAGACTTGTGAGTATTAGAAGATGTAAGCAATTATATAGAAAGAGGTACGTTCTCTGACTTTACAGTACCTTTAGAATGAAGAAAAGTGCAGCAGATGACTTTTGCTCCTGTGCAGCTCTGCAGATCTCACTGTTCCTGGGCCTCAGTCATGGGGACAAGATGGGGGACTTCTGGGGACGCTTGCACTGCAATGGGACGGTCACTGCTCTCAACCGGCAATCTTCAATTCAGTGGCTGTTCAGTGTTTCAGCTCATCGCGTCTACCGCAAATGGCAACACTGCGGTCCCTGGCTGTCGAGATGGACTTTCCTTGCTTCTAGGGTCCCGCACTCTGTTGAGGGGGCTCAGGCTCGGTCAGTCCTGCTTCCTGGGAGTCCAGAGGATCTTCATGGAGCTCTTAGCCAGCTTAAAAGCAATGCACACAATCTGGTGTTCCTCTCCCTAGCTATGCGGTTTCCAGCAGCAACTCTGTGGCAATTCAACCAGCTCCGAGATGGATGTCCAGGTGGCTTACTTTGGAGTTGATTGGTCCCACCAACTCAAAGGGAGAAGTCGTCCTTGCAGGGGCTTCTCTGTCGATACGAATTTGGAGTTTCAGCACAGCAGCAGGGCTCCACCGGGCAAACCAACGGTCCAGGAGTTGCTGCAGGCGTCCTCTTCAAGTTCTTCTTCGGCTTCTTTGTCCAGTGGTCGACTTTGGCTTCCAAGGCAAAAGTCTTGCCTTTTATTCAGTTCTCTCCCTAGCTGTCAGTCACCCAGCAGGGTGGTTGTCCTTGCCGGACAGTCAGCCGGCCAATCACCACCAAGTGCATTTGGGTCTCCTAGGAGACTAAGCACAGGGCGTTTCGGGCACCTCCCTCACTTCCTGCCTACCCCAGACACCCTGGAGCCAGAGGCGGGCTTCACTCGTGAATCCTGCCAAAGGCAAAGCGAACAATGGGACGAAACCTGGTTTGGCGCGCAGAGTAAATCTCAAGACGGACCTTTCCACAAAGAGATGGCGAAAAAAAACAGGGCCATTTTGACAAAAATGGCACCCTGGGGTGCTTTACTCCAGCTGCGAACGCAGCCCGCGGTAAATGCACACCATGGTAGTTAACACAAAACCACTGCCACCAGCCAATCGGTGAGAAAAGGGTATACTAGGTAACCCCTCCAGCACCCTATTTTAAGATGGTGTGTGCTGGGTCTAGAAAGTTACAATGGTACGTAAAGTCAATTTCACTTTACTGCTCTGGGAAACAGTAGTTTATCCCAGAATCGGTATTTAAAACTTTTGGAAATCTGAAAGACATCCCTGTGCCACTGCACTGAAGGTGCTGTGTGACACAATGTAAACGATGATGCTTATGCAGTTTGTCAGACTCCACAACCAAAAGAAACCGTGTACAACATCACATTACAATACATGAGAGAGTGCGAAAAAAAGGGTCTCACTCTCTCCAGGTTAAAGAATTCAAGTCCTCAAAATCAAGCAAGGTTGCAGGGGGCCTCCAAGGTAGAGGGAATAAGCAAATTTCTGAGAATTCTCCCTAACAATGCGCGGTACAAGTAGCCTTTGACATTACTAATAATGTAATCAGTTTTTCCACGGTCGTAATTTACATGTTTTCTACAAGCATCTTGAAGATCTTTCGTCTGCTGATTTTGACGAATCCTCCAATTCTGTGACAGGCTTCTGCCTTGCATTGGAGAGAGTGGGAGGGGGGTCTGATTATCTTTTCGAGAATGCATCATTTCACTTCCTTTTACACACTGCTTTTGTCTAGCTGCCTTTTTTTTCAATTTAACAATGCAGAGCACTCTGCATATTGCTTTTCCTCTGTCTGTGTGAGCTGGAGTCACGTGAGGTTGCTAGGAGTCTGCGTGATGTCATCATAGAATGTTTGGTGTTTATGTGGAAAGTTAGGGTTCAACTTGATGTTCCATCCAGACAGTTAGAACTATGTAGCCTGGGTGGTGGGAGCAAGTGGGCTCAATTCCCTAATTTAGCTCCTTCCCTAATGGATATATACCTGATGTCACCTGATTATGAAGATGCTAAATGAAACATACAGAACTTAACTGCTGCCTCAAGGTTTCACCTTTACAACAAACTCTGTTTAAATTCTGTCCATCTTGCAACAGAAAGTACCCATGGAAAGACACTTGAGTGTGCAAACACTGCCATGCCAGAGACCACCCAGAGGGTCATTGTGCGTCTTGCAAGTTGTTTAAACCCAAAACACTTAGAGATGCAGCAAACAGTGGTGACACATCCTATGATGACAGAGTGTCAAACCTCTACCGGCACCTTCGAATCAGACGAAGGCCAAGGCAGTGACTGCTCAGTTTCGGAGGCTGAGGACATTTCGAAGGGGCCGAATGACTCCTGCGTGTTGGTCCCCAGCACTGAAAGGCAGACGCAGTCTGCTACTATGGGGAAAACCCCTGGTGACAGACACATGTTCACAAACATCAGCCCCAAGCTGTTAGACGGATGCATCGGAGGAATGCCCCAGTCAGCGGAAGGCACCTCGCAGCCTACCGTCCACATGTGCCACCAGACCGCTGCGCTGCCGCACTCCCGTCTCGCGCAAGGCAATAAAAGATAAAACAAGCGCCTCTTGAGGTGCAATCAAATCCTTTGATGGGTGTTTCACAACCGTCGAAACACACATCAATCTCACAAACACCCTCTAGTAAGGGGAAAAGTCTCAAGGAAGCACTAAAGACACACATCTGTCCCACTGAAGCAACCAGAATATTCTGGAGCTACCTTCCCATTGTTTCATTCACTTCACAAAAAAAGGCCAAGGGAAGACACAGAAGCAATTGGGTTCCCTCTGCCAGACCCCTGCTTCAAACACACTGTGGATAACGTTTCCTCATTTGTCACCTTTATGGAACGTTATCCAGTTAGACCGAAAACCCTGGATTTAGAAATGGCACAACGCTTAACCATATTCTATTACACATACTATTATTGACATTTCTGAGCAGCCGCATCATGGCACACAAGGCTCTTATGATTAAATTTTCTATGAAGATCAAAGGATGGGGGGGTGGTGGGGTCAGGACACATGGTATGTTGACCCAGATAATCCCAATGAATATGACCCTGATGATCCAGACATCGCCATTATAGACCCTCCTGATGTTACACTTGAAGCAGGTCACGCTTCCCCCATTGATGACCAGCTTTTGTTTAACAAGCTTCTTAAAGGGGCTGAAAACCACTTTAAGATCCAAATGCAAGAAACGTTGGAGGACACTGATTTTGTGGCCGAAATTTTTAATTTTAATGTGGAAAGCAATCGGCCAAGCTATTCCTCTTTTATAATCCATTAAAAAGATTTGCCACATCGTTAGTTAAACCCTCACTCACTCATGCAGTCAAGCCCAGGATGGAAAACGTTTTTAAGCCAGCACCATCAGACCCACTTTACATTAGAGGTCATGTAAAGCCTGATTCGCTTGTCGTCCCCACAATAACGAAAAGAGCAGATATGCCGCTGTCCAATGTGGAGGCACCAACCGATAGGAGTGCAAAAGATTAAGTGCCCTAGGCAAAAGCGTGACCACTTCGGGGGTATATTTATTTAACTTGCATAGCTAAAAGCACATAACTTGCGAGTTATAATGCGCAATAGGATCTAATACAAAAACTAGCTTCAGTCCCTGAATCAGTCAGATACCAATTACTCAAGGTTTTCATTGAAGGAGAACAGGTAGCCCAAAATATTTTAAAGAATACTCTTGATTCAGCAGCTACCGCTTGCAGAATCATAGATGAGGGCACCTTACTGAAACGCCATTCATGGCTTCGAAATGTAGGCTTCGAGCCCGAAACACAGGCAACCCTAATAAACATGCCTAATGAAGACTCTGTCCTCTTTGTGAAGGCAGTAGATGATCAGTTAAAAACCACAAAAAAGCAACCTGAAACCCTAAAGACATTGGGGAAAATTGCAAATAAATCCTTCATTTCTGATGCTGCTTGTTCTGCTTAGAATCACATGCTGTGCATATGGTCCGACATCCAGTGGTAACCGCAGAGTATTGCATCTTGTCTTTCGGGGACCGAAAGGGGACGTCTGCATAGGTGTGTCTGTAACACTATTCCTATCGTGACGTGTAGTGTACCCAAAATCCCTCACGCGCCGAGGTCTCTCAGATTGTTTTTTTCCGCCCAGATAACTGGTCGCCCTATAGCGGAGCTATTACATAAGAGACATTGTTTATCTTAAACTGACTTGTCGGTTATTCCCCCTTTAAGTCACTTCAACGGCAGGAACAACTTCACCAAACACTGCGGGTTAATTTGTTTACGGCTTTGGATTTTGGTGCCTAAGATCCAGCGGCTGAAGCATCCACGTGGTGTACCCCCCCCCGGCCAGCCTTCACAGTAGGGAGAGTGGGGTCGGGGTGGCCATATCTTCGTTATTTCTTTCCTCTTCCCCCTCTTTTCCCTCTAGGTCTGGTCATCTTTGTTTACACCTTTCGCTATGGAAAGGACTCCATTTAGGTTCTGCCCTAAGTGTAGGGTCAGATACCCATGGAAAGACCAGCACAGAATGTGTAATTCTCATCTCCCCATAGATCACGACGAGAAGCGGTGTGCGACTTGTAAACGCCTTCGGCCTAAGACCCTGAGGAGCGTTGTGTAAAGCGGTGGGCCTCCTACGGTATGTTGCGGGCAGAACCCTCTTCCCCCACCGCCACACCCGCCGAAAGTGACGGGGGCACCTCCAATGACCAAACCTCCGTTGCGGATGTTATAGACCTCGAGGCGGACACTTCTAGGTCCGCCACGCCCGACCCTTCAAGGCCTGACGCTAGTCTCGCTTCAGGGACAACACCCGGCGACATTGGCGTACAAAGAACGCATCACACTAAACACACAACTCCTGCAACTATTTCGACGGGTACGTCGAAAAAGGTGAAGGCGCCAGCAGGGCTGTCGAACATGTTGGCAGATTCCTCTGATCGTTCAGATCAGCAACCTTCCCCGCATCCGCAGCAGCGTTTTGCAACTGGGCGTTCTAAAACAAACAAAGGTGCTACCCCTAAATCAAGTTTACACGTTGAAGCGTGGACGTTTGACGCTCCGACGGTCCCTAAAGGCCTGGTAGGCCCAAAATCTACGACTAGGCCTCAAGGCGTGAAACCTACTGCTAGGCCCTCTTAATGCCGCGGTAGGCGGTAATTCTACCGATAGACCTTCGGACCCACTAATTCAGGCCGATTCGGCGGTAATTGAACACAGTATCGCAAGAATTACTTCGGCGGTTGGGTTGATACCTACTCTGTCGAAAAACATGGGGCAGGCCATGGGCAAATCTATAGATACGCCATGGTGCCCCAATTCTCGCGAAACCTACGAGGACAGTCAGGAGCCTCTTTCCAACACCCTGAGTGACAAATGTCGACGCCAGGGGCCGGAAGACGACGCTTTTCCACCCATAGGCCCTTCTGGTTCCTCTAAGTGGACAAGGGAGAAACTTCAAGGGTGCATAGATCGTCTTGAAAAAATTATCAATTTTTCTCAACATCCATCCCCGAAAAGATCTTGTGGAGAACCTAACTTTAAATCAGCTTCATGTTTCCAAGAAGATCAGCCCTCAGTCCCTGTCCATCATGAAGACCTCGTCCAGGTGGATACTTATCAGGAAATTTATAGTTAAGACCCTTCCTTCCTGCCGGGCTACAATGAGGACCAGGCGGATGCTGGCAGAAAACGTGGGCCTTCCTCAGCCCGAGGTCGAGCAACCAGGAGAGGGGGTCCTCGCCGAAGTCCTCACGCTACGTCCCGTTGCCAGAAAGGGGATACAATGAACAGCTGGTGAATAAACGCCTGGACGGCAAGTACAGGCAGATGGAGGGGGGTATACACTCTTGCTATCGGCCCATCCTCAGCCACACTCCTCAGTGATAGCTGCGGCATCACTGTACTCCAAGCCTCAGTCATCCTCAGCCGCCTCCTCTGCGGTGCTGCTAGGCAAGGAGGCGAAGATCTTGGAGGCGTACAAGTAGAAGCTTTAGTCCAACGCTTCCTTGCACCTGCATCAAGCCAATGAGGATGCCATGCTGGCAGCCGTTAACCAGAGGCTCTGGCAGGAAATTGTGGATTTCCTCCTAGAGCTTCCGGTGCAGAGCCAATCACGATTCAAGGCGAGATTGGCAGAGGCCAAGATCGTGGCGCAGGATATCATGGAGTCCTCTGTGGCCCACATTGACACCATCTGTATTCCCACAGACATGAGAAGGGCGACCTGGCTCTGTGCTACGAAATTCAACCCAGATGTCCAGGAACACATACTGGATCTTCCGTTCGAAGGGAGTGACCTCTTCCACTCCACAACGGACAAGGAGCTGGTTAGAAAGAAAAACAGCCCTCAAACGGCCAAGTCTTTATCCATTTTACAAAGACCACGCCCAAACCGTACACCTAGTCGGTGCAATGCTCTGAAAAGGGGAGTACATACAGAGCTTTCCGCGGCTTCCAAGAGCGGAGGTCCAGGCAGCCTGATCGTTCGCTGTCCCAACATCGGCGCACACAACAGAAGGGGGGGCTTTTTCCCAGTGCCCCTCCTCCACCACAGCCTCAGAGGGAAAGAAGGCATGACATGCCCCTTTGGGTCCACGTGTCTCCAGTGGGGGGGCAGGCTTGCTCTCCATGCACATATTTGGTGCCAGAATTACGCTGACCCCTGGATCCTCTCTCTAGTCTCCACTGGGCACCGCCTCCCTATCCCAGCCTCTCCTCCCTCCTCCACTCCCACAGGTTGGGACAGCAACTCTTTTGGCAGAGATCCGGTCACTCGTCTAGAGCCGGGCAGTGGAGGAAGTCCCAGCCTCCGAGCGAGGCTTGGGCTTTTACTCCAGGATTTTCGCCATTTAGAAAAAGAACCAGTCAGGTTCCACCCTCAACCTCTCCCTACCTCTACAAAAATTCAAGATGGTTACGGCAGCTTTGATACCGGAGACATTTTGCAAGGGAGGCTGGATGTGCTCCCTGGATCTGAAGGACGTGTAAATACACTTCCCGATCTGGCAGCCTCATCGTTCCTTTCTACGATTCAGGATCATGGGCTACCATTTCCAATACAAGGTGCTTCCTTTTGGCCTCAACTCGGGCCCCCAGGGTCTTTACCAGGCTGATGAACACGGTGGTGGCCCTCCTCAGGTCGCAAGGCCACCACATTTACCTGTACCTGGACTGCTGGCTCATCGGTATGACATCTCCGGAAGCAGTGCACCATACCACACACTGCACAAGCTGGGTTTTTCTCTCAACCTCAAGAAGTGATAGCTGCAGCCCACACAGACACTGACCTTCTTGGGCCTTATTTGGGACACGTGCTCCGAGAACGTTTTTCCCCTCGGAGGACAAGATCATGACACTCAAGAGAGCCATGGCGCACTTCCTCAGCAGAGAAGTGACCTCAGCCTGGTGGTGCCAACACCTACTGGGTCTCATGGCAGCAGCCCTCGTGGCCGTCCCCCACGCGAGACTCAGGATGAGGAGGATACAGCTGCACTTTGCAGCATCCTGGAACCAGGAATGGGGCAGTCAGTCAGAGATGATCAACGTTCCTGTAATACTTCACCCAGACTTCACATGGTGATCCGGGGACTGCGACCTGAGGATGGGCAAGCCTTTCCGGCAACCTTCACCACAGGTCACCAACACCACAGACTCCTCTCGACATGGCACCTGGACCCGGCAGGAGTACCACATCAATAGGCTGGAATTGAAGGCCATCTGGCTGGCACTCGGGGCATCCTTGCACCTGCTTCAAGCCAACGCGGAAGCCATGCTGGTAGCTGTTAACCAGAGGCTTTGGTGGGAAATAGCGACTTCCTTCTGTTGCAGAGCCAGTCACTTTTCAAGGCGGAACTGGCGGAGGCTCAAATGGTGGCACAAGACCTCATGGAGTCCACTGTGGCCCACATTGACACCTCTGGCTGGGCCATATGCATCGCCACGGACATGAGGACTGCCTGGCTTTGGACTACTAAATTCAACCCAGACGTCCAGGAACGCATATTGGACCTTCCATTCGAGGGTGGTGACCTCTATCACTCCACCACCGGTGAGGAGCTAGATAAAAAGCAAAACAGTACGCAAACTGCAAAGTCTTTTTTCCATTGCGTAGGCCACGGCGTACACCCAGTCTCCTCACTGCTTTGACAAGGGGCGGGCTTTCGGGGGTTTCCGTGGCTTCCAAGAACAGAGGTCCAGGCAACCTGACCTTTCTCAGAGTCAGCACCGGCGCAAACAAAAGAGGCTGAGGGGGCAAGGACTTTTTCAGTCCCCCTTCTCCTCCGCAGCCTCTGAGGGAAAGAAAGCATGATGCGTCACTTTGGGTCCACGTGTCTCTGGTGGGGGGGGGCAGGCTTGCCCTTCACTCACTGTTTTTGTGTCAGAGGTTCATGCACCTCTGGATCCTCTGTAGTATCCACGGGGTACTGCTTACCGATTCCCTCCCTCCTCCCCTCCACTCCCACAGATTGGGAGAGCAGCTCTGTTGGCGGAAATTCTGTCGCTCGTCGAGAGCCAGGCAGTGGAAGTCCCAGCCACCCAGCAAGGATTGGGCTTCTACTGCAGGATTTTCACCATACAAAAGAAGAACCACACTTGCCTCAGAGTTGTTGGACCTCTCCACCCTCAAACTCTTATGTTGTGCAGGGGAGACTGAATAGGCTCCCTGGATCTGAAAAATGCTCATCTACAAGTCCCGATTTGGCAGCCGCATCGCTCCTTTCTGCGATTCAGGATCATGGGCTGCCACTTGCAATACAAGGTGCTACCCTTCGGCCTCAATTCAGCCCCCAGGGTATTTACCAGGCTCATGAATGCAGTGGCAGCCCGCCTCAGGTCCACGTATACCTGTGCCTGGAAGACTGGCTCGTCAGGGTGCGATCTCCGGAGGCGGTTCATTACACTTCTTACGCCCTTATGATCACACTCCACGAGCTGGGGTTTTCAATCTACCTCAAGTCTCTGCTGCAGCCTACACAGAGCCTGACCTTTCTGGGCCTCATATGGTTCCATAGAGTTTTCCCCTCGGAGGACAAGATCACGGCCATCAAGAGAGCCACTGCTCATTTACTCACCCGAGAAGTGACCTTGGCCTGGTGGTACCAACATTTATTGGGTATCATGGCAGCGGTCCTACTGGCCGTACCCCACACGAGACTCAAGATGAGATTACAGCTGCACTCTGCGGCCTCATGGAATCGGGAGCGGGGCTCCCAAGCAGAGCTTGTCAGCATTCCTCCTTCTCTGCACCCGGACCTCACATGGTGGTCCAGGGACTGCAACCTGCGGACGGGAAAGCCCTTCCAATAGCCGGCCCCGCAGATCACCATCACCAGACTCCTCCCTCGAAGGCTGGGGGTCCACTCTGGGCAACCAGTGTCCATGGAGTCTGGACCCTGCAGAAGCAGGAGTCTCACGTCAACTGGCTGGAGCGGAAAGCCATCTGGCTAGCTCTCAAAGCTTTCCTTGCGCTCATTGGGGGCAAGGTTGTCCTCATCCAGACCGACACATACTATGTCAACAAGCAGAGGGGGTACCAGGTCCTCTCCACTGTGCAGCCTAGTCATCGGCATGTGGGAATGGGCCCTGGAGAACAACATCTACCTGACGGCCATCCACATTCCGGGCGAGTCAAATCTGGAGGCGGACAGGCTCATCAGACTGTGAGCGTACAATTACAAGTGGCAATTGAACGATCAGGTGCTGCTGGAGATCTCAAGCACATGGGGCATACTCTGGTGGATCTCTTTGCCTCCTGGGACAACAAGAAGTGCCAGCAGTTCGTGTCCTGGCAGGGGTAGGGCCCCGGCTCGCTGAGCGACGCATTCCAGATACAGTGGAACGGCATGACAGCGTATGCCTTCCCTCCCACACCCCTGGTCCACAGGGTGATCTGCAAGATAAAGGAATCCTGTCACCTCAGCATCATTCCGAAAGCTTTGTGGTGGCAAGCGAGACCATGGTTCTCGGAGCTACTCAGTCTTGGACAGGCCTCCCATTCACCTGCCGATAGGCCCAGCTCATCTCCTTGCGCAGCAGGTTGAGCAGGGTCATCCACCCCGCTCCACAGAAATTATCCCTTGCATCTTGGTTCCTGAGCAGGTCACGCTGAAAAGGGGCCTACAGAAATTCGGCAGAGGTGGTCTTCTCCTCTTCCAACCTGGTTGTCAAGCGACATTTGACAGTCCTCACCAGGCTCTTCCCGCCCACCAAAAAACCACACCCTGTAAGGGACCTCAATGTAGTGTTGGGCGCCTTGGCGCACAAACCATTCGAGCTAATGGTGTCAGCAGACACCAGGCTGGTCACCATTAAAACAGCTCTGTTGGTGGGCCTCACCTCTGCTCGCAGAGTCAGCGAGATCCAGGCACTGAGGCTTCAGAACCCTGTACTTCTTTTCACAAGGATAAGGTGGTCCTGAGAAGGCACCCAGCGGTACTACCTAAGGTAGCCTCTGCTTTCCATCTAAACAAAAAGATAATCCTACCTAAGTTTTTTGCGGACCCTAAAGACGAGGCTCAGAGGGTCTTGCACTGTCTGGATGTCGGACGCGCTCTGATATTCTATCTGGACAGGACGAAAGGCTTCTCAAAGTCGGACGTCCTATTTTTACCATCTCGAAGGGGTGGAGGGAGTCAAGGCCCGGTTATCAGACATCCAAGGCCTCTATAGCAAGGTGGATGGTTTCAGCCATCAAGGAGGCCTATGAGGGGCAGCACAAACAACTTCCAGCTAACATGCACGCCTCCGCTTTCAGAGCCAAGACCACGGCCATCGCATTCCAGCGGCAGGTCGCGTGGCAGGTCATCAGCATAATGGCTACCTGGGCCCACCCCTTCGGCTTTCTGTAAGCCCTACGGTTTGGATACCGGCTCTAAGTCAGACACTGCCTTCAAACAGGCAGTTCTAAGGAGTATGTCTTCTTAAGGAGGGTCTCCTCTCCACCCTGGGGCTGAATTCAGTTGTAATTGCCCATGCATTATGGAGGAAAGGGGACGGAAGAGTAATAGTTAGTCACCATAGTGACTGACGTACTCTTAGTCCATAGTCCCCTTTCCTCCATACGTCCCACCATCCTCCCCCCTAATACTGGTGTCATTAGGCAATGTTAAATATTGCCGACACGTCAATGGGGACTGAGGAGTGGCGCCGATGGGCAGAGTCAGGGGAGCGCATGCTCCAAGGCCCCCACCCCTCATGCCTCTAAATTTAAAGGGGAAGAAGGTTTTTTTCGTGGTGAAAAAGGTTCCGTCTTCCCTCTCTAGCGAGGGACACCTATGCAGTATGGAGGAAAGGGGACCATGGACTAAAAGTACTTTAGTCACTACAATGAGTAACTATAACAATAGGTCGGTCTCCTGTAATACGATTATCTCTGCCTTCTTTTCTTTAATGTAACACATAACCGATCCCCTTTTGATTTTATCCAACATACCGTTCACATTCCATGTTAGGCAATTTACTGTCTTGCGTCCCATTTCCTTCTCTTCCTTTGGTCTTCCTTCCCCTGATGCCTGGGTCCAGAGTTCATTCCCTTTGGCCCCTGCTAAGTGATTTCCCTCCCTCATTGTGCATTCCCAACCATAACCCCACCCCAACTCCCTTCCCCACTGTCCTAACAAAGCTTTCCCTTGTTCCACCCCATACGTATCCCAACTTAGAAGCATCTGTCGCCCGTAACCAATGAACCACCGTTCTCCTTGATTCAGGAGACTGGCTCTGTGTAGGGGGGTCCTGTGCAGTAGTCGCTCTGCCCTTACTCCCACCACCAGACCGCTTTCAGTCCATTTGTCTGTTCGGTCTGAGTTCAAATTCAGTTCTGATCCTTTATAAGTTCGCCATGTACCTGCCAATTGCCCCACTGGTACCTGCATCTCTGTGGGCCGCCCTCCGTTATTTAGCTTCAGGATGTTCTTGGGCTGGGGTCCCTCTCCTATCAGACCAGGTCTGCTCTTGGCTTGAGTTTTCTGTTGCGGTCTGTCTGCCAGGTGTTTCTGCTGCATTTCAGCCCATTCCCTTGCTTCTGTGGGTTTATTGAAAATGCAAACTGTTAGGTCCGCAGACTAGCATTGTAGCCGGATACATCATTACGTATCTCATCCCTTTTTCCCTGAAGTTCCTTTTTTTAGCTTATATGTTTATCTGGCCTTCTGCAACGCTCTGGTGAAGTCGAGATACATTGCTATTGCTATTGTGTTGTGTGTCTGCGGGGGGGGGGGGGCTTTCTCCTCGCCATTTGGAGAACTGCATCGCTGTCCCTATAATTCAAAGTCTTGCGATCACTTGTCTTGGCGGGCTACCGGGTGGTGGTTCTCTTCCGGTCACCCTATGGGCTCGCTCCACCGAGAAGAACTTTGACAGCCTGTGGGGGCTCATCCATTCTTGGATTAGCAGCTCGAGGAACAATTCCATGGAGGTATTTATCCAGGAATTCTCCAGGTCCCGACAAAGGTCACCCAGGATCTCCTGTGATGGGCCAGCCGAGAGAATGTGATGAGGAGAACCATTTTGGCAACCATGGCCAGAGACAAAGGGTTTGACAGACACCTCCCTCTCGGGTTGGGGTTCGCACATGAGAAAGCTTTCAATAAGCGGACACTGGTCGGAGTCCAGACTCCTTATCAACCTTTTGGAGCTAAGTGCATTCACACTAGCGCTGATGGCCTTCCTGTCCTTGATAAAGGGGAAAAGTGTCCTGATAATGACACAGCACAGTGGCCATCCATTACCTCAACAAGGGAGGGGGTGGAGGGTCACTGCCCCTGTGCAGAGAGGCATGTAGCTCTGGTTCTGGGCACTAAGAGAAGGAATTACTCTTCTGGCAGTTCACCTAGCCGGAGAAAAGAACACAGCGGGGGATGCTCTGAGCAGACAGAGCACAATCTCCCATGAGTGGGAACTAGCTTCGAAAGTCCTTCAAGAGATCTTCACCCTTTGGGGAATCCCTCAAGTGGATCTCTTTGCGACCAGTGTTAACCGGAAGTGCGAGCTCTTCTGCTCCAGGGAATTCCCCCTAAGAGGAGCTGTAGGTGACGCGTTCATAGTGGACTGGGAATTTCCACTCATGTATGAGTTTACACCAGTCCTCGCCGTTCCTCACATAATACAGAGGTTGAGGAAGTTTGGGAAAACCATGATCCTCATTGCATGGATTGGTCCAGAAGGACGTGGTACCCGGACCGCCTGGAAATGGCCATCTGCCCTCCAATTTGTCTTCCCCAAAAAGAGAACTTACTCTTCCAAGAGGGAGGTCCCATTCTTCACTCAGAGATCAGAACTCTCAACCTTCATGCCTGTTATCTGAAAGGGTGAGATATATAAGGTGTTGGACCTTCCGGAAGACGTTATGGAAGTGTTGCATTCGGCGAGAAGGCCATCAACTAAATCCCTGTACCACTGCCGTGGGAATAGATTTTGCAGCTGGTGCAAGGAAAAGAAACAAGATACTTTCTCATGTAAACCTCCCCAGGTTTTGTCTTTCCTACTTCACTTGACCCATTCTGGGTTGCAAGTAGCCACAGTGAAGGGCTATTTAGCGGCCCTTTCAATTTTCAAAAGATCTCGGGATGAGGGATCATATTTCAAAGTACTGATTGTGACACAATTTCTGAAAGGCTTAACAAATGTGGTCCTGCCTACTCCCTTCATCGTGCCATCATGGGATCTAAACCTGGTACTAAGAGGTTTTATGGGAGCTCCCTTTGAACCCTTACATTCGTAGCCTTTGAGGATGCTCACCATAAAAACGGCCTTTTTAGTGGCTATCGCATCTGCCCCTAGGGTGAGTTACGGGCTCTATCTTTCAAACAACCTCCTACAAGGATAAGGTAGTCTTGAGGGTTAAGTCATCTTTCTTGCCAAAGTTGTGTCAGAATTTCATTTGGCACAACATATTGCATTACCTTCTAAGTTTCTATAGCACAAGAACTGCAAATATTCACTAAGATGTTCAGCTTTTTATTGGTTGTGCTGCTCATAGGTTAGGATTAGCTGTCACAAAACAAACCATCCCTAGATGGATTGTGATATGCATAAATGAGTGTTACTCATTGGATGTCAAGGATTCACCTGAAGGTCTAAGAGCGCATTCTACTAGGAGTGGCTACTTCATCGGCTCTTGAAAGAGGTGTGTCCAGTGAGGGATATTTGCAGAGCGGCAACAT
Organism: Ambystoma mexicanum; assembly: GCF_040938575.1. Lineage (NCBI taxonomy): Eukaryota > Metazoa > Chordata > Amphibia > Caudata > Ambystomatidae > Ambystoma > Ambystoma mexicanum. Next base: position 971,475,739 of record NC_090931.1, on the reverse strand, counting down.
GGTAGTCCCTGCATACAATTAGTAGATTCTACTGTGTAGATTATTTTTCAGGAGAGGAAGCCAAATTTGGCAAAGCTGTCCTCCACCACATTAACAAATAAAGTAAATTCTTAGCACCCTCTGCCAAATTCAAACTGCTTCGGGAGTCTATCAAAGATGAGGAACATGTGGAAGGACACAATCCATTCGAAGAACAAGTTAGTTACCCCTGGTAACAGTGTTTTGACTGGCTGTTCGTCCCACGTATTCCTTGTCGCCCTCCAGTCCATCCCCTCTTGCCTAGAATTTTCGTGTCTTACACCTTCCTTTCTCGCAACGTCAAGACTATCTCATCGTGGAACACAGCATGCTGCTTAAGGAGGGGGGGGGACTAAGAACTGAGGTAATGGTCAGAGCATGTGCCAATATATAATCAGCGTCAACGTCATGATGGATGCTACGGAGGCTGTCGAGGACCAAGCTTCGAAGCTGCACGACCATATGAAAAAATAAAATTCCGAAGCAAGCTGCAAGCAGACTTGAATTTCAAAGATGAGGAATGCGTGGGATGAACATCCAGTCTAAAGAACGTTACCCGGGTTAAGTAACTTGCTCTTCGGTTCTCTCTCTAGCCCTGGGAAGTTTCTGATAAAAGGCAGACACTGTGGAACAGGGGCCAGGTTTGTAATAATTAGGAACAAATACATGTAGGTCCATGCTCTATTTGGGTTTGTGGTCTTGAGTATTGCCTCTAGATTCAGTAATCTAGGTCCTTCAAGTTAATGCCGGGAGCTGGGTAAGGTTTGGTTCCTGGGAGGGGTGGTTTCTGGGTACTTTCATATTGAAAAGGGGGGGGTAAGACAGGGCAGTGTCTTAGCCCAAATCCTTTTCAACTTCTCTACTGATGCTAGTACCCTTGGTTGCAAAGGGTCGGATCTGCCCCCCTCCTCCTTGTTTCTTCCTAGAATGGGCACTGGAAAGGTCCCCTTCCTATTTGGTGACAACACATTTGTTTTATCACAGACTGAGGTTGGTATAGTTAAATTGATAAGGTGTTTAAGTCTTATGTCAAAGGAATGGATTTGGAAGTCAGTGGGTCCAAAATCAAAATGATTTGGGGGACCTAACCGGCCTCTGTGGTATTTTGTTTATTATTTTGAATTTGTATTGCGCACAGAACAGACCAAACCGTATAATGGCGCAGATGAAAACATAATTCACACAGAACTTAGATAGACGCAAGTTTCGAATCGCAGGATAAAAAAGAACCTCATCTAAACAAAGGTTTTTAATGCTCTGCGAAATTGGCATAATCAGCTGATAGTCTTCAGCTCCAATGGTAGGGAGTTGAAATAGTTTTGGACCAAATACTGAGAATCTTCTATCTCCCTGGGATTTGTACACTGAATGGGGTATCGATAGAAGCAGGGCATCACTCGAACGCAACTGTCTAACGGGCTGATGGGGATGAATTAGATCCCTCAAATATTGAGGGGCAATACCTTGAACACATTTCGAAATAAGGCAAGCAGCCTTGAATCAAATGCGATCCTCGATCAGCAACTAGTGCTAATCACGACGGAAGGATGACACATGGGCAGTTTGGCACAACTTAAAGATCATCCTAACAGCCGCGTTTTAGGCTTTTTGGAGTCTGTAAATTTGATTGGCTGGAATTTCCAATAGCTGACTATTACAGTAGTCCAAATGCACGCTAGTCAAAGCGCCAACCACGGTTTCATGATCTTCTGTGGGAATGTATGGAAGAGCTTGGCGTCAGTCTCGGGTCAAAGTGCACTGCCTTGATCTTAGCTCCTACCTCGCCTTCACTACTGAGGTCCTCTTGCCAAATACAGCCAAGGCTTTTTTACCCTAGATACAAATGTTATGGTCTTTCCCAAAAGAGTAGGGATAGGCAATTTCTTGGCTGCAGTCAGGAGATGTCTTGGATCGAACAAAATAAGTTTGGTCTTGGATGCATTATGCTGTAGTTGATTTTTTGACATCCATCTGCTGACTTCTTCCAGACATTGTTCCAATCTTCTAAATGCCTCTACAAAGTTAACCACCCTGATAAAAACCTGTGTCATCTGCGTAGGAATTAAAGTTTAGCCCATAATGTCTCAAAATCTCAAACAGGGGGCGAATATACAGGTTGAACAACAATGGTGAATGGGATGATCCCTGCGGGACCCCACAATTCAACCTAATCAGATCTGAAAAAACTCACCTTGTTTCACTTGTCGGTTTGTAAAAAATGACCGAAACCAGCCTATGGCATGATCAGAAACAGATCCAACCTCTTGCAATCGGACAAGGAGGATGTGGTGGTTCACTGCATCAAAGGCTGCGGACAGATTCAACATTACCAACATTACCAAGAGGCAAAGTTATCTTTCGTCCACAGCCTTTAATAGGTCGTCCTGCACAGATAGAAGGGCGGTCTCGGTTGCAAAACCTTGTCTGAAACCTGATTGGAACTTATCCAGAAGCATTTCATGTTACACAAATTTCTGCAGTTAACCTGTAACTACTTCTCAAGGATTTTGGCCGTCCAGGGCAGCCCTGCTATAGGGTGATAATTCTGGGTCAAGCATTGGCTTTTTTAGCAGGGGGGGTGACCATAGAATGTTTTAAGCTATCAGGTACAGTCCCATTTGTCAATGATTTGTTGACAAATTTGGTTACAAAAGGAGTCCACTCCTGAGCAAAACGCTTTGCTGCATATACAGGAAAGGGGGGCAGAGAATCAATAGTAGGCTTAAGGGTTTCTAGCATTTGATTAATTTCTTTATCTACTTCCTGAAAGTCAAAAGTGGGCAGAGGAATCCGGTTAGGAGAATCACTCAAAGTAGCCACTGATTGAGAGTTTGATGACTCCAATGGACTAGTAACAGTGGCCTGAGCGATATCGGCATTGGTACATTCAATCTTTTAATGAAAGAATGAATTAAAACAATTTGCTTGCTCAACTGAGTGGTCAGTTGAATTAGCTTTACAACTAGGGCTACAAACTTTCAAAATGATGGAAAACACTTCCCTTTGGAAGTTATTAGCAGCTTGGCAGCATACGTTGCTGCTGGGGGGATATCATGGAGAGTTACACTATAGACCTTGTCCAGGGGTTTGATTACCTCTGAATTTGCTTCTCATGGTCTGGTAGTTGGGAAGCTTAGACCAGAGAATTGATTGAACCCCTCCAGAAAATCGGGGGGAGTGGTATTAAGGCTTAGCTGGAAGACTTGGAGCAATACTGGAGTAAATGCTATGCAAGCATGCTAGATTAGGGCCACTTCCAGCTCCCTCTGTGAGAGGGACTTGTGGGGGTATGCAAATGTATACAATCTTCCAAACCACTGAATGCACTTTGCAAGGCCCTACTAAACCTTCCAAATTCAAAATCAAACTTCATGGTGATAGAGGAGCTAGGCCTCAGGCAAATCGGCAAGGGGGCGACACGAAAACAATCCCTTTTATGGGCCTAGGTTTGGCAGTGGAGGGGTGTCTTAAAGGTTCATTTGAAAGAAATTATTTCTTTGGGGGGGAAATGACAAAGCAGTTTGGGCTGGACTGCCCCTTTTTGGGGTGGGACCCAGCCTGATTTGTCTTTTCCCTTTCTGTAATGGCTTGACAGGCGAAGAGCGATGGTCTGGATGGTTGCCCAGAGCAGTGCCAGAGGATGAGATTGATTCTAGACCTTCCAGCGATCACCTCTTTTGTTTTGCTGTTTTCCCCCTCCATACACCTCTTTGGGAATACTCACACTTGATGCTGTTGTTTTGGACCTGTCCCGACTTTTGAAGGCAAGTGAAGCCATTTTACTTCACTTGCCTTGCTAAGATCATCTTTGGATTAGTCTATCAGTGAAGGAGAATACTGTTCTTCATTGTGAAATTTCTTGTATATTTTACACTGCACTCTTAACCCTACAATGAGGATTAGTTAGGGATACTTGTGTCACAATAACCCTTTTTTGAGTAATTTTATAGTTACTTGCATGATGTCCAAGAAGGGCTGGTTGGGGTGGATATTTTCATACTGTGTTTTTTATATTCTCTGTGCAGTTATGCATTTTATGCATAATGCCTTTTACAGTACCATATACCATAGAATGGCCCTGCCATGAGGTCTTTGCCTGTCATTTGGCATCATGTATTTTGGCCTTCTTGCTGCCCTCTAGGTTTATTGTATATAGTGCGCCATTTCCCAGGAAAAGCCTCAACTCTCCCAGGCAAGGTAAGGGTATGTGTTGGTGGCAGATGTGGGGGCTAGGACTGTCTGGTCCCAATCCACCATCTGGCCAAAGTGCGCCTGTGACGATGTGGCTGGAGGTTGTCCAGGATTGGACAGCCCATGCCAGACTGAATGGTGGAGATCCTTACCATTGGTGGGCATGTGGGATGACTCCAGCTCAAATCCTGGAAAAACGGATGACCTTTGCAGCCATTCATCAGATTGTCATTGGCCCCAACACCCTTAAGAGGAGGAACATCTCACTGAAGGCCCAGGCTCGTAACTATCCAGCATTGTTTTCAACTGTCCCAGCGAAACCCTGCTCCTTTCGATCTCCAGAAAGCCTTAATTGGTGCTTCAACCCCTGGACAGATGGAAACATTATGTCTTGAGGTTCCTCCACTTGGAAGCATTTAGAGGTGTCCGGAACAATCCTGTGGGCTGAAAGGCTTTCTCGTGGGTTACCTGCTGCATTGGTTGCGATCCTGAGTTTAGACTTGAGAAGAAGACCCTTGCCCCCACCCCCCCCCACCATTCCATCTCTCCAGCACCAAGAGGGGCCTTGCAAGACCAGCTTGTTTCCACCGCATGGGTTAGTTACTCTGCCATTTGTTCAGTGGCCATCGCTGATCTCCAGAAGCATAATGTCTTGGTGGTCCTCTGAAGTCGACAAGAACGTGGTGGTTCTTCATCATGCCAGGAACCATCTAGCCAGACTGCAGAGAAACGGAATAGCTGGACTAAAATCCTAACTCCAAAGTGACCAGTGCACCAGTGACCCCTAGACACCCTCCAATGGAACGAAGGTATGAGACACTGGCCCAATGATTTCAGGAACTCCAGAAGTGGTCCCCAAGTGAATCAGAGGCCTATGTCTCCCTTGCCTGACAGGTGATCAGTGTGGAGTTCTGGTAAGGATTCTTCCCTGGGCTTCAATGAGCGCGATTGGATTTGGAGAGGTTCTACTAAGAACCTTACTGCTATTGTTCTTCAACTTTAAAACACTTCTTGTTAGCTTTTTCAACACTTGTTTAGACTACCTTAAAGAGCTCTATTGGGACTTGTGACATTAAGGGCATTGGGCCCCCTCCTTTAGCTAGTGAATGAATTTTAAAGTGTAGGACCTTATTATAAGCCTGTGTTGTGTTTTTCGTCTTTTTTTTCCTTGCATAGTAATTCTCTAAATTGGTTATTTATTTGGCAATTTATATAGCACACCAAGCCCAAAGGCATCTAGGCTCTTTTCTTGACAGACAACAGGCAACGCAAGTTGCAAGGTTACAGAGTAGCATGATAATTATATACAGTACAATATGGTGCAATACTCTGGTAATACTGAGTGTTAATGCTTTACAATACTATAATTATCGTTATTTCTGAGGCTTGTGGAATCTGTTTAGCTCACATGCTGTGCATAGGCTGACATTAGTGGGCGTCGAACTAGGGTGTGCCAGTAATACTATCCCTAGTGTGACGGCCACTGTAGCCATGATCCCTCACGCGTGTAGGACCCTCAGATTGTTTTTTCCGCCATACTTGTTGGAAGCATAGTTGCAGAGTTCCCTGGCTTTTAGCCATTTATCATAAATTTAACAAAAAAATCCCCGTTCTCAAATACCATGTCGAAGAACCGAATATCTACGCCGGTACTGGGAGGATGAACAGCTGTCGAGACTACACGACGGACTTTGGGCCCCGGAAGGCCTCTGGCCTCGCCCCGGGCCTCGGAAGCCCTCTGGCCTCAGCCCTGCAAGTAGGGAGAGTGGGGGGTGGACATACTCGCACACTCGTTTTTTCCTACATATACTCGCACGCTGCCAGATATTAACATATGGAGAGGACTCCATTTAATTTCTGCCCCAAGTGCAACCGTAAGTTCCCCTGGGTAGATAAAAATAACACCTGTAACCTGTGTCTTCCAAGGGACCACCTTCAGGCAAATTGTAGAGCTTGCAAGCTCTTCAAGGCTAAGACAATTAAGGACTGCTCGACCAAACGTTGGGCCCACTACGCCAGGCAGCCGGAGGCCATGGACGCTGTGGGTTCCTTCTGCGATGGCAGCAACACCGCCGTATTGGACGGCAAGGGCACATGGGTGTCATTAGGCACCCAAGCACAAGCCCCCGACCTTGGAGTACTGTCCGGCGGGGCAGTTATCGGGACAACACACCTTCCTCTAAGCACACAAACCCCACCCGAGATTTGACACGTGTGTCGAGTGATCGGCAGAAGAAGGCACAGAGAGCCGTCCGCAGAGTCGGTGTCCTCTGGTTGTTCCAGGTCACTTTACCTAAGATCGCAGAGGTATAGTCGTCAGATTAATCCAACCTCTACCCCCAAGCAGCATGTTCGAAGACTACTCTGGCAGTTCATTTGACGTCTGCCTCCGAGATTCAACGTCCCTCTTCTAAGACTCCAGAATCTCGTGAGCCCGCCTCCGAATCTCGACGCCAGGCGTCGAAATATTCAGTAAAGTCCTAGGGGCAAGGAAAACATTCCTCTACACATGGGAAGGGGGATAAACAACATAAAAAAGCCTCTGAACATGAGGTTCAGAAGGAAAAACACCCCAAGTCCTGAGAAAAGTCCAAGGCCACTGACCCTGTCACTAGGCCAAAGATTGTCCCTCCTAATCCCCAGGATATGGGATTCGAAGAGGAACCTCAGAAGGAAAGGCTAATTCCTAGTTCCAAAGAATGGAACTCGGAAGACATCAACCGAGTAATGAGGAGAATGTCTTTTTTTTTTTTTTTTGTACATTGGTACGAAAAAGATCCTAATTACTTCCAAAGCTATCACAATACCCCTGCTACCTCTGCCCCTTCAGGATCCAAAGACCCTCAACTCCCTACTAAGAGACTCCGCACTGAGACTCCAGTTCAGGGCTGATTTCAGACCCATTCACTTTTGAACCTTAGCAGCAGTATGATGAGGATCCAGAAGTACAAATACTGTACGACCATGCCGGGGTCTATTATTATGGAGACGATGAGGACCAGGATGCGGAGGACGACGACGGGGCAGAGGCCTATAGTCTCGACTCCTCTATTCCCAAGGACCGCCCCCCCCCCGGTGAATGATTCACCTGTTGATATTCAGCCCTTGCTAAACGAAGTTTTAGCAAAGGCTGCATCCCATTTCCAGATAAACACTCAGGGGGCCCAAGAAGAGAGGGATTTTGCAGAGCAAATTCTGGGGGATAAAAAATCCATTGCCCAAGCCATCCCAATTCTAAAGTCTATTCAAAGCAAAATCGATCCTTCTCTGCTCACCCCTAATCTTACCCGGGCAGTTAACCCACGAATAGAGAAATTATTCAAGGGCCGCACCTTCCGACCCACTTTACATAAGGGGTCAGCTAAAACACGACTCATTAGTGGTTACAACCACCAGGAAGAGGGCGGGAACACCCACCTCTAGCATCTTCAGAAGCTCCACCAGACAAGGAGAGCAAGAGAATATATGGGCTAGGAAGAAAAGTGGCATCCATTTCCGCTTACCAAGCAAGAATTGCTAACACCACCACTCTGCTGGCAAGCTACAACTGCCACCAGTGGGAACAGGTAGCTGCCCTCATTTCCTCCGCACCAGAACCTCTAAAGAGCCAGTTGGCCCAGATTGCGTCGGAAGGAAGATCAGTGTCCGGATGCATTCTCAAGGCTAACTTCGATGCAGCAGACAATGCAGGAAGGCTTATTGCAGAGAGCACAGTAATCAAAAGACACGCTTGGTTGAGGCAGTCGGAGTTTAAACCCGAGACCCTAGCCACCCTCATTGACATGTCGGTGGAACCAAATGTCCTGTTTGGAAAGGCAGTGGAGGAAGCGCTTAAAACGGCCAAGGACGAATACGACACCTTAAAGTCCCTTGGCCAACTAACTAATAAACCCACAAACCAGCGGCGAAATAATTTGTCGCTCTCGCGGCCAGAATTCCCAAAAAGCGTCTCATTACTTTCAGAACCAAGGAACATCGTGGGGCGGAAACCAACAAGCGACCCAGGGTTTCGCCAGAGTTCAAAAGAGGGGCCATGGTAGGGGGAGAGGCAGCTCAGGTAGAGGCACTATGCCTCCCAAAAAACAGTGACATTTCCGCTCCGGGTCCCTTCCCATGCATCCACAGTAGGGGGGTACATTTCCACCTTCACCCACTCATGGGAAGGGATCACTTGGGTGCTGTCCACAGTGGCCGCGGGATACTGTATCGAACTATTGAAACGCCCCTGCGACCATCTTCCAAGACAAACCATACACATCAAAGAATCCTCCTCGAGGAGATCGTCATTCTTCTTGCAAAGGACGCGATAGAACTCGTCCCGGGCAACCAGGTAAACAATGGTATTTATTCAACTTGCTTCCTTGTGCCAAGAAAAGATCTAACAATGCGCCCAGTATTAGACTTGCACCCTGCAAACAAGTATGTCAAGCCTCAAAAACTTTGCATGACTACACCAAGAAATAATCCCCCTTCTAAGAAGTGGAGATTACATGGCAACATTGGACATGAAAGATGCCTGTTTTCATATTTCCATGTACCCAGCGCACAGAAGGATCTTGCGTTTCAAGGTAGACAGCCAGCACTACATTTCAAAGTGCTACCCTTCGGTATAGCCTCGGCTCCAAGGGTTTTCACCAAGGTACTGGCGGTGGTGGCAGCGCACCTACGCAGGGAGGCAATCCCAGTGTACCCTTACCTGGACGACTGGTTCATCACTAGGGAAACCCCCGTAATTGGCAGATCCAACATACAAAGAACAATCAACCTCCTCTTTCAATTGGGCTTCTCAATAAACGAGAAAAAATCAAGCCTGGTGCCAAGCACCTCCAAACAGTACCTAGGAGTTGTCCTAGACACCAAAGAGGGGTTGGCCTTTCCATCAGAGGAAAGAATTCGGAATCTGTTACTGCAAATTCCTCTATCAGTCTGGTCGCCAGATAAGAGTGCGCAAAGCGATGTGCTTACTAGGCATGATGGCATCATGCATTTACCTGGTTCCCCACGCGCGCCTGCGCATGTGTCCCATGCAGGAATGGTTGGTGAAACAGTGGTCTCAGGCAAGTGGTCAGTGGGACGATCTAGTGGTCGTTTCGCCAACACTAGTACAGAGTCTTCGCTGGTGGACAAGGGAGAATCTTTCAAATGGGAAACCCTTTTACAATCCAGAAATACAGGCCGTAGTCACAACAGGCGCGTCCCTGTCAGGGTGGGGAGCACACCTCCTTCACCGCACAGCTCAGGGTCTCTGGTCTTGCACAGTGGCTCAGAATCACATCAACCTGCTAGAACTTCTGGCAGTCTTCAGAGCGCTTCAGGCGTTCGAACCACACCTAATAAACCTATCAGTGCAGATCCTAACAGACAGCACAACAGCAATGTTTTACATAAACAAACAGGGGGGGGCACTCGTTTGCCAAATCTGTCCAAGCTTGCCCAGAAAATTTGGATATGGGCAATCGGACGGAACATTTACCTGTCGTCTCAACATGTTCCAGGGGATCTCAATTCACTAGCTGACGCTTTGAGCAGAGATCCCCTCCCAGAAGAACATGAATGGTGTCTACACAAAGAAGTTGTAGGAGACCTCTTCTCTCAGTGGGGTTTCCCCACTATAGACCTATTCGCCACAAGCGAAATAAGACAATGCCCAAGATTCGTATCCAGGTTCCCCCAGCCAGGCTCCAGGGGGAACGCTGTATGGTTGAACTGGTCAGGGATGTTTGCCTACGCTTTTCCACCAACCCCTCTAATGAGGAAGGTGGTCAACAAGGTACACAGGCAATCGATGACGCTCATCCTAGTTGCCCCTATGTGGGCGAGACAACCGTGGTTCCCGCACCTGTGCAAACTGGCGGTGTGCAAACCCATCAGACTCCCGTGCTGTTACAACCTACTCTCCCAGCACGGAGGACAAACAGTGCATCCTCAACCCAACTCGATGAACTTGGTAGCATGACTCCTGAAGTCAGAGTTTGGCCATCTCAATTTACCACAGAGATGTATGGATATCTTAAAAGAATCAAGAAAACGTAACACAAGGCACTGTTACTTTGATAAGTGGAAAAGATTTGTTATTTGGTGCCAGAATAAACATTGCACTCCTTCCAATATTGTCACCTACATGCTCCACTTACTGGACGCAGGGTTGGTATTTAATGCACTCAAGGTACACCTGGCGGCACTGTCAGCCTTCACCACCTCCCATAACAAGGTGTCATGGTGGAAGGTACCAGTTGTCAAAGCCTTTATGGAAGGGGTGAAGAGACTCCACCCTCCAATTTGTAACCCACCACCAGGGTGGGACCTTAATGTGGTGCTTGCTAAACTCATGGGACCCCCTTTGAACCCATGCATAAAGCTAGTCCCAAACACCTGACTTATAAGACTGCCTTCTTAGTAGCCATTACATCCATACGAAGAGTCAGTGAAATTCAGGCTCTGTCAGTGCAGAATTATTTCTTTACTATACATAGGGATAAACTGGTTTTACGAACTCACCCTTGGTTCTCACCTAAGTTTATTTCCAAATTCCATGTTAACCAGTCCATTGAGCTAACAGCCTTTTTCGAAGAACCCAAAAGCTCTGCTGTGGTAAAACTACACACATTAAATGTGAGAAGAGCAGGCCTCTACTACGTAGAGCAGACCAGACAGCTAAGAAAAACAGATCAACTGTTCGTCTCCGTAGCTACAGGCAGAGAGATTGCGTCTCTAAAGGTGCCATCTCTAAATGGATAGTTAAATGTATCCAGCTGTGCTACTCCCTTTCAGTAAAGACACTGCCTTTTACGCCAAGGGCCCACTCCACTAGAGGTACTGGGGCCACTCTGGCCTTCATTGCAAATGTTACCCCTAAACACCATTTGCAAAGCAATTACATGGAGCTCTATTCACACTTTTACTCAGCACTACTGCATTGACACTCATTCCAAGACAGATACTCAAGTGGGACTAGCGGTTCCAAGACATTTGTTCGCTCATGAACCTTCTCACATCCCACCTCCTTCTTCTAACACTGCTCGCTAATCTATGCACAGCATGTGACCTAAGCAGATTCCACAAGCCTCAGGGATACATTACTCACCGTAATCGTATTTCTGATGCTTCTAGCTGCTTAGATTAACATGCACCCGCCTTTCTTTCCCCTCTGAGAGAAGGCGCATGGATGCTTGTAGTCTTATCTATCTTATCTGCTTGGATACTCTGTACTCGCGCTACTCCTCATCCTACCTCATGTCAGAAAAAATACAATCTGAGGGTCCTACACGCGTGAGGGATCATGGGTACAGTGGACGTCACACATGGGATAGTATTACTGGCACGCCCTAGTTCGCCCCTTTTCGGATTTCGAAAAACAAACTGTAATACTCTGCAGCTTCCACTAGATGTCGGCCTATGCACAGCATGTGAATCTAAGCAGATACAAGCTTCAGAAATACGATTACGGTGAGTAATGTATCTTATACCTTGCTCTCTCTTCACTTGCTTTGTACATTACAATGTTCTATTATTGATTGGTGTTCAGAAGTGAACTGGTGCTCTGTAGTGAGCCCCTCCAAATGTGAATGTGTATTTAATAGTAGTGGATGTTTAGTGTAATACTTAACTGTGTTTGTAGTGGCTAAGAGTTGTCCAAGCCCTTCATAAATGTATTTGTATACATTCTTACTAACTTGTGGTAAGTGCTCTGTGTGTTCCTAATTGCACCCTTCACAACTCTCACACTCTCCTATGTCTAAGCCTCACTACTCAGTCACACCCCCTTGATTGAGTTTGGCTAGACATTTGTGATTGTCGCTGTTCATCAGAATAGTGTGGCATCTCAGAATATGGCCACAGGGCTGCTTCTGAAAATCCATGTTGACAATTGGCTGTGTTGGGATAAAAGGACTGGTGCTTAGTGAATGCTCACTGGAGTAATCTTCTAGTGCTCGTTAGAGAGAGCCCTTAACTTTAAAAGTCTACCGCCTGTCAAGTAGTTTAGGTTTCCATAATTGTAGCAGTAGACTAGTGAAACCTTGTCCATGAACAAAGTAGCATTTCTTAAGAATTGGTCTTCTGAAGAAAGCTTTACCTACCTACTTCTGGTGCTCCGTGAATCTCTGCACCAACTTGGACATCTAAAAAAAAAAAAAAAATGAGAAGTGCTTTGCCTGTGTCTAGTAATAACCTTGCTGGTTCAGGATTGAAGGGTAGTGGTCCAACAAATGTCTACTTTAATGGTACAAGTGATAAGTCAGGCGATGGCTCTTCTAATGCAACTGGTACAATTGTCAGCACTGTTGATGTGGAGGTTATATTTGATCTTGAAAAAGAGAAGCTTAGGCTAACAGATTAATTTGAAGTACACCATGTTGGAGTCGGATGAAGTAGAAATGATAGTGTTTTCTTTTTAGCTAGAGCTTGCAAGAATGACTGAGGGCCGATGCCCATTCAGTGCGTCTGACAATGGTTATGGGTCCTCCTCGTACCCTTCATATGCGAAGGATCTGTTTGGTGTGTATGATGAAAATATCATAAAACAGTTAAATGCATTTGAATTTGCTTGTTAAGTGCAAGACGTTGTTGAGATTGATGAGAAGGCTTCCTCCGATTGGTTATAAAGCCATTTTTGAGTTGCCTAAAGCTGATACAAAAGATTTGAACAAACTTAAACTGGCTATGCTCTGGCAGTATTGAAAGAATCCTGTCCAATACTTAGAGGTTTAGAGACCACAAAAAGGAGAATGTCACTTAGGTCACTTTTGTGAATGACTCCCTCAAAAACCTATGTAGGTGGGTTAAGGGCCATAAAGTAACCACTTTCTGGCATGATGTACCTTGTCATGCTTGAGAACATGTTTACTACCTGTTCCCCAGAGCTTAACCAACATTTTGCTGATTTTAAAGAAGTTGGATCCTAAGGAACTTACAATTGCAGCTGATCTGTGAGTTTCCCATAGGGTTCCCCATAAGGACAAAGCAGCTCCTCAAAAGGAAGGTAAAAATGCTGGTGGGGGGGTTCTGATATAACTGGATCACAGAAGGCCCTCAAAATCATAAAGGGGTAAACCAAATGAAGCTCATGAACAGGATAGTGGGGCCTCTCAACCCAAACAAGAGACATATCACCTTATCTCTCCCTACTTTCACAGATCCATAGGATCATGCCATGTGTGTGAAGCAAGTGATCATTTGGAAATGTACAACAGATGTAAGGGTAATTCCTTGGGTGTTCACTCCATGAATCTGGCTTTTCTTTATTATAAGGGAAGCATTCTCACAGGAACATCTTTCTCCTCAGACTCTTTGCCAAAATCTTGTAAGTGTTGAGGTCACATTAGTGTCCGATGGGCCCTAGGAGAAACAAATTGCTGATGAGTATGTTGCCTTTCCAGATCGTACCAAGTGCTATTTCAAAGATATTTAACAAGAGTGTGGTAGACTCTCTTCTGAGAACGAGCATGGTTCAAGTAACCTGTTCTTTGCAATTTCTTCCTCTCAGGAAGGTCTACAACCACATACTCATATGTCCCGTCCCCTTTCCTCCATACTGCATTGACATTCCTTCCTAAGGACGGGAAACTGAACCCTATTCACCAGAAAAAAACCTTCTTCCCCTTTAAATTTAGAGGCACGAGGGGGTGCGACCCTGGGAATATGCGCCACCCTGACTCTGCCCACCGACGTCACTCCTCCGTCCCCTTTTTCCGTGTTGACGGGAACGGGACGATTTCACCAGCGCTCCTGGGTTTGGCTTCGGCCATGTAATACCACGCGCTCTTCCCCGGATACATACTTCTATCTTTTTGTCTTCTTTGATCAATCAGGTACTCTTCTACTGGCACCCAGGCTTCCAAAACTTCTATTGCCCGTTTGATGGTCCAGGCCATTTCAGAGGCTCATACAGCCATGGGTATGGCGGTTCCTGCTGGGATCAATTCCCATGCGGTCAGAGCCAGAGAGAAGGCTAAGCCGGTCGCCTTTCACAGACCTGTTTCTTGGTAAGTAATCAGCAGGGCGGCTACTTGGGCCACTCAGTCTGCATTCTGTAAGCACTATTGCATGGATACCAGCTCCAGGTGGGATGCAGAGTTCGATCCGGAGACTCTGAAGAACCTTTTTGCTTAAGTACGAGGCAGGTTGTCGCAGCTCCACCCAATGCTCCTGTTTGGTAGTGATTGCCTTTGGAGGGTAGCCGGTGTGTCCTCTGCTTCCAGAGGTCTGGAGGCGAGGGACCGAAAAAAGAAATGCGGACCCTCCTGCGTCAGATCTGACCCACGTAGGAGGGACAGATCCGACGCTGCAGGGTAAAAATATGCACGGACGGCAAAAGGGTAAGTGGGGGGGGGAACTGTGTGGTGATCGGTGAGGGGTTTAATTGGGGCTGTTTTGGCTGCAGCAAAATTGGCTTCGTGGCTGAATCGACCACAGTCAAATTGGCCACAAACAATTGTGCCACGGCCAAAACATATACATCCCTTTCCCCTGCTTGTATGCCAAGGTATAAAATATTCAGCATAAATGGGTATTCAAGCATCCAATGTGTTAACGAGTTGACTCTGGTGAGGTGCTCAGGGAGCGGACTCGGCGGCATTCCCACACCCGGGGCCATGCCCCCGCATGCTATGCTAAATTTAAAGGGGAAGCTCCTTTTTTTTTGCTGCCAAAGGATCTGGTACCGTCCCCATGTTTGGGTACGCACACAAGTATGAGGAGGACATGGTACCAGGAACTTCTTGGCATTTCCCTCTGCCCTCTCTGGCATATTGTGGCAAGAATAGACCTAATCTCCCAGTCAAGGGGTGTAGGGGATCCTCCACCCGAACTGCAACAGTCTGAACCTTCATGCTTGGCTGCTGAGATATAAGGAGTGGGATTTGTCGGTTGACATCCCGGATGTACTCTTCAGCTCATTGTCTAGCCACTAAATCCATGTATGCCTGCAGACGGTGTACTTTTTGTTTGATGTTGTGTGAGGGGTCTTCACCCCTATCACCTGCCTTACCTCCTCCGGTCTGTGTTTTTCTGCTTTCTTTGGACTTGATGGGGCTACAGATAGATGAGTCCGGTACGCATTCACATTGCCCAAGTCTTTAAAAGGACCCTTGAGCATGACTTTCTTCACAATCCCCACTCATATGAAGTTTTTTCACGGCTTGTGTTGTAACCACTTTCCTCCATGCCAGTTTGTTGTTTCTTCATGGGACTTGAATTTAGTGTTTACTTTCCACATCAGAGCACCTGTATTCATGTTCATTAAGGTTGCTAATCCAAAGGTGATATTCATTTTGCCCATTACTTCCTTTAGAAGGGCCAGTGAGATTCTGTTTTGTATGTGGTGTTTTCCAATGAGACGGTGACTTCCTTGAATTGTTTCAGACTTTCATTGGACTTGCATCTCTCTCAGAAGATCCAGAGGATCGTGTTCCTCAGAATCACTTTTATGTCTTGGAAAGTGTGAGGCTATCGGCTGAACTCTGAGCAGGCCCTCAGCTACTACATCTTAGACGAGAGACACCAGGAAAGATGACAAGCTTTTTGTGGGTTGTGCTGGTGCTCATTCTAGCAGGGTTGTGACAACAGACCCTGTCAAGGTGGAGCATACTCTGTATCTTTGAATGTTTAATCTGGCTGCGAAGGATGTGCGTGAGGGTCTCGAGGCTTACTCACCCAGAGTCCTGACTTCCCCCTCTGCCCTGCACAGGCAGAGTGGGGGGGCTGGTGTGATGAATCCTACAGATCCCTCACTGAGACCCTTCCTAATGTATCCTCCCTGGTGGCCAGGGAAAGGCAGGTGCTTCCTGATTATTACCTTGAGAGAGGTGTACAGCGGAAGGATCACAGAGGAGGAGAAAGAGTCAGGGCAATGAGGGATGCTTGTGGGATGAGACACAGTATTCAACCTCTTCTAAATTAGGCATCCTACAAATACCACAGTATATAATGGCTTGTTGCTATCATAATTCCTTTGTTCCACAAGTGGGCCATCTATCGATGCAATGTTTTGTATTGCGCCTTACACCCATGGGCCTCAAAGCACTCACAAGACAGATACAACAGAAAAACGATTAAAGGACATAGTGGGAGGGAGGTCTAGGCAAGCTGGGGGTTAGAATCTAATCTGGTCCCAAGTCAAAAAGATGAGTCTTTAGTTTTTTTAAAAGGGCTGTTGACTCACAGCCCTTGAGGGCAGAAGGAAGCTGGTTCCAAGGTTCGGGCCCCATGCATGAAAGCTTGAGCCACCACGTTTTTTTGCAGGACTCAAGGTTGCTGTAGAAGGGTGTCTTTATTGGAACGAACAGTTTGTCGAAAAGGCACTCTGGAAATTCTGGCTAAAAGATAGTTGGGGGCTTTACCGGTCAGGCAAATATGGACCATCATGGTGCCTTTAAATCTAATGCTTTGGCTGACAGGAAGCCAATGTAGTTTTCTATGCGCTTTAGTAACATAGGTGCGTCGACCAATGCCACAGACGGCCCGAACAGCTCCATTTTGGATCACTTTAAGACTTGTTACATTTGCCCGAGAGGATCCAATAAGAAGGCTATTGCAATAATACAGCTTAGTATTGAGGATGGCTGCCGCGATCGCGTTCTGAATGTGAACAAATTCATGGTGGTAATTCATTTATGGTGGTGAAAGTAATAAACATTCTCCAGCATTGGATCTTTCATGGATTCACATGCTTAGAATATTCCCCGTCGTCAGACTGGGACCCCTCGGTACACATATATAGCCTTTTCCTATAGGGAAATTTCCGACACTTTTGTGTCCTATCTATATCCTTTTAGGACCCGCCTACGCATGCTCCGTAGGCCGTCCCAGTATAAGAGGAACGCCCCCGCGGCTCCCCTTCAGATTTCAACCGTCTCCAAAGTAGTCGGATCTCCTTGCGTCGTCTTACTATTTTGTACAAGGTTGTGTACCTGGAGTTGGGTGAAAATTTTCCTCCATGTCAGGAAAAGCGCTGTTCCGTCCGTGCGCGACGTGCGGCTTGAAAAAAGTTTACGAGGGGGGCGGACATATGGATTGTATATACTGTCTCCACCCTCATCATTCGGCTGATAACTGCGACATATGCAAAGGGTTTTCTCAAAAGACCCTCAAAGACCGAAATCGACGGCTGGTGGCATGGTTGAATGATGGAGCGGGGGCATACCCCCCTTCGGAGGTAGGCTCCACACAATCGGCGAAAACATCACACCGCGCTGCCTCGTCGGAACCACCGGCGAAGAAATCTCGACCAACGGAAAAAGTCATCTCGGAGTCATTCAGCTAGAGAATCCTCGTCAAAAAAATCGTCATCTTCATCAAAAAAGCATTACAAGGAAAGGCCGAAATCCTCCTCGGGCGATCACCATAGATAGGCACGAGTCGAGAGTCGAGTAAAGGCAGGCCAAGTGTGGAAAAGGCGGGACCGCCTAAGCCACCGTCGTCGACGGCGGTCCAGTCATCGGCCTCCACACTGCCACTGACGCATGTGGTATCCACCGTCCCACCGATGACTGCGACGGTGGCCTCGTCAACGGAAGTTCTACAGGAAGCCTGGAGGCCTGAAGTTTTTGATCCGATCCCCCCAGAAACTTTACTGCAGGAACAGGCTGTGTCGCTGTCCTCTGGGGAGGACGAGAGCGGGAGAATAGCTGGCCCAGCAGACCTCTGGCTACGAATGGTTGACAAGTCGTCGACGAGGGGATCCGGAATTCCGGTGTCTGCCCCTCTTCTCAATCCTCAATCTGTTTTGTCGTTGGAGATTCTGTCCACGCTTCAGTCTTTAGTACAGTCGTTGGACCAGAGACTACCTCAGGTAAACCTGCCACAGTCACCCGTCGACGAGCCAAGCCCGTCCCGTCCACCGACGCACGACAATCTCAGCACCACTGGCACCCCAAGAGGAAGGTGAGCTGCCAGATTCGGAGTCTGACAGGGGAGCCATGTCGGATATCTCATCATCCCCCTCCAGGGATCCAACCTGGGAGTCAGAGGTGGAGTTGGAAACCCCAAGAAGCCCAGCTCATCCGTCCGTCCCCCTCCCTCCCCCCCGGACGACATTGCATCTTTCCATTCTATGATGGAGAAGTCGTGTAAGGAATTTGGTTTGTCCCAGGAAGAACAGAAAAAGGACTGTTTTTTGTTCGACCACATGGGTAAGAGAAGCTCAGTGTTCTCAATACCCATACTAGACCACGTGTGGACGGAGGGTTTGCAGACAATGCGTCACCCCTTTTCAGAGCCGGCAGTGAAAGGACGCCTTGAGAAAAAGTTTAAGTCTCCAGAGTCTACCCCCAAGTGTTTATCCTCCCAACCAACGCCTGATTCGGTGGTGTCGGCAGCAGCGGCGAGGAAGGCGAAGGCCCAGCACAAGTGCATGACTCCGCCTGATAACGAGGCAAGACGTCAGGATGCCTTTGGCAAAAAAGTGCTATCCGTGGGAGCGACTACAGTAAAGGCCGGAAACTCTCTGGCTATTGTAGCCAAATACGACAGAGAAATGTGGCACAGGCTAGCGCCGTTGCTGGATCATCTTCCGGAAGAGCAGAGGAAGGCAGCGATGTTACTTGTCCGAGAGGGTGAGGAAGCCTCCAATCACGCAATAAACATCGCGGTTGACCTCGCTGAGTCGGGCTTCAAGCAAGTCAATAATGGGGTCGTATTACGACGACAGTCATGGCTTAAGTGTACCTACTTCAGACCAGAGGTACAATACATAGTATTAGATATGCCCTTTGAGAGAGACCTTCTATTCGGAGAGAAGGTAGACGAGGCCCTAAAGGGAATGAAAGAGGACTCGGACACGGCACGTTCATTGGGTGCCCTCCAGAGTGGCCGAAGCTACAAGTCTTTTCGTCCTTTTAGAGGGGCTTCAGGTAATTCCAGATTCTCTGCGTCGGGAGACAGATCCTTTGGTAGGTCGGCTTACCCTTCCCAGGGATACAGGCGTGCTTCCCAAACTGCAAACCGACGCCGGAACTTCCAGACGTCCAGGAAGAGACCATCCTATCCGTCGTCGAGAGACAAACAAAATAAAGATCAGCAATGACGAACAACACACCGTTCTGGGGGGAAGAGTATCAGCCTATGTCGACGAATGGGAACGAATAACGACGGAATAATGGGTGCTGGACACTATAAGGAACGGGCACTCTCTACAATTCAAGCACAGCCCTCCGCACATTCCACCTGCGTTCACCGCTCATTCCCATCTGAGGATACTGCAACAAGAGGTTACACACATGTTAGCAAAGGGCGTGATAGAATTAGTTCCAACATCACAGAAAGGTCAAGGAGTCTACTCAAGATACTTTGTCGTAAAAAAGCTGAACGGCAAATGGCGTCCCATTTTAGACTTACGCGATCTCAACAAGTCTTAAAGAGCCTAAAATTCAAAATGCTCACGCTGCAAGAAGTGATACGAGCTGTTCAAGAAGGGGATTTTCTAGCGTCCCTGGATTTACGGGATGCGTACTTCCATATTCCAATGTGTCGAAAACACAGGAAGTTCCTGAGGTTTGTAATAGGGCGGACTCACTACCAGTTCACGGTTCTTCCCTTTGGGCTCAAGACCTCCCCAGAACGTTCACGAAATGCCTGGCCCCAGTAGCGGCCTGGCTAAGGAAGCAAGGCCACCACGTATACCCGTACCTCGACGACTGGCTGGTAAGGGGATCCTCCCCAGCGTCGACCAACACAAGTTTGCAAGCCACCATGCAGCTTCTACAACAGCTGGCATTTGCTATAAACTTCGAAAAATCCTCTCTGCTGCCATCGAGAACGTTGGTGTTCCTGGGGGTATAGTTTGAGACCCAGTCGGGGCTGGTGAAGCCTTCCCTCGACAGAACCTCAAAACTCAATCAGCTGGCGAGCCGACTACGACAAACCACCAGGTTCTCAGTGAGGAAATACGTTTCAGTACTAGGAGCCATGGCATCCTGCATCCATCTGGTGGCGAACTGTCGCCTATTCATGAGGCCAGTCCAGGAATTCCTCGCGGACCGATGGACACAGGCCCAAGGATCGTGGTCAGACAAGATAACCATCAACGACGACAAGCTACTTCGGACCCTTCACTGCTGGCAGAGTTTCTACAATCTGAACAACGGTGTACCCCTACAGGAACCGGAGTTCCAGCAAACCATAGTCCCTAACCGGGTGGGGAGCTCACATGGATACTCTTCAAACGCAAGGTCGTTGGTCTGAAACGGAGTCACTCCTACACATACACGTGTTAGAGATCAGAGCAGTACGATGGGCCCTGAAGGCATTCCTACCAAACATCAAGGGATCGAGAGTACGAGTGCTGACGGACAATACGACTGCACAAGGAGAAAACAAGGAGGGGCACGATCAAGGACTCTTTCCATAGAGGCCCAGAAAACATGGCATTGGGCATTAAAGCACAAGATTTCCATCGTGGCTCACCATCTCCCGTGAGTGAGAAATTCGCAAGCAGATTCCCTCAGCAGAAGGATGGCCCATATACACGAATGGGAAATGGACACAGTTCAGCTGATGAAAGTATTCGAGAAATGGGGTCATCCCCCACTGGACGTTTTCGCAACCAAGGAAAACAGGAAATGCGAGCAATTTGCAAGCAGATGGCCTCAGGAGGGTTCCATGGGGGAGGCATTCTCCTTCCCGTTGACGGACATGTTCCTTTATGCTTTTCCTCCGTTTCCCCTCATATGGAGGACAGTACAGTGGATACGCAGATACAGTTGCCGGGTAATTCTAGTGGCACCGTACTGGCCACGGCAACCGTGGTTTTCCGACCTGCTTCACCTGTCGCTGGAACATCCAATAGTGTTTCCGAGAGTCCCGAACCTACTGTCCCGGGACAAAGGCACAGTGTGGCATCACAACCCGGACAGTCTCAACCTTACAGCCTGGCTCTTGACTTTGTGGAGTTCGGTGCCTTAGACGTTTCGGAGGATTGTCAGAAAATCCTGCAGGCGGCGCGGGCCCCTTCTACCAACAAATCTTACACCTATAAGTGGCGGAGGTTCTGTGAATGGTGTTGAGGACAACAAGGCCTACATCCGTTGGAGGTGACTCCGGAGCAAGTTCTACCTTACCTGCTTCTCTTGGTGGAGAGGGGTTTATCTTTCACATCGATAAAGGTGCACCTGGCGGCCATCTCTAGGTTCACGAGGAAGAGGCGGTCGTCTCCTCTATTCAGCGACAGACTTGTGAAACACTTCATGAGGGGTTTATTTCGAACTTTTCCCCCAGCAAAACGTTTCCCACCAACATGGAGTCTCAACATAGTGTTGGCAGGCTTAATGAAACCACCCTTTGAGCCTATGGCCACGTCGGACATGAAATTCATATTGTGGAAGTTGGCATTCTTAATTGCTATCACATCAGCTAGGAGAATCTCGGAACTGCAAGCGTTGGTCGTAGACCCGCCATACCTAAGATTCTTTAAAGACAAGGTGGTCCTGGCAACTAATCCTACGTTCGTCCCAAAAATTCCTACAGTGTATCACAAACACTCGTCCATTGTTCTCCCTACTTTCTTCGCGACCCCATCATCGGCAGCAGAAAAAGCTCTTAATACCTTGGACCTTAAGAGGGCCCTGAAATTTTACCTACATTGTACACAGGATCTCGGGTCTACTCGACAACTGTTCATCGCATATGGTCCGTCGACGAGAGGAAAAGCAGTCTCTAAGCAAGGATTGGCTCGATGGGTCTCATCGAAAATTGCGTTTTGCCACTCCAAGGCCGGAAGGCCTCTGCATGGGCACCCTAGAGCCCATTCTACAAGATCAACGTCCTCCTCAGCAGCATTATGGGCAGGTATTCCGCTAACTGACATATGCCAGGCTGCGGCGTGGTCAGTGCCCCACACGTTTACCCGCCACTACTGCCTTGCCAGGCAGCATGCGGACGAGGTGCAGATGGGAAGAGCAGTCCTGCGCCATCTGTTTCAATAAGAATTTTGTTTTTCTACCTTTTGGTGACCGTATTTTTCATGGGGGTACAGTTATATGAGTAAACTTTATTTCTGGTGTACCTATGCATTGTGTATTGTGATGATGGTGTATTACATTACATTCTCACCGCCGTTTTTCAGGTGTTACTGCTATACAATCTATTCTAAGCATGTGAATCCATGAAAGATCCAATGCTGGAGAAAGGAATAGTTTCTTACCTGTAACTCCATTTCTCCAGCATTGGTATCTTTCATGGATTCACATGCACCCACCAGCCTCCACGGAATGCAATGTATTTGTTTGATAAGTTTAACCCTTCCTACTTTGGAGAGGCCGAAATCTGAAGGGGAGCCGCGGGGGTGGGCCTCTTATACTGGGACGGCCTACGGAGCATGCCTAGGCGGGTCCTAAAAGGATGTAGATAGGACACAAAAGTGTCGGAAGTTTTCCTATAGGAAAAGGCTATACATGTGTACCGAGGGGTCCCAGTCTGACGACGGGGAATATTCTAAGCATGTGAATCCATGAAAGATACCAATGCTGGAGAAATGGAGTTACAGTTAAGAAACTATTCCCTTCTGTTATAACCCAGGAAATGCATACGGTTATAGATTCCCCTACCTCCCAAAAGCATAGTAAGAGGAAGTTGTCTAACAATAGAAGTCTTAAGATCAATGTTCCTCTTCTCAAACCTGCCTTATGCCTGTGATATTTCTTTGTTGAATGTCTGACTGTTATGATATATTCATAGAAGTGTTATACTTTACATCAGAACTATTGTTGCCACGTTGTCGCAAGCTTTGATAGTGTGACTAACGAGTAGCTCCAAGCCTTCCTGCGCCCTGTTTGCAAACTCTGTGCCTCAGCTGGCCCTGGATGCCTGTCGCCCCGACTATGGGATCTGCCCACCAACAGCCACAGCCCCACTGATCAATCGCTCACCCAGACACAACTACACGCACAGCTCGTACCCCCTCACTCCCAATGTGCCTTTACCACCAGTGCTCTTCATTTCCTGCTGCCCCCATACCCACTTACCTCTTTGTTGCCAACCCCACCAGCGAAACACAATCTCGGGATTGGCACCTCCCAGCGAAAACACCAGCCACCCACCATCTGAAACCCTGAGCATGCACAAAGACCCGACAACCCCAACCTCGGAGACGAGGCCTCCCCCCCCCCCCACCTCCTCACTTGAGACATGCGCAATTAAGCATGCTACCGCGCATGACGGGAGCAGCTGGCTCCTTCACCTTCTACTCTTGTGTCAGTCCACCTCCTCCTCGACTCAACAAACGCCTGTAATTTCTACTTACCTTAATGGGTAAGCCCTTGCCCTACTCACACATGTTGCCAACCCCACCCACCATGGTGCACTCTACTCAGTGCACTTCCCCTGGCAACCTTAGGCCAACCACCCCACTGCTCCCTAACAAAGGCCTGCAACACCACGCAACCCACAAGGCTCACTTACGTAACCAACACTCCCAATACCAGACACTACTCAGCCAACCCACCCACACCCTCCTCCCCCATTAAGTTCACTGAAAACAGCACACAGGATGCGGCTTCAGTTCTTTCTCCAGCATGGATTCACATGCTCATGAATATTCCCCGTCGTCAGGCTGGGAATCCTCGGTAAAGAAAAAATCAGTATCAGTTTCGTTTCTGATCTGTCTTTCTTAGTAGTAACCAATCATTGATCTCTGGGTCATACTGCCCTCTCCCTAAGCTCCGCCTCTGGCAGCCATCCTCAGATTTTTACCGCACGCTCAAGTGTTGGGAGTCCTCGTGTTTAGCTCTCGAGTTTTTGCCCCGTTTTCATGCCTTTTCAGGAGATTTTCTAATTTTTTCGGTTTAATCGAGCCTCAAGCTCCACCGTTTCTACTTCTGATAACGGGGACCCTTTTCGGAATTCTTCTACGCCCCTCAAGGGTGAAGTGTTTTCAATCGAGTTCATGCTTCTTGGAGGATTCCGGAAGATCTGCGGCCTACCTCAACGGACATGGCCCAGGACAAGGGAAGCTCGACGCCCGGATCCAAGCTGTTCAGGTGCTGCCCTGGATGCGGATTGCAAAACGTTTTCAAGGAGGACGAGCATTCGCGATGTCTCTACTGCCTTCATGAGGACAAGACGCACGTGGAGAAGGACTGTGCGTTCTGCAAGAATCTTTTGGAACGGACCAAACGAGATCGTCGTTCCCGCCTCGCCGCCTGGCTGGAGAAGGGCACAGCAGGTGAGAAGGCGAAGAAAAAGTCTGAGCGGGCTTCTAAGTCCTGTGAGGGCGCCCCAGCGATGGGGGCCCAACAGAAGGCCAAGCACCGCGAGTCCACGTGCCCGGGAGCGCCAAAAGGTTGGGGCTGCCAAGCAGGGCGTGACTTCCCTGGCACGTTCAACCACGAGCCAGCGCTCTGGTTCAGGGAAGAGGAAGTCCGAGAACCGGGGTAAACTGCTGGAGCGGACCCGGTCGATCTCGAAGGGGGAGCGAGGCACTGACCCTCCGCCCAAGGTGAAGGCCCAGGACGCACCTAAGATGGTGAGGGCCTTGATCCAGCCGGCAAAGGCCTCTATCGAAGTGGTCGCTGCGAACCTGGCAAAGCCGGCTGAGACTACGCCAGTGGAAACGGCCTCTGGGCCCAGAGTATCCCTGCCACTGCGGAGGGAATCCTCTTTCCAGCCCATCGTTAAGACCCCTGTGAAGTCCCCGGCGGAAAAGGGCGGGGGGGGGCCGTGGCCATTACAGACTCTGAATCAGCAGCTGAGGAGGATCTGGTGGAAACCGAGAAGGGCCTCAACGAGAGGTTCATAGACCTCAACGAGAGGTTCGAGAAGGTTCAATCCCAGGGGACGGTCCCCGCTGATGTGATCGAAGATAGCAACGATGGCGACGAAGAGGGCCCAGTGGAGCGGCCATCCTGTCCGTCGCAGCCATTACCCGAGCCCGAGGATAGCTTGGCAGCCATTTTGTTGGCGATCCGATCCTTATGTACTGAGATAAGGACGAGATTACCACGGACCCCGACGGAGGATCCAGAACCAGGCCCGTCGGGAAGCCCTCCGAACAAGCGGAGGAGAGTCCACCCCTCGCCTCCCTTCGTGCCCGCGAGGCCTGTGGACCCCTCATCCCCCCCGCCAGACCCTAGAGAGGATACGGCGACGGATACAGCGATGGGATCGGACGACGACGATGGCGGCGATGACACAGCAGACATCCTGTCCAAGCCCCCCCCCCCCCTCGAGCTTCTCCAGCCGACGAAATTGGCTCCTTTCACGCCATGATACCCAGGGCATCCGAGCTCTTCCAGCTCTGCCCTGAAGAACAAAAAAAGGAAGGTTTTGTTTACCAACGACGAGAGGCAAAGAGGAAGACGGTCCTTGCGGTGCCTTTGCTCGACGACATCTGGGACGAGGGGCTTGCTGTCGTCAAGAACCCTTCCACGACACCCGCCAAGAGGCACAGGTACGAGAAGAAGAACCGAGTCCCCGATGCCGCGCCCTTGTGCCTCAGGGCCCAGCCCACGCCAGACTGTCGTCTCGGCAGCGACTAAGAAAGCAGCGGGTGCGGTGGCTTCAACATCCACTTCCCCGCCGGACAGCGAGGGCAAGAAGTTGTACTCCATGGGACGACGAGACATCTCGGCGGCGACGACGATTAAGGTGGCCAATGCCTTAGCGATCATGGCCCGCTACGACAGGGAGCTCTGGTTCAAGATAGCTTCCCTGCTAGACTTCCTACCTGACGACAAGAGGGCAGAGGCCCTACAAATTCTGCAGGAAGGCGAGGTGGCGTCGGATCACGCCATAACGGTGGCAATGGACATTGCCGATACCGGATTTCGCCAACTGGGCAACGGGGTTTGCCTCTGACGACGAGGATGGCTCAAGGCGACAGACTTTCGCCAGGACGTCCAGACCAGAGTGTTGGATATGCCGTTCGACGGCAACAACCTTTTTGGTACGGCGGTGGACAAGTCTCTCCAGGCCATCAAGACTGACTCGGAGACGGCCTGGGCCCTAGGGGTACTTCAACGACGACGGCCCTTTCGGAGCTCCGGAGGCAGACAGGGTGCCTCCAAAGGATCCAGCGGTGGCTCCTCCACATACCGCCAGGCGGCCCTCTCCTCTTCCCAGGAGGCCTACAGAGGTCGCGGCAAGAAAGGGGGATCCCGCCGTCGTCGCCAAGGAGGCCAAGGCAGCAAGCCCGCCTCCAAGCAAGACTGACCCGGCTGTGTCGTCGGGGCCCCAACCGAAGCACCCCGGTGGGAGGCCGGCTGACGAAGTTCGTCAGCGTGTGGGAGTCCATCGCCACCGACAGTTGGGTGCTAGACACCCTGGCCAACGGGCACTCGCTGGAATTCCAAAAGAAGTGCCCTCTCATTCCTCCCGTTGCCAGGAAGGAGAATCACGTCCCTCAACTGCTGTTAGAGGTAAGGGCGATGCTCAAGAAATGTGCCATCGAGCTCGTCCCCCGGAGGCTCTGGGGCTCCGGAGTGTACTCAAGGTACTTCCTCGTCAGAAAGAAGACAGGCGGTTGGTGCCCCATCCTGGACCTGCGTCGGTTAAACAAATGCATCAAGGTGCAGAAATTCAGGATGGTCACCCTCCAGCACATGCTGGGACAGCTGGAGGAGGGCGACTTCCTATCGTCGTTGGACCTGGAGGATGCTTACTTCCACATTCTAAAAGGGCACAGGAAGTTTCTCAGGTTCGTGGTTCAGGGGCGCCACTACCGATTCAGAGCCCTACTGTTCGGATTAAAGTCGGCACCCTGGGTATTCACCAAGTGCCTGGCACCAGTGGCGGCGCGGCTGCGCCTGCAGGGAATCCACCTCTACCCCTACCTGGACGACTGGCTAATCCGGGCAAGGACAAGGGAACTCGCCATCGAACACACAGCGAGGACCGTCCGGCTGCTCACGGAACTGGGGTTTGCCATCATCCCACCTGGTTCCGTCGCACGTACCACTGTTTCTGGGAGCGAAGCTCGATACAGTGGGGCAATTGGCCTCCCTGTCGGGGGAAAGGACCATGACCATCCTGGGCAAGGTGCGGCGCCTGCTAACCACGGACGTGGCCAGGGTGAGGTCCATCAAGTCCCTCCTCGGGATGATGTCCTCATGCATCTACCTTGTACCCCTTTGCAGACTTCCTATGCGTCTGCTACAGGAGTTCCTCGACGCCCGCTGGTTTCAGGCGACAGGCTGCTTCGAGGACAGGATCCCTCTCGACAAGGAGTTCTGTCGGGCGATCCTATGGTGGGGTACCCGTGCTCACCTCACTACAGGCACGGACTTTCAAACCCCGGCGTTTCAGGAGACGTTGACGACGGACGCCTCTCTGGAGGGTTGGGGGGCCCACACCAGAGATCTCCACGCAAGAGGCCTTTGGCTCCCGGAGGAGAGGTCTCTCCACATCAACATTCTGGAGCTCCGAGCATTGTTCTGGGCCCTCAAGTCGTTCCTTCCGTCCCTCAAGGACAAAGTGGTGAGGACCTTCACCGACAACACTACCACAATGTTCTACATACGGAAGCGGGGGGTACCAGATCCCCATCCCTATCCAAGGAGGCCCAGGATCTGTGCCACTGGGCCGTCGCCCAGGGGATGTTTCTGGTTCCATTCCACTTGGCAGGAATAAAAAACACCATCGCCGACTCACTCAGCAGGGAGCTGTGCTCGTGCCACGAGTGGGAACTACGGCAGGACCAGGTGGATCGGCTCTTTCGACGATGGGGCAAACCCCGGATCAACCTTTACGCGACGGCGACGAACTCCAAGTGCCAGAGGTTCGCCAGCAGGTTCCCGCAGCCGAGGAGCATGGGCGATGCTTTCTCGTTCCCCTGGGACGGCCTGTTTCTATACGCGTTCCCTCCGTTGCCGTTGCTGCTCCGCCTCATCAACCAGCTTGAGAAGTCCAGGTGCAGAATGATCCTTGTCGCACCGGCGTGGCCGAGGCAGATCTGGTTCCCGGACCTTCTGGACTTGTCAACGTCCCCGCCAGTCAAGCTGCCGGCGGACGCGGATCTTCTCTCCAGAGAAGGGGGCGCCATTCTCCATCACGACCCACAGTCGCTGAACTTGCAGGCCTGGCTCCTGCAGCACTAGAGTTTGGAGGGTACGATATCCCGGCTGACTGCAGAGAGGTTCTTGCAAAAGCCAGGGCGTCCTCAACTCTTAAGTGTTATGGTCATAAGTGGAAGAGGTTCTCTGTCTGGTGCCGTGCACAGAAGATTAACCCTCTGCGGATTACGGCCCCTCAAGTACTGCTGTACCTACTGTCGCTGGCCAAAGCTGGACTGGCTCAGGCCTCCATCAAAATACATCTAGCTGCCATCTCCCGATATACCAGGACTATGGGACGGGCGTCCTTGTGGTCTCATCGCCTGGTGAAGGAATTTATGAAGGGACTATTCTGATGGATCCCGTCGGTGAAGGCTCTTGCCCCGACATGGGAGCTTAATGTGGTGCTGACCAGGCTCATGGGGGCCCCATTCGAGCCTATGCATTCGGCGCCTTTGAAGTTCCTGTCATGGAAGACAGTGTTCCTCGTGGCCATCACCTCTGGCACGACGAGTGGGAGAGATCCAGCCCCTATCTTGCAAGCCTCCATACTTGACTTTTCATGACTCTGAGGACGCACCCCTCCTTCATGCCCAAGGTGCCATCGGACTTCCACCTCAACGAGCCCTTGGTGTTACCAGTTTCCTTCCCGTCTCCTTCGACGCCGGCTGAGAGGACTTTGTACTCGCTGGATGTAGCTAGAGCGCTGAAGTTCTACGAGGACCGCACGAAGAGTTTTTGGAAGACGTCACAACTGTTTGTGAACTTTGGGTCTGTGAATCAAAGGAAAGCTCTCACGAAGACTTCCATTTCCAGATGGCTCTCCGGCTGCATCATGCACTGTCACCGGTTGGCAAACCGACCGCTGCCCGGCCGTCTGAGAGCCCATTCGACCAGAGCGATCGCTGCTACTACGGCGTTCCTGTCTGGTGTGCCCCTGCTGGACATCTGCAGGGCTGCTACATGGAGGTCTACGCACACCTTCACGAGATTCTACTGCGTCGATCGGGACTCCAGGGAGGAGTCCAGGGTCAGCCAAGCAGTACTGCGCAACCTGTTCACCTAAGGTGAGCCTGGTGAGGAGGTAAGAATTGCTTAATGTTAAGTTTTGGATGTAATGCTTAATGTTGAGCCTTTGCCACCTCCCGTGGTTGTGCATGTGTATACTGCTATGTATTCTTTTATTCATGAGCATATGAATCCATGCCAGACTTACCTGTAACTGTTGTTCTCCAGCATGGGTCTGGCATGGATTCACATGCGAACCCTCCCACCTTACCCCTCTGCAGCTCTTCACTTGGTCATACTGCCAATTTGCGTGCTACCAAATCTGAGGATGGCTGCCAGAGGCGGGGCTTAGGGAGAGGGCAGTCATTGGCTGGGGGCAGTATGACCCAGAGACCAGTGATTGGTTACTACTAAGAAAGACAGATCAGAAACGAAACTGATACTGATTTTTTTCTTTACCGAGGATTCCCAGCCTGACGACAGGGAATATTCATGAGCATGTGAGTCCATGCCAGACACATGCTGGAGAACAACAGTTACAGGTAAGTAACTTGTTCCTGCTAGCAAACACCCACCATCCATCATTTTAGCATATTCAGGGAGCTAGAAGTACCAACCACCCACCATCTATTCTCATCAAAGACGAAGAATGGTGTGCAAATATCCAAAAGGCCATGCAGAACAAAACTCACTCCCTACAAAATAAAATCTGACAAACGAGCTCTGCTCAAAACCCCAAATATGAGCACCTACCTCCCTACTTCCACATCCAGACTATGTCAGAATCTGAGGTCGCTGACATCCTCGAGCTTAAAGCTTTCTAGATGCAACAGTGATATCTGCCCCGCCAGCGTCATCAAGGATTGCGCAGAACCACTCGTCCCATTCCTCACTTGTTTATTCAATGCCTCCTTCGCTGCCAACACAGTCCCACCCAGCTTCAAGGAAGCCTGGGTCCTCCCACTCATCAAGAAACCCACACTAGAACCCTCAGCACTTAACAACTACCGTCTCGTCACAACAGTCCCCTTCCTCCTAAAAATCCTTGATTGGGCAGAATACACCCTAATGCAGCGCTTCCTCGTGGACAACCACATCCTAGGCATAGGCCAATCAGGAGTCCGGCCAGGCCATGGAACGGAATCATCCCTCCTAGATCTTAAAAATCAACTAGACACCTTCAGAGACCAGGCGAGGGCAGCGCTCCTCCTGCTTCTTGACCTATGAGTTGCATTCCACTTGGTTGACCATCAAATACTTTGCCATCATTTAATGTCAGCTGCTCACTTCTCTCAAGAATCCTCTACATAGGTTGCCTCCTTTCTTGCAGAGAGGACATGTAGAGTTTTCTCAAACAGCTTGTTCCCCATCCTATATGGAGTGCCCCAAGGCTCCTGTGTCTCCCCTACAATATATTCACTAAACCCGCTTTGACCTTCTACACTCCATCAGCATCTCATACACCAATTATGCTGATGACACCCAGATTCTCCTACCCCTATCCGGCAACCACGATGCAGACTCTATCGCCACCAATTCTATTTACTCCACCATCCAAGCCTGGATGGCGTCCAATGGTCTCTGGCTAAATGAGAGGACCGAGATTCTGATGGTAGGGCCATCGGCTGTAATCAAGAAACTGAACCAATCTTACGCTAACTTCAACATTGACGGCCTCCAGATCACAGTATCCACCACAGTAAAGATCTTGGGCGTCTACCTTGATGCTACTCTCCTTGACCCGCCAGGTCAATGCCATAGCACCCTCCACAGCTTATACCACCAAGATGATCAACACTGCCAGGCCCTTCCTATCCCTAAAAAAAAAAAAGCCCTCACCATTGCCAGAGCTCTCATCAGGTCCAAGATTGATTGCAATGCTGTATTTGCAGGAACCTCCGCACAGAACATCTGCAAATTGCAGGTGATCCAAAACAATGCCATCCATGCCGCAATCAACATCCCAAAATAGGATCCCATCCCTATAGCCAGACGTGATGCCCACTGGCTGCCAGTCTGTGAAAGAATCCTCTTCAAAACACTGTACATAACTCACAAATGCCTCTCCAACTCCGCCCCCTTTACCTCTTGGAGAATTTACTAAATCCCAGTTTTCTAGGCCCGTAAAACAGGTCTACACTCACCCTACCTACGTTTCACCGAATGCAAGGGGATTGCTGGAGCTTCCCAACTGTGGCAACCAGACATTGGAACACTCCACTACTGTCCTTAAGAGCTGAAGCATCCTACTGGGTATTACGAATCTCCTTAAAACATGGCTATTCAGCTAGATGGACCATGTGGATATCCTGACTCTTATGTGTATGTAACTGGTTTGTAACTGCGCCTTGATGCCCAAGGGTTTTTGCATGCTTTATAAATGTAAAAATAAATGCATTGATTATGATTATGTAATTGTTAAAAGAATAAATACAATTTGTGAAAACCTTTAAAAAATAAAGTAGAAGTCCAATTTGTAATTAATAAGAGTTTAAGAAAACAAACTTAATCATTATTAAAGTACTGTGACGAGGAAGAGAAATGCAAAGATGCAGGAGTTGTCAGCTAATTAGTAAACATGAACTACACCTCAGGGAGACTGAGGCTTAAATGTCCTCCTCAGGTGCAGGCAAGAAGGAAGCAGGACTGGAGAAGTCGGTGCGAGCCGTGCATGCAGTGGGTGGAAGAGGTAGAGGAGCAAGAAGACACTGGGACCAGTACAGGTCCTGAGGGGGTCTGTGCCTCTAAAATGCCTAACTGCAGAGGTCGCGTCGTGGGCAGAGTGTAGAAGAAACACACACCTTGTGAATCTACATTGTGTAGAGGTTGCGCAGCAGGAAGCAGACATGGTAGGAGCAGTCGAGAGGTCTCAGGTGGCTGGGTTGCACCAGAGACTTTGGGAGTCAGAGCTACTCTAAACCAGCTTGGCGGAAGCGGTGGTGACCAAAGGGAGAAGGTGCGCCTGGTCGGGAGAAGCCACGGGTCCAGTAGTCCTGCAAAGACAGAGCACCTGGAAATGACTTACCCGGTGAGTCTGAGACGAGCGAGTGACCCCGGGGCGCTTCAGTGCCTGATGCATGTTCAAGCATTACGAATAACGAACTGTTAACTTACAATAACAAGCATTACGAATATCAAAGTATTGAAAATGTACTAAAGTAAGCTAATAAGCGTTACCAAATACCAAGCATTTGAAAATTCACAATAGCAGACTAACGAGCATTACGAATGCAGAACTGTTGAACATTTACAAAAGTGGCTGAAGTTAAATCAAAAGAACCCTAGAACTGAACATGTTAGTTTGAGAAAACACCAACAACCCAGTGGGGGAGGCCTCATTAGAATCTCGGGAATACCACCAATACCCAAGTCCAAAAGACATTAAAGAACAGGCAATAGCAGTCTAACAGAAGTTACCAAACATCAGAAAGGTATGTTAAACTCTTTGGTTGTCAAGGTTGCGACTCTGCTTCTGAAACATCTAGAACTGTGGTTGATTTAAACATACATTGCCGCATCCAAGGCAGAAGCATGAATAGACTTTATCCTGAACACTATTTTGGTATTGAAGCAGAAGGGAAAGAAAGGTAGCAAACAGGCTGCCCTTCTGGAAGAACCTATCCAGAGGGAGATGAGCATCGTTTGTAGACCGGACCTAGTATGGATCAATGTGAATGTTCTGTTCCCTGAAAACCATTAATATAGTGATACCAAAGAAGACTGTTGAAGTTGTTGTTTTTCTTATTCTTAAAGTTACCATTGAAGCACTTTTCTGTTGTGGTGTGGAAGTAGACAAGCAGGCGAGTTGACCCGTAGGGCAAGAAGTGATTGCCCCGAAGAAACCTGGTAAAATTATTACCCAGGTAGTAGAAGGTGCAAGGCTTGAAGAGTGGTACTAATAGAAAACAACATGTTTAGTTACACTTGGGGAAGAATTGTGGAAGTTGGTGTGAGAAAAGTTGCAATTCTTTCTGCAGTTAAAATTGTGGTGAACCATCCTGATCAAACTATGTGTAACCACAAGCAGGAGATGGTTCTTATTCCAGCAGTAGTGATAGTTTGACTTTTCCTAGATACTTTATTGAAACAACTGAACTTGAGTACCACAATGTAACTATATTGGAACTTTGTGTTAAAGCAGATTTCCTTGTTTTTCCTTTGATCTGTGGAGAAAACCCTGCTTTGGATCTGAGGAAGGGAAGTTCACCCAGACTACGGCAAAAGACATTGATCACATTGTCAAGCAGGTTATAAGCTATCTACTGTTATTGAATTGCCATCAAATTCCTTTGCTTTGATTGTTGTATAAGTGTGAGAGCTAGGTATCCCTTGGTTAGTGTGTTCCATTTAGTTTATTTTAGGCAGTGAAATCCACATCGGGGTAGGGATAGTGAGGCGTTTATTCAACCTGTTTGTTTAATAAAATGGCAAAAGCTGAACGCTCTTTACAAAGTTGTCCGCCTAACACTGTCTTGGACGTTAGCCAAGCGGTCATGTGGTTCTCACTGCACACTTTTGTCTAAGATTTCTTCTTGGGTTCCGAATCTGGACAGGACGCTCGCTTTGGTCGAGCAGTCGTATAGAGTTTTCTGGTTTTCATGGTGTCATCTCTTCTCCAGTTGTATGGACTGTTATAGGAGTATGTCATGGGTAAATCTGTGGAAGGAAGGTATCCATTAAAAGAACACATTACTTGCTCCTCTATAATTTTCTTTCAAATGGAGCTTACTCCCATAGATTCCTAGTTTCTCTCCCAGCTTGATCCTCTTGGCGGACAGCTGCTAAACCTAATCTGTTCTGCTGCCCAAAGTGGCTGATTGCTAGGGAAAAAAGGCATAATGGGCTATGTCGGCTACATATATGCTGTCCCAGACGTCCCGTCTGGTGTGGGGCACGTAACTGCATCTAGTGGAGTTGATGTGGAACTGTGCTACATGCCGTAGTGGAGAAAGTTTCCAGCGGGAGCTGCCGCTGGAAATAGTCTATCATAGATGATGATTGTGTGGCAGGAACATCATTCAGAAATAACATTACCAAGAGGTAAGTAATTTGTTCTTTCTTTATCATTTGCTGTGGCATATGTGAACCTGTGATTTGGTGAATTATGGTTTCTAATGTCCTTACACTTTTAATGCATGTTAAATAAACCTACAATAACTAGTCTGATATGGATTGCATGCTAGGCACACCAAGCTAATCATTTGGTTTCTCCTCTGCATCTGTAATTCCAATACCTGCTACATTGTGTAAACAATGTCACAAATCTTAGCGATAAATGGCAAGAAGAATCATGGCATCATATGTTTTTTGTTTTAGGCCTTCATAAGACGTTGCCTTGCCTACCGCAAAGAAGATCGATTTGATGTCCATCAAATTGCCAATGATGCTTATCTTCTACCTCACATGAGGAGGTCCAATTCATCTGGAAACTTGCATATGACTGGGCTTGTTGCATCACCTGCACCGCCTGCATCAACCATTATTTCATACTGAAATATTATTGTGTCAAAGTGGACACAAAACTCTGACTAGCTTTTCACTTCAGACTTTAGTTTGATTCGTTTGGGTGTTTTACATAAGAAGTTTGAAGAAACAGTAGCTGTGTGTTTTTAAAACTGAGGGTCCTCTTTTGTGTCATTTGTATGTGAAAGTGGATCATGGACTGTGAATTTATGTACCCTCCTGACTGGAACCTTACAAAATTGAAGGATGACGTTACCTGCAACACACACGTCTATGTCTAAGGTGAAAAATGACTTTATGTGGAGCATTGTAAATATTTTTTGTAGTTCTTAAATACATTTGGTTACACTAGCGGGTTCTAACATGAAGGGCCGTTTTCATTATTTAGAGAAGCAAGTAGATACAATGTTAAAACTATTTAAAAATGGAGGAAGAATTGGCTGCCTCAGCACAAGTAAGTCCCCTACTTAGGAAGTTGTTGTGAAACCAAAAAGCCAAAAGTGGGATTAATGGGTGTTTGTTTTTAAATGTGATTCATTTGGATAACATAATTAGACATTTGCATTCTCCTCGAACTGCATTTAAAAAACTATGATCAATTACAATCTTCAGGTTTGACCTAGAAAGCCATACATGTTTCGTCAATGATTGTAGTTTTTGGCGACTTTTATGCATTTTTCAAACAGTTCTTAATTTGGAGTGAGCTCTTATTTAAACTGTAATAACCCAATTGTAATGTTTTGAGAATGTAGTACAGCTTTATGATTCGAACTGGTGTTTTACAATTAATTTCTTGGTCTTGGTCATGTCATGTAAAATACTCTATGCAGGATAATGAGAAATGCCCTTCTGACTGAATTGTATAATATTGTACAGATGTCATTGTCATTTTTTAAAATTTCAGCAGCTTATTCCTGTACAAATGTTTAAAGTATAGTTTTTTCTAATCTGATATTGTATGTTTTCCTTAAAACTCTTTGAAGTCGCTTTTAATTGCTGCTACAGGATGTTGATTTTTCTTTTGCAAAAGATAGACTGACCTTTAAGTGCAAGTTAGCCATATTTAAATTGGGTGATTAACAATCAAGGCATGTATAACACCTGTTATCGTATACATTACAGTTCAAGTCGGTTTCTTCTGCTCTGAATATGTAGGGCATTTATTTTTATGCTACAGTATATTCGAGAATTCATTGTTTTATGTTTTGGAAGTTGCTTCCTGCTGGTTAAGGGAATGTTTCTTACACAACATATTTGTTAGCATGTCCATTTCTAAAACAAGAAACATTTTCTAACTGCCATATACTGTTTTTTCCCAAAATAGTTTTTTTGTGTAAATTATTTCTTTTACTGTCACATTCATGATGTTAAATTTATAAAAGTAATTTTGCTAATGCTGCAGAAAAGGAGACTACGTTACCACAGGTGTTAATTTAATATAGTTGTCTGTGGCTCTCATTTCTGATGTTGCAAACTATTTCTTATGTTATTGTACATAAAGATACATTAATTGTTTCTTTAAGATGCTGCTGAAATGTAGAGAATGTAGCCAAAACAGTAATAAACTATGAAAGTTGAAATTTAAATTATACTTATTTTGGTTTGGCACTTGAGCATTTGCACTGATTTATTTTGTGTGTATTGCCTGAGGGGATGAGGTTGGGAAGGTAGATGTCATTTTAGCAAATACCTCTAAGCTAAAGTGAAGTAAGCTCATAAAAACTAAGTCTGTTCTTAATTTATATCTCAAGGTAGAGGATACATTATGGGCATTGAAGTACAAAGAGACTATAATAAAAGTGAGCAAGGGAGCAATGCCTTTATGGGGCTTCACATGGCTCTTACACATGGAAGTGGCTTAGCATGGCGTGATTGGCACCCATGCCTCAGTATGTGACTTAAGTGTTGTATGTATGGTGCCAGCTAAGTCCATTAACCCAAGTTCCTTTTTCTGCAAGCTAAGAAGTGGACATTTCATGTGTCAGACAGAGGGCTTAGGTTTCAAACCATGCAAGGGCTGGGGTTAGCCCTTTTCTGTGTATAACCCACATATGTGCTATCTGGTGCTTACCAGAACACAGCGGATTTCAGCTGCTGTCAATCTGCATCTGAAAGCCTTGAAGGGAGCATGTTGCATAGGTCTTCACTTCTGTTTGCAAGCCTGGGCAGTTGACATCCAAGTCCCCGTCTGGCTGAAGCTGTGGCAAAGGAGAAGACGGTTTGGCTGAGATGGCCTAAGAAATCTGGGAATCTAGCCCCTGAGAAAAAGGATTTAAAAAAAGCACAGGAGGGGGGGTTGGGGGGGGGGGCACTGTTGAGCAGCCTGCAAGATGGCTGCCTAGCTTTGAGCTCCGTGCCCAACTGCCGTATATCTGTCAATATCCGTGGTCTTCTAAGCGATCCGGCGACTGGAACCACTGTTTTGTGTGGGCGAATTCCTGGGCAACATACAGACCCGTTCCCGAACGACAACTGAGCACTACGGCCGCGCTGTGAGTCTTCTCCTTCTGCCTGGGTGACTGCCTTGTCTGCTGCTGTGGCGGCCTGCCGGGCTGCGTGCTGCTGCCGTGGGTCTGGCTCTCTGGTGCGGCCGAGCCCAGTTTCTCCTCCGCTGGACCCTGCATTCCTCATGGCACGGTGCGCCTGAGCCCCGTTGCGGCACTGGGCTCCTCTTCCCCGCCCGGGTGCCCTGAGACTTCATCTACGTCACGGCCGGAGCCGTCTGAACTGGTGCCTGCACAGCCCCCTGCCGCGTCGCGAGAGCCGTCGGAGCTGCGACCTCCGCGCTTGGGGTGAGCGCGGCTCTTCATCCTCCGCTCGACTGGCTTGCCTTCCGCCCTGCGGGGTACTGCCTGGCTGTTGGGCGGCGGAGGCCTTAGCTGCGGGACCATCTGTCATCCACCGCGGCCCCCGGCCTTGGATGCTCGGAGCGGGATCCTTCACTATGCTGCCGTGGGTGAGGAGTTGGGGGTCGGATTGCAGCACACCCCGTGCCCCCCATCTGGAGAGCCGGCCCTACTGCGTTTCAACTCTAAATGGCTCCGGGCATCCTGTGCTGGGGGGCTTGGCCTCCCCCCATCCTTTGACGCGGGAGCCCCGGCGTGGCCCGCGTCCATCGAGGACCCTCCTGCTGGGGGACACGGCCCTAGAGGTCTTGAGGTCTCCGGGCCGTGAGGTCTTCGCGGCATCGCCCTCTCTCCACTGGGCCCCACTAGTTGGACATACCTGCCGCACTGGGGGCGCGAGCTGCCCATTTCCAGCGGACTGCGCTTTTTCATATCGGACACCATAACAATTTACACAAACCAGAGTGAGCAGCGGTGCGGCCCCCATTAACATTGGCTGCGCCACTTGGACCTTGGGGATTTGATCCCCCTGCCCCTTCATCTTGCGGCCTGCCCGGGCACCCTGGGGCCTGGCGTTGTATCATTCTTCTCCCTTACCCAACCGGCCGTCCGGGGCTGCAATAACTGTCCCTGCGGACGCACATGGTCTGCGATTCTCCTGGGCCCGTGCAGGGGGAGCCCCTGGAGGCTGTGGAGCACCTTACCTTATATAGCGCCCCACTTGGCCTGCTCTTCGACAGGCCCAAGACACCTCCACAAGATAGCTGGTAAGATAATCCACTCTGAGCAGGACATCAGGTATCCTGGAACAGGGCAGGCCAGAAAGCTACCTACTGCTGACCCCCTCCACGCTTGACTCGGCCACTGGTGAGACACTGTGTTCCCTCCTCAAACACTTTGGCATAGACATCGCTAAAGGATTTAGGGGGCCTCCGACCATACCCCTCACCAAGCTCGACCCTGGTCTACTCCATTGAACTCTGGCAATATGTCAAACCGGTCCCGCAGTGCTAATAAGATGGGAACAATGGATAAATACGCCAAGTCGGTCCCCAGGCAGGAGCAAGACGAGTCTGCTTCGAACCACAACGACTCTAGTCCGCCCTCTGACCCCCGTCAGCCCGATTTGGCAACGCTAATGGAGGCCATGGCAAAGAACTTTGCTTCACTACATGACAAGTTAGATGACATCAACGCAAGCGTGGCCTCCATGAGGACCAAACTAGACCAACATGGGACTAGACTAACGGAGGCGGAGACTAGAATTGGAGTTAATGAAGACGAGGTCCACTTTCTCCAGAACACTGTCTCTGATCTGGTGCGGGATATGAAACAAGTCAAGGAGAAATGCAACGACTTGGAGTCTAGATCCCGAAGAAATAACATCCGCATTGTGGAGGTCCCGGAGTCTGCCCTCAAAGGGAAAATGGAGCAGGCTGTTGAAAACCTTCTCAGAGACCTCCTAGATAACCCCCAACTTTCACTGTTCTTCGCAATGGAGCGCGCTCATTGTGCGCTTGCCCCTCTCCCTAAACTGGGCGACTTCCCCAGACCAATCATTGCGAAGGTCCTCAGCTAAAGGGACAGGGACCACATACTACGCCTGGCTCACTAGAAGGGAGAACTGAAACTGGATTTCTCAGCCTGCAGATGGAGCGCAGGCAGTTCAATGGCGTGAAGAAGATGCTTAGGGAAAGGAAAATTGAAAACACTATGCTCTTCCCGGCGTCTCTTTAAATTCACCCATCGCAACAAACTATACTTTTTCACGGTCCTGATGAAGCAGTGAAGTTTATTGAATCACATGTTCCACTCCCCGATCCTGTGGACGAACCAATAGATAACGACTGAGGTTGCAAGTGCTAGTCGCCGCGGGTGAGCCCCCCCGGACACCACCACATACACTGTCTAATCTACCCTCTTGTGGGGGGGCTTCCAGTTGCGCGGGGGGGGCCGCGCTCAGTGGCGATACAGCTAGACAGTTCCTTCTCGCTCCTTATCTGGCCCTCGCTACAACTCACTGCTTTGTGCATCCTGCTTTTCTTTTGCCAGTTACAATTCAGCACAATGGTTTCTTTGCAATTGAAATGTTATTTACCGCTGTACGCTCTATGGTGCAATTGCACCACTCTCTTAGCTAAGTTGGGTAAACGGCAGTGGCGACCCCCGCTGCAGCTGCAATGTCAAGGTTGGCAGGTTGTTTTCACTGGTTGTGCCCCAGTTGGGCATACAGGCAGGCGTTGCCCTGTTGGGTCTGGCACACCCATGCCTGGTTCTTGGGTGGGTACTGTTGCACAGCTGGGGTGGGCAGTGAGGGTGGTGGGGGGTGAAGGGGAGGGATGTTATGCAAACAATGGCAGGGAAACTGTGGCTGCTGAAGCAGGGGGGGCGCATCAAAGCATTGGCAGCTGCTACATGGTTAAAAAGCGATGCCGTGCGTTACTGCGATTCCCCATAAAACTGTAGTGTGGCTGTTAAGCTAATGACGTGGAACATACGGGGGCTAAGAAACTTCACAAAGGCCCGCAAATACTTCTCCTGCAAGAAACACACGCTCTTAGCCACCTCTCATCCTCTCTGGCACCGTCATGGGGCGGCAACACATTTTACACTACCTACTTCTCTCAGTCCAGGGGGACTTGATCCACAAATCAGTGAAATTCTCCTTGCGCACAAGCCACATAGACCCAGGGGGTAGATAAGTGATTCTTCATTGCCTGCTAGCTAACACAGAATGTCTGTTGGTGAATACATACGCTCCAAACACAGATGCCCCCACATTTTTGATGGTGTAACTGCTTTGCTTATGAGATATATTGGGGTTCCAATCCTTTAGGGGTGGGGGGGACATGAACCTTATTCTAGATAATGTGCTAGAGAGATCGGGCACCGCAACCGGAAATTTGTCTAGAGCTACTCATCGGCTCCACGCACATATGGTCTCTGCTGGCCTATGCGACGCCTGGAGAGTGCTCCATCCACTCACTAGGGAGTACACTTTCTATTCTTCTGTGCATGACAGCCACTCTAGAATTGACCTATTCCTCATATCGTCTGGGCTAATGGGGGAAAACCTCTGGCATGCAGATACTACCACTTACACTCTCGGATCACTCCCCGTGATACTCGAGATCACACTGCGACCTGCCCACCCCTCAATATTCCAATTGGTGTTTCAAATCGGAGGCACTCCAGGACATAGTTTTTAAAGCTGACATCCTTGCGGATATCTACTCATTTTTTGACAAGCGTCATGACACATCTGATGCGACCTGTTGGGAGGCGTTCAAGGTCTATATCAGAGGAATGTGCATTTCTAGGGAAGCAAGGGCCCTAAAGGACATCAGGAATTCCCTACAACGTTCTGAGACCAAACTCGAGGAACTTGAGCGGGAATACATCTCCGCCCCAACCCCATCCAAATTGGTGCGGATTGGGTTGGAACTAGAATCTTCTGAGTCTCTTGCTCTCAGGGAGGTACGTTACTATGCCCGACCCACTGCAACACGAAAATATGGTGAGGGGGAAAGACCGGGTCGTACTCTAGCCAGACTGGTCCGAACTGAGGGAGGTAGAGCTCGAATCGATAGTATTAGGGACGAGAGCGGTGTGGGTCTGACCAATCCAACCTTGAGACCTTTGCGAAGTTCTATGCCACCCTTTACGGTCCACAGCGTGAACACAATCCACAGGACCTCAATCTCCTGCTGGATCAAATCCCCATGACCTATATATCCCGCTCCACCAAAGAACAGCTAGATGCCCCCGTCACCCCCGACAAGATAGCCGAGGCCTTTTCGGTCCTCCCTAAGGGCAACGATCCTGGATGGCCTTACTGCTGAATTTTGTCAAGAACATGTCGCCTTATTGACCCCGCGCTTGCATGAAGTCTGGACGGAATCGCTCCGTCTAGCTACTTTCCCCCAATCCCTTTGCAAGGCCATTATAACCGTGCTACCTAAGCCGGGCAAATCCCCGGACGAATGTGGCTCCTATAGACCCCTCTCCCTTTTAAATACAGATATCAAAATCTTCGCTAAGGTCATCGCAAACAGGTTCCTCCCCATCATGCCGTACCTGGTACACGCAGACCAAAACGCTTCGTCCCTGGCCACTCCACTGCCTTAAATATTCGCCGATTATTTAACGTCATCTCTAGAATCGACCCTAAAGCTAACATGGTGGCAGTCACACTTGATGCCCAAAAGGCATTTGATATGGTCTCCTGGCAGTACATGCAGGCGATACTGGAGAAAATGGGTATTGGCCCGTGCATGCTTTCCTATATCAAACTGCTGTATACGAATCCATTGGCCAGAGTTCTGGTTAATTCCCATACGTCGGCTCCCATCACTCTACATAGGGGAACACGCCAAGGATGCCCATTCTCTCCCTTATTATTTGCAATGGCCATTGAGCATATGGCGGATAGTGTAAGAGACAAACATACCCGCATGGGAATACGCTTGCGCGACACACCCGGTATCATATAGTTTAATGCAGATGATGTACTTCTGTATGTCAGAGACATAGTAAGGTTGGTACATTTTTGGGCTTCACTATAAATTACACCAAGTCGGACATATTTCCTCTTACCACTGCAACTCCCCAACCGGCATGCAAATTCCCACTCTGCTGGTCCCCAGGGAGCATTAAATATCTTGGGGTTGAAGTACCCCTATTGGGATCCTCCTTACTGGCTGACAACTATATTGCTGCGGCGCAATATGCAGAATCCAAGATGTCGAGGTGGCGCGACCTTCCACTGTCGTCCTCGGGAAGGCTGTTCCTGATCAAAATGATAATAGTTCCAAAGCTCTTGTACATATTCGCTAATGTCCGGCTCTGGCCTGGGAAGCAATATTTTACAAACGTACATGCTGAGTGTGCCCAGTTCCTGTTGCACCCTGGTTGCTGTCCGTAAGAAGTGGCAACATATGACCCTACCCTACGAGAAAGGGGGTTTCAACGCCCCTGATCTAGCTGGCTACTGGATCACTGCGCAAGCCCAACATGCAACATATTGGTACAATTCTCTAGACCCTCCACCCTCATGTCAACCTTGAGATCCTCGCAAGTGAGGAGGTGAATGTTATGTCCCTGATCCTCTACCAATCGTACCAGACGCACGCCCCGGCTGACCCACTAGCCACCACGATTAGGGCATGGAGATCAATCTTAAAATCCCAACCTGCATGCTGCCCATACTACAAGTGGCTGCCCATATGGTCATTCCCAGGCCTTGCCCCCACACAGGATAAACTCCCCATGCGGCACTAGCTGGACCTAGGGTATCGGGCGTTTTCTGACCTGTTCCCTGAAGGGAAATTCATCACCCCACAGACATGGCGACCAGGACACTCAAAATCACCACTGGAGCTACTACAATACTTTAGACTCAGAGCAGCAGTGCGCGCAATGTGGCCCTCATATCCAGATGAATCCCCTGAGATCTGCTTTATAGCTAACTCTGCAGGAGGCAAGGGTATAACGTCTGCCCTGTATAAAATGTTCATGGCAAAATCGGCAGAATCATCCCACAAGCTTCGGGACGCCTGGAGCAATGAACTGGGGCTGGAAATTACTAATACCATGTGGGCAAAAATGTGCATACATACACGTAGGGTCTCCCTAAATTCCAAATTTAGGTGCATGCAATACAAGCTTCTCAATCGTCTGTACTACACCCCTCATAGAATTGGGAAATTCACACACAACCAACCTTTGTTTGCCCGAAATGTAGATCTGGCGAAGCTGACCATACCCACATGTTCTGGTCCTGCAGGGCACTGGCTCCATTCTGGGAAGCTGTGCTGGAGGCCTTCTCGGAAATGGTGGGGTTCCAGATTGATCCTGACCCCCTCTCTGTGCTGAATGTTGGGGCCATAGTGGCTAAAAGATGTATCTTAAAATGCTGGAAATGTCGCTTCCCCCCCCCTACATTTGAGAGGTGGTTAAAGGCCCTCACCTGGTCGCAAAGGTGTGAGGACTACTACATCAATTCTCTACCTATGAATGCTCGCCCCAAAAATATATGGACAGAGTTTTGTAGTTACTTGAACAACAAAATGTACTTGAAGCTTCTATCCTCGCCCCCGTCGCCGCACCAGGCGGATACGCAGCCCGGACTTTGAGCTGCCACGCTAAATTTGATGTGCCCTCTGTCAATGTGCCTAATTACTACCTATGCATTGCTTATGCCAAATGTTTCAACTGTAGAATGTTAATTGATGATTTGATGTGTTCTGCACTTGCTGCTGTTCCTTGCCAATAAAGAATTTTTTTTTTAAAAAAAAGCACAGGAAGTCCAGACTCCGCTTTCAAATACCACTCTTCATCCTCAAAGAAACGCCATTGCCTCACCTGCTTCATGAAGTCTACTTCTGGCTTGGGAGTCACCTCTTTCTCTAGTACAGATACCGTTCCCCACCATTTCATCTAGCCTAGTGCAGTACCAGGCATACAATAAGCAGTGTCGT
This sequence comes from Ambystoma mexicanum, assembly GCF_040938575.1. NCBI lineage: Eukaryota > Metazoa > Chordata > Amphibia > Caudata > Ambystomatidae > Ambystoma > Ambystoma mexicanum. Next base: position 971,431,756 of record NC_090931.1, on the reverse strand, counting down.
ATAGCAATTTGCTATGCAATTCTGTAGGTTTACTAATTAAATTTGCACTTGTGTGGCAAAAATAGCTATTGAAGTGCCCCTGTTCCATGAACGCACAGCTCACCCTGCATTCCTTTTTTGCCCTCGGGCCTCTCTCCACCATTTTTTCATCTGTTCACTGCAGTAATCCTCTCCTCCACTCTTTGCCTTTGTGAGAGTGTGAGTTAATAATTTATTTTCAAATAATTACAAGCCAGACGTAATCGGGATGACACTTTTATTAAGCCAACTATATCCTGTCTGGCAAAAACCAGTATGTGTTAACTTTATATTTTTTAAAATAGTCATGCAATTCCATTCCTTACATAGTGCATAATTACATTATTGCTACTGTAAAACACTGCAGTGTCTCTATGCTTTACAGTAAAGCTTAGCTTAGTACATCTAAATCTCAGTGCCAACTAGATTTCATTTTATTGGGGAAGATGCATCATATAGACGAGTGAAGGAGGGCCAATATATCGAACTCCAGGACAAGGCTCCCATCTAATCCGCACCCTTACATCTCTCCACGCACGGAACGATCCAGCAATTCCATATCTGGTAAACGCCCTCTGCGAGATGACCGCAGGAAAACTAACGCTCACCTTGTATCCACTGGGATGCCACCCGACTGCTCTGGGACGCTTCTGGGACCACTGTACCTTCTCCGGGGACTTGTGCTGCCGAGGGCCAGTTCTTGGAGACACAACAGCTTCTCTCAGAGCCCACCTTCCCCGCGCTCCCCTTGTGATCCCCCTTGGAACCTTCCTCACCTTGTGTTTCATTAAGGTGCGTTCTCCGTCCTGCTGTGCTGAGCAGGGGCGCGTCGGCGCTGGGCACCGTTCCGCCGAGTTACTTCAGTGGTGTGGCCCTGGAGTCCAGACCGGCTGTGACTCCACTCTTGAGGTAAGTCTCTCGTATGGTTGAGAATGAATGTCCGTAATTTTGGTTACCCCGAATAACCTTCACCTTCTTTCTTGCAGATGCAGATGGGATGATGGAGACATCGAGTTGATATAGAGGGCTGAGCTCGAAGGTAAGAGAAAGCGCGGTGCTATGAGCGTCCTTAGAAGTTGGCTGACCAGTGCTGCTGTTCCTTGTAGGTCGCCGAAAGATTCCTGGAAGAATGTGGTCGGATGGAACAGGGCGTCAGATGGAAGGTATCCGTGCAGCGTTGGACTTCCAGGAGAGTTTGGTAGGTAAGCGGAGCCTGGAGGCGATGGAGCGGATGAATAGTCGCTTGCTAATTGTCTTCTTCTCTGCCTTCTTCTCTAGGATGTTGCTGGAGGAAGATAACGAATTCCAGGGAGACTTCGGATTATTAGAGGAGCTGGATGCAGAGCAGGTAAGGATGAATAATGTGGTGGTTCTTCTCTCGCCCATGCAGGCCAAAGATGCTGAGCAGGACCTGGTGAAGGTCACGCTGCCAGAGCAGAATAACGCGAAGCGCGTGCCTCAGTTCGGGTGTGGTTTAAATAGCCAGCAGGTATCCCAGGTGCCTTTGGGGCGGGCCACGCCCTGGATGCTAGACTGCATGCTGCAGTTTCACTTTGATCCTTGTGGGGGCAGCCATATTGGTCCATTGCCCAATGGAAACTACACCTGCCATATGAGCCTGATGCCAATGGTGCCAGGACTGGCTCCAGGGCACCTGAGAGGGACACGATTTGGCCCTTGGGGCCTTGTTGCAAGACTGGCGAGGGCCAGAGGCCCCAAGTTCCCTGGCCAGGGGTTAAGGTCGTGACAAAAACAGTCAACAACCCCATGACTAAGCGAAGGTTTACGGTTGACAACTCGAACTCCAAAGGGAACTATCCAAGAGCAAACCCCTCTAAAGAGGCCCATGAAGAAAAGACCTCAGTAAGGACTGACACTCGGTGGGGAAAAAAAGAAGCAATAGAGCCTGAAGAAAGGTGCTGTGGTACGATCCCTTTTGGCCTCTTGGAACACCAGGGGTTTTAGTCATCTCTACTCCGGGGAATGTAACTTCCTGAGCGACTTTGAAATTATTTGCATGCAGGAATCATGGGTGATAAGTCCGGTATGCCAGGGTTACCAAATTTACATCAACCCTGCATTGAAAGGACCTCTGGGACGACCCCGAGCGGGGCTTTTGATTTTAATCAAAGATGACCGCGAACTACAGGTATTGGCACATCAGACACCCAATCCATTCACTCAGATATTGAAATTGGCTTAAAATAGAGGGAGCGACGAGACCAGAATGCTCTTTATCAACACCTACCGGAGTAGCCAAGATTGTGAAACGGAAAAATATCACTAAGACATCATGGAAGCTATTGATGAGTCTATGCTAGAAGATCCAAATCAATTTATCCTAGTTTGTGGATACCTGAATTTGAAGCTCCTCGATAAAAGGGGGCACCCGAAGCAAAGAACACTCTTGGAACCATGGGAAAACAGATGGACACTGGAAATGTCCATTAGAGACATGGAAATGCTAACCAGGCAGACACAGGGTGATATCCCAGGGGCGGATACCTGGTTTGGTTATCAAGGTAGCGCTTGTCTGGGCTATTGCTTTGTAGGACGTAACACACTTAGGTGGATTGAGCTATTTACTGTTAAACAGCTCACCAGTGACCATGCATTATTGCAACTGGAACTCCGCTGGATATCCAAGGCCACAAAGCAGCAGTATGTGTGCCCAATTGAATTATCGCCGGAAAGTGAGGCGAAGAAGAAACAATATAAACGATACAAACATTGGCTAAAATCCTCAAAGATCTGGAGAGCCCAGGCCGATGCATAACATATGTTAGCGGCAGTAAGTACTGCTAATACTACAGCCCTATGGGAAATTATAAATAAGGGCAAAGACTTTCAGGTGGCTTTAACTACCAACCAAGTCTCAAAAGAAGATTGGGTGAAGCATTTCACGGCTCTTATTTGGAGGGGGAGTAACTACCAACCCACCCAGCAAAAAGACAACGCAATCTCCATGGTCGATTGAAATAGACAGAGATGACCTACTATACTGAATCAAACACCTGAGCGGCCGGCCCAGGCAGCATCTCAAATTACATGCTGAAAGAAAATGGGGAGACATGGGCGGACTTCATCTTGCCCTTGTTCCAGCAGATCTTGAAATCCAGAATTATGCCGCAATCCTGGAAAGAAGCCCTGATAGTTCCTATTTTTAAGAAAGGCGACTGGAACAACCCGAGGAACTACAGACCTATTGCACTTTTAGATTCAATTGGTAAGATATTCACCTCAATCTTACTGCAAGATATGAAAAACTGGGCTATTAAGGCAGAAATCCTGGATAAACGCCAGATGGCTTTCATGAGTGGAGTGGGAACTTCGTTGAATATTTTTCTACTAAATATCCTAAAACTGAGAGCCCTCGAAACAAAAGGAAATATTTACCTGGGATTCATGGACCTCAAGCAGGCTTTTGACTCAGTTAGCTGAGAACACCTATGGGCTAAACCTGAAAATTGGGACGGCCTTGGAGACCCTTTGGAAGCCATAAAAGCTCTGTACTCGGACACCTCAGTTCGAATAATTGTCTCGAAGGGTGGGGATACAACAGAGAAAATCCTAACGTCAAAAGGCATCAAACAGGGCTGTGCGCTTACTCCCTTTGTTCATCCTGTTCCTGGCAGACATGAAAGACTCACAGGAAAAAAAGAGCTTTTCCACCAAAGCTCGAAGGGTCTGACCTCCCCTGGATTTTCTACGCGGATGACTTTGTTTTCATCGACTTAACAGCAATCGGACTCCGCCGAATAGCGGAATTCAAGGCTTACCTTGATACAAATAGAATGAAAATCAATGCCGATAAGTCGAAAAATCCTCGTTATGCAATCTGCCTTGGGGACAAGGAAGAAAAAGAGTGCCTTCACGTGGAGAATTGAGCATTAGGAGCTGAAAGTAGTGGATACTATAACCTATTTTGGGGTCATTAACAAAAATATAAATGAACAGGCCCAAATCAATTTCATCAGAGAATGGCTTCAAAAACTAACAAATCAGGCGAGAGCTCTTCAACGGAGAGACGGCACTTACTCCATGTTACTGATCATCTCCTTTTACAAGCAAAATGTTGTTCCTATTTTGACCCATGGTGCTGAGACCTGTCTAAACTTCGCATGGGCTGAATGGGGGAAGCTGGAAGCCTATTTCTGGCGGAAAATTCTAAGACTACCAAATTGCCCAAAAGTTGAAACGATCAGATATGAGTTAAGGCTACAATCCATGGCCTCGACAGTCTTATGGAAAACCATCTTCCTTTATCACAAATGTCTTTTGGATCCATCGCCTATTCCATTTGGGATAGTGTCAAATCCCGGAAACAACAAGCCTGAAAAAATCTTGTGTAAGTGGAAACAGCAATGTAACGACCTACTACAACAAAACAATATCCTAACGAAGACACTCCAGGATAATCCGAAAAAAGGCTAAGAAATTGCTAAGCGAGAAGGACTGGATAGATACGGACACGCATAAGGCGCAAAATATCTACTGCCATTAACATTATATGGGAAAGGAAACAACTTAAACCATCTCCTGCCGTATCTTACAAGATTTCCATCGTTCCAATACAGGAATCTTTTGATGCGGTGCAGACTCGATCTACTGCCGTCAAGAGAAGTGCAGTATTTAAGAAAACAGCTCACGATTCAAGATGTGGGCTGTCGCTTTTGTAGGAAATCAGAAATCTTGGAAACTGAGGCACCTCACACTTTCCTGTCCGAGATTCCAAAAAATAAGGACCATTTATCTGAATAATCCCACAGGACCTTTGGATGCCAAAGTCGAGGAAGAATGGTGGGAGCGTCTAATGACAGTCGACAAACTTGGACAGACTTTGAATGCCTTAAAATTGGTGGAATGAATTTGCCTTTCTCTTTCGGGATCACGGAACAATCCCCTGAAGAAAAGGAGAATCTGGAACACTTTAAAGAGGCTTAAGGGGCCAGATGATCCTGGAATTTTGAATCTTTTTTTTATATGCCAAAGGTTGAAAAATGTATTCGACCAATAAAACAAAAAACCAACAAAAATTACATTATTGCTACTGTAAAACACTGCAGTGTCTCTATGCTTTACAGTAAAGTTTAGTTTAGTATATCTAAATCTCAGTGCCAACTACATTTTATTTTATTGTGGAAGATGCATCATATAGACGAGTGAACACTTTTCAAAATGTACATGATTACACAGCCAAATGCCTTTGATGGCAAACCTAGTTCAGTGACATACTCGTTACATACATCTGCAACTGGTGCTCAGCGCACAAGCTAAACCCATACTCATGTACATTCTATCTTATCACCCTGTTGTTTTAAACCAGCTACCCTGAATGTGAGATGGCCACAAACTACAATTGTCCACCTAGTTTATCCAGTTCTGTGCCTGCTACGCCATCCACTCTGCTTAGTCTCATATTTTCCTTCCTCTTCCATAATGAATACACACAACAAACTACATATGTATGCAGCGTAGTGATCAATAGTTCCATCCAGTCTGTACATCTACAGATCTGCTGCAATACCATCCACAGTATTTAGCCTCCAGAGTTCACTTTGCTCTATGATTATGATTGTCTTGTATAACAGCACAAACATGAGGTGGCCAAACTGTTTTCAGAACCTTTTTATTGTATCGGTTTGTGGCCATTCATGGAGCCAACCTTTTTTCAGATGCCCATCCAAGGCATTCAGTCTACTTGCATAGTCGAGTAGATTTTATGAAGGGCGAGTACCATTTGCAGGAGAAGTTTGAAACTTTTATGTAATATTTACTTTGTTTGCAGTAAATGTCAAATACAAATTTCACTGTGCATGGCTGGCCTCTAGATGTCAGCTGCATGCCAAACATATTGGGTTTTTGGTGACTTGCACCATTTTACAGAAAGCCCATTTAAATTTGTTGTCTTCTGTTGCAAAGGGTCGAGTGCATTTCTATTAGGTTGGGTAGGTAAACTACATTTATTTTTTCTTCTTCGTTTTCTTCGGTATTTAGTTAATTTCAAACATTTACCCACTTACATCAAATAAAAAAAATCACCTGACATCCACACTAAGTTTCTAGCCCTGCAGGTGTAGCAGAATTTTAAAGAATTTGTAAGGCCTGACTCCTTTTCACTAATGTCTTATTTAAGTGTTTGTCTTGGGTACAAAGAGTACTCTTGCGTCCGTCCCCTTTCCTCCATACTGCATGGGCGTCCATTCCAAGGGCTGGGAGACGGAACCTTTTTCACCAGAAAAAACATTCTTCCCCTTTAAAGTTGGAGGCACACAGGGATGCGGCCCTGGGAGCATGTGCTGCCCTGACTCTGCCCTCAGGCGCCACACCTCAGTCCCCTTTTCTGTGTGGACAGGAACGGGCTGAATTCACCAGGGCTCCTTGGTTTGGCTTCGGCCATGTAATTCCACTCGCGGATACTTCTTCTCTTCTGTCTTTTTATCATTCAGGTACTCGGTCCTCGGGCGTCACGCTCCTCCCCGGCGCATGTCGACTTCTACAGGGTTCAGCATGTGTCCATCCTGCGACGGGCTCTTTCCAACTTCAGACCCCCATGCCCTCTGCCTACGTTGCCTTGGCCCAGACCATGGCTGGCAAGCTTGTACCGCGTGCAGTGCGCTCTCCTCAAGGTCTCTGAAGAACAGACTAGCCATTTGGAGGGAGCTCTTCCAGAGATCGCCTCCAGAGGACATGAAGGACTTTGTCTATCATCGATCCAAGCCCAAGGTAGGGCCGCTCTTTTCCAGCGCGCACCCCGCAAGGGAGACTCCTTCCCAAGTACTCACCTTAGTGGGAGGGAGTGCTCAGGTCTTCCTACCCGCACGAGTACCGAGGATACTTCAGCTAACGGCCACCAGGCCGAGAGGTCAGTGGATCCTCCCCGTGACAACGCTGAGGGACCATAAGGTTCTTTTACAGGGTCTTCACCCGAGGGGCTATGCCCTAGTACTGGCAACATGTCAGAGCGAGCGCCTATACGCAGTTCTACCGGCGTATCCGCCGAGGGCGAATGCCTACCAGGCCCCGGCCTGAGGAACAGGCTAGGCCTCATGATCCACACTCAAAGTCCAGGACGTAGCTGGGCCCAGTGAGCCAAGCAACATGACGCAGGCACGTGGAAGGCAGCTCGACAAGATGGCCACTGTGCCAGACATGAGGGACACCCATCCAATACTGCACCAAGGAAGGGATCTGGTGGAGGAACGAGTGTCAAGGTGGGACTGTTGTCAACCAGGTACGTGGCCTACAGCCTATCCTTCATTTGCGCAGGGCAGGTTTCCACTGCGTCCATTTGGGCAGGGCATGCAACGGCTCCAGCAGCCACCTGCTACCCCGTCAATATTGCCTACCACCCATCCAGCCTGCGAGGACGGGTTTTTTGAAAGGTTCCTCGGGCTCATGAAATCTCCTCTGATGGGGGTCATCCTTGGGGATGCCGTCAGGGAGGATCTCCTGCCAATGGCTCTGGTGTCGCAGGCCTCAGTAAAGGCGTCCCTGGCCCTTGTGCAGCCTCTGCTTCCTGCTCCGGCCCCCCAACCAGGTGGTTCTGTACCAGCTTCCGCTGCAGCCACCGGCTCTGGTCCCCACACCTCAGCCTGCGGCTCCCAGCACTCCTCCACCGGTGCCGGACCAACCGGACCCTCAAGTGGACATAGATGAGGAATAGGACCCTGACGCAACGTCATCAGCCAAGGCCATCCACAAACATCTTGCAGGGCTGGCAGAGTACTTGGGCCTTCCGCAACCTGAGGTCGAGCAACCAGCAGAGGGGGTCCTCGCCGAAGTCCTCACGCTACGTCCCGTGGGAAGAACGGGGTTCCCGATGCAGAAGGACGTGGTTGCCTTGGCCAAAAAGGGCTGGCTCTGTCGGCCCATCCTCAGCTACACTCTTCAGTGATTGCTGCGGCATCTCTATACTCTAAGCCTTGGCCTTCTCGTCTGCGGCACTGCTAAGCAAGGAGGAGAAGATCTTGGCGGCGTACGGGAAGAAGCTGTATTCCAATGTGTCCCTGCATCTTCATCAAGCCAATGCGGATGCCATGCTGGCAGCTGTTAACCAGAGGCTGTGATGGGAAATTGCGGATTTTCTCTCAGAGCTTCCGACGCAGAGCCAATCACGATTCAAGGCGGGACTGGCAGAGGCCAAGATGGTTTCACAAGACATCATGGAGTTCACCATGGCCCACATTGACACCTCTGGCTGGGCCATCTGTATTGCCACGGACATGAGAAGAACGGCTTGGCTTTGTGCTATGAAATTCAACCCGGATGTCCAGGAATGCATCTTAGACATGCCATTCGAGGGGGATGACCTTTTCCACTCCTCCACGGACGATGAGCTGGGTAACAAGAAAGAGCTCACAAGCGGCCAAGTCTTTATCCATCCTTACAGGGACCATGCCCAAAACGTATATCCAGTCACAGCAGCGCTCGGACAAGGGGCGTACATACGGAGGTTTCTGCGCCTTCCAAAAGCAGAGGTCCCGGCAGCTGGACCGTTTGCCGACCCAACATCGGCGCAAGCAACAAAAGGGGTGGAGGAGAAGTAAGGGCTTTTTCCAGTCCCCCCTCCTCCGCAAGAGCATCAGAGGGAAATTTGGTGAGGCTTGGGCTTTTACTCCAGGATTTTCGCCATTCAGAAAAAGAACCAGGCGGCCTGAGAGTTGTGCTGGACCTTTCCACCCTCAACCTCTCCCTACCTATACAAAAATTCAAGATGGTTATGCCAGCTTTGATAGTGGAAACATTGTGCAAGGGAGACTGGATGTGCTCCCTGGATCTGAAGGACACGTACTTACACGTCCTGATATGGCAGCCTCATTGTTCTTTTCTATGATTCTGGATCATGGGCTACTGCGGTTTCAGGGCCCCCACATCTACCCATACCTCGACGATTGGCTCGTCGGGGCGACATCTCCGGAAGCGGTGCACCACACTTCCCACATTCTTATGAACACACTGCACAAGCTGGGCTTTTCGCTCAACCTCAAGAAGTCGCAACTGCAGCCTACGCAGAGACTGGCCTCCTTGGGGCTCATCTGGGACACGTGCTCCGAGAAAGTTTTTCCTTTTGGAGGACAAGATCACGGCCATCAAGAGGGCCACAGCGCACTTCCTCAGCAGAGAAGTGACATCGGCCTGGTGGTACCAACACCTACTGGGTCTCATGGCAGAGGTACTATTGGCCGTCCCCCACGCAAAACTCAGGATGAGGAGGATAGAGCTGCACTTTGCAGCATCTTGGAACCAGGATCGGGGCTCTCAGTCCGAGATGATCAACGTTCCTTCTTCTCTTCACCCGGCCCTCACATGGTGGTCCAGGGACTGCAACCTGCGGACGGGCAAGCCTTTCTGGCAACCTACCCCACAGCTCACCATCACTACCGACTCCTATCTCGAGGGATGGGGGGGCCACCTTGGACAACCACTGCATCCATGGCACCTGGACCCGGCAGGAGTACCACATCAATTGGCTAGAACGAAAGGCCATCTGGCTGGTGAACAGAGCCTTCCTTCTGGTTATCGAGGGCAAGGTTGTCCTCATTCAGACAGACGACTCGGCCAGCATGTTCTACGTCAACAAGCAGGGAGGTACCAGATCCCCTCCACTGTGTAGACTGGCAGTCAACATGTGTGGAATGGGCCCTGGAGAAAAACATCTACCTCATGGCCGTCCACATGCCAAGGGAATCCAACCTGGAGGCAGACAGGCTCAGCAGACTGGGAGCGGACAACTACAAGTGGCAGTTGAACGACATAGTACTGTAGGAGATCTTCAGCAAATGGGGACACCCCCAGGGGAACCTCTTTGCCTCCTGGGATAACACAACGTGCCAACTGTTCACCTCCTGGCAGGTCCAGGGCTCCCTGGGCGATGCATGCCAGATTTGGTGGGACGGAATGACATCATACACCTTCCTGCCCACACTGCTGATGCATAGGGTGATATGCAAGATCAAGGAGTCTCGCCACCTCAACATCATTCTAATAGCCCCATGGTATCCAGCCAGGCCATGGTTCTCGGAGCTATTCAGCCTCTCAGAGAGACTACCCATTCGCCTTCCGACGGGCCCGGCACATCTTCTGGCACAGCAGGGGGACAGGGTCATCCACCCCGCTCCACAGAAACTAGCCCTCACAGCGTGGTTCCTGAGCAGGTCACGCTAGGTTACCTCAGCCTCTCCCAGGCTAATCTAGAGAACATAAAGGGCGCCAGGAGCAAAGCTACCAGGTCCCAGTATAAGAGCAAGTGGACCGGTTTCTGCCACTGGGCAGACTATAAGGATATCACCCCCTCGCATGTACCTTGGACGACGTACTCTCCTTCTCGGCGCACCTCGCCCATTCGGGCGTGCAGGTAGACACTTGCCGCACTTGGCATTCATTGGGGCCTACAGAAACTTGGAGGAGGTCTTTTCCTCCTCCAACCCGATTGTCAAACATTTGATGGGACTCACCCCATGTGGGACCTCAACATAGTTTTGGGTGCTCTGGCACACAAACCATTTGAACCAGTTGGGTCCGCGGACCTCAGGCTGGTCACCATTAAGATGGCTATGCTAGTCTGCCTCACCTCGGCTCGCACAGTCAACGAAATCCAGGCACTGGTCGCCTCGGTGCCCTATATTACATTTCACAAGGTAAAGCAGTCTTGCGGACACACCCAGCATTCCTACCCAAGCTGCTTTCCATCTGAACGAAGAAATAGGGCTACTTATGTTTTCTGCTGAGCCCATAGACGAGGCACAGAGTTCTGCACTGCCTTGATGTCGGGCGTGCCCTGAAATTCTACCTGGACAGGACCAAGGTCTTCTGCAATTCGGGCACACTGTCACCTTCAGCGGATCAAGACCAGGGTATAAGGCCTCCATACCCTGTTGGATTGTCTAAGCCGTCAAAGAAGCTTACGAGGGACAGCATAAGCCACTGCCAGCCAACATGCACACCCACGCGGTCAGAGCAAAGGCGACGGCCATTGCATTACAGCGGCATGTCCCCGTGCAAGTCATAAGCAGGGCGGCCACATGGGCTACACCTTCGGCTTTCTTCAAGCACTACTGTTTGGATGCCAGCTCAAGATCAGACACAGCTTTCAGACAGGCGGTTCTTAGAGACCCGTTTGCTTAAGGGGGGGGGGTCTCCTCTCCTCCCTGGGGCTACACTCAGTTGTAATCGCCCATGCAGTATGGAGGAAAGAGGGCGGGATATGAGAGTAATTAAGTTACTTACCGTAGTGACTAAAGTAGTCTCCTTTCCTCCATACATCCCACCATCCTTCCCCGTATTAAAACTGGTGTCATTAGGCAATTTTGATCTATTGTCGATCAGTCTTTGGGGACTGAGGTGTGGTGCCCGGAGGGTGGAGTCAGGGCAGTGCATGCTGCCAGGGCTGCACCCCTGCGTGCCTCTAAATTTAAAGGGGAAGAAGGTATTTTCTGGTGAAAAAGTTTGCGTCTTCCGTCCCTTGGAAGGGACACCCATGCAGTATGGAAGAAAGGGGACTAAGAGTACATTATGGTGACATTAAAAATATTAGTATACCATTGCTAATGAAGAAAACTTTTATTAGCAAATTCTGCTAATCCATTTTCGAAAATTAATTTATGCCTTGCAGTGGAAGGTCTTCTGGCAGAAGATGTTGGGCATGTTTGCTAAGAACCCAGTATCTTATGCAGCTTAGTGCCCAATGTGCCTCCAGACAAGTAGAGGTCACAATTTAGCATGTCACTGCATGGCCATGAGCTTGGTCCAGGCTCAGACATGTAGTGTGCTTGGCTCCGACTTTGGGAGTGGTAGCCCTGGCACCGTTCATCACACTCCTTCTAATGTTGTGCAGGAGAGCTTGAAATTTGTCCTGGCCTCCAGATCAGAGTTTGTTCTGTGGACAGATCTTTGATAAGGTGGGTGACCCTGTACATTTTGTCCTTGAATCACTGGGCGAAGGTGAAATGGGTGACTTTCCATAAAAACTCTTAACATGATTAAAGTTTGCCCAGCTTGTCTTCTGACCTTTGGGATGCCAGCAGCCTCGACACTTGACCCTTTCAACGGCAGTGGAGTTCAGATATCCGAGAGTAGAGCCCTCCTAAGGAGACCCTCCTCTGTATTAAAGTGACTTTTTCTGACCCTGTTATGGCTGTTTAGCAAAATCCCTAGCAAGGAATTAGGCATTAAACACTATCCTGCTGCATCTGATTTGTTCTGCCCCATCCACTTCACCCCAGCGAGCCTGGTGGTTCTCGCTTATACTGCAGCAAAAAAGCAGCAATCTTTCCTGCCTTGTTCCTGGACTGGGAGAGTAAAAATATAGGATCCCTTGGATAAAATGTTTCCAATAGACAAGTTCCTCCCTCAGATGAAATGGTGTATTGAAATAACCTTCAGACGCAGTCTGGTCAGAAAATAAAATGTTACCATAGTGACTCCAATACTCCTAGTCTAAAGTCCCCTTTCCTCCATCCTGTTTAGGCACCCCCCCCATACAGGGACGGGACCGGAACCATTTGGCAGTGAAAATTGAGCTTCCCCTTTACATTTTGGCATAGTGCACGGAGGCACAGCTGCTGGCTTGACCATACCTACAAGCCCCGCCCTCTGGTGCCTCTCCTCAGTCCCCTTTTACCCATTAAATGTATGCTTCATTATGAGGGGGATGGAAGGTGTGTCGAATGGAGGAAAGGGGACTTTGGACTAAGAATATTTTAGTTACTACGGGAGCATTGTATTACACCTATGTCCCGTCCCCTTTCCTCCATCCTATATGGGGGATTCCAATTAGAAACAAACTGATATTTTAATACAGCTTGCCCGAATGCTGCCTCTGATCTGGAACTGATATAGTGCTTGCAGAAAGTGGAAGGAGTTGCCCATGTCGCTGCTTTGCTAATATCCCATGATGCATGTCTCTGGAATTCAACTGCAGTTGCTTTTGCCTGCCCTTCATGCACATGAATCCCCTTAAGGGACTACCTTCTTGTGCGCTTTGTGTGCCTCGGCAATGGTTGATACCATCCATCTGGCGATCAATGCCTTTGAAGCTTGTGATCCTGGTGAGGCAAAACAAAGTCACGAGCAGAGCTTCCGATATTCTGATTGATCTTGTACACATTTCATCTGTATGGTAGCCATAGGCTTAAAATGTTTATGTGCTAAGGCTGATAAAACCAAGTTTTAATGCCAGAGCGAATGAGGCAGGTTTATAGGAGGGACCAACGGTTCAAGACCCTTCCAGTGGCTCTTGACCACTGGACTGGCTGCAGAAAAATAATTTCATACTCTCCTATTGCTGGTAAATAACTGCAAACCGTATCAATCCTGAATGCCTGGCTGTACCAGATATGCTGAGAAAGACAAGATATCATTTAGGGAACAGGTGAGTAGATGTATCCCCTTATCCTTGGCCCAGAAGCAGAACCAAGCCCATTTGCTCTTATATTTGGTTGTAGGGGATTCCTTCCTTATGTGGCCTGTGGCCGCTCCTCCACACACTATACCAAAATTTAAAGGGGAAGCTCAAGTTCTTGCTGCTGAAAGGTTCCTGTCCACATACGGGGACACCCATACACCATGGAGAAAAGGGGGCGGGACATGGGAGTAAGGACACTTACGGGGAAGCCAGCTTGCTCTGTGTACTTCAGAGGTCTGATATTTTACGGCTCATTAGCGACATTGACTACTGGCAGTGATTTCTTCCGTATATACCTAGAGCTGCCAATGCCATCTTCCTCAGTTCCTTCATCCTTTGGTCTGCACAGGAACCTTTTTTCGGAGAGAAGTCACTTAATATTCTGACTTTAAGGCATGTAAGGCGCATCGCCATTCCATGTGAATAACTGATCCACACCTCATTGGAGTTTGGTGCCTGTGCAAGTTTCAGGACACCAAGGCGTGCAAATCCTTTCAATTGGTGCACACCAAGACGGTGAGGGAGCGCATGGTGAAGCAATTGTTGCACACTTCAGATAAATTCACTATGCAGCATCCAAAGACTTCCACATCTGTGCCTGAAAGACTCTCCTATGCCCAAAACAAAGATATGACACACCAGAACTTGTGTAGTAAGTGATCTCACACTCAGTCCTCGTTGAAACGCCACTGGAGATAAAGACATCAGGAGACTCTGCACCACAGTTTAAGGTAAGTGGAAAAAGCTTCCTTTCCCATCTCTTCCACTTCGGAGGAACCGGAAGCCTTATGGAATGCTATGCTGGAGGTGTTTAAGAAGGTCCCTGTGACTGTCAATACTCCATTGCCCACTGCTCCCCTCAAGGAGTGCTCTTGAAACCACAAATCATGCTGCTGTATGCTTCGGCCAAGCCACCATGTCAGAAGAGCTGGTGCCAAAGTAATCTTCAGTGCGGATTACCAACGTGCCTCTTCCTCTATGCCCACTCTTTCGGCAACACAGAAGTCACAATCTTCAATGCCTGCACACACTGCTTCATAGTAGTTTCTGCCTGAGAGTGCCCAGAACTTAGCCAAGAGTGAGGCTTCATAGTTTAAAAGTTCTGGGACATAATTAAAAGGGAAGAAAAGGAAAATGACGTGCCCTATAACTCAACTATATTCTAGTTGGGAGCCGGAGCTCCATGAGAAATTGACTTTTGATGATGAATCCGAAGTGTTCGCTGTAGTTGTCAAGACATGTATAGGGCAAGCAGACTGCATGGATTCAGAAATTGGCATGCCACCAGTAAAGGCTCTTGGACCTTACTTTGGCTCTTCTAGAGATGTATTACCTAGTGCACTGTGTTAAGACACAAACTATCATGAATATTCTGGAGCCAAAGAGAACTACGGTGCCCTTCTGATATTTAGTGGCTTTAATTGACAAATTGAAACCTGTATGAAATGGGTCTGTTTCTGCTTCAATTCCTTATATTAAGGAGGATCTTGCTCTAAATCATACAGCAAGATCTTCAGGTGCACTCTCTTTTGATGGCAAATTTCACACCTAAATGCCTTGTGATTCACTCAGCCACATCACGTTCCAGGCCCACTGCTATTCCGACAATTCGGTCAAATAGAGGGTCAAAGAAATTGCACCCATGGGTGCACAAGTTCTTTGCCTCTGACAGTTTGACCTTGCATACCCGTATTGCTTCTTGCACTGTATCACAATACTTTCGTGCCCTCTGGGAAATGGCTGACATGGCAAGTAATCATCTTTCACCTGACATGCAAGGCCAGTTCCAAGGAAACAACAACTCTTGCTGCAAACAGGCTTACACATAATTAATTCCATTGGATGTGCCAAGGATATGGGAGTAGTATTCCTGGATGAAAGTATCTACCTTTGCGATTGATGTCTAAGCTAAATTATTAGATTTCCCATTTGATGGCTCTGTTTTTCAGGTCTAAGGCAGGCAAAAGTCATGGACACAAGTAACTCTGAGTAGACCTCATGCAGAGCTGCAGTGGGATAAAATAGTTGCCAAACCCAGACTTCCTCCTGGTGGATATTTTGAAAATAAAGGTTTCTGTGGAAAGGCTTAATCTATCGGAGCATTAACCAGGCACAGTAATTTCTTTGCTACCAATGTGAGGCCATATCATCAAAATGCTGCGTCCTTGATGTTTGTCCCTACTAACTGCTTCCCATTCCTACACAACCCACTATAATCCTCCTTACAATGCCCCCTCATGCACATTGCCCTAGTCTTCTTAATAGAGAACTCTGCTGCAGGGAGTGACAGAGATTTTTCCATCCCCGGAAATGGTATTCCCGCTAATCATACTTCCCGTCCCCTTTCCTCCATACTTCTGGGTGTCCCCCAACATGGGGACGGTACCAGAACCTTTGCAGTGACAAATGTGAGCTTCCCCTTGAAATGTACTGTAACATGCGGGAATGCCCTGAGGCCCTGCCCTCTGACGCCTCCCCTCAGTCCCCTTTTCCACACGGTCTGTGTCAGACCTGGCAGCTTGGCGTGGACACTTTCTGGTAGTTTTGCATGCTTTTCTGTTTCAATTTCTTCACCTGCCTTCAGTGCCTTGCCTCCCTTGGTGCATGTCAGCAGCAGGAGGCTTTACAAGACGCGCATTTTCCAATCAGTTGTTCCCGGCCTTGGACCCCCGTACACTCTGACTTGAGTGCCTGCCTCCCGACCACCGCTGGGATGCTTGTGTGGCTTGCTGTTCTCGGTCATCGTTCGTTGAAGAATCTGAAGGGAGATCTTCCCCACTTTACCTGCCGGTCACTTGAAGGACTTTGTGGCCAAGGCTTTGCGTCATGATAAGGTAGGTCCTTTATTCTTGAAGGCACCCCAGCCGGGTTACTCCTTCCCGGGGCCTCTGGCTGGGTTGGGTCCTCCAGGCTCTAACACCAGTGGTAGGTCTGGGGACAGGAAGGCTACTGGCCCCCTCGCTGAGGAGCCCACGGGGCTCTTCTAGGCCACCCACGAGGGGCGCTCCAGCTCTGTTCCTTCTGTACTGGAGTGCGAGGGGCATTTGAGCTCCGGTTTCCAGATGCAAGCCTGAGGGGCGGTGCCATACGACTACCCAGCTCGGCTGCTGAGAGCAAAAAGCCTCACAGAGCCCCCTCCGAGGTTGTTGCACAGGGGGACAAATAGACTTACAGCCTGCTGGCTGAGGTCCCTAGGCCTACCGGATCCCTCTCCGAGGTTGACGCTTCTGATTCAGGCCCAGGGCACAAACAATCCCTGACTATATCGGACCCGGCACAGGGTTCGGGGTCTTCGCACTCTTCTTCCCAGGGCGTGGCACAGGCTCACGAAATGTCTGAGCGTGCCCGACTAGCAGCCATTTTAGATCCTGACAACATGCCTCCAGCGGCCCCTTCGCCCTCAGAATGGGCTGCTCAGGGCTATTCCAGTCCCCTACCTTCAGGGAGCAGCTCTGGGCCTCAGTGTTCGGGCCCGTGGTCCCCACAGGGTTATCTATATGCCAGCCATCTATTTTGATACCCTTCCTAGGTACCTAGACGTATTGAGCCAGACAAAAGGCATAGAGCATCAGAGGGACGTGCTCCTCACTCACGTGACACAGCAGCATGCAAAGGCTGTTTTTCTTTTTGCACGTTCTTCTGCTTATGTGCTCTCAGCAGATGTCGGGACGCCTTAAAGAGGTCATCCCCCAGGTGTTGCCTCCAAGGCTGCCTCCTTTGGGCCCCCCACCAGTTCCTCCGGGGGTTATGGCATCACAGCCTGTGGCCAGTCTGGGTCCCCCTCCTCCGGCTCTGGTGCCTGCTCTACAAACTGGGCAAGAGCGTGACAACGATGCACAGGAAGAGGAGCCTTCTGCGTCGGTCAAAGCGTTTCATGACTGTCTTCAGGGCCTAGCAGAGATTTTGGGCATGCCTCATCCTGAACAGGCTGCCCCAAGAGCCAGGGGTGCTGGGAGAGGATAATTTATATTACAGAAGCACATTTCAGAGTGCTACATTTCACTGCAAAATAAATAATTTTTTATATTTTATTTGGGGTGGGGAGGTCCCCCAAAACCACATTTTTCTATCCTTCTAACCCCAACCCCATCCTGACTCATTTTAACCCCTTACCCCACTAGCCTATATATATTAAATTGTTTTGGTATTGTGGTTGCAGTGAAACGTACCACCCTGAAATTTGCTTCGGTAAATTGACTGGGTACCCTGGCCTGGCGCACCACTGGCCGCTCAGGCATTCCTCTGCAAAAAGACGTCCTCTCATTGGTCATTAAGGTTGGGGTAAGTCTCAGGCCAACGCTCAGATCAACAAGAAGCTGGATGGCCGCTTTTGTAACTCTAAAGACGTCCTTGCTGGGGCAACCCAGAAATTGTGGGGGGAGATTGTGGATTTTCTTCCATGCTTACCCGTGAAGAGTCGAGCTTCCTTCAAGGCGGGTCTGCCGGAAGGCGCGCGTGGTTGTGCTGGGTCTTGGGTGTCGAGATGAGGAGGACCGCATGGATACACGCAACAATGTTTTCCTTTGACGTGCAGGGTAGGATCCTCGACCTCTTTCATGAGCTCTGATCGGTTCCACTCATCACCGGATGATGAATTGACAAAAAAAGAAGACGTCTACCCAGACTGTGAAGTCCTTGGTGATCGGAACAAAGCCGGGGCAGAAAGCCTTTCCAGAGTCAGTGCAGCTTGGACTTCAAGCCATGCTCTTTCGGCGGCTTCAAGGAGTTTCGCGACCGTAGAACTTGCCAACTAGACAGGTCACCAAGTGAGCATAAGAGGAAGCAGCAGAGGACCTTGCAGGGCTTTTTTCACCCCCTCCCTCCTCCTCCACTGCTGTCTTCAATGACAAAAAGCAATTAAGTATTGATCAGGGACCACAATTCCACTGTAAGATGCCGTCAGGCTCGCTTTGTGAGCAACCGGAAACATTTTTTCACAAATTCCTGGATTCGGTCAGTGGTCTCCACAGGGTTCAGTCTACTTCTTCCTTTGTCTCCTCTGTTGTTGCAGATAGGATAGTCTGCGCTTCTGCGTGAGGTCCTGCTCCTTTTGGACATGTAGGCGGTGGAACTAGTGCCTCCCCTAGACAGAGGATCCGGGTATTCCAGGATTTTTGCGGTGCCCAAGCACAACCAGTCAGGCCTGCAAGTAGTTGTTTTTACCCCTCGAACACTTCAACATAATCACTCATGCTCACATAGCGGAGTCGCTGTGCGCAGGGTACTGGATGTGTTCCTTAGACTTCAAAGATGCTTGCTTACTTGTCCCAATTTTCCAACCGCACTGGAAATTTCTACAGTTCACGATTGTTGCACCACTTCCAATAGAGTGCTGCTGTTCGGCTTCAATTCGGCCCCTCATGTTTTCACAAAGCTTACGAAGGTAGTGGCTGGCCTTTTTCTCTTGGAGGGCCACCATCCATAGCCTTATCTGAACGGTTGGGGGGCCAGCTCTCCCGAGGGGACCCTTCACACCTGCTAGTGGATGTACTTCACCAACAGTTTTTTCCTCAACCAGTGGAAGTCGCAGTTAACCCCCTCCCAGTAACTTGTGTTTCTCAGGTGTGACATGGCCATTGAGAGGGTGTTCTCCGCGGCTGACAGGCTACTGGTCGTCCGGAGAGCAGTTTGCCACTCTGTCCAACTTGAGTACCTCAGCGTTGTGGTTCCAACACCTGCTGGGTCTCATGGCTTCATGCATGCTCATGGTGCGGCACGCCAGACTCTAGATGAGACCTCCAGCTGGTGTCCACTTGGGACCAGGAAACGGGGGCGCAGTGGACAGGCTGCCCATTCACCGGGGCCTTCAGGTAACAAGGGTCTCCTCCATCCTGGGTTGGGCGGTGACTCTGAACAGCTACTCTAGTCACAGTTCATGGTCCAGGACCGAGGCCCTCTTTCATATGAATCTTTTGGAGCGCAGTGTGGTGTCCTCCAAGTCCAGTGAAAACAGCATATTTCCTCCTGACTTCTTCGCCTGTAAAGCCATTACAGAAAGGGGAAAGGCCATATGCAAATCAGGTTTGGTCCCACTTGCTTTTGCCAAAGAAAAGAGGTGATGGCTGGAAGGTTTAGACTTAATCATAACCACTGGCATCGATCTGGGCAACTCTCCAGACAATCATTCTTTGCCTGTCAAGCCATTACAGAAAGGGTGCAGACCATATGCAAATCACCCCACCCCAAAAGCAGCAGTCCAGCCCGGACTGCTTGGTCCCATTTCTTCTGCACAAAACCACAAGCATTCCCACATATTTTTCAGAAGTGGGGCCAAAGCATGATTTGCATATGGTCTTTCCCCGTTCTGTAATAGCTTGACAGGTGAAGAACGATTGTCTGGAGGGCTGCCCACAGCAATGCTAGAGGTTTAATTTATTCCAAACTTTCAATGCATCACCTCTTTTATTTTGCTTTAGTCACCCTGAGTGGGATGGATATGCCCAGATGTTGGTCCCATGCCTGCTGAGCCTAGAGACCCAAACTACACCTCACTGATGATGCTCAACGAGGCCGAAACATGTCTGGGGTTGCTAGTGGTCTTGTGCAGAAGGGATGTGACATAGCAAGTCGGGCTTGTCTGCCCCTTTTGGGGTTGGGACCAAGCCTGATTTGCATATGGTCTTTCCCCTTTCTGTAATGGCTTGTTAGGTGACGAGCGATGGTCTGGAGGGTTTCCCAGAGCAATGCAGAGGTTTTTAGATTAATTCAAAACCTTCCAGCCATGTGTTGGATCGATAAGACTGATCGATATGACAGTCTATAATCTCTGCTGGATCGTGAAAACTGAGACTTTCCTGAATGATAAGGCTGCAGGAGTTGCTACAGGGTATCCAAAGACCATGCAGTGTCCGTCTTTATGGCCTGGAGCGTGTCATTGATCTTTTTGCCAAAGAGATCCTCACTGTCAAAAGGCAGATCAACGATTTTAGCTTGCACTTCCGACCGGACGTTGGTAGCCTTCTACCATCTGTCAGCGCAGCATCACATCTTTACCACTTTGCCAGAAGCCAATGTCTGTGATGTCCACTGCAAATGGGATGGCGTTGTCGGAAGCAGCCACACCCTAACAAACAAGCTTAAAAGCCTCTTCTTGTTGTCCATCAAGAAATCCAGAATGGGACCTACCTTGTACCACCATTCTCTTGTCGTAGCAGGACAGAATGGCCAAAGAGTTCAGAGCTTTAATTGTCGTGGACACAGTGGAAATAAAGCACTTGCCAAAAGCATCCTGCCGCCTCCCTTCTATGTCAAGTGGAACATTACATGGGGTAGAAAGGTTGGGAAAGTATTTTCGAGCAGCCACGGAGGCTTGAACTGGGTTCACAGACATTTCAGAGTGCCATCCATGGCCTCTTCTTGAATCTGTCCTTTTTTTCAGAGGGGAGGCCATTCTCACAGATGTCATCATGATTAGAGACAACCATCTTCAGTGTCTGTTCCCTGTACTGGTACAGGAAGCATTTGTTCATATGTTCTTCAGGCAGTATTTCAAACATTCTAATAGCTTTGAACATAAGTGAATGAAAAGTACCAATCTCATCAAGCGGGAAATTTCTGGGCAGATCATCAATTTGCTATCCGCTGGTATAAGGTCATCAAACTCATCGGTTGCAGTATGAGTGGAGACCCCACCTTGAGAAGTGTTGTCCTCCGTCTCGGAATCATCAGAAAGTTCAGCAGGAGGGCTCAAAGGTAACGGACGTGTTGTGGCACCTAGGAAGAGATGGGAGAGCAGGGAGCTCTTGTGGAGATGGCGGGACTGACAGTGCTCTGTACTGCAATTCTGACACCAGAGTCTGCGGAGTAGACAAGATGTCCAGTGATAGAGAATTTGCTTCCAGTTGACTGGGGCCAGTTTCAGGCTGATGAGAGCCACAGCACAAGAAGTATGTGGCGGCTGCATTATGGGCAGTTGCGCTGGCAGAGGCTGTGCAGGCAGTAGTGACGATAAGACTAACTCATCATCTGAACAAAATCCCTTCCGGTTCCTCAATCGGGGTCTGTGACATGTTGCAGGATGTCCTCAGGGGGCACCTGAACGGCCAGGTGGAACATAAGGAGCCAGTGTAAACAGACGCTGCTTGCATTGAGGACAGCTTGGATGGGACATGTGGTCGACGTCAGCAGCAGAAGTGGTGGAAGAGTTTGTGGTGACTGTTGCCGACAAAGGTCTTTTTGTCATCAGTGAAGCAGTGATGGACGATGTTGCTGATGCTGTGGCTGACGAGACCGTCAACCGACTGGTGGACGAGGACGTAGACTGGATGGATGCAGACTTGTGCTTCTTTGCAGTCAAGGATGGGAGTGTTGACAGTCGCCGCTTTCATGGAGAGTGTTGTAGATGTCAAGGGTGTCACCGCTGGAGCCTTAGAAAAAGCAGTTAGTACACTCTTTGTGGGCAAATTGATTATATACGGTGGTTTAGGTACATCGACCGCAGCAGCCTGGGCAGATTGAGTGTGGGTGGCATGTTCTCTCCTTGCCCGCTTCTCATGAGAAAACCTCCTTGTGGGACCCCCAACCTATTAGAAGAGGGAGTGTGCAACTGGGGCCTACTATGTCTAAGGAAAGCATGACTCCATACGGAAGCAGATTGAGCTCACCATTCCATCATCCAGTCAAGTCCCCAACCTTCTATGATGTTCTTGAGGGTCCTTTAAGAGATGGAATGGCAGATAGAGCATGAATTGATGTTGTGTTCTGGGTACAGAGAGTAGATGCACTTTACATGTTGGCGTAAGAAAGGGTGAGTCCCAATTTTTTGTTAAAGGGGGATTGAGCTTAAATAGGGACTAATTTGTGAAGTAACAAACAGAAAGCAAAACTCAATAACCCCTCTTTTAGTCCACCTAACATGTGGGTCAGGGACAAGGAGAGCAAAATGATAGATTATCTATTTTTTCTATCTAGAGGTCACATAGAACACATTATTGTACTAAGGGTAAACAAAGTATGAACACATATTTTAATAATGAATTCAATTAAAAAACATACAAATGTATATAGTTGGTGCTTTCCACAAGACCCCTACAAATATTTAAAGCAGGTTAGAATCGCACAAAAATTAAAAAGTCCAGCAAAAACGCATATTTTACTCGTAGTGTCTAAAGTTAGTATAGTGACAGGTATAGTAGATCACCTTGACAAATTAATTTTCAAAGCATTAATTGTCTTGTTATATTCGGGGGAACATGCTTGAAATGCACAGCACAGAAGTTTTAATGCTGTATAAAGACTCATAGATTCTCGTGTCTAGATGTCTACATATGTTTCTCCACAGGATTTACATGAACACCATCCCTGGTGTTCTGCTGTTATAGTTCTAGCCCTCTTCAGGACGAAATCTTGTTTTTCAGAAGTGACAAAAAAAGTTCAACAAAATCCCCGGTTTTTTCACACTTTTTTCCAATGCTGTAAAAGGTGGAAATGCGAAGTTTGTGTTAGTGCTTGATCTAGGATAAAAACATATTTAAATGCTATTTTGATAATAGTTTGTGACTAGGATTGCTAAATTTTCCAGATCTCCGCTTATCACTGACCTTTTTATGCTCTTGTGGTTGGACTCAAGTTTTAGTTGATGTAACGAAGGAAGTGGGAACTCGCTTCCTTTTCCATGTATAGTGTCATACAACAGACTGATTCTGTGATATTTTAGCAGACTTTACACAATTTTTCTCTGCCATCATGTCATTTATCTTGTGTTCTCAGCAGGGAAACTCTTTTTTTTTTTCTAGACCTATAGGGAAGGTCATATGGTAAGTTTTAACAAGATTATTTATTTTAGTGTTCCTTGTGAGACAGATCGTGCGGTATTTTGACTGACCTGCAATTTCTTTAGTCAATTTTTGTTCAATTCGGCACTGGGTCGCTAAGCAGTTTCACGCTGGACCGGGGCACAATTTTGCGAAACGGATGCCGTCTTTATCCCACCAGCCTGAAAGGACAAAAGGTGAGAGGGGCATTAGGGAAAAACTTTCTTCGGGTCCTCTCAGGACTACATTCAGTATAGCATGTCCCAAATAGTCTTTTTGCGTGCTTACATTTCTACTCTGAGGGAAAGCGGGTGTTTAGGGACAGGTTCGATTTACCTTGTGAGTAATTCCAGGTGGTCAGACGCCTTTCAGTGTACTGCGGCTCCTCTCTGTTTGCATGCCGGAGAACCAGTTCATCTGATAGTGTTGCGGAGGAGTTTTAGTGTTTCGTGTTAACGTGTCACATGACCACCTTTTGCGCGTCTGGTCCGTGCTTTTGCTTTGTAATTCGATATATGTCCAGAATGGTCGGCCATCTTGAAAGGTGTAAATGCAGTACTAGGTCCGCGTCTTTTCGGATGTTCAGAATGTCTAACCAGACTTGGTCCTCAAATATATTGACTACGTCCATAGGTGTATCCTTTTCTATGATGGTGCCGGATGGCACTCGATGTAGCTGATGAGTGTTACCTTCTTTGGGTGCCTTTTTAGTTGATGAAATTGCCATACCTGGGGTATATATATATATGTTATCTTATCGGAAAATGCCAGAAATATTTCTGGTTGGAGTGCTTAGGATGCCATACGTGAGACGTATGTTGTTTGGTGGAGAACAAAAGTGAAAATATCTATATCCGGTTGATATATTTGATATTTGGGACATTAATAATTAAAAGAAAATGCCCCACTCCTGCTGAATTTAGGCCATTTTTCACTGTGTCCAAATCAAAAATCAATTTTTGTTCACACTTTCGGAGTGCTAGATCACAGTCTCCTCCTCTTTTTGAGATTTGGACTGTTTGGATAATGAACCAAAATATTTTGCATGGTTTATGCTTCAAATGGAGATAATGGGCGACCAGGGGTTTGTTTGGTTTCTAATGTTAGTATGGTGTTCTCCTATACGTGTTTTCATATGTCTTTTTGTTTTTCCGATGTAGAGGAGTTGGCAAGGGCACTGGATCGCATATACTACCCATTGGGAGCTACAGTTTGTAAATGATTTAAGTTGCCAAATTCTTCCTTTCAATGGATTTTTGATTTGGACACAGTGAAAAATGTCAAATATCAAATATATCGACCGGATATAGATATTTTCACTTTTGTTCTCCACCAAACAACATACATCTCACGTATGGCATCCTAAGTACTCCAACCAGAAAAATGTCTGGCATTTTCCAATAAGATAACATATATATACCCCAGGTATGGCAATTTAACAACTAAAAAGGCACCCAAAGAAGGTAACACTCATCAGCTACATCGAGTGCCATCCGGCACCATCATAGAAAAGGATACAACTATGGACGTATTCAATATATTTGAGGATCAAGTCTAATTAAACATTCTGAACATCCGAAAAGACGCGGAACTAGTACTGCATTTACACCTTTCAAGATGGCCGACCATTCTGGACGTATATCGAATTACAAAGCAAAAGCACGGACCAGACGCGCAAAAGGTGGTCATGTGACACGTTAACACGAAACAACACTAAAACTCCTCCGCGACACTGTATCAGACGAACTGGTTCTCCCGCATGCAAACAGAGAGGAGCCGCAGTACATTGAAAGACGTCTGACCGCCTGGAATTACTCACAAGGTAAATCGAACCTGTCCCTAAACACCCGCTTTCCCTCAGAGTGGAAATGTAAGCACGCAAAAAGACTATTTGGGACATGCTATACTGAAGGTAGTCCTGAGAGGACCCGAAGAAAGTTTTTCCCTAATGCCCCTCCCACCTTTTGTCCTTTAAGGCTGGTGGGATAAAGACGGCATCCGTTTTTCAAAATTGTGCACGGTCCAGCGTGAAACTGCTTAGCGACCCAGTGCCGAATTGAACAAAAATTGGCTAAAGAAATTGCAGGTCAGTCAAAATACTGCACGATCTGTCTCACAAGGAACACTAAAATAAATAATCTTGTTAAAACTTACCATATGACTTTCCCTACAGGTCTAGAAAAAGTTTCCCTGCTGAGAACAACAAGATAAATGACATGATGGCAGATAAAAATCGTGTAAAGTCTGCTAAAATATCACAGAATCAGTCTGTTGTATGACACTATACATGGAAAGGGAAGCGAGTTCCCACTCCCTTCGTTACATCAACTAAAACTTGAGTCCAACCACAAGAGCATAAAAAGGTCAGTGATAAGCGGAGATCTGGATAACTTAGCAATCCTAGTCACATAAACTATTATCAAAATAGCATTTAAATATTTTTTTATCCTAGATCAAGCACTAACACAAACTTCGCATTTCCACCTTTTACAGCATTGGAAAAAAGTGTGAAAAATCCAGGGATTTTGTTGAACTTTTTTGGCACTTCTGAAAAACAAGATTTCGTCCTGAAGAGGGCTAGAACTATAACAGCAGAACACCAGGGATGGTGTTCATGTAAATCCTGTGCCGAAACATATGTAGACATCTAGACACGAGAATCTGTGTCTTTATACAGCATTAAAACTTCCGTGCTGTGCATTTCAAGCATGTTCCCCCGAATATAACAAGACAATGCTTTGAAAATTAATTTGTCAAGGTGATCTACTATACCTGTCACTATACTAACTTTAGACACGACGAGTAAAATGTGTTTTTGCTGGACTTTTTAATTTTTGTTTGATTCTAACCTGCTTTAAATATTTGTAGGTGTCTTGTGGAAAGCAGCAACTATATACATTTGTATGTTTTCTAATTGAATTAATTATTAAAATATGTGTTTATACTTTGTTTACCCTTAGTACAATAATGTGTTCTATGTGACCTCTAGATAGAAAAAAAAGATAATCTATCATTTTGCTCTCCTTGTCCCTGACCCACATGTTAGGTGGACTAAAAGAGGGGTTATTGAGTGTTGCTTTCTGTTTGTTACTTTACATGTTGGTCTTCCATGTAGATATTCTTTAAGTGGCAGGTGGAGCATTCCTTGAAGAGGCTTTTCTTAGCCTTTGGTTCAGAATCAGCCGTGGTGGGGTGAAGAGGAAGCCTCTAACAGACCTCAACCCTGAGGTGGCAAAGGTTTGCCTAACACGGGAGAACCAGGGATGTAAAAATAATCCCTACCACCACAACAGGAAAGAATTCGACAGAGTATTTCCAAAATGTCCATATTTGGATGAAAAAAATAGAAAATGTAGATCATTGAATGGAGATGATACATTTTGGACCGCTCTGAACAACTGAATATGTGGTAAACAGTCTGAAGATGGCATCCAGGAATGGAGCTAAGTGATTCTATGCTTATTGACTGTGGGGCAATATGACCCAAAATGACCCTAAGGGAACACTAAAGTGACTGCAGTTTCAAATTTAAATGTAAACTGCCTTAATGTTACAGGTGGTTTCCAGCCTCAGGACAGGGACTATTCAAACCGCATGTAAATCTATGAAATATCCAATGCTGTAGAAAAATGGTGTTGCCTCAATATCTGTTGTACCGAGCACAGGAGCAAATGTTGGTCAACACCTCTAACACTCATAAATATGTAGAAAACGTGCTGAAGCATCTCCAACACACTTTTGCATTTGCCAAGAGGAACTTGGAGAAGATTTAGGTAAATTATGAAATCTTATTGCGACCTGAAGACTTCCAAGAAGGAGCATGAGGTAGGCGATTGAGTTTACCTCTATAATTTCCAAAGGAAACAATCTAAATAGAGCACATTCCCTTCCAGACCACAAATCAGATCTCTGCTGTTGCCTACTAAGTTCAAATGCAAACAGGGGAGCAGACAGAGGAACGCTGGGTCCATGTGAACCAGTTGAAGACCTGTCCTCCCCGAAACTTCCATAATCGGATTGAGGAATCGGTTCCTCCTCCCGATGAGACTCCTCCTAAATAAAAAGGAATTTGTGCGAGTACATATGTTTAGATGGAAGGATGAATGCTTTTTTAATATTGAAATATTTTTTTTGTCATGTTTGGCGATGTAGAGATTAGAGTAGGATATAGGAAGCATAGGAAACATGATGTACCCGCCACCACTGCCATTTCATGGTCCAAAAGCGCTCTGGCAGATCCAAAAGAAAGGGGTTGGGTCAGGTTGTCGGGAGGGAGGAAAAAATGCAAGAAAACATTGTTGTGTTGATGCATGCTGACTGGAAGTGCCTTGAGCTCTGCATGCAGGTCTAGTTCTAGGTGTTCTGTGTTCAGAGCCTGAAGGCATTTGAGTCCAGAGGAGAGCCGTGCATGCCCATGGTATTAGGATACATTGGATAGGACTGTGTTTTGTAGAGGTGTAGATTTTTTTCGTCTTAGATTTCTGTTTGATGTCTGTTGGGCGGTTTATTCAGTTGCTGTGAGTACATTATTTTTGTTTTTAGGTTAATGCCGGAGGATTATTTGAAGGCTGGATGGGGGCCTTTGGAATATCTATCTGGTGTGAACATGGCTATGTTGCATCGTGCTGGTCGGGGAGCAGGTGTGGCATTCCCTTGAGATCGTGGAGGGGCCGGTATGCCTTTCTCTAAGAAATTGGTTGAGGTTCAGGCAGTGGGTAATTGGCCTTTTATGGCAAACCACAACCCATTTCAGAAAACAAGACAGTCTATTGTGGTTTCAGGATCTTTTATTAGTTGATTAAGCATTGAAAAGCCAGGTTTTGATAATTTTTCTGAAAATAAGGTGTTCCACGATGATGTAGATTTTCTTTGTAAGTGTTTGAGGGTTTGGCAACCACGTAGGAGAGGGCTGCTCCTGCATGTTTTTCTCTGTAGCAGCGCATGGTCTCTAGAGGTATATCGCCACTGGACCTTAGTGACCTTCGTGTTTGGTATTTGGTAATCTTTGCTTGGATGAATTTGACTCCACAGCCCAGAAGAGCTCTGTGGGCAATGCAGAGGCCTTGCTGCTGTGCTCTGAATGCATTGAAATGACTTTGTGATGTAGTCCTGCATGCAAAGATATACACTGCCTGTTTAACACCCCTACCCGCCACCACCCTCCTCCCATTTAACCCAAACCTTCATAAACTTTGCTGGACACCCCCTTGCATTGTACACATGCCGTTCGAAGGCCATCTCAGCAGACCAGTGGACCATCCAAGGGCGATCCGAGGATGCCCACAGCAAGATAATTACTTTCTTAATTAGTCCCAGCGCGACGGACAGAAATATCTTCTCATACTTCGTGAACCCTTCCTCTCTCTTACCCCAAATAATGCACTTTTCCGGTCTCTAGGGACCTCCATATTCATTACATTTGACAACTTGTGTATACATTTCCCCCACAGCATTTTAGCCTGAGGACATTCCCATAGGGTATGAAAGGTGTGAAGATCAGAGTTGTGGGCTACCCATCCCTTCATGAAGACGTCTGGCATCACAGTAACTTGATGGTTGGGCGATTGCGAACCGAGCTCCCTCTGTGAGGTTGCTGACATCCGACCACCATTCAAGGGCATTATGGAATAGACCATGTGCGGGGGGGAGGGGAGATTGACGGCGCGTGCAGTGGGAGAAAGAGCGACGGTGCACGTGGGGGGAGAGTGCCTGATGGCACGCGCGGGGGGAGGGAGCGCGTCCTTATTTGGTCATGCATTCTCCTGTGAAACGCTAAGTTTTCACAGGTATCTGCATGCCTTGTGTGTGGGTCCTCTTCGTTTTTTGGTGCAAATGAGAAAGAGAAGACTCCAAACACCCATACCAGATCGATCTCGAGTTCTCCCTGAACCTCAGATAGGATCCAAGCATCCTGAAACTAAGAAGTCGATTTGAGGAACCTCTGGTGACCTGCTGGAAGGTTTGGCACCCTAAGCCTGCTGCTGTCCCTCAGGACCCCTCTGCCTCTGATGAAACTTAGGTCTGCAAAGGCGCTTCGACCCATTTGAATAGTGGAAACAACTATTCACAGCACCTTAACCTGCAAGCAAGCCTTCTCAGAAGTGTTCATGGGCCAACCAGTGAACTGACCAGCTTGCGCAGGACCTTTGCTCTGGAACCGCCGCTGTCTCGAGTTAACCCTTGAGACTTGGGAGATCGTAAGCACTGGATCCAAGGCACTCTGCTGCCGAGTTTCGTACACCTAGGTGCCTGAGGTCTGGAATTAGGGGAGTACGCCTGAACCAGAGTGCACGCGGTCACCGTGTCGCCCAGCCGTGGTGATGAACTTCGAGGGTGCACTGCTGCTTTACCAGTGTTTGCCCTGAGACATGCTGCAGTGAAATCGAGTCAAACCCTTCACCAGGATAGGAGAAATCGTCACTGTCCTGCCATAGAATCATGCAAATTAACAAGGGGTCGTCCTGGGAGTCCCTCTGCCAGACATTAGTCATGGTTACGAGAGACTTAACCAGAGTCTTTAGCTCACTAGCTTTCACAGAGAAGAAATATCCCAAACATATCAGTCTTTGTCCTGCCCTGGGGCATTCCAGCACCGAAATGCTAGGCAATTCTCCTCTGAACAAGAGTACCAACAGCAACCCCAGACACGTGTTTCGGTCTGGTTGGACTTCATTATTAGGGTGGAGCTGTGCCTCTCTAAGAATAGTGAGCAAGTGCCATAGAATCATCCCTGGAATGCATTCTCTGAAAGCCTCAGAGCCGCACAATTGCAGGATTTGAACCTGCAACCAAAGTGGACTCGACTGCTGAAGTTTGGTCCGGAGTGCGCCTTGGATCGGTGAGTACTGGCAACCCTTACCGGTGACCACTGGCGCATCCATCAATTTTTACGCACAAGTGTCCCCTGAGGGCTGCTCACCTTTCTCGGGATAGCCTGTGGTACTGTTTTGTTCCCAACTCTTTGAACCTGTTCTGCTCTTTTGGAGAGACCCTACTTGAATAGTGGGAACTTATTCTTCACTGCCTCACCTGCCTTCCTGAGCTGCTACAGCCCCGGCAAGAGACCGTTTTTGCTCAACCGCATGATTGCGTGCATCTGCATCCAATAGTACATTTGAGCAGAAGGCTTCACTCTTCTTAGGGATTGGACTGCCTCTCAGATAGGGTTGCTAAAGTGAAGGACTACCTAAAAGATATTCGCACTGTTTACCATTTTTCTTTACAGGTTGTGGACCCTAACTGTGTGCCATTCCTTTAGGCCAATTGTAACTGTATTTCTGATGCTTGTTAATCTGCTTAGAATCACATGCTGTGCAAATGGTCTGACATCCAATGGTAACCGCGGAGTATTGCATCTTGTCTTTCGGGGACCGACGTGTACCCAAAAGCCCTCACGCGCCAAGGTCCATCAGATTGTTTTTTTCTGCCTAGATAACTGGTCGCCCTATAGCAGAGCTCTTACTAGAGACATTGTTTATCTCACCGAATTGTCGGTTATTAAGTCACTTCGGCCATAAGAACATCTTCGACAAAGTCTACGGGGGATTCGTCTACGGCTGTGGATTTCAGTGTCTAAGATCCGGCGGCCGGATTTTCCACGTGGTCGGGCCCCCTGGCCGACCTATACAGTAGGGAGAGTGGGGTCGGGGTGGCCATATTGTTGACATGTCTATCTTTACCCCTCTTTACCCTTTTGGTCTAGTCATCTTTCCATTTAGCTATGGAAAGGACCCCTTTTAGATTCTGCCCTAAGTGTAGGGTCAGATATCCTTGGAAGGACGAACACAGGACGTGCAACGCCTGTCTCGGCCTAGAGCATGGCGAAAAGCGGTGTGCAGCCTGAAAACTCCTCCTAAGACCCTTAAGGAGCGCCGTGTAAAGCGGTGGGCCGCGTACGGTATGTCGTGGGTGGAACCCCCTTGCCCCACCGCCACACCCGCTGAGAGTGACGCGGGTACTTTGGATGACCAAACATCCGTTGCGGATGTTATAGACCTTGAGGCGGATGCTTCTAGGTCCGCCACGCCTGTCCCCAACCCTTTAAGGCCTGACTCTGGTCTCGCTATAGGGACAACACCCGGGGACAGGGGCGTACAAGCGCATCGCACCAAGCACACAACCCCTATACCGGTTTCAACATCTTCATCGAAAAAGGTGAAAGCGCCAACAGGGCCGCTGAAAAATTCGCTGGTTTCCTCGGATATACCAGTTTCGACATCTTCATCGAAAAAGGTGAAAGCGCCAACAGGGCCGCAGAAAAATTCACCGGTTTCCTCAGATCACTCTGATCCAAAGCCTTCCCTGCATCCGCAGCAGCGTCTTGCGACTGGGCAGTCCAAATCAAACCAGGGTGCTACTGCAAAAACTGCATACGTGGAAGCGCTTCGACGGTCTCAAAGGCTGCGGTAGGCCCGAAAAACCGACCGCTAGGCCCTCCAGCGCCGCGTAAGGTAGTTTGCCTGCCGGTAAACCATCGGAGCCGCTGTCTCACGCCGATTCAGCGACTATCGAAAGCAGCATCGAAAGAATTACAGCCGCGGTTCTGCCTAAAGTTATGGGACAAGCCGTGGAAAAGGTTTCAGATTCGGATTGGGATCCCGATTCTTACAACGCTTACGAAGATAGCCAGGACCCTCTCTCTGACACCCTAAAGGACTCTTTTCGACGCCGCAGGGCGGAAAATGTCATTTCTCCACCCGCAGGTCCGTTTGGGTCCTCTAAATGGACTACAGAGAAGTTCGAGGGGTGTATGGATCGGCTGGGGAGGATTATCGGATTTTCTGACCATCCTCCCCTGAAAAGGGCTCGGATGGACCCTAATCTCCAAATTGAAGATCAGTCTAATGCCTTCCAGCAGGAAGACGTTGTCCACATGGACACACATAGGGACATTTATAATGAAGAAGAGGAAGCTTCAATTCTTCAAAGTTATGAGGAAGAACAGGATACTACAAACAACTGGGAGGAAACCCAGCAAGAAGGTCAGGACCCATGGACACAGCAAGATCAGGACTCTGATGTCTTGTGCCTGGATTCTCCTCCGTCCACCCCGGCTCGCCAGGCCTCTCCTGTAGATGACCAAATGGCATTCAACTCCATGTTGAAAAAAGCAGCTGAATAATTCAAAATGTCCACTCAAGAGGCGGTGACTGAGCAGGATTTTGTAGAGGGTATCCTGAAGGAAAAAGCTCCATCTAGCCAGGCCATACCCCTCCTCAACTCTGAAGAGAAGTGGCTCCCTCATTGGTATCACCAGCTCAAACCCGGGCAGTGAACCCAAGAGTCTAAAAATTATTTCGACCTTCCCTTTCCAACCCTCTATACATCAGAGGGCACGCCATCCCAGATTCATTGGTAGTGACTACCACTCGGAAAAGGGCAGGGGTACCCCTTGCCACGGGGGAATCACTGCCAGACATGGAATCTAAGCGACTGTATGCCCTTGGCAAACGTGTCACGTCAGCAGCCGCATACACTACGCGGATTGCTAATAATACAACACTATTGGCAAGCTATGCTGACGCCCAATGGAACTTGCTCCAGGAAGGCCTCCAAGAGGTTCCCGAACCCGCCAAATCAAAGCTTCTCTCCATTGTAATGGAGGGAAGACAAGTTAACCAGCATGTGATCAAGAACACCCTCGACACTGCAGAAACTGCAGGCAGGTCTCTGGCCCAAGGGACCCTACTGAAAAGACACGCTTGGCTGCGGACGTCGGGTTTTAAAGCGGAAACTCAAGCCTTCCTCGTCAACAAGCCCATGAGGACTCTAACCTCTTCAGGAAGGTGGTGGATGAGGCTTTGGAAACAGCCAAGAAGGAGCATGAGACTGTAAAGTCTGTGCAACAGAATACACAGAAACCTTCCACCCAGAGGGGTAATATCTCTCGGCGGTCCTTTTGAGGGCAAGCCCGTGCTGGTCAAAACGACTACGGCACAGAAAACTTCAACTCACGACAGACTTCTGGAAACACTGCATACTACCCAGCAAGGGGTCAGAAACAAGGCAGAGGTAGAGGCCCCAATCCCAGAGGAGCCACAGCCTCTGGTCAGAAATGACCACCAAATCCAGGTCCACTCCCATGTTACCTCGGTCGGGGGCGATTAACACCTTTCCTCATGGCATGGGAGGGGATAACTTCAGACCAGTGGGTCATAAAGACGGTCGCCCACGGTTACTGCGTGGAATTCGCCCGACCTCCACAATTCAGACTGCCGCGCTCACAGCGCCTTTCACCGGACCATCTGGAGATCCTGAACCAAGAGGTGGAAGCGCTGCTGGGAAAGGACGCCATAGAAGCCGTCCCTATTCTTCAGGTAAACAAGGGTATTTATTTGGTGTACTTCCTTGTACCCAAAAAGGATCTCACCATGCGCCCTGTTCTAGATCTACGCCCAGCGAACAAGTTTTTAAAACCCCAGAGGTTTCGCATGGTAACACTGCAGGAGGTGATCCCGTTACTGAAACAAGGGGATTACATGGCAACATTGGATATAAAAGATGTATACTTTCATATTTCAATGTTGCCGGCGCACAGGAAATACCTAAGGTTCTTGATCCAGGACCGGCATTACCAATTCAAGGTACTCCCCTTCGGCATCGCTTCAGCGCCAAGGGTGTTTACCAAGGTTCTGGCAGTGGCGGCAGCACACCTGCGCAGACTATCAGTCCCAGTTTACCCTTACCTCGATGACTGGCTCATTACGGGGGACTCGTTCGACACTTGTTTTCCGAACACCCAAAAAACATTAGATCGCCTGTTCAGTCTGGGTTTCTCAATCAACGAAAAGAAATCCAGCTTTGTCGCCAGTCAAATAAAACAATTTCTGGGAGCTCTAATTCGGACGAAGGACGGTCTCGTCTTCCCCTCCACCGAGAGGGTTCAGAACATGCTTTTTCAGATCCCTCTGTATGTAGCCAGTTGGGAAGTGACGGTGCGCAAAGCCATGTGTTTGCTAGGAAGGATGGCGTCATACATATACTTGGTTCCCCATGCGCGTCTGTGCATGCGTCCCATGCAAGAGTGGCTCAACAGCCAGTGATGTCAGGCCAGCGGACAATGGGAAGATCTGGTAGTTGTCTCGCCAGCCCTCGTTCTCTCTCTGCAGTGGTGGTCAAGAGAAAACCTCTTGAAGGGGAAGACCTTCACCACCCCTACAGTGTAAGCCACTCACACGACAGACGCATCTCTCACGGGGTGGGGGGCTCACCTGCTTCAGCAGACAGCGCACAGAGTGTGGTCCCCTCCAGTAGCGTCTAACCATATAAACGTACTGGAGCTATTAGCAGCCTTCAAAGCATTGAAGGCCTTTCAGATGCAACTGCAATGGAAGACAGTGCTGATCCTAACAGACAGCACTACAGCAATGTATTACCTGAACAAGCAGGGGGCACTCGCTCTCCAGGGCTATCCAAGCTGTCCCAAAACATTTGGATATGGGCTCTCAAACACAAGATGTTTTTGTTGTCCCAACATGTTCCAGGGGAACTTGATCTTCTGGCAGACATACTCAGCAGAGATTTTCCTCTGCCAGAAGAATACTAATGGTGGCTACACGAAGACATTGTATCCAACGTCTTCGCAGAATGGGGCTGCCCAGAGATCAACTTGTTTGCAACTCAGGAGAACGCCCAATGCCAAGACTACGCCTCCAGGTACCCCCAGAACCGATCCAAGGCGAACGGTCTCTGGATAACATGGTCGGTGAAATTTGTCTACCCTTCCCCCCCACCTCCCCGACTCCCCTTCTCAACAAGATAGTGCACAAGATGCACCAGGAACCAGTTACCATGATACTGGTGGCCCCCATGTAGGCCCACCAACTCTCGTTCGCTCACCTGATGGAAATGTCCCTCTACCCACCAGTAAAACTACCCTGCCCGTACAACATGTTGTCTCAGGACAGGGGGGGGGAGACCCTACACCGATGCCCACAAACCCTGAACTTAGCAGCTTGGTTCCTAAGATCATAGAGTTTGGACATCTGCAACTCCCTCAGAGGTGCATGGACATACTCAGGGAAGCGAGAAAACCAAATACACGTTATTGCTATTCCAGCAAATGGAAACGTTTTGTCATCTGGTGCAACTCCAAGGGCGTCAATCCCATTGATTGCTCACCCACTCGCATTGTGCTGTATCTAACCCATCTGTTGGACACTGGGTTAGTCTTCAACTCCATAAAGGTTCATCTGGCTGCTCTCTCAGCCTACACCACATCACAACAAAAGGTGTTGTGGTGGAAAATACCGGTGATTAAGGCCTTTATGGAAGGGGTTAATAGGATTTATCCTCCCATTTCTCACCCAGCCCCTGCATGGGATCTGAATGTGGTGTTGACCAGGTTCATGGGAGATCCCTTCGAGCCTATGCATAAATCAAATCTGAAAGACCTGACTTATAAAACAGCCTTCCTAGTGGCTATCACTTCTATCAGAAGGGTTGGCGAACTACAGGCTCTTTCTGTTTTAGACCCCTTTGTGACAGTACACAAAGATAAGGTAGTTCTGCGCACACATCCCAGGTTTGCGCCGAAGTTCATCTCAAAGTTCCACGTGAATCAATCGAACTACCCACTTTCTTCCAGAACCCTACTAACATTGCCGAATGAAGCCTACACACACTAGATTTGCGCATGGCAGTCCTGTTCTACCTGGAAAGAACTAAACCACTGAGACTAAACAATTCTTCGTCTCAGTGGCAGCTGGTAGAGAAGGGGATCCTGTCTCTAAATCAGCTATCTAGGTGGATTGTCAAATGTATCACACAGTTAAACTCTTTCTAAGAGAAAACTGCTCTTCAAGCCTAGAGCACATTCTACTCGAGGCACTGAGGGCATCCATAGAATTCATTGCAAATGTTCCCCTTGAGTCCATTTGCAAAGCAACAACCTGGAGTTCTGTACATACCTTTTACAAAACACTATTGCCGAGACACACTCTCTAGGTCTGATTCTCCAGTGGGACAAGCAGTATTAAGACATATGTTCTCTACTGTTCCTTCTCACAACCCACCTCCAAATCCGGGTACTGCTAGCTAGTCTATGCACAGCATGTGATTCTAAGCAGATTAACAAGCATCAGAAGACATGCATTACTTACCGTAAAAGCATTTCTGATGATTGTATCTGCTTAGATTCACATGCGCCCTCCCTACCTCCCCGCTCGGGGTGGAAGAAACATAGACATCTTACTACTTTCTCTCTTCATGTACTCGCTCACTATAGCCTTGGGCTCCCTAACGGCAGAAAAAATTCAATCGGAGGGACCTTGGCGCGTGAGGGATTTTGGGTACACTACACGTTACGATAGGGATAGTGTTACAGACACGCCTATGCCGACATCCCCTTTCAGTCCCTGAAAGACAAGATGCAATACTCTGCGGTTACCACTGGATGTCAGACCATATGCACAGCATGTGAATCTAAGCAGATACAATCATCAGAAATGCTATTACGGTAAGTAATGCATGTCACATGTTTGATAGTATTGTGTGGGTTTAAATATTGCTACTGATCCTTGCTTGTGTTTGATTTAAAAGGCCTTTAATCAATGTATATGTATTTTTGATATACACCTGACTGAGGGTAATTTGTAGTGTCCTTGCTGTGTGTGCTCATTGTGGGCTTTTGATCACCCTCACCGCTCCTGAGACCTAGTCTTGACTGCCGCCAATGCTAACTTTATTGGTCTGGCTTGTCCAGAAGGTTACCCTCTTCCAATAAATTAGGCTGGCCTTCTGAACCTCTGCCCACCAGGTCAGTGTTCAGAAATCCATCTTAACAACAGGAGAGGAGGGTTGTGCGTCAACCAAAATCAGCTCCCCGTGTGAGGTGCTGGGAAGGCCCAGGGGGCCAGACATGGTATTTTATTTTTTTACTAGTCATCTATGATAGATGCCTAGTAAACACCATGCCCTACTTCTTAGCCCCCCCTCAGTACCTTGCATGCACACATAATCACATTGTTTGTAAGGCGCTGGAGGACCCAATGGCCAGGCATGGCATGGCATTGTTTGAGCATCCATGATAAAGCAAGCATGGTAAGTGTGATTATGTAGCTAAACTGGCATTTGAATGTACCAAGTCTAGCCATTTCTTTCTCTGGCGTGTTATTTTGTATTGGGTATCTTTGAGAAAGTAATCACAAGTGTTATGAAGCTAGGCTAGCATTTTGGTGCAACCAGTCTAGCCATTCCCTACTGTTAAATGACAGTTTCTATTGGTTAGCTTTGATAAAGCAAACATGATAAAAGCTATTGTGTAGCTATAGTGGCATTTTGGTGCAGATAGTCTAGCCATTTCTTGCTGTGGCATGGTATTCTGTATTGTAAATCTTTGATGAAGCAAGCATGATGAGTCTTATGTGGCTTTGCTGGTATTTTGGTGCAGCCAGTCCAGCAATTTCTTACTGTTGCATGACATTTTGTATTGGGTATCTTTGATAAAGTAAGCATGATGAGTTTTATTTTATAGCTAGAATGGCATTTTAATACAGCCAGTTTGGACATAGGTTCATACTGTGGCAGGGCATTTTTAATGGGAAAGCCAAATGCAGTATGTTCTTACAAGGGCATACTACCATATTTTGGCAGAACAAGCGTGGACATTATTTCTTAGTGTCATTATGGGTAAAGCAAACCTGAATATGTGGTTAAATGGGAATACTGGCATATATTGGTGCAGCCAGCATGGAAATGTATGGGTGCAGACAGTGTGAAAATGTTTTATACTGGCATATATTGTGGGCAAATCAACCTGAAAATTGCAAACTGTTAAGCATTTTACCCAATTTGTGCACTTTTTATAAAGACATTATTTTAAAAAAATATCTGGGTGGGATGCCCCATTGGTTCGGGCCCCCTCACTACGCTACGTCACACTGGCATATCTGGGGGAAATATTTACGCCCCTCCAATTGAACAATTCACCCGCCACTGGGGTGTACAGCCAGAAACAGAAAACCGTAAACAATTCTATGGCGACAAGTGAGATTCCTGCAACTGTTGCTAAAGAACCAAGGGAGCAGTTGCCTCCTTTCCCCCTGTAATTGGCGCCTTTTTGTGATATTTGATCTGTTAAACAGACTGTCCCTGGCTATCATTTGGAACTGAGGTACGAGGGCTATCTCTTCTGTTAAACTATTTTTGACTAGCTATTATGTAAAGCTGAGCCGGAAGTGATGTCTCTTCTGCTAAATACCACCTTGAACTACACATTATTTGAAGCTGTGGGCTGAGTGATGTCTGCTTGAAGTGAAAGAATGCAGTCTCTTGCTAAGTCCAAGGTAATTTTTGTAACTGTTGAACATGAGCTAACATTTTAGGATGTATATTAACTTGATGCAAAACGTATTGCCTGCCTTAAATCTACTCTGAACATGCATAATGATACTTTTTTTAACCAGATTGGTAAAATATAGGTATACTTAAATGGGTTTGGCCTGTTGACTATTATTTGGTGTGCCGCCACCCCGCTTCCCATGTTGTATTTTTGCCCTCCACTCCCTAGTAGTGATTTCTAATGACACCACTGCTTATCAAACCTATCAACTCTGAAAAGATGTATAAAGGCAAACTTCATTGGATGGTGAAGAGACAATCCTGCCTAAATGTGTGTAAAATATGGAAAATACACCCGTTTCTGTGTGGTTAAGAGACACCCGGCTACACCTGTACCCACTCTCCGATTGCTGAATTGTTCAGAAATAACCACTCATTTGACAAAATGCGTGTACAAATACTGTGGCAGACGGGAAAAAATGAAATCCTCTTCTGTGCCACCGCCGCAGCCCAGATGTGTGGAAGGTGACATCCAACCAACGTTTCTTTTCTCGCCTTGTGCCCTTAAACGGTAAAACACTGCCCACATGGAAAGGTTCTGTGCATGAGCCAGCACACTAAGCTTAAATGTTTCATTCCAAGCAGAAGTCGTTGTTCAAGAATGGGAGGCGTCATTCGAGTAGGAAAGCCTCGTTCGAGCAGGGTGGCAGGGCTCTTTTTTGCTTCTATGGCCTAGTGATTGTCCCTTTCTTGCTCACTCAACCTACGATTTTCTACATTTGCCCGCTTTTCTTTCTGGCACATACTGCCCCCAACTTAACTCCCCACCCAGGGTCCTAGCAACCATGAACATGCCAGCACCGACCTGCTCCAGGGGGTCTTGCATTTAAGTGGGCTACTAGGCTGCAGTGCTCGGATTTCGCATGCATGCAACACACAACAAAAGGCACTGCCGTAATAGTAGTAACTGGTGATTAATGGCAGCAATTGCATGATGGTTCAGGTACCTGGGCATATAATTGGAATTTTCCAGGCACTGCTAATACCTATACACAAGCTAAAACTGGTGGCTTTGCTTATGCTTGTTTTTAACAGGTTTCCAGTGAAGGACATGCATAGTGCTTATAAATCAAGTGGCTGAAGGCAGACCTGGTTTATTTTACACCAGTAGCATTATTGTTGCAATGAAGCCATTCATTCTCAGAGGACTCCTCGTATCCCATCTCCTTTCTACCTGTACTTAAGAGCAATAGTTTCAGCTTACAGGTGACGCTTTAGCACCACCTAATGGACAAAACTAAACAATGTTCAATGATTAGCTTCGATTTCCCAGAGCATTGCGTCTTGCATCTCCCAGAGCTGTGTCCACATTCCCTGGACGTAGCATGTCCCAGAGAAAGGGTGTCCTTATCTATACATATGCCTGGACACTATAGGGCAGCCGTGCGAGTTGGGACCAGGGCCTGCATAGTGGGCTGAGAACAGAATCTCTGTTTGGGTGTTCCTTCCTGATCTAAGCAGTGTTCCCTTTGCACCATTCCCTGCTTAAGGGTCGGGAATAGATGCAAACAAAGCCTAAGAGTCTGGCAGTTATTTCTTGCTGCTTTGATACGGCTTATGTAGCTTCACAGCACTGTAAATGGCAGATGTCCATATTACTGCTATGGGTCAGGGAAACGTTTGTGGGGACCCCGTTAGAGGTAACTGCACGACAGGAAGAGGAGCATGGAGGGGTTCCGGAGGTTAATAAAGAAAGTTGATGTAATGTCCACACCTGTGCACTTCGGAAACTTTTTGGCAGATGGCATCATGCATCGATGGCGTTGAGTCGATGTCCCTCGAAGGCCTCCGTCGAGGGCGACATCACCGGATGTAATAAATAGGGTGCACGGCGCCAGTAGCCTCAGTTCCTTTTTTTCTGTGAATGTTTGCTTCGTGAAACTCGGCGCGCCTTGTGTGTTATCTTCGTTGAGATGTCTTTTTTTTTTCCACCCCTCTGACTCCGCTGTCTGGCTTCAAGACCTGCCTGGACTGCAAGTCGAAGATGTCGCTCACCGACCCGCTTCGCATTTGTTTGTGGTGCCTGGGCGAGTCGCACGACACCGACGACTGCTCGAAATGCCAGTCGCTAACTGCCAAGTCCTTGTAGTAGCTGAAGGGGAAGCTCCAGGTAGGTAGGGGCTCTAAGCCTGTTAAGTCCCGAAAGTCCAAGGGGGTTTCCACCGAAGACTCGAGGGTCTACTCTCCGCGTCGGAAGGTGTCCCGGGGTTCTCGGTCCTGGAGTGGTTCCCGCCATTCTTCTTCCTCGTCCCGGCACTCTAGGAAGCGCCGTCACCAGTCGCCTTCCCGGTCCTCCTCGGAGGATGGTGCTTCGAGGAAGATTGCATGACTGACGAAGTCCTCGACTCCGGAGGAATGGGCTGCGTTTAAAGAGCAAATGTTAGCGATGTTTCAATCGCAGGGCACAGGTTTGGTTGCGCCTTCTAACGAAGCTGGGCAGGATCGGTCTCGTACCGTGGCTCGCAAACCTTCGGGCTCTGGTCCACGACGCGACTCACATCAGGAGCCTTCAAAGTCCCGTACGGACAAGGATTCAAAAAGTTGCAAGAGACGTGCTTCTCGGTCTAGGTCCTCGTCCCCAGTGAGACCACAGCAACCTACTGAGGGCTCGAGGCCGGCTTGAGGTTGTTGACGCTCTCTGCATCAAAGCCTTTGGCGCTCACGACGCCTTTGGGTATTTTTGCCCCCAATCTACCTCTGGAGTACCCGGATGTGATTGATCCACCTAGGAAGGCTATGGCGAAGTCTGTGAGGCCTGTTTTGCACTGCAGGCCCTCTTCTGTCCCGACCTGGGTTTCAACTCCTTCTGGCTGACATTTATGAAGAGGAGGAAAGGTCTGAGTTTGAGGACCCTGGTGAACTTGCTGAAGCTCCACTTTTTTCTGGTGACAGTCAGTTGGAGGAGTTGAGGCAGACCCTCTATGATGCCAGTGGGTTGGACAATTCGCCGGAAGTGGAATTCGGTAGGCCTGATCGTGGGGCTCATGCAGAGTCTTCATACAGGAGACTCATGGCGAGGGTCTCTGAGTATTTGGGATGGTCCAGTCCTCCTGAAGACTTTGTGCAGGATGATGTAACGGACATTTTAGATCAAGGTCCATCCTCTGACCCTGTTTTGCCATTTCATTTTACCTTGCAGAAAAGGGTGGCAGCTGCTTGGCAGTCCCCGGAATCTCTTCCTGTGGTTAATAAATCTTTGACTAAGAAATACCGCCCTTCCATTAGCGACCCCAGCTATTTATCTACTCACCCCACTTTCGAGAGTTTGGTGCTGCAGGTGGCTACGGCCACCTCGAGGCAGGCGGCATACCCTACCATCCCTCTGGATAGGGACGACAAACGCTTTAACGGTTGGGCCACAAAGGTATTTCCTGCTGGGAGCATGGCCTTGAAATCGGCCAACTCCACGTGTGCCTTGGCAAGGTTTTCTCACACTCTGTGGAATTGTTTCTTTGGCAGCTGAGCATATTCCCGAGGGGGAAGAAAGGGATGGGTTCCTTGCTCTCGTGCAGGACGGCAAGGATGCCATGTGTGAATCCCTTCAGTCGGGTTTGGGTACGGCCGACAGCATTAGCCGATCCATGGCTGCAAGCATGTTATACGCAGATTTGCGCGGTTGCAGAAGTCTGGTTTTGCTACGGATGTGCAGGCCCGTCTTCTTAACATGCCCTTTGATGGCGCACATTTGTTTGGCAGCAAGGCTGACGAGAGCCTTGAGAGGTTGCAGACTTCGAAAGCTGCGGCTAAATCTTTGAGCGCAGCTGTGCGTCAACCTCCACCTTTTCGTCCTAGGGGACAGCAATGGAGGGGAGGTTCTTTTAGTTACTACTCCTCCTTTGGTAGAACGAGAGGGGCTGCCAGTCAAAGGGGCCAGCGAAAAAGTACCTGTGGTGGTCAGGGAAATTGTAGTGCCAAAGCCACCCAGGCAGCTGCCTCTTTGCCTTCAGGAACTGTGGCAGCCGCTTCCAAACAGTCATGAGGCCATGTCACATGGTTCGCTGGTTGGGGGCCGACTGTCTCCGCATCTCTAAGAGTGGCGAGCCATTACTTCAGATGCATGGGTTCTGGATACCAGCACCCACGGCTGCTGCCTTCCCTTCCTTCAGTGGCCTCACGACAATCCACCGGGGAAACTCTTTGAAGCTTCCGGATCTGCTCCTTGCGTAGGAAATTTTGTTCCTGCTGGAAAAAAGGCGCTATAGAACTGGTATAGAACTGGTGCCTTTAGCGGAGAGGAACAAGGGATGGTATTCCCATTATCTTATTTTTTGATCCCAAAGAAAGACAGGGGATTGAGGGCCATCATGGACTTGCGTTGGTTGATCAAACTTCTCCAGAAGAGCAAGTTCAAGATTGTCACTCTTTCTCTAGTCTTCCAGGCCCTTGAAATTCGGGAATGGTTGGTGTCTCTGGACCTCAAGGATGCTTACTTTCATGTGCCGATCCATCCCACACACAGAATGTACCTGAGGTTTGCGGCTGGTGACTCGCACTTTGTTTCGGGTCCTGCCGTTCGGATTGACCTCCGCACTGAGGGTCTTCACCAAGCTAATGGTGGTGGTGGCAGCGTACCTCAGGCGAGAGGGGATTCATGTCTACCCCTACCTGGATGACTGGCTGATCCGGGCGCGCTCTCCCGAGCAAGCATTGGATCATCTCGGTCTCACCCTCCACAGGCTGGGCTTCTCTCTGAATTTCAAGAAGTCGCATCTGACACCTTCGCAGCAGCTCCAGTACATCGGGGCTGTGTTAGACACATCCTTGGGGAAGTGTTCGCCTCCCAAGGTAAGGGCTCATCACATTGTGCAGATGGTGGACAAGTTTCAACATGCTCAGAGTCTCCCGGCTTTCGAATTCTTATGGTTGCTCGG
Organism: Ambystoma mexicanum; assembly: GCF_040938575.1. Classification (NCBI taxonomy): domain Eukaryota; kingdom Metazoa; phylum Chordata; class Amphibia; order Caudata; family Ambystomatidae; genus Ambystoma; species Ambystoma mexicanum. The sequence goes on along the minus strand of NC_090931.1, from coordinate 971,388,371 downwards.
CCTCATGGCATCATGTATTTTTCTGGTCCCAGAGGCTAGGCTGCGGATGAGATCCCTGCAGTGGGTCCTCAAGATGCAGTGGTCACAGTTCTCCGGCAAGATGTCGGATCCCGTTCAGATTCCACTCTCGGTCTCCCAGGATCTTCTGTGGTGGGCCAACGAAGGGAACCCGATGAGGGGGGAACCGTTTTGGCAACCGTAGCCGAAGGTGACTGTAGTGACGGATGCTTCCCTCACAGGATGGGGCGCTCATGCCAACAATTTGACAGCCAACGGTCGTTGGTCTCCGTCAGAGTCCAAACTCCACATCAGTCTGTTAGAGCTGAGGGCCATCAGGCTAGCCCCAAAGGCTTTTCTGCCTTCTGTGCGGGGGACCAGTGTCCTGATCATGACGGACAACACAGTGGCCATGCATTACCTCAACAAAAAAAGGGGGGGTAGGGTCACTCCTGTTGTGCAGAGAGGCAATGCAGCTCTGGTTCTGGGCCATCCAGCAGGGAATTTTGATCTCTGCAGTTCATCTGGCCGGAGATGAGAATGTGGCAGCGGACGCTCTGAGCAGGAAGAGCACGATCTCTCACGAGTGGGAGTTGGCTCAGGAAGTCCTTCAGGAGATCTTCGCCCTTTGGGGAACCCCGCAAGTGGATCTCTTCGCCACCAGTGTCAACCGGAAGTGCGAGAGATTCTGCTCAAGGGAATTTCCTCCAAGAGGAGCCTTAGGAGACGCGTTTGTGGTGGATTGGTCATTCCCACTGCTGTACGCGTTTCCTCCAGTCCCCGTCATTCCTCAAGTGTTGCAGAGGTTACGAAGGTTCGGTTCTCACATGATCCTCATCGCGCCAGGAGAGCGTGGTACCCCGACCTTCTAGAAATGTCCACCTGCCCTCCACGCCGTCTTCCCTACCGAGAGTATCTGCTCTCGCATGCAAGGGGGGTTTGGGGGAGTCAGGTTCTCCATCCAGACGTCAAGACACTCAACCTTCACGCTTGGTATCTGAAAGGTTGAGGTTTAAGGATTGGGACCTCCCGGATGACGTGATGGAGGTGTTGCTTTCGGCCAGGCGGCCTACAACAAAATCCCTGTACCGTTCCCGTTGGCTTAAGTTCTGCGACTGATGCAGAGATCACAATGTTTATCCTTTTCAGTGCTCCATTCCTATGGTTGTCTTTCTTACTTTCTTTGGCCCACAGGGGCCTTCAAGTGGGTACCATTAAAGGTTACCTGGAGGCACTGTCTATCTTTAAGCGCTTGTCCGAAGAATGTTCTTACTTTAAGATTCCTTTGATTTCTCAGTTTCTTAAAGTAAGAACATTCTTAAATGTATTCCTGCTGTCCCCTTTCCAGGTGCCGGTTTGGGATTTGAATTTGGTTTTGAAATTTCTCATGGATGCTCCGTTTGAACCTTTGCACGCTTGTCCTTTGAGATTACTGTCCTTCAAGACTGTGTTCTTGGTTGCGGTTACTTCCGCTCGCAGAGTGAGTGAATTGCAGGCACTTTCATCTAAGCCACCCTTTACTGTGTTTCACAAGGACAGGGTTGTACTGAGAGTACGTCCCTCTTTTCTACCCAAGGTAGTATCTGAATATCATTTGAGTCAAAAGGTGGTTCTTCCATCTTTCTACCCTCCTCATCCTGGTAAGGAACAGGAGCGACTCCATCGGTTGGATCCTAGAAGAGCTCTGAACTTTTACATTTCTAGGATATCCAGGGTCAGAGTGGACGATCAACTCTTTGGCGGATATGCTGGACACCTATTGGGCCAGGCTATTACCAAACAGACCTTGTCCAGGTGGATTATCCTCACCATTATGGAGTGTTACGGATTGGCGGGTAAGGACCCTCCTGAAGGGTTACGAGCTCATTCTACTAGGGGCGTGGCTACTTCCACCACTCTCCAGCGGGGTGTTCCTGTTAGGAATATTTGTGATGCCGCTACATGGGCTTCAATCCACACTTTTATTTAACATTATTCCCTGGATACAATCCATGGTTAGGATATGGCCTTTGGGAAGGCGGTTCTTTTATTCCGCAATCTAATTGGATACTCTAAATTCTTTTCCCATCCTCCATTTACTGGTACTGCTTTGGGAGTCTATCAAAGATGTGGAATACGTTGGAGGACACAATCCATTCGAAGAACAAGTTACTTACCAACTGGTAACGTTCTTTCGACTGGATGTTCTTCCAACGTATTCCACATCGCCCTCCCAGCCTGCCCCATAGGAGAATTTCCTATGCGATTGCAGCTTCCGTTTCTGCAAGGCTAAGTGCAATCAAGCAGGCATGAGACTGGTGCCACACGTTCTAAGGGGAAAAACTTAAACTGAGGTTACGGGCGCTGTGCGTCTCATTTATAACGTCCGATGACGTCGCCCTCGACGGAGGCCTTCGAGGGACATCGACCCGACACCATCTGCGCAGGACGCCCTTTGCTATAAAAGTTTCCGAAGTACACAGATTTGGACATTACATGTCAAAGATGTAAAATACATTTGCGGAACATCCAGTCAAAAGAATGTTACCAGTTGGTAAGTAACTTGTTCTTCACAAATTAACATCCAGAGATCCAGACATTCCACATTCACCCAGCAAGACTCCAGTGCCAGGACAGGGGTAGCTGATCCAGAACCTCCTATACAAGCAGAACCATTTATCCAGAATTAAACCCTACAAAAATCCCAATAATTCAGGTAGAAAGGAGGAAAGGCTACGGACCCATGTGGGAAAATCCCTTGACCAGACCTGTGTTTGCCCAGCTGATGCACCCACTGTCCACTTAGACCAGACCCCGGTTGCCTTGCTGTGTCCCTAGTGGAGAGCCGCTGCTGTGCAGTGAACAGACCCTTCTACCGCTGTCAAGAGACACGGTTAGCTGTCCGTACCACCCAATTCAAGTGCTTCTTGTAATTATCACCCCTCTCCCAATATCAAAAAGCTGCATCCTTTGCTCTGTTACTTTGCCATTTGGCAAACCGTATAAGAAACCCCATAAGAAATCCTATAAGCATCCTAGTAACTTCTTGAATTGTTAATCCTTTGTGCATCCTGTCCTTAGAAAAATTTGAGTTAGTCTTCATGTGTTAGCGCAATTCTTTTCTAGCCATTTTAGTCCTTGTGTAAGTCCTTGCACTATTTTGAATAATTTAATTCATTTCCCATAGAGATGAATGCGGCGTGGATAGGTTAAGCTTGCAAGTAACCTCCTTGCGTACCGTGTCTTCCTTTAAATACCGAGCCTTCCTTTAAATACCGAGCCACTAAAATATAGTAGCAGTAGAATAAATCAATTTTAACAAAACTGAGTTGCCTGTTAAAGTGTTTCCCGTGTAAAAATCATATTTTTCCTTTCCTTAAAGAATCCCATACTGTCACCCATCCACTTTAGTATCATACTTGTTATGTGCCTTAGTACCTCTTCAGCAAAACTGATCATCGATTCGGTCTGTTTAGTTAATTTCTGAAGTTGTCTATTTTACACCCGTGAAAACGAAGAAAATGCAACTCTGCCACGTGTGATTCTTGCTGCACTGTTTTTCCTCCCAAAGTCGATTTTCTAACCTGTATGCCGTGGTTTAGTAAATTGCCTTGTAGCTTGTAGGTTTTCTTGCCTCTATAGTACAACCACACCAATTCCTTTCTTATTCATTCAACCACACATGTAAAATAACTATTCAGTAATTCTGAGTGCCATTTTGCAAATTTTTCAAGGGAGCACAATCTGATTTTGGCCTCCCATTCAGGGGTGGTAGTTTGGATTTTCATTCTGATTGTTGCCTAGTATACTCGACTCCTTGCTGCTCCTCTCTGCCCACGAAACACTTGGTTAAAAGGGTTTGAGTGAGTGTTGCAGGGGGAATGCCTAACTGTGGTGCTATTTGCTTTCATTCATTTGTGCATTGTGTATCTGATGTTAGAAGGTCAAACTTGTATTCTATTATTTTGCTGTGTAATTATCACCACACTGGTGATTGCTGCCCTAAATTGAATGTGCTTGATTTTTATTAAAAATAAATAAATATTTAATTATTACACACCGGCCTGGTTCATGGCCCATTGTGACACAGGGTGTATGTCAGTGGGGGTGTGAGATGGGTTGGCTGCCTTCTTAAAAACTGAATCTGAATGTAATAAACTTAAAAGCGTTTTATTGGGCCACATCCCTGGCCAGTAGAAAGAGTCCTGGTCTGGAGTGTGCTGCATCTTTAAAATCCTTAACATAGGCGACACATTCTCTCTGAGCGAATTATGGCCATTCTTGCTCCTTTTATCTCTAGGGCTTCAGTGGTTACATTTCAACATGAGATAGTATATAAAAATCTGTGGGCTAGGATAAGCCGTAATGTACAATGGTGTCAGTGTATGTAAAATCCTATGATGGCAAAATGGGCTACTATTGGTTTTCCTGGCGAGCTCAACAAACAGCACTCATAGCTATACATTGCCAGTTTCATTTTCAGCCAGCCTTTAAACTGTGTATGTAAGTTACGCCTAGGATCATACTCAAACCCCACAGACCACTTATTATGTTGTGACATGATCATGTCAAACGTTCCCACTGTAGAACAACAATCAGTTCTTATAAATGCCTGAACATCGTTTAGATTTTCATAACACATAACTGTCTTGCGAAATACATTGAGATACTATAAATTTCAGGTCAATTCAAGGTACATGTATTCCACTGTGGTGATATGAGGCAGCCTCAAGAATTTACGGAGTAACGGGACTTCAAACTTTTTCAATTCCAGATATGTGTCCCCATATCTCTGCCATCTAAACACATTGACAGAATTCTTGCAGTGTATAACATCAATATAGCATAGGCCGAGATTCAAACATTCTGCCAATAAACATGCTAATTGTGTTCGCATATTTGAAGCACTTTGCTTTAGTTGATGCCCAGTGCTTATCCCATTTAAACTTATCGTCAACTAGCACATATATATATTTATATTAATGGACAATTTCAAGACTAGTCTTATGCATAGTCCCCCAAAAAAATGTTGTGGGGCTTATTAGCAGAGAAGACCATTATCTTTTAGGGATGTTAGTTTGCAGGCCATTTCTATTGTAGTAATAAGCTAACGCAATCAGCATATTTTGTAATCCCGTAGGGGTATGGTCCATTAGCAACAAGTCATCTGCATAGGCTAACCACCCCACAGATGAGGAACCAACTTTCGCAGGACATGTTGCTAAGTTCATGAAATGTTGCTGCATATCGGCAAGATAATAGTTGAACAGGGTCGCTGCAACAATGCAGCCCTGTTTCCCTCCACGACAAGTGGGAATCGGGGCAGACAATTTCATTTCCCTTTTGCATCTAACCGAATTTGCACTGATGTCTCTGTGTATAGCAGCATAAGCATTTTTAAAAGGCCTGGAGGTATATTCCATTAAATTAGCTTACTCTACAGCCTATTCCTAAGCACAGAATCAAAGGCTGCAGAGGAGTCAATAAATGCACAGTATACATTTGACTCACTCCTCTTACAAGCATATTCAATGGCTGAGGTGAGTATTAACACATTATGGATTGTACTGGATGTGGGCCTAAAGCGTGTCTGGTTTGATGGTAAAATATTGTTATCCATTCGTTCAACTCTGCTAGTAGTACCCTTTTGAAAACTTTTGATGGAAATCTAGCATGGCTAGCATCCGATAGTTTAAGTGATTATCCCAGGCTCCCTTTTTATGAACTGTCAAAATATGGCTCATCTTCCTTGTGTCTGGCATTTTCCCGGTATTTCCAATTTCATCAAATAACATATGGAGGACAATGGGCCAGAGATCAGGTGATAATTTCAACTAGTTGTAAAGTTATTGTTACACTTTTTACATTCATGCGCCAAGTAGTCAAAGAAAAACTCCACTCAATAGGGTTGTAATTATATAACGGTGTATTAAGTGAACAGTTGCCCTATATTGATAACACGTATTTCGACGGACCCAGACGTCCTTTTCAAATCAGGGAAAATGGTATTGATTTGTAATTTGGAACACAGCTTTTCAGCAAAAACGAATATGCGGACAGATTTGCACGCAGCTGGAAACTGTATGACAGAGATTGGGATTGTTCCCATGACTCATTCGTTTTTTCTGAAAAGCTGTGTTCCAAATTACAAATCAATACCATTTGCCCTGATTTGAAAAGGACGGCTGAGTCCGTCGAAACACGTTTCATCAATATAGGGCAACTGTTCACTTAATACACCGTTATATAATTACAACCCTATTGAGTGGAGTTTTTCTTTGACTACTTAGCGAATGAATGTAAAAAGTGTAACACTAACTTTACAACTTTTTCCCAAAACGGAGTTGAGTAACCATTAATGTTCCGTTGTTACCAAGCTCAAGTGACAATCACTACTTTTTCAACAAGCATAAGGGCGATGAGGTCTACTTCTAAGAGTGTCCATTGTGAAAAGGTTCCTCACCCTTTTTTTGTTTTCAGTTTTGATAATTTCAACTAGTTGCACACGCCACCAGGACCAGTGGCGCAGGAGTTATTTAGACACTCAATCATCAATGTAATGTCCAGGTCAGAGGCTTTGCATACCCATGTGTCAGTTGGTATGGGTGATACCACATCATTACTATCAGTGGAACCCAACGTACACTTGATGTGGTTAGACCACTGTTCTTCGGATATACAATTGGTCAATTCCCTTTTTTTTGTTCCTTGGATTACTTTCCATAGTGCAGTGTTTTTGGTGGAAGCAAGATTTGTTATCTGCTTTCATCTTAACACTTTGCAGCTCAGTTTGATATTTCAGCCATCTACGATAGTTACGCTTGATGGATTTAATGTGGGCGGTAATCATACTCGAGTCTCTCAAACCAGTCATTAGGGATAATGCAGCGCTATATCATTACACATGGTCTTTTTAGCTGCACTAATTATTTTGTCCTTATGATGTCTATTGGACATAACCTTGTTCGATCTTTCATGGGTTGATATAGAAGAACGAGAGTCGCACACATGTTCGGCGAAAAAATAAATAAAAAATCGCGGGATTATGCCAGTTTTAGTATTACTACCACTATTTATACCTAGTGATATGAACTCTGGAACAATCATTGTAGTTACACGATTTACAACCTCAAGGTTCTTACTATACCAATGTATTTGATTTTCTCCTTCATTGACATATATTTGCCCATTACAGTCATAGATGCTAGGGACACAGTGGGCTTCCGACAGAGTCAAGAGAAAGTGGTCACTCTAATCCCGAGGGACTTTTGCCATATCCTGAATGTATTTGAGGCCCTGTGCATTGGCAAAAACATAATCAATAGTCTAGGCTGATCTTCCATCGACACGTGTGGTTGCCATCTTGGCATCACTAGGACGCATACATTTAACCTAATGAACCAATGTTCATCCAGGAGTTTTATCCATGGTTTCCCTTGTCTATTGGTATAGGGATCCTTAACAGGAGCGGATTTCCCTATTTGCGCTGGCAGACGGGTGGAGGATGTTTGGAATTGAAATCCCCTACAATCCAGACCAGATGTCGATGGTTATAGATACGTAGGATTGCACTCAGTTTTTATATTTCCCTGTGTTGCTGCCATGTTCGGTGGGTCATAGATGTTCAGCAAGATGATTACCCACATTTGATTGGATAACTTTACTGCCTGAACAGTAGGTGGGGAATCTTTTAAGGCAGTGGCTGCCCATGGCGCTCTAGCCGAGATTAGTAGGCCGCCTTTTGGCCTCCCTCATTTCCCTTTTGTCGCCAATTTCTGCACAGTGCAGCAGCCATCAAAATGAACAGTTTCAGCCAACCAGGTTTCCTATAGCGCGATGAAGAGGAAGGTGTCTATTATTGCAACAAGACCTTCATCGCCAAAATGGTGAGTATACCTTCTAGTGTTCCATGAATACATTAGATTAACATCATGACACTCTGAACGAAAATGTTGTTTGAAGGCGACAGGTAGCCACTGCCAATAACCATCGGCTGGGGCGCGGCGGCATGACTTGCTGTCCCACTGCTCAAACTCTCATAGGGCACAAGATTGGTAGGCACAATCCTTCCAGTTACAACATCTTGCCGTTCTGTAGCAGCCAGACCCTTCCTTTAAATTGGGACAGCGTCTGATCGCGCCACAACACTAATGTTATTTACATTACTGGTCGATATTTGCTTGATAGATCTAGGCTTAGCGACTGGTATAGACACGATCTTGCATGTATAGCCTAATCTAAGAAGAACTTCATATCGGAGGATATAATCCAAAGTGTTACAGATTCAAACCATACATCAGAAATGAACTCAGCAATCTGTTCGACTTGGTTAACGATTCTAATGTCCTCAGAGGTAATCACTCTTAATGCGGCTATGGTGTGTAGAATACACAAGACTGCAGATCTATTCAGTGGAGGTGAATTGGTGTCATGAGAGACTGGTTGTAATTACAGAGCCTTGACTAGCTCACCATTATCAAGACTAACCTTAGTGACAACAGCAGGTGCTATAATAAACTCTGGGCGCTAGCAGACCATATACCCGGGAGAGTGCTTTGACTCTGTGGTTTCACAGTAGGTAAAACAGGGCACCCAAGCAAGGAACGGGCATCTCTACTTAAAGGGAGATCGCCCCCATGATATATGTTGACCAGAACTTACAGAGGGAATTTGGTTATCGTAACTACCCTCATTCACATTAGCATTCTGCGTAAGTGCATTCATCCCCTATAGACGCTGGTGAAGACAAACCAGTGGGTGGACCAATAGGGGTGCCATCTATGATCTCTTCTATACTCTCATGCAAGTCAACCATATTATTCATAACAGAGGCATGCTTACGCAACTTATTCTGATTATTATAGATAAATTCTTGTCAAATAGGTTTAGCCGTACGCTTCACTACATTAGCTCTCTTCCCGTTTGGAGTGGGAGTCCCTCTATCTCGATTGAGATTAGGTTCCGTGGGTAAGAGTGTATAGGTATAATTTGGCTCTTGTGTAATAACAAGGATTGGATATCTAATTTATTTTTAAGCCGTTCACGCTTTGCTATTTGGATAGTTAGGAGGTTCTCAAAAGCATTGAACATATTGCTAGAAGACATACTGACAGTACTAGCTTCATTCATGATCATATTCACACACACGCTGCGATCATTTACGACCTTAAAACAATCTACTGCACGGTTTATGCTACAGACACCTTCCAGTGCAACATTAACCACATCCAGGTCACACTGATCGTGTTCTTGTTTGCCAGGTTGTATATAGTTTGCTACCAAGGAGGGCAACCCACTATGATATTCCTCGGGCAATTCAACCCTATATTTTGGGAGTTGAGAATGCCTCTGTGGAGGATACTTCCATCAGATTGCCCAAATAATCTACTTCTAGTTCATCCATGTCATCACTTACTAGGTCAAGATTGGACAGGGGAGTATCACCAATTGTATTTATACATGCTTGCACATCCACTGTGGGACTCATCTCTGCAACTGCCTCATTAGTAGAAAGAGCAGAACCCAGATGTTCAGAGGGGATATTCGAATTAGAAAATTCACAAGTGTAGTACCCTGCCTTAACACCACCTGGGGAGCACTTGTGGATCACTACTGGCGATACTGTAGTAACTAACATTACATCTTCAATTAGCTTGGAACCAGCACAGCCCAATACCCTGTTAAGATCGGTCTCAATTTCCTTGGCAGCCATTTCCTCATCAATTTTTGCCAAAGATGCGACTTTAGGGAAATATTCAGTCAATTGTTTGCCAGCTATAGTAACTGCAGGCTTAGAAATTACTGTTGCCAAACATATGCACCGACCTCTCTGCAAGAGTTTGTGGAGACTCCCTTAAACCAGTGCTTCACCCATATTCAATTTGGGATCGCACTGGTATGCCTACACATTAATAAAATAACTCTTATTGTTTGTTTATTTATTTGTTGTGCGCGCCGGACCCTCGAGTAGCAGGGCGCATAAGACAAGGAGGTTTACAACTTAGATGCAGAAAGGTTACGGTTACAACATATGACAGAAAAACAGGAGATTTTGGCTCCACAGGGTGAGGCATGTACAATACAGAAAATGCGCAGCCACACATTCAATTTATAGCGAACGTTTGCATACTAACAGGTCAGTCTATAACAGGTGAGATGCATGTAGTGGTGGGTGGGAGAGTGACCGTTATATGGCATTTTCGGTAAGCCATTTTATAGTGTTTGTTCTGAATTTGTTGAATGTTAGGTCAGATCTAAGTGCCTGGGGTAGGGAGTTCCACAGTAGAGCTGCCTTGACAGGGAAGATGGAAACTCTGATTGTGGCTAGTTTAAATCTGAGCACTAAAAGGGAATTAGGGCTGACTGTTCTGGTGAGTCTAGTAGGGTTTTTTCTAGTAAAGCGTTCTATAAGGCATTGGGGGGATTTGTTGTTTAGGCATTTATGAATGAGGGATGCTGTTTTAAGGTTGATTTCTTCTTGGGTAGAGAGCCATTTGTGATTGTGTCTTATTTCAGGATGCTCTTCTCGGGATGCTTAAGGCCGCTCTGAGTGCATTGTTTTGGAGCACTTGTATTCTGTTGATTATTTGTTTGGAAGTCCCTATAAAGAGGGAGTTGCAATAGTCTAATTTTGATAAGATGAGGGCTCTAGCTAGGATAAGACAGCTGTCTTCTGATAAGAATTGTTTACCGGCTTGTATTAATTTTCATGTATAGGCCGTGGATGAGGCCAGTGAATTCACCTGTTTGGTAAAGGAGAGAGTCGAGTCAAGGTAAAAACCTAGAGTTTTTACTTTTTTAGCGACCTTAATAGTGTTCCCATCGATGATAAATGCAGAATAGCTTCGGTTGAGTTTAGAGATACGGGCAGCAGTGCCCAGGATGATCAGCTCTGTTTTGTCATCGTTCAAGCAGAGGCCGTGGTTGGCCATCCATGCTTGAACGATGCTATAGACTCTGTTCACCAAAGCCAGATCTTCCCCATAATCCCCGGTAAGTGGTAGGAGAATCTGGGTATCATCTGCATAGTTAGTGTAGGTGATACCCAGATTGTCAAGATCGTCAAAGAGTGGCTTGGTGAAGATGTTGTAGAGTGTTGGCGAGACGCATGATCCCTGGGGCACTCCGGAGGTGATGGGTATCGGGTCTGCTGCCGCTGAAGGGGAGAATACCCTCATGGTCCTGTCGCTGAGGAATGATTGTATCCAGACTATGGCTTCTCCTGAGAAGTGGGCCGCCGAGTCCAGGTGATTGCATAAGACTTTATGGTCCACCAGGTCAAAGGCGGCTGAGAGGTCTAGTAGGAGGAGGAGGAGAGCTACTTTGCCCTTGTCTCTGAGTGAGTCTATTTGGGCCTTCAAGTCAATAAGGGCAGTCTCTGTGCCATGTAAGGGTCGGAAGCTGGATTGGCGGATGCCAAGGAGCTGGTTCACCTCAAGGAAGTTCTGAATTTGGGTGTAAGCTACCTTGTCTAATATTCTTAGTAGGAGGGGCACCGTGGTGATGGGCCTGTAGTTTGTGGGAATGTTAGGGTCCAGAGTTTGTTTTTTCAATAGGGGGGAGTACCCATGATTCCTTTAGGTTACGTGGAATGGTGCCTGAGGTAAAGGAGGCATTGATGAGTTTTGTGATAAAGGGAGCTAGATCTCTAGCAGCGTCCTTGATCAATTGTGCTGGGCATTGGTCTCCTTTGCAATTAGATGGTTTGAGAGCCAGAATAGTTTTCTCTACTTCTGTTACTGTGACCTTAGAGAAGCTGAATTGGGAACATTCATTGAGTTTGGGTGTAAGGATTTTGTCCCCGGGGATTTGGGTTTTGGCTGGTAATGAGGCTTTCTTTAGTGGAATTTTAGTTTGGAGGTTGGATACTTTAGTGGTGAGAGCCAGCTGTATGTCAGTGCACCAGGTTTTATCTTTGATAGTCATCCTAAACAGCGATAGGTGTTTCCAGTTCTTTTAGGATGGAAAAGAGCTCCTTCATGCTAGAATTGGCTTGGGTAATCCTATTGTTATATGTTTCTTGTTTGGCCAGGATGATGTCCTTTTTGTATTGCTTAGAGATGTTTGTTAGATTGGATTTGTTTTCAGCGGTAGGATGCAAGTTCCATATTGTTTGGCATTTTCTTTTTTGTAGTCTTAGGTTTTTTAGGTGGGGAGTAAACCAAACGTTTAGGTGCTTTCTTGGTTTACTATTCATAAGATTAAGCGAAGCGACGCTGTCAAGAGCGATGTTCATGGCATTATTGAATGCCTCCTCTAGAAGGTCTGGATCAGTATCTTCTGGTAAGGAGTTAAGTTTAGGTAGGATATGGGGCAGGATATTATCTGCTGTAATATTTTTCTTATTTCTAGTTAGAGTGGGTACGGCTGGGGGGGTGTTGGAGCTATGGATCTTTTAGTGTTGATAGTGAAAGAGATTAGATGGTGGTCCGTCCATATTTGGGGGGCAATAGTGATTATGGAGGGCTTACAATTGTGACTGGCGATCCAATCAAGAGTTCTCCCTTTGGCATGGGTGGGAGTATTCACCTTCTGCGTGAAACCTAGTTCTGCTAAGGTTTTAGCTACTGCAGTGGCCTGGTGATCATTAGTATCATTGTAACCTAAGTTGAAGTCTCCTAGCACTAAAGTTTGTGAGGAGTTTTTTAGCTTCTCAGAGATAACAGTCGTGATATCTTTGTTAAAGGAGCTGATGGTGCCTGGGGGGTCTGTAGAGGAGATGGATGTTTAATGTTTGTGAATTGGCAGTGGGTAGTTTGATGGAAAGAAATTCACAAGATTTAAGGTTGGGTGTCGAGGTGATTCTCATGGATAGATTAGTTTACCAGTGTGAAGTCTACACAGTAACCACAGTAGCTACGACCAGTGGTTGGCTATAGACTGGCTAAAGGCTGGCAGCTGCTGCTTAAACTACTGCTTAATACAGCAATAGTAACTAAGAAATATACAATAGTAACCAAGAAATAAACACAGCGCAGTGAAGAGCCTGCAATATTCTATACAAATAGGCAATCAAATAGGAAAGCCAGAAATGTGCAAGGAGGGAGAAAAGGTAGATGGCAAGGACAACAACTCTGCAGGACGTGAGTTACTGCAGGACTAAATAGTAGCAGTGTGCCTGCTACAACATGCCACAGACTACTACACAATAGCCCATAGCCAATAGTGGAAGGACAACGGGATCCAAACTGCAGAGCCAAATGGAAGCAGTGCCGTCGTTACAGCCTGCCTGTGGCCAATAATGGGAAGAGAACGGGAGCCAGTAAAATTGTATAGAATAAATCTACACTAAAACACATATAGGGGAACACATTAGTGGACGCGCCTCAGCATGGGCAAAGGGCACAAATGTACATTGTACGCTGCAAGTGCTCTCGCCTCGAGCAGTGAACAGCAAACCTCCACTTTGACAGCCACTTCTGCAGTGCGCGCCTGTAATTATAGTGCTCACCTGGCATAGGGGAGGAACCACATGTAAAGATGTCTCCAAAAGTTAAATAAAGTAAATATTAGGCTCAGCGTTTTAGTGTGATAGGGAAAAATACATGTAGTAAGTTAATATCCGTGTATGAAAGTCTTTAATGAAGTCCAAACGCGTACCACAGTTTTTCTTTTCAATGTTTATCACAGGTTCTCAGGAGACAGGAGCAGTGTTCCACAACAGCAAACAGCCACTTCTGCAGTGGGCATGTGCTAATGCGCACGCATCCCTGTAATTATAGTGCTCACCAGGTTTAGGGGAGGAGCCACATGTAAAGATGCCTCCACAGATTTTCTTTTCAATGTTTATCACGGGTTCTCAGGAGACTGGATCAGTGTTCCTGTGGGATATATTCACCCACTCAACGGCATTGCCCCACATCACTAAGCTGCATTTGCGCAGAAAAACCACAAAAGGGTTGCGCTGGCTCCTGTGAGCACCATGGCTTAAAACTGCATTTTGCAACAACAACAAAAAAGGCTGCACCGTCCTGCCAAGCACACATCGGGCAGGATGAAACCAGGGGGCACATTAAAGGAGATTGCCAGTGGGTTCCCCCATAAACAAAAAGAAAGTGGACAAAGCAGTGTTGCTTTGCTGCAAAAGCCAAAATAGCCAATGACAAGAAATCCTTTTTCACCTTTAAAAAAATGCAGCTTTGACACTAATTTCCTCTGTTCCTTAAAGCCACTGTGATTAATAAGCCCTACCAAGCCCTTTGTGTTTCACTTTGCCTCAGCAGAGCCAGGCATGATTCTGAATTGACAAGCCCTGTCAAACCAACTCTAAAATAAATCAACCAGGAACCTTACTTTTACTCACACAGGAAACATGGTCATTTTCTTTGCAAAGGTATCCAAAACTCAGCTGTTCAGAGAAAGACTATAACTAGCTGAGCCATGCCTGCTTCAATGTATCCGTGCTTCAGACCAACTCCAGCATTTCAAGAGAATATAGCTGCAGACAGTGTGTGAATCTGCTGGAGATGAAAAGTTGAATTTAAAAAGGAAGGCCAGCTGCACCACATGTAAAGAAAAAATTGGCTTTTGCAAACTAAAGAAAAACAAATGCCTGTGTGTTGGAACAGTACACTGGTGAATGAAAGCCTTCCAGTTTTTGGCAATATGAAGGGGTTTGTTGCTGGTGAGATTATATAACATGGGTTATTTTATGCAACTGGCTTGCTTTAATTCTGGATCTAAGATCAGAAATTAAAGGTTAAAACAATTACGGGGTTGAACAGACTTTTGTCTCTGCTGGGACCCTGACAATGAAGCTCCCAGGGAAGGAAGGCTGAAGTGTGACAGGGCAATATAACTTCAATCAAGGGACAACCCCCACCCTGCTCTGAAGGAAATGACAGTTGGCAGCAGTTGAAGTTAAAGAAAAAGAAATGACCCAGGGACAAAGGAACTGCCATTTGTTCACAAAGACTATTTCAGGAATAAACTTTAAAGACACCTATCTCTGCAGCAAGACTTTGAAAAATTGTAAAAATGTTGCAGTTTAAAAGTGATTTTTTTGTGCTTTCTTTTGAGACATGATAGAACTCACTGACACCTTAGGGACAGAAAGGGCAAAGTATTGAGGATAAATAGAAAAGTATCAATGTTGCAAATATACATTTTGGTACATACATCCCCTGGGAGAATGCGCATCTGTCCATAAAGTTAGGGAATTTTAGGCCGAATCTTTCATGCTTAAAATTACCAAAATGTTTCAGAAGGGTGAAACAAGGTCTCACAGACCGGAGGATGGGACGGATATGTGCTGCACAAAATATGTAACCTGTGTATATAATTTGCCAAGAGATTGCAATGGTGTAAATGTATGTTTTTGGCAAGATCGGATTTTAAGTAAAGTAAATGTGGGAGTTTTTGGACGTTGTAAAACTCGCCTTATAAATCTGACATCATTCCCTTGAAAACCCAACCAGTTGAGATCAAGGTGGAGATTAGCACCCCTGTCCAATCCAAGTAGTCTAGGGGCATGCTTAGTTAACCCTGCCCAGCCTATATTTTGATGATTTCATTATGCACTATAAATAAGGGTCCCTGACAAGACTCTAGACACACACTTCCTGATTTCCTGCGCTGTGTTGCTGTCATCTTCCAGATCCAGACTACAACTACAAGGCCAAACATTGCTGATCCTACTCCAGGGGACACTGCAGCACCCAAGCAGTGCTGATCCCATTCCCAGCAAGGCCTCCAATATAGAAAAAACCCCACTACATTTCCCATTAACAAGGGGAAACTGTGGTACCTTTGGCATCCTGATCTAGCCTGGCTCGCTGCCACTCACTGCATGCTGCTGGAATCCTGCTACCCTGATGACCTATGGTATCCAGTGACCAGAATTTCCAGTCTAGAAGTGCTACCCAGTAACCATAACTGCCCACCTGTTTGCCAGGGGCCCTGCCGTGTAGTGACCAGAACCGTTGGCTGTTCAAATTCTAAAGTGGACTGTGAGTATCAATTGCCACCCATCTAAACCCATAGCCTATCTTGTCTTTGTCCTCATCCCACTCTCTAGGTCACCCTATCCTTATCCTGATAACTTGTCCAAACTGTCACAATCATTCTTGCAACCCTGCCATTGATTTCTAGTGCTACCACCATCTCTTTAGTAATTTTGTCTTGTGAAACCCTAAGCTATTAATCCTATTTCAAGTGATCGGACTGGTTCCGCCAGGGTGGGCACTGGGAAGAGGGGGTTGAACTCGCAAATCAACCCTGGAACATACTGTGTCCCTCTTTGGTGGCCTATCCTCAATACTCTAGTGTAGAGTAAAACTATTCTTGTCACAACTGATTTTCTTTCCTTTTTCGCGCCTTCATTTACTCAAAGTGCACCTTCTTAGATCTTGCATAACTCATTCAATTTACCAGCTAGAGACTTACTTTCACTTCCATAGTGTACCTGTGATCTATAGCTATCCCCCAACCAAAAAACAATATTTCACCTGTTTTTCGAAGAAACCATTTAAGTAAATTTACACAGAAAACTGAAATATTTGCAAAGTTTCCAACGTGTCATTTTGATTGTAAACTGTTTTAAATCTTCCATTCATTTTTCAAACTATATGCTCTTGCTAATCCATTGCTTGTGATTGTTAGTACCTTTACATTGTTACTTTAGTGAAGAATTGTATTTGTTTCAAGGTTTTTGCACACAGTCATTATTTTATTTATCCATTTCCGAGTGTCCTTTTAAACATTGCAAGGGTTTCAAATCCGTTTTTCACTCTTATTTGGGCAGGGAAGGTCGGATTTGAATTCCGTTTTCAGCTTTATATTCCTGATCACCTGCTGCTTTCTTATACCCATTCAGAATTGATTATTTGTGGGTTGAGGGAACTTTTCATGGGGAAATTCTAACGCGAGTGCTATCTTTCCCAAATCAAAAGTGCTCCTATTCTGCTATGCTGTGTATGTACTCCACTAAAAAGTCAAACCCAGTACATTGCTCACATTCTCATTTGTAACTATCACTCCATTGGCGATTGCTGCCCTATATTAAAAGTGTGTGATTTCTTTTGAATTTTAAATAAATAAATATTGCATTTGATCAACTAGCCTAGTTCATGGTCCATTGTAACCTAGGGTATTTGAAAAGGGGGAGTGATATGAGTGGTGTATCATCCCAAAATTGAAACCACATAAATAAGGAGACAAGTACCTCAGTTAGGTGCTACATACTAGGCCGAGACCACGGTGTGCGTGTCGCCTAATTGAAATCCTTAACAAACATAGGGGCTTGTAAACCGGGATTTGGGTTTTGGTTGCCACCTGTGACAGTCTAACACAGCAGACTAACCTGCAAGGGAGTAATACTTTGTGTGGTTGGAATACTGGGTTACACTGTACAAGCGCCTCCCAAAACAAATACTCTAAGTACCAGGTCTGTGTATAAAATTAAAGCTAAATCCACCCCAAAATAGACAGAAAAAGCAATAGAATACAGTTTACCCGTATATAAATAAAGAAAGAACATGCCCAAATAAAGCAAGAACATGTCCAAAATGACCGTAATAGAAATTATTATGACTAGGGAGGACCTTCTGCACAAGTTATTTGTCAGAGTTGAGTGGCCAGAACAGGATGAAAAAGTCTGGCTACAAGAAATAACCCAACAGGTCACCGCCATGAACCTGTATACATGGCAGGACGGTGGCCGGGTACACCAAGCTCTGAGCGAGCTATATATAAACCCAAAAATTAAAGAGGAGCAAATCAAATTGCCAGAATCACGGCCTACCTGTATCTCCAAACGGAAGTGATGCGGGAAAAAGAGGAGGAAAATAAAACTCTAGCGCAGAATCAATCTGAACTATCAAATAAAATCCAGATTGATTTAAGTTTAGCGGAACAAACATTACAAAAGAGCCAAGAGTTGGAGGTAGAATCTACAAAGTACATCATACAATTTAAGAGGATTTGGCTTGACAACAGTGAAATAATGCAGATCAAGAGGCCCAACTAGAAGCAGCAAAAATAGTGTGTTGGGAAAAGGTTGACTGAACAATTAACCTGTAACATGGTCTGCGCAGAGCCGACTCTACAAAATCAGATAGATAAATTGAAAGAGGAAAATAATAAGTTAATCTTAAGAGACCTCCACTCTCAAACAGAATTTGATGAAGAGCGCCGGAAATTCAATATCAGGCAACAAAGGGATGACCTGGCTGAACAGAGAGGCATCCTAAATCAGGAGAAAGATGCCCTATGCCAGGAAATCAGCAAATTAAAAATAGAGTTACAGCGGAGTGAGTTAGCCCTCCAGAAACTCAATGAACTGAAAACAGAGTATGGGATTATACTGGAGCACGCCAGACGGGTAGAAGGTGCTCTGGAAGAGAACACCCAGACCAAAGATGCTAAAACTCAGGAGTTGAGTCTCCTGCAGCAGGAATTGTCTCAGTATTCCCAGACCATACAGAAAGTTCAGAGAGACAATGAGGCTCTCTGTGAAAAGAATGATGGGCTCAACAAACAAGTGGCAGCACAAGAGCGGGTCATAGAGGCCAGTAAAGCCTTGATAGCTGAACAAAAAGCTCAGATATTTGCTTCTTATCTAGAAGCAGGGGCAGAAAAGGAGAAACTAGCAAGGTTGGAGAAAGAGGGTGCTAGATTTAATCTTAACTGGAGGGGCCCCGGAGAGGTAGAGAGGGACAGGTTAACCCCTCATAGTATAAGGACCTCCAACCCATTTAATACTGTGAACACTGCCAGCTTCATGTCTACCGATTCACATGAGCCGGAAACCATGAGGCCGGCAGAATTCAAGAGACCAAACATGATGGAAATAACAGATCAGCGCCCCCCAGAAATTGATGGACGGACGTCCCTGTATAGATACCCAAACAAGTACCTCAGTTAGGCGCTACATACTAGGCCGAGACCACGGTGTGTGTGTCGCCTAATTGAAATCCTTAACATTCCACAACAGCAAGCGGGCACTTCATTATTCTGGCAGCAGACAGCACCATTACTGAAAGAACACGAGACACCCTGCCTCTGGTGGGAAGGGAGACATTCACACGGCACCTGAAGAATAATGGCCTTTGCAGACCTTGTGTTGGATACTCTGAAGTCTGGCCACCTCCCAGGGACAAGAAAACCTACTGTCTGACTGGTCCTCCCGGGCATGCCATTCTGTGCAGCTTCCCCATTCCCTTATCCATCTCCTGAAAGGCACTCGTGGCTATGTGAACGGTTCACTGGCTCTGGTCCACATCCCCTCTACCCACGGGTGCCCCCCGGTGTTGGCTTTCTGCCACATCATTACATCACCCTGTTCAGTCTCAGCTGCTTCGCTCTGTGCATGCCACACATCCTGAGCCTCGTTTCCCCCCCTGCAAATAATACGTGGTGTGTTGATCATGTGTTTGGGACAGATTTCCTGGGCGAAGCCCACCCTGGGGGTGATCCTGCATAGTGCGTTATCCCAGGATTTTCCCTATCTCATAATAACACACATAAGCTCCCTGAGCCGATGGCAGACATACTCGCTCTCTTCCTCCTCGTTTTCTTCAGTTGTTCACTTCATATTTCAATTGGCTTTTTTCTTTTCTTCTTCAATGTCTGTGAGTAAAGTTCATTGAAAATCAGCTCTGAGTGAGGCACCACCAATGCAGGGCTCTGAAGGGTCACAAGTGCACATACTCCTCCCCAACCTGGTGGTAGCTGGGCATAGGCTCTTGTTCCGCAGGCCAACCAGAAGTCCATCAATGCCTCTGTCCCTTTCTGCAATGCAGCGATGCTCATCGTTCTCCTGCAACTGGTGTTCATCCCCCATGCCACCGTTCCATTTGCTATGAAATACAAAGAATACTATGTGAGTGGTTTTATGTAAACTGTCTTTCACCTATCCATGTTAATGCATGTACATTATTGTTCCATATGCTCCTACACCCTAAATCTATTTTCTTCACCACGTTCTCTTCTAACCCCACCAGTCCTTCTGCACGGCACTGTACCATCCCCGTTTTCCATTTTCCATTGTGAAGCACCGAACCTTGGATTTGCATCAAAGGGCCTCATGTGACAACAGGGTGTATCATGTCCAGTTGAATTCTTTGTGGGATACATTGACCCACTCAGCAGAATTCCCATCCATAACCAAGCTGCACTTCTGCAGTTAACAGCAAAATGACTGCGCTGGCTCCTTGCAGCACCATTGCCTCGCATCAAAACGCCATTTTGCAGCTACAAAATACTGTCTTGCCAAGCACCTAGAGGGCAAGTTGGAACAGGGAGCACACCGAGAAAGGCTGCCAGTGTGTGTTCTTGTGCGCACCAAAGAAGTGAATTGAAAAGCAGCGCTGCTCTGCTGCTTGCTAAAAAGTTCCCATTGAAAAGGGAATATTTTACATTGAAAAGGATGCTGCCCTGATGCTCTTCATCTGTCCAACATCACACTGCTTTGATCAGTGAGACCCTGCCCTGCCCATCCATATTCAGATTGTGTGCCAGCAGAAGAGAGCATTATCCCTGAATGTCAGGCTGCGTCAGACCAGATCTGGGAAATCCACAGAAACTTTGCTTTCAGCCGCACGGAAAACACTTGACTTTTGGGCTACAAAATGTCAAAAATCAATGCTTCAAAAGAAACCATAGCTCTATGGGCATATGTCAATTTCAGTGGACCTGTGTCTTGAACCGACTGCTGTATAAGAGAAACTGACTAGGGCTGGAAAACAATGTTGGGAATTCAGATGGAAGAGAAAACCTTTTGAAAGGGACATCCCAGCAGACTTCACCACGTGTTAAAATGTGCTTTTGCAAATAAGGAAATTACCTGTTTTAAAAGTGTAATGTTGAATAAGGCCCTCTCCTTGCCTAGCAATGTAAAGGGGGTTTTGCTGGGAAACATATATGGGATGTTTTATTTCAACAGGCTTGCTTTAGATTCAGAACAAAATAAAATAAATAAATAAATGTATTGCTGTACTGGGAAATCAGCCCAAACAAGTTTTAAAAAAATAAATAATTTTATTGATTTATTCAAACAAAACAATACAAACGAAACACGCAGTGCAAATATCAGCAGCTGAATTGTTCCTCCCTTAGTTTCGGTCACCGCTCCCCTTATCCCACCCTCCCTTACGAGCCTATTTATTCCGTGCGCTCTGCATCTGCCACACGTGGTTGGGTCTCCCATTCCGTTGTTTCTGTCATATCCTGTAGTGTTCCAAACAATTCCGCTATTAATGATTTCCATGCCATCAGGGTTCCCACCTCTTCTCTCCCCCTACAGCGCTCGCCTCTTGCCATACCATGGTTTCTGCCTCCACCCATTTCTGTAAATCCTTCCACCACATCTCCACCCGTGGCCTGTGACATGTCTTCCATCCCATGGCAATCCTTCTTTTTGCAAGCACATATGCTAAATCCTTCAATTTGCTAACATGCTTAAGTTTCTGTGATCTAGGGAACCCCCCCAGCAAGCATGCCCAAGCTGTATCAATAACAATCGTGACCCCTGTTTTCGCTAGTTTCTCTGCTACTTCGCTCCAGAAGTGCTCAATTACTGGGCATGACCAAAACACATGTATCATGCCGGCATTTTCTTCATCGCATTTAGGACACGCTTGTCTTCCAGCATTTTCAAACCTAGATATCCTCTGGGGTGTCATATATGCTCTGTGCGTGATATATAGTTGTATCTGCTTCAGTCTCGCATTTCTTGACACCTTCTTGTGGTACCCCTTGGCATGTTCCCACATCCTGTCTTCAATCGCAGTTCCCAGCCCAAACAAGTTTTCTGCCATGGCTCAAGGGACATGTGGGTGTTGACAACAGGAGTTGCCTACCCCCAAAGTAAGCCACAAGGGCTTTCTGGGACACCTGCGTGTTAATTGTGCAGAATATCACATGCTCTACAGACTTCTGTCTGTGCTCCAGGTTGAGACAATAGATTCTGGGACACATATGTGTGACTTTTGGAAAAATCACCTCCCCTCAACTTCTAATGGGGAGCTTCAAAATCAACTCCAGCGCAGCCTTGGAAGTTAGGCCCTTCTTTGGTAGACAATGCTGGTCATCTAGCTCCAAAGGCTATTTTATTAATACATTTTAAGACTTTTTATCTCCGAAATTGGACAACGCAGTAATGTGAAGGTTTCACAATTTAGATGCAATTTTGGTGGCTTTAATTTAAGACGTGGTACCCTTCACTGGCATATTGGGGACAGAAATGGCAGATGATTGGATATTCTGAGGGAAGTGTATATGATGCCACTTTGAAATTCAATACTCACATGCCTTATGATAATATATACACATGGTGTGGGAGGAAAGGTTGTTTAGGCCCCCCTCCCTCCATTTCCATCCCCGCACGCACACTGTGCTCGTTCCACAGCTGGCCCACGCGCCCCTGGCCAAAGGTGCCGGACAGCCTCGGGACGACACATATGGGTGCAACATCTACAAGAAGGCTGATTACGGACTCCATTTTGTATGAACACCGACTCCGTTTTGTATCCGCTCTAGTAGGCCTCACAGAAATGCCAGCCGCAGGCCCGCACCTCTCCCCTGGGTCTGCACACAGTTAGCCAACTACTCCCCCCTCCAACTCCCCTTTGGTTTCTCTGCGACTGTCCTGTTCTTACGGAAAGCTGGGCTTGAAAGGCTACAAACCAAACACTGTATCTCTCGCCTTCCTCCTTACATCACTGCCCTGTGAGTGACCGGGCTAGAGCCTGGTCCTGGGAAAAAAACATTCATCTCCACAAACCTGCCTCTGTAATCGCAGACCCTACCCAGAAGACATATGATCCGCACAACCCCTAGCCTCACACTTTTCATTGATGTAGCAGATGCATGCCTCCCAGATTCACCCCTGGTACTAATCCCGCTTGTGACCATATATCCTATCCTGTACTAACGTATAATAACGCTGCTTTCACAAGACTTAAAAGGATGTTTTATGAATGTGTTAGCCAACTGATTATGGAAGATAAGATATTCGGGCCCACATACCCTTGTCTCGCAATGCAGGTCAACTATCTCCACATAATATATATGTATGCAAGATGAATTATGTGTTCTGATGTAATATGTGTGGCCCATGAGGCAGATATAACCAGAACAATTTTGTTATAAACCGAGCAGTATTAGATCTCTCTCTCTATATATATAAAATATGTGTACAGTCCTAGTCCTGACCAACGACCAACCCCCCCCACATGTCTTGTACAGAAGAGATGATGCAAGACCTGTTCAAACCCCATACTGTATACCTTTAACTCCATTATCTGAATTAGGTCACACTATGGTAACTGCAGGGCCTTCCCTCCCCTCAGCAGTGCTGCGCACGGCGAGCATAAGGCCCCCACCTTTCCCCCCACCCTCCTCATAACTGTGCTGCCAAAGGCCCATTTCTCACTGATGTCTCAGTGCAACAAATGTATCCTTTCATCCTTCCACTGGGTCTGCACTGAGCGCTCACTCCCATGCCCCCTGACAGAGATGACCCCCACACCTCTCACCTGACCAGTGACAAACGTATAAAATACAACATGTGAAATATATGGTCTTCTCCCCAACTGTTGGGATACAACTGATTGTCATTTATTGTATACTTTGAAGTAGTGTTTGTTTATTAGGTTTATATAGCGCTTTAATCCAAAACGCTTTACAATATAACAACAAGGTACAATAATGAAAGAAGCATATATACAATCAAGAAACAAACCGGTGAGAAACATATATAGAACAATTTATATAGATGGAGGGGAAGAGGGAAGGGTGAGGAGGAAGGGAGAGGAGGTGGTCAAGGGAGGAAGGAATGATTTTCAGAAATCTGATTCAAATTCAAGTGGGTGAGAGAAGGAAGGTGAAGGGAGGGTAGAAAGGAATAGGAAGGGGACAGGGGAGCTGGGGAGGAGAGATGGTAGGGAAGGAAAATCAGGGCAGAGTGGAGCAGAAGAGCTTTCAAGGAGGTGCGGAATGAGGAGTAGGTGGGGATGGAGCGGATAGAGAGAGGCAAGGAGTTCCAATGTAGGGGGGCTAAGAGCTGAAAGGAACGGAAGCGTTTAGGTTAGAGAGTTTGCATCAATCACCTCATTCAGAACCACATGACCTTCACCTCACACTGACCAGCCCAGCTGATGCACATGATGTCTATCTTCCCGCCAACCAGCCATCCAATCGCATGGGAGTGGCCTATAAGGAGATATACTGGACCTGCGGCTCCACCAATCGAAATGTAACTTTTGCACTGTATATGTTTCGTCATTAATGACGCTGTAACCCTTTTTAATGCAATGACAATGTAATGTGTGACAGAGTGCTCTCGGAGTATGCAGAAGAGTCCTCTGCGTGCCCTATTTGATTGTGATAAACTTTATCTCTTAACTTGACCGGCACTTGGTCCTGGTCTCATTCCCTACCGAGGTGTGTCTGTTATTGACTCTGATTGGGGAGTTTGTATTGTATTTTGGGGACTGCCCACCTTCATTTGGTGACCCTTGGATGTGATGGCGTTCTTTCCATTCCTTCTGACACGAGATGTCCCCCGGCCACAGCGGAGACCCACGGTGCGCCCCCTCAAGAGCTGCCCGCCTACAGCAACCGGTAACCCTTAGACATGCGCACGCAATGGAACGAGAGGGTCAACGGGTCCCAGCTTTTCAAATACCCACCATACTGCTCGCCGGAGCCGGATGCAGCTGTTGGGTGTGGAGCGGTGCCTTGACAGACCGGGCCCGGAGGGTCTCGGATCAAGACGGACACGTGAGTATCAAGTGCAAGCGACATTAAAAGACAGTAGGGCGTAAGTAAGGGACCAGGATAGGTAGACGGGCTGGGGTACCAGGATGGAATATTATAAGAGGGGGAAAGGGACAAGTAGGGAGAATTTGTGTTTAAATGTTAACTGGGGTATGTTTAAGTCCCGTGATGTCTATGTGTTGTTTGTGTCGGCTGCATGCTGGTTTTTATGAATAATTAATGAACACGAAAAAGTGTATTTATATAAGTGATTTTAAGCATGCATTGCTAAAGAAAGTGTAACAGACTGTGGTTAATCAAAGGTATTGTCGTGAAGGGTGACATAAGAGGTATTGTAGTCTATTGATTGATTGTTCTGAATTTGACTCACAAAGAGAGACAGGTATTGCTAGAATAAACATGGGCACAGAAACACCACTCTCACACATCTGTCAAAGTTTGCCAGGATATGCAGACAGAATTAATAAGTACCATGATCAGTGGATCACAGAATTGAAGGGGGAAGGTTTACCCCAGGTGTGGCCGAAAGGGGGGTCATTTGACAAAAGTGTTTTGGATATGGTAGCAACATGCTTGTTCGTAAAGTACAAAGGAAAACGGCTCCTGTCTCCAAAACAGGAGAGAAATATTGGATTTGTGGAGGCTGTTTGAAGAAATACCCCTGAACAAAACCAAAGGGCAGGGCATGTATCCCCTGGCAACAAGTAGCAGTGAGGGAGAAGGGGAAAACAAAGAGAGAGGGGGTAGAGGTAGCAAGGCTGTACCCGCTCCTGTCGAAGCCAGCACCAGCTGAGGGATATAGTGATCCAGTGTATGTGTCAAAGCCCACGTCACCCCCTGCACTCCTACCAACAGCCCCAGCACCACCCCCATATGATCTTCGAGGAGCAGGTAGACAGGTGAGTACCACAACTTTAGACATAGAGCAGTTTACCCAAGACTTAGACTCAAGATTAACAATGGCCCGAACAGAATTGTCACGATTAAGAGGTATATGTGAACAGAGTTGCTCGCCCACACCCAGAGCAGAATAGACGCAAATGCTCCAAACCCCTAATAGGTCAATGGAGGAAGGTTGGAAAAAGGGAGAAATACTGTTCCGAATTAATGACACCCCCACAACAATAATAGAAATAGACCAAGTGGCTAGTCAGACGGGTGCAGCAGGTGGGGACGCAGCATCAGATAGGGAGGAAGAATATTGGTGTGACATAGAGGAGCAAGAAAAAAGGAGACTAGAGGGTGCAACGGGTGGAGGGCCATCAGCAATAGAACAGTGCCCCTTGGGGAGAGTGATGGAAGAGAAGTGGCAAGGAAGGTTAAGGAATAGAACAGGAAGAACGGCGGTGTTGGGGAAGAAGGGAGAAAAGGTAAGTACATGGAGGACAAGGAGCAAATTACAACTACCATTGATACACAGAGGGGCGGGAAGGCCCAATTACATCCCTTGGGCCTAAATGGACAAAACAAATCTGCTAAAGACGTTACCCCTGCTCTCAGGAGGAGCAAGTAAGTGGATATATGCATTGAGAAAAATACTGCAGGGGTCCCCCTAGCAATTGGTGATGTCAAAAGGCTGCTAGTTTCTGCGGTAGTTGACAAGGCTAACAGGGTCTAGGCAAAGGCAGGATTCCCTGGAATAACACTAGATTGTGATCGCCATGATGGGGCATCATTTAACACTGTAAGAGCCAGGGTATGAGATGCATTGAGAGAAACGTTCCCAGAAACACCAGATCTACAATCAGTGATACAATGCACAATGGGGGAGGAGGAAGATGCGATGGCTTACATTCTCCGGGTGCAAGAGATGTGGAGAGCGGAGACAGGCATGGCTTGGGAGCAATCCATCTTGCTGTTTTATTTTATAATCAAAAAAGGGCTCCCGAAGGAGGTGCAGAAGGCCCTAGATAAAATAGCTGGGATGGAAGCCAACGGTTGGCCCGCAATACAGAGCATCATAGTACACCATTGTAAAAGGATCAAAGAGAGAGAGAAGGAAATGGCACAGAGAAGGTTGAAAGACGAAGCGAAGATAAAACAAACTAAACTGGTGAAGGTTGCAGCTGCAGTAGCAGCCCTCCCCCAGGATAAAGGAGGAGAAGGAGAGGAGGGACAGATAGCTATACAGGCAAGAATGGCAGCGAATTGGGCAGCAAATGGACAGGAGCAATGGAATGGTGAGGAGCAATATGGAGGGCCACAATGGCAGGGAAAGAGCACCCGTGGATGAAGAAGTGGGTATAGAGGGTTCAGAGGGGGTGGATATGGGTATGCAGGACAGGGCCCCAGGGGAGGAGGAGAAGGGACATGCTGGAACTGCGGGAGGTGGGGACATTTTTCGAGAGAGTGTTGAAGCCATCCCATGGGCCCCTATCAAAATGAACAACAATATGGCCACCTCCACCCAGGCAGCCCATATGGATTACCTATGGGTGGTTTCAGGAGAGAAGAGCGACCTGATCCAAGGTACCTAGACAACACAGGGCACACCCACAAAATGTACAACACCCCCCTCAATCACATGAACACATGCCCCCGACCTGCGGAAATCCCTTTGTTACTGCAGCAAACGGTGCACCGGCACCTTTCAGAGGAACAGCAGTGGTAGGAGGTAATGTTTTTCACAATGGTGAGAACACAAGATACTCCGCATAGGACAGCCCACAGAGAGCACTTGCGTGTCCAGTACTATCAACGACCCTCAATGCAGCCGAGGAACCGGTGGTTGGGCGGAAATAGGGAACAAACAATTCATTTTACTGGTGGATTCGGGAGCGGAAAAATCGTGCCTAAAAGAAGGCAGGTTTCTATTATGAAATCATAAAATGGAGACGCAGGGGTTTTCTGGGGCGCTGATCGAGGTTCCATACACAGAATATTTGGATGTAACAGTAGGAGGGAAGACAGTGCGAGCACCCCTATTGTACTATGAAGACTTGCCAATAAACTTATTAGGGAGGAACCTCCTTAGCAAGTTGAACATGACCATATCTTTCACACAGAGAGGAATCGTGTGCTCAACACCAGGAATATGTGCCATGCGTGCCATGCTAAGGATACACACACAGGCCACAGCACAACAAGTGCATGGGGTACCAGTTGATCCAAATATGTTCATACATGTACTAAAAGTGTTGGCACATGTTGTGCCTGAACGCACCCACCACGAGTGGCGAGTGCCATTTGAATTTGTGTTCCGTCCCGTAGCACCCCCAGAAATAGTAGCAGGATCAGTAATATTTATAGACTTGCATGGAATGCAGGTGTCAACTCAAAGAATTACAGTGATTGGCATGGATGTGAGTGGTGAACAGTGTTATGTATAAATGCTGATATAGCATTACGAGAGGTCTCTGATAAAGACTTGTTTACAGATGTAGACACTGATGGGGAAATAATTATGGAAATAGCAATCCCCTGTGAGATAAGGATCCAACACAGACAGGTACCACAGACGGGTACCTATCCCCCTCATGGCCATAATCAGCATACCGCCAGGGTACTTTAGCAAAGACATGCACCAGGTGCCATCAATATTGTGGACTACAGGCCGCCATGATGTAGGGCTGCTGCGAGAAGTGACCCCTGTAAAAAATAAAACTCAAACCGGGACCATTACTGACCAGAGTGAAACAATACCCCCAGTCAAGGGAAGCAGAGGAGGGAATTCTCCTTATAATACTTCTCAATGACATCATACAGAAGGAATTCCCACTTGTCCCAAATCCTGTGTCAATTTTGTGCTGCATCCCAAAAACAGCAGCGCACTTCACAGTGGTGGATTTGAAAAATGCCTTTTTCTCAGTACAATCACAATATGTGACAGAATTTACCCTGGGCGGGAAAAGGTACGAACATTGCAGGCTGCCCCAGGGATATTGTGAAAGCCCAAGCATTTTTAACAGGATATTACATGAGGATCTTAGGAATGTTGATAGTGAGAGCATCATTATTCAGCATGTGGATGATTTGTTGGTCTGTGGTGTGAATGAGGAAGCATGTAGAAAATACTCGATAGCACTACTCAATTTGTTAGCACACAAGGGATACAACGTTGACAAGCAGAAATTGCAGTACTGTCTAACAGAAGTACTATATCGGGGTCAACTGATATCTAAAGATGGCAAACGGATAATACCCGATAGAGCAGCAGCAATACGGGCAGTGAATGAACCCAAAACAGTGAAGGAAATACAAAGGTTCTTCGGCATGTGCAATTACGGCCGCGCCTGGATATTAGACTATGCCTCATAAACAAAACCTTTACTCCATGCACTCAAGGAGGCACAGAGAGAAAATGCAGTTTTAATATGAACACAAGAAATGCATACTGCCTTTGAAATATTAAAAGAACTGATTTCCACAGCACCCGTCCTAGCAACGCCAGATTATGATCGCAAATTCTACTTGTTTTCACATTGCAATGGAATGTTAATGACTGCAGTGCTAACGCAAAAAACATCGCTAGGCCACAAACCTCTGGCAGATTACAGCGGCATCCTTGATGCAGTTATGCAAGGACACTTCGCCTGCGAACAAGCTCTCGCAGCCGCAGCGTTCGCCATTGAAAAAAGTGCCACGATAGTGATGGGATGCTCAGTGACCCTGTTCGTTGAGCACTGACTGTTTGCAATACTTGAGAGATCGAAAAGTACACTAACAACTCAGAGAGCCACTGCATATGAAATAATTTTGTCTAGTGCGAACATACACATAGTACGATGCAAGACAGTAAATCCAGCCACATTTATCCACTGAAGCATGCATGTTGGAGGACATACAGAATCATGATTGCGCCACATACAGGGGGGAGGATGAAGATACACCCACAGCATCTGAAAATGCTCTCTCAGCGGGAGAGGTATACTTCGTAGATGGGTCAGCATTGAAAAACTGTGAGACAGGTGAAAGGCATGTAGGGGCAGCAGAGGTGTGACTAAAGTAGGGGGGGTATGAGGTGATTGTACAAAAAAGACTGCCTGCACATTTCTCAGCTCAAGCAGCCGGGTTGGTCGCCCTAATTGAAGCTCTACATGCAGCCCGGGGGTGCACAGTAACAATATACACCGACTCTGCGTACATGACAACCACCGTGCATGGGGACTAGCATGGTGGGGGAGAAGAGGATTTAAGAGAGCAGATGGTTCCCCTGTACAGCATGACGAACTAATGATGGAATTGATTGAGGCCCTAAAAGAACCGACCGTGGTAGCCCTGGTTAAATGCCAATCCCACACGAACAATAGTGACGTCCTCTCGCTAGGGAACGTGGCAGCGGATGGTGCCACAAAAGAGGCGGCCTACCTCAAAAAAGAAATTTCAGGAGAATTTGTTCTACAAAAGCATGTGGAGGGAGGGCAAGCTGAGGTATATAATTCAATGCCAATATCTAAAATAATTGAACTGCAGCAAGAAGCACTGCCCGAAGAGAAGGAGTTGTGTGGAGAAAGGGGATGTAGCGAGTCATCTACAGACCACCTATGGAGAATGAATAACACTGGTAAAGTAGTGATCCCAGTAAAACTGCTAGAAATAGCATTCCAGCAGCTCCACTTCCCAGCCCACAATGCAAAACAGCACTTAGCTGCAGAGATACAAGAAAACTGGTTTGTGCCAGGATTACACAAGCATGTGTCTAAAATGGCACTAGAGTGTACAACATGTCAAACGTACAATTCAGGTATGACATTACGAACGCTGAGAGGAACACTGCCCCGCCCCATTGGGCCATTCCGTGAACTGCACATTCACTATGCAGACATGGGAGAAAGGTGCAATGGAGCATGATACTTGATAGTGGTGGTCTGCCCCTTTTCATGTTGGGTGGAAGCAGGTCCCTGTGCACACCCAGATGTGAAATGCACAGCAGAATCCCTAGTAAGAGAGGTTTTCCCCCGCTGGGAAATATGTGACGTTATACGCTCCGACAATGGAACGCATTTCGTCAATGATCTTTTCAAAGCGGTAACAACAATGCTGGGCATCACCCACAAATTGTGTTCCATTTATCACCCGCAAGCCAACGGCCTCGTAGAAAAAATCAATGGCCTCTTAAAGAGCAGACTGTCCAAATGATGCCACAGAGTAGAGAAAAACTGTGTGTACTGCTTGTTGTTGGCACTATTTGAATTAAGGAACCAGCCCAGCAAAGACCACCACTTGTCCCTGCATGAAATAGTGACAGTAAGACGTATGCACACAGCAGTATCTCCCCTAAGAAGACACTCTGATGCACACAGGAGCGCAACAGTGTTGGGGGAAGAATTTCAGGATTATCTGAGAAAACTGACCAATGCAGCAAGGATGATAGCAAAACAATTAGCAGCCCCCTTTACACAAGAAAACGAGTGTGACACAATGACCCTGGCCACAGACAGCCCAAACTGCCAACTGATGCCAAGGGAGATGATATACTTGTGGAGCTTCGTACGTTGGTGGAATGCCCTTAGGTTGCATGGCCCGTATGAAGTAATATATTGTACACCCACTGCGGTGAAGGTGAAGGGCCTTGAATTCTAGATACATTTAACTTACGTGCGTAAGGTGTACGATAGTGTTAGAACAAATAAAGAGGAAGACAGGCTAGAAGGAACAACACAGACGTAAAATTAGGTGAAAAATAAGAATACAAAATAAGAGCAACTGCTAGAGTAAGAGAAAATGCAGACAAACGGTGATGAGAAAGCAAGGGTGAAAGAAAAAAATAATGTAAATGGTGTAACTTGATAAAGATGAACGCCGATGGTAGCTTAATGCGTTCAAGAGAATGATTTTGTTTTAGCATCTCTCTCTCTCTCTCTCTCTCTCCCCCCCTCTCCCCCATCTCTATCCTTATTCTCTCCCTCTCTGTCTTATTGTATAACAATAAGAAATATATATAGTTTTATGTGTGTTTAATAGCTGCAATAAGAAATAAGATGTCTAAAAAGTAGAGTGTAAAAGAAAAAGATTATAAAATAGAAGTAAAATGTGGAAATAATGTTGGACTGCCATGCTCTGTGTGAAATATGTAATCTGTTTACGTAATTTGCGAAAGTGCCACAACTGTACAAATGTGTGATTTATGTTTATGCGCTATCTTCTTGATAATCTAGTTTAAGTGCAACTTGTCCTTTTTCTTTCCAAACCAATGTTCTCTTTTTAACTGCTTTATTTTACCAAAACTGAATTTCTTTCCGCGTGAAAATCTCATCCAATTATTCAGCTATAGTCACTCTTTCACTTCTATATGATCCCTGTGCTGTGCATATATCACCCAGCTTAAAAACCGCATTCCGATTCTGTATATTTCACCTGTTCTTTTAAAAACCGTGTTGACATTTAAAACTGCAAAAAGTGTAAATTGCAACTTTTCCACGTGTGATTTTGACTGCACTATGTTCTCCATTTCAAGTTGCTTTTGAACTGTATGCCTTTTGTGATACCTTACCTTATAGTTGCTAGTGATATAACATCCCTGATACTGCGATAAAACATGTGCATCATTATTTAACCACACATATAATTCATTATTGGTCAAAATCTGAGTGTCATTTTATGCCATCTTATTTTGTAAGCAAAGGTTGGATTCTGATTCTGCTTGCTGCCTCATATCCCTGACTCCCTGCTGCTTCTTTCTATCCACTCAGAATCCGATTAATTGGGGTTTGAGGGAACATTGCAGGGTGAAACCTTAACTCGGGTGCTATCTACCCGAATAGAAAAAGTGCTCCCATTCATTTGTGCTTTGGATATGTTCTGGTAGAAGGTCAATCAAGTGTATTTCAGTGGTTTTCATTGTAATTATCACCCCATTGGTGATTGCTGCCCAATATAAAAAATGTGTGATTTCCTTTGAAAATAAAATAAATATTGTATTACCACCCACCGGCCTGGTTCATGGTCCATTGTGACCCGGGGTATTTGTAAAAGGGGGGTGTGAGACGGGTTGTGTATCGGCTCAATTTGAATTTGTAGAAAATAAAGAAAACGTATTCTCATTCAGCGCTACATCCTAGGCTGAGACCAAGGGTCCTGGTCCGGTGTGCGACGCCCAATTGGAATCCTTCACATCTTACAGAAATGTATTTTGCGGGCAACGAGCACCTGTTTTCCCTTCTGTGCCCCTTCAGTTTTATACTCTAGTATCATGTACTTGGTCGTTCCTCCCCAGGCCATGCTTTCCAGTTGCACGTAGTTGTCTTTGCACCCTCTCCCTCATCTATCCATTTCACTTCTATGATGTGCCCCTGGAACAGCCCCCTTGTTTTGCACACTGACATATGCATCAGACATCCCCCTTCCTCTACTGAAACTTCTTGTGCCAGGAATTGTTTCGGTGTCCCTGCAAGGTGTGGGATGAGTGAGCACACGTAACACGTGTCATTGGGGCTCCCCCACCCCACCTTCTTCATCTCCGTATACCAGACATTCTCAAATGCAAGGGTCCCTCCTTCCCCACTAGCAGTGTATAATTCTTCAATACTAGATAAGCTTCTTTTGGTGCATGTCTCCCCTCCACCACCAGCCAGGGTAGATGTACATCCCCAATTCATTAGAAACCAGAAGAGAAAGAGAAGACAGATGACGGAGAGGGATATGTGTCATTATTTCAATGCTGAACATTTTGAATCTAAAAATTATGAATTTTAAGTTTTTTGACTAGACAATATTCACAAACATCATCCCCATCCACCATCCCCCGCCTCAATCTCCCTAACCGTAATACTTACCTATGATGCCCAATTTACCTTATGTCCTTCTTCGCCCATTGAGAGGCAGAACTTCCACCGCAGTTTTCTTTTTGATTGTTTTTCTAAGGATCCCCACAGAAAGACAGAACAATCCAAGCCCTATAACATTTGCATCAAGTTTTTTTTTTTTACCATTCTCCCTATTGGTGTCTTGCCCATCTTCTCCTCCAGGTAGAAGCCTTCTGTAAAGTCTTGAACCAGCACACAAAGTCAGTGACAATTGGTTAATACTTCCCGTTAGATGACTCTTCTCTCATGTCTTTCCGTAGTGCTGCTATTGTCTCTGCTATTGTCTCATCGGACATCGCAAAGGTGAATCCATGCCTTTCTTTCTTTGATCTTTACCGCCATCAGGGTTGCGTAGATGATTTCAAAGCAGCTCCAAAATGTGGGCTCCTCCCACTTTCTCACCACGTTGCAGATGAGAATTCTGTCTCCAGGATAGAGGGGCTATGCTTGCAGATTGTCTTCCCCCTGGTGGGCACCTGTGCACTCTTCAACATTGGTCAGCCGACTTGTAGGTCATCGCCAAGGATCTCTGAGCTAGGGTTAGCATCTGAAATTGAACATGTAGGGGGGACAGGCACATGCATCCTCCTACCCATTACAATTTCATGCAGTCAAATGGTGATCCGCACTATGTGAATTGCGAAGGGCAGAAAGCACCAATTCAAGGCAATAAAGCCAGTTTTGGTATAACGATGATGCTAGCTTTGCCAAGTGTGCCTTAGGTTTTGTTTTTTGGCAATCCCATTTGCCTGTGGTCGGTACATTGTGCAAAGGTTATGTTTTATCCCCAAGAGGTGTGTTATTGCCGCAAACAGTTCGCGAAATGTTGGCCATTATCTGACCTTATTTTATGACACAGTCCCCATCTTGGAAACACCTCTCTCACCAAGAATTTGGCGTCACACTTTAAATCATTTTTTGCACAGGGTCCTTGCATGTCAAATTAGTCAATATGCAAGTGCCGGAAGGGCCCTTCCAGCCGAGGTATTGTTCCCCTGATGGTTTTCAGAGTATGACCAGACAGAAATTGTTGACAGTTTCCCCTTAACTCAACCACTGTATCATGCAAATTTGGCACATACCATCTTTGATTTATTTTTCCTGCTATTTTGTCTTTGGATACATGGGCAGGGAAGTGCAGCTGTTCAAGTGCTACATTTAGCAATTTTGGGGGCATCACAGGAGTTCCTGTACTAATCTGCCTCCAGATTAAGTTGGTTGGTGACAGTGAGCAACCACGCTGTATCCATAAGTAGTCTTCTGTTTTCGGGCCTCTCCTTGCAGCTCTATAATTTGGATGATAGGTATTCTGTTGAAACTTACCCCTCTTTCTTCCTCTTCACCCACCTTTCTTTCTGCTGCCATGAGTTGGGTTCCCTCCTTTGTCCTTGGATACCACCTTATGCGCCCTTCTGGTAAATAGACTCCTTCTTTGGCTGCCCTGTCAGCCATTTTGTTTGCCATTGAAATATGGTCTTGTTTTCCTGTGTAGACAGCAATTTTTATTATGGTCATCTCTACTGGAATCTTTAGTGTCTCTATTAGCTGCCCTAGTAGCTCTGCATGTTGCTCTGGGGATCGTCACTTCCCCTGAACCCCCTTCTTTCCTGTTGTGCCAATCCTGAATTTATTGTTCATGTAACGCAGGCAGAGTCAGAAAATATGTTAGCTGCATGTCCCTCCATCATATTTAGTGTACATGGTACACTTGAAGATTCCATTAGGGGTTGCAGATATTATATAATGGCATCTATTAAAGGAGAATATTGGTGATACAAGGGCATAGGGGTGAAACATTTCTCTCTAAATTCATTAAAAGTCAGTGGTATACCTTGATTAAAAAGATGATAAAAATATTTAATTCCATTAAGTAACCAGTATTTTCAAAAAAATGACTCTTCCATTAATCCGCATAAGATTATTGAATCATATGAACACTGATATGGATTTGGAGGGATTGGTAGAGAAATACATTCTAATCTGTTTGGCTGTAAATTGAAAATGTTTACATTTAATATATCTATTTTTTTTGTAACAAATACATTACAATCAGATAGAGACAAAGGCCAAACCATACTACTTACTAACCATGCTACTTTCCGCACAAACCCATGTAGGGGTGAAAACACATTCAGCTTGACAAAACCAACTCTAAGCTTGCTTTAAAATAAAGGCAGAATGATACTCAATACAATCTGAGAAGCCTACGCATCCACAAAGGACTTTTCTATTAAGTCCACTAAGGGAAATCCTATGTTTTCTCTTACCCCACAGAAATTTGGCAAGACATGAATCAACATCTTTAAAGAATTTACTGGGAATTGGGATTGTGAGCATAAATAAAATGTACAAAGTGATTGGGAAATCATTATTTTAATGGATTGAAGACGACCCCACCAAGATTAGTATAATGGGGACCAGAAATCAACAATGTTTTTAATTTTGGTCAATAAAATATTGGTATTTTCCTTAATTATATCTTTAATTGATGCAAACATTTGCAATCCTATATATTTGATCTTCTTAAGGCACCATCTCATACCATACGGTTGAACAATAAATATTTAGGGGTAGAATTTCTGATTTATCCATGTTCAATTTGTAATCTGATGCTAATGAAAAGCAGGATTTAATATCTAGCAAATTACTTATTTCCGGATTTTTATGGAATAGAAGAATATCATCCTCATAGGCTGCCTATTTCACATGCAATTTACTTGTATCTAATTTTGAAAAGGCTGGAAAGGCTAGAATCACAATTCATTTTTAAGTTGTAAAAAACATGTGGAATCCGTAGGGATGTATTGGCAGTCCATGTGGCTGCTGATCATTTCCGAGTTGCAGCATTAAACAAACCCTCAGGAATTCAGGAAAATACCCGCATTTCCATGACGTTTACCAGCATGGATGAGAAATTACCAATATCTGGTGGAATGGGCCACGGACAATTAAATGTTCTGGTGATGGTCTAGTTTAGCTAGATTCGCTCAAAATTATCCTATATATCTGGATGAAATGTACATGTAATGCCGATACAATGCAGGGCAGGATCGTATCTTCAAACCATGTGTAGTAGATATTTATAGGAGTCGGTATTAAACCGAGTAATGCTGTTTTGGCTAAAGCAGTGTTCCCTCCTTTTTGGATGGGGGCAGGGCCGTTACTAGAAATTAGTGTGGGGGACAAACCACATGGCAGAAATACAACAGGGGTGGGGGCACATCAAATAAACGTCAACAGGCCAAACTGGTTTAGTTATACCTATCTTTTACCAACCTGGTTAAAAGAATGTGACATGAGGCATGTTCAGAGTATGTCTAACACAATACAAGTTTTGCATCAAGTTAATATCCATTCTAAAAAGTTAACTCCTGTTCAACAGTTACAAAAATGCCTTATGCACTGAGCAGGATACAGCATTCTTTTAACTCAAACAGACAGTCACTTGCCCCACAGCTTCAAATAATGTTTAGAGGTGGTATTTAGCAGAAGAGACATTATTTACAGCTCAGCTTTAAATAAAAGCCATTCAAAAATAGTCAGTTGAACAGAAGAGATATCACTCATACCTCTGTTTTAAATGATTGCCAAGGACAGTCTAACATTTGAAATATCACTGATAGGCGCCGAAGGAGGCAACTGCTCCCATGGTTCTGTAGCAAGGGTTGCAGGAATTTCACTACCCCCTCACCCACCTCTCCCCCCAACCCGCCTAGAATTGTTTACAGTTTTCCGTTTCTGGCTGTACAACACAGTGGTGGCTGGCAATTATTTTAAGTGGAGGGGTGTAAATATTTCCCCAGAACAACCGGGTGCAGCAAGGGAGCAGGACCCCATCAAGAGGGGTCGGGGTATGGAGTAGAATTTATTTTTAAATAATGGCTCTAAATGGTGCATTTTACGGCACACTGAAAAACTGGGTAAAAAGCCAAATAGTCGGCATTTGGTTTTGTAGAGTAACTCATGAAAAATTCCAAAAGATGCAAGTCGCCAACAGTGCACAGGAGTATTTCCCCAAAACATTTTCATGATGCCTTTGCCCACAATAAATGACGGTATAACATGCCAGTATAAAAAAATGTTCACGCTGGCTTCTCCCATACAGTTGCATGCTGGTTGCCCCAAAATGAGACAGTATTCCCATATAACAGTGTACAAATGTTTGCTTTGCGCATAATGCCAGTAATGAAACATGGCCACAGTTGTTCTGCCAATATATGGCGGTATCCCCATATAACAACATACTCCAGTTGGCTTTACCATTAAAAATGCCATGCCACAGAAGTAAAACCTGTCCAAATTTGCTGCATCAAAATGCCTGTCCAGCCAGATAACATGTATCATGCTTGCTTTATCAAAGATGCCCAATACAAAATGTCATGCCACAGTAAGACATGGCTAGACCTTCAGCACCAAAATGTAAGTCAAGTCTAGCCATTGAATATCACTGATCATGCTTCCTTTATCAAAGATGACCAAGACATACTTACGCTAGCATTGATTGTGACCACCTGAACTAGCCCATTGCTATAGATTGTGTATTACTGGAACTAGTCCTCTACCATTGATTGTGCTACCACCTGAACCAGTCCATTGCTAGAGACTTTACTACCCAGACAAATACTTCTAACAGCACTATTCCCCTAGTCAGGCCCGAAATAGCATCCCATTTCAGCATGGGATCACTAAGACACGAGACACTCACGGTGGCCACCATCCTCCAGCTCTGTCTCAATATAGCACCATCTAACCTCCCTCTCAACACCTGGGCCAAAGTACCACTCACAAGGGCCTCAGGAACGTCCCCCCCTCAACCACCACTATCACCAGCTGTAACGCTCACCTGACTCCCACGGAGGCGCTGGTCTAGTCTGGGTCGCTGTGGCCTCTTCGAGCGTGATGCGCAGAACTCGGAACACCGACTGAACAGGACCCTCAAATCTTGCTTGTCTGGCCCGTAGGAATATCCTTCTGCAGATGAGAAAGGGGATTAACAGTCTGCAGAATAGTGTGCTTGCTCCCCGCTTACCCCCCTTTGTTCTTCTCTAACTTCCTCTGAAATCCCCGGTTGAAGCTCACCTTATGGCTTGAAAGGATGAACTCTCCATCCTGCTTCTGGTGCAGGGGCGCGTGTTTGTCCAGTTACTTCACTGGTTTTCAGATTGGCGCTGGCAAAATCCACTTGACTTTTCCGAGCGGAACGCCGTAAGTATGAAGATGACAAAAGTTCAAGCGTTGAGCCTCCTTTTCTGTTGCCTTCCTAACCTGTGATCTGTCCTTTATTTCAGGTGCAGAATGAAGGCGATGCATTGAGGGATTGAATTGCCGATGGTAAACTCAGGTGAGTTAGCGATGGGGGCGACCCCTCTTAATGTCTTTATATTCCTCCAGTAATGTCTTTTTTCCTTTCCCCATAGGGGCCAGGGTGCAGTACCTGCCAACGAAGCGGCGCCGACCCGAAATGAGGAATGGTCCACCAACAGAAGACCGGTAAGTGTTATGGCGTAAAATTAGGCATTCCTCATATGTTCCTTCTGCTCACCTTTTGTCTCTTCTTCTCTCCCCTAGGCGCAGAGATGTGGCGACCGGAGCAGACAGTCGCGGTGGAGCCAGAAGAACTCCCGAGGACAGGTGAGTGAAGCGCGGCGCTGCAGCGAGCAACACGGTGCTTTTAAATGAAAGTCTTTTCTCAGGAACGCTGGCGTGAAGGTTCCGGATGCAGGTAAGAAGTTTGATAAAATTCTTGGTTTTCACCTTTCTCTTCTCTTCTTTCCTTACTGGTGTTCCAGGATCGAGGCGGGCGTGGCTGGAGACCAGATGCAGGAGCAGACACGGTGAGCGTTCAGCTGCTTGGATGCAGAACAACGCCAAGCGTGAGCTACTCTCTGGGCGTGGCTTAAATAGCCCCCAAAGTAGTTCCAGGTAAGTATCCTTCCCTGGCCACGCCCGAGTGGCAAAATAGTCCCAATGAAAAAATAGTCCCTTTCAGGTCTCAGGGAGGCCTGAATCTTGCAGCATGGTCTGCATCAGGTAAGTGCACAAAACACCTTTGTTTATGAGCCTGGCGCCTATGGCGCCAGGACTGATGTCCAACATGAGCCTGGCGCCAACGGCGCCAGGACAGAGTCCAAAGAGCCCCTATAAGGGGCCGCTGGGCTTTTACCCGGGGGCATGATGCCTGCTCCCGGGGGTGCTGGGCCTGGCCTGGTGCTCAGGGGGCAGGCATCATGACAGCACTCCCCCCCACCCCCAAGGCCCCTCCCAAGGTCGTTCCCTCTGGAGCTTTCGGTTTGTTTGGGAAATTCCGATGGAACCTTTTTACCAGCCGAGGTGCATGTATGTGGTCGCTGGGTTCCCAAGACCTTTCCTGAGGCCCATACCCTTTCCAATCAATTAGATAGAAAAGTTTTGATTTTGAGATCTTAGAATCCAAAATGTTCTTCACCTCGAATTCAGGCTCCCCATCTATCTGGATTGGTTCTGGTGGCTTTATTAATCTGGTTCTTGGTCGCACTGGTTTCAAAAGTGACACATGAAAAACAGGGTGAATCTGCATGTTAGCTGGTAGATCGAGCTTGACTGCCACTGGGTTAATTATAGCTTTGATCGAGTAAGGGCCCAAATACCTTGGATTAAAAGTTCGAGGTCCCTTGAGCAATAAGTGTTTGGTAGCCAACCATACTTGATCCCCTATTTGGTATGGAGGCGCCTCACTCCGATGCAGATCCGCATTCTTTTTGTATTTCCCTTTCGCTTGTTGCAAAGGTGCAGTTGCATCCTTGAAGGCTTGAGTTATCGTGGAATGCAAATGGTCCACTGCGGGCATTTCAAGGCTCAGAGGTGAGTCCAGGTCTGAAGTACGAGGGTGATGCCCATATAGGGTATAAAAGGGGCTTTGTCCAGTTCCAGAGTGTACCAAGTTATTGTATAAAATATCCTTCCAATTACCCTCCGATTGGTGCAACATACATCGTAGGTATTGTTTAAGGGTCTGTTTCGTTCTCTCCGTCTGACCATCGGTCTGTGGGTGGTGGCTGGTTGAGAGTCTTACGTCGATTTGTGCCAGTTGACAACACTTTCTCCAAAAATGAGAAATAAACTGGCTTCCTCGGTCGGAGACTAGTATGGACGGGAATCCATGCAAACGGATGATATTTTCAAGGAATTTCTTGGCTAGGACAGAAGCTGAAGGTAATCCTTTCAACGGAATAAAATGGGCCATCTTGGAAAATAAATCCACCACAACCAGAATAGTATTGTATCCATTACAAGGGGGTAGGTCTGTGATAAAATCTAGTGACAAGGTGTGCCAAGGTGCTGGTGGAATGTCTAAAGGCTGAAGAAGACCGGCGGGTTTTGTCTTTTGGCCTTTGATTTGGGCGCAAACTCCACAGGACACCACAAAAGATTTAATATCCTTTTGCCAAGAAGGCCACCAGAATTGTCGTTTAATTTTTTCCTCAGTTTTGGCAATGCCAGGATGTCCTTCCATCAGGGTATCATGATGACGGGAAATAACCAGTTCTTGCAATTCCTTTTCTGGCAGAAATAAGCGTCCTTGGAAGTAAGGTAGGCCATCGTTGACCGAAAAGTAAAACCCCCTTTGGATCCAATCCTGCAAGGCTATAGAGTCCAGGAGTTGTTTTACCCGTGCTTGAATGTCTTCAAGGGTTTGTAAAGAGGTTATCCCCAAAATTCTTTGTTCTGGAATTATCGGCATAGGTTCTGAGTTTGTGTCTATTTCTCCCATTCCTATTCGAGATAGCGCGTCCGCTTTGCCATTCTTGCAGCCGGGGCGGTAAGTGATTACAAAATCGAACTCAGCAAAGAACAAAGCCCATCGGAGCTGACCTGACGATTGAGCCGTGGCAGTTTTTAAATATTGTAAGTTTCAGTGATCACGGTGATGGTATGCCTGGTGCCAAGAAGATAATGCCGCCAAGCCTTAAAGGCGGACTTAAAGGCTAATAATTTCTTGTCGGTGATTGCATAATTTACCTCAGGCGGCGAGAACTTTCTGGACCAAAATGCTACGGGTGCAGTTGGTTGGTTTCAGGGTCTCTCTGAGACAGGACAGCTCCCATGGCTAAGCTGGATGCGTCAGTTTCGACTATATAAGGGAGATCAGGACGCGGGTGCTTCAAAATAGGTGTGGACGTGAATTTAGCTTTCAATTCCTGAAAGGCCTGTTCGGCTTCCTCGGTCCATTCGAAGCGTTTATTTTTTCGCAAGAGTGCAGTGATGGGTTGTACCACACGTGAAAATTCCGGGATAAATCTGCGATAAAAATTAGCAAAACCAAGCATGCTTTGGACACCTTTCACCGAAGTAGGTGATGGCCATTTGAGGATGGCATCCACTTTTCATGAGTCCATTCGGACCCCTTTAGGTGTCAGGATGAATCCAAGAAACTCAACCTCGGTGGTATGGAAACCGCACTTTTCCAGCTTTGCAAACAGTTTGTGCTGGCGCAATTTCTCAAGGACGGCCCTGACATGCTTTCTGTGATCAGATTCCGAAGAAGAGTACACAAGAATGTCATCGATATATACGACAACACAA
Source organism: Ambystoma mexicanum (assembly GCF_040938575.1). Taxonomy (NCBI): domain Eukaryota; kingdom Metazoa; phylum Chordata; class Amphibia; order Caudata; family Ambystomatidae; genus Ambystoma; species Ambystoma mexicanum. Next base: position 971,346,372 of record NC_090931.1, on the reverse strand, counting down.
ACATCGATGAGTTCCCGAAAGACATCGTTCATGAAGAATTGGAAGGCAGCAGGCGCGTTGCACAACCAGAAAGGCATCACCTGGTATTCGAATAATCCATATTTTGTACGGAAGGCTGTTTTCCATTCGGCGCCTTCTTTTACTCGCACCAGATGATAAGCCCCCCCGGAGATCTAACTTGGTGTATACGCAAGCGTCCTTCACCTGGTCAAGGAGTTCAGGGATCAGAGGCAGAGGGTAACGGTTTTTAACAGTTATCTGGTTCAATGCGCGGTAGTCGATACAAGTTCTAAGGTCGCCTTCTTTTTTTGGGCACGAAGAACAAAGCCGAGGATGCCGGAGACTTTGACGGGCGAATGAAACCATTGGCTAGGTATTGATCTAAATATTGTCTCAAATGCAGATTCTCAGGTTCAGTAAGGGCATAAATCCTGCTACAAGGGGGTTGTGCACGGGCCACCAGATCGATTTGGCAATCGTACAATCTGTGGGGAGGTAACGTGTTGGCCTGTTCCTTTTGGAAGACGTCCTGAAAGTCTTGGTATTCCGGAGGTAATTGCATGGAGACAGAGGTTACAGACGCTAGACTAATCTTCAGATTTTCTGGGTAGCAGGTTTGTGCACAATCCGGGAAGGTTATTCTCTTCGCTCGCCAATCAATTCGAGGATTATGTGTCTCTAACCAAGGGATTCCGAGAATAACCTGAAACTGTGGTGCCTTGATTACATCAAACACAACTGCCTCCCGATGGCCGTCCGGAGCTATAAGTGTCACCTCAGCAGTGGAATGTGTTACCGGTCCAGAGGCAATTTCGGTTCCATCGACTGTGGTGATGACATCTTTGCTGGTTTTAGGACGCAGAGGGAGGTTAATCCTAGAGACCAATTCACGATCCACATAATTTCCTATAGCCCCACTATCGATGTATGCCTTTATTGCATGCAACCGCTTAGGCTGTTCCGGATCTACGAGGACCATTGGCACAATGAAATGCGAGGTCTGAGAGTTAGTTTTTAAGCTCGGCAAGCAGACCCCTACGCTTGTTGGGCGTGGTCATTTCCCGAAACAGAGTCTTCATGGTTTTTATCAGCGGCTCCTACCACCTTCTTGGGCGGTTTTGCCGGGCAATCTCGTAGAAAGTGTCCAGAGGACCCACAATAAAGACATAATTGCATCTGCCGTCTTCTTTCACGTTCTTTTTGAGTTAAAGGTCCTTTAACCCCTCCAATTTGCATAGGCTCAGAGACATCAGCACCCTTGGGGTTAGCGTGGGTCTTGTCCAACACCCGGGTTTCAAACTTGGACCGATCTGCTTTTCTGTTTTGAAGTCTGTGATCCAATTGGACCACTAAGTCTATATATTCTGTGCATTCTTGGGGCGGATTTACAACTTGGGCCAGGACATCTTTAAGTTCTCCGCGTAGACCTCGATAAAATAATGTGATTCTTTTTTCCTCTGGCCCCCCAGTTTCCACAATTAGTCTATTAAAGGTTGCAATGTAGGATAGGAGGCCCTGATTGCCCTGTCGCAGGGATAGGATTTCGTCATCCAGAGCCTGCCCCTGAGAGTGTCGAGCAAATAACCTTTCCATGCTTGCTTGAAATCCACGGAGAATCGGGTCATCTTGAGTAACCAGTGGAACTGACCAATCGGCAGCACAGCCGCTGAGATATGACAATACAAAGGCTACCTTGGTCTGGTCATTAGGGAAGGCACCAGGTCTGCATAGGAAGTGCAAACAACACTGATTCATGAATACGGTGAATCGTTTGGGGTCCCCAGCAAAGCGTTCGGGTGGGGCCAGCGGCATGTTTCCAGGTAGATTAATCTGCACAGGGTTATTGGGAACCACAGGAGCGGGGTTCCCCCCGGAACCGGGTAGAGGAGTGTGTCCAGCTTGACCTTGCAAAAACTGTCTAGCCAGGTCATCAGTTCTTTCCTTTGATACAATCACTTCCCTCCTGAGAGCATTAGTCTCTTGACGAGCGGCGTGTACTTCGGCCGGTAATTCCCCCAGTAGTTGGTCCAACTGATCAGTTTCAGAAGTTTCCATAGCGCCTGGGTGGAAATTTGTAGGAAGGCTTTGCGGTCTGTAACGCTCACCTGACTCCCACGGAGGCGCTGGTCTAGTCTGGGTCGCTGTGGCCTCTTCGAGCGTGATGCGCAGAACTCAGAACACCGACTGAACAGGACCCTCAAATCTTGCTTGTCTGGCCCTTAGGAATATCTTTCTGCAGATGAGAAAGGGGATTAACAGTCTGCAGAATAGTGTGCTTGCTCCCCCCTTCACCCCTTCGTTCTTCTCTAACTTCCTCTGAAATCCCCGGTTGAAGCTCACCTTATGGTTTGAAAGGATGAACTCTCCATCCTGCTTCTGGTGCAGGGGCGCGTGTTGGTCCAGTTACTTCACTGGTTTTCAGAATGGTACTGGCAAAATCCACTTGATTTTTCCGAGCAGAACGCCGTAAGTATGAAGATTACAAAAGTTCAAGTGTTGAGCCTCCTTTTCTGTTGCCTTCCTAACCTGTGATCTGTCCTTTATTTCAGGTGCAGAATGAAGGCGATGCGTTGAGGGATTGAATTGCCGATGGTAAACTCAGGTGAGTTAGCGATGGGGGCGACCCCTCTTAATGTCTTTATATTCCTCCAGTAATGTCTTTTTTCCTTTCCCCATAGGGGCCAGGGTGCAGTACCTGCCAACGAAGCGGCGCCGACCCGAAATGAGGAATGGTCCACCAACAGAAGACCGGTAAGTGTTATGGCGTAAAATTAGGCATTCCTCATATGTTCCTTCTGCTCACCTTTTGTCTCTTCTTCTCTCCCCTAGGCGCAGAGATGTGGCGACCGGAGCAGACAGTCGCGGTGGAGCCAGAAGAACTCCCGAGGACAGGTGAGTGAAGCGCGGCGCTGCAGCGAGCAACACGGTGCTTTTAAATGAAAGTCTTTTCTCAGGAACGCTGGCGTGAAGGTTCCGGATGCAGGTAAGAAGTTTGATAAAATTCTTGGTTTTCACCTTTCTCTTCTCTTCTTTCCTTACTGGTGTTCCAGGATCGAGGCGGGCGTGGCTGGAGACCAGATGCAGGAGCAGACACGGTGAGCGTTCAGCTGCTTGGATGCAGAACAACGCCAAGCATGAGCTACTCTCTGGGCGTGGCTTAAATAGCCCCCAAAGTAGTTCCAGGTAAGTATCCTTCCCTGGCCACGCCCGAGTGGCAAAATAGTCCCAATGAAAAAATAGTCCCTTTCAGGTCTCAGGGAGGCCTGAATCTTGCAGCATGGTCTGCATCAGGTAAGTGCACAAAACACCTTTGTTTATGAGCCTGGCGCCTATGGCGCCAGGACTGATGTCCAACATGAGCCTGGCGCCAACGGCGCCAGGACAGAGTCCAAAGAGCCCCTATAAGGGGCCGCTGGGCTTTTACCCGGGGGCATGATGCCTGCTCCCGGGGGTGCTGGGCCTGGCCTGGTGCTCCGGGGGTAGGCATCATGACACCAGCAGATTGGATTGCCAAATTTGCTACCCCTCCTACACCTCTCATACCCTGCCATACTTATCTTAGAAATGCTAAACTAGACTCCCGTACCAACACTCTAAATCTCGACATGTCTTGCCCCTTGCACGTAAGAAATCCCCGACTAAGTTCACACATTCACTCCAAGCATTTACCCGCTAAAACAACCCTTCAAACGTACGGCAAACTTCCAACCCAAAGTACACCACTACCCCAAGTGGAAAAACCTAATAACCTCTCCCCCGATTCACCAGGCAATCGATCACCTGAGATCTCAGTAGTCCCGGCCGCTAGTACACTTAAAGGCGCCCTCATCAACGCTCGCTCCTTAGTCGCCCACTCTCCTGACATTGCAGATATGATCACATCAAACAAACTGGACTTCCTTGCAGTAAATGAAACATGGCTACACCCCGCTGCTGGACCTGCTCTCTCTATTGCTGTCCCTGAAACTACTCATCTTCAGAAATGACAGAGCAACCTGGACAGGAGGTGGAGTAGCAGTCATTGCCAAAACCAACTTAAATATCAGAGCAGTCAACAACATAGAAATGCCATCTGCTGAACTACTATCATTCAAACTTTCACTTTGCAGTTCTAAAACCATTCTCTTCCACTTAATCTACAGGCCTCCAGGGGCTATCACCTCCTTCGAGGAAGACATCTCTCATCTACTTACAGCTAATACTAAACCAGGTTCTCAAATCACCATATTGGGCGACTTCAACCTCGGCTTACAAGACCTCAATGATACAAATGCCACTGCAATTAATGAAACTATCACACAACTAGGCTTGACACAACACATTAACAAATCCACACATATTAAAGGCAGAACACTGGATTGGCTTGCTGAAGTCAACTGTGACATCTCAGTGACCGACACAACACCTTGTGCCTGATCAGACCCCCATCTTATTACCTTCACAATACCCGTAGCTATACAAAAGAAGGAACACACTACTGAGGCACCTAAAACCTTAGCCAGAAACAAATGTAATATGGAAAATCTGAGACCACCGATAAAACCTATCACCGCCATAAAGGGCAATTCCACCAACACTAATGCCACATCATTAGTCGATCTCTACAACACCACCTGGGAACAAGCTCTGAACAAAATAGCTCCCTGTAAGTTAAGAAAGACTAAACCCACCGCCCATGTGAACAAATGGTTCTTTGCAGAATTAAAGGCACTGTGCAATCTCAAGAGAACAGCTGAATCCAACTGGAGAAAGGCTCAGTCAATCACTACCAAACAAAAATTCGCCCTGACAGCTGCAACTTATAAAGACGCTATTATGAACGCCAAAAAAGAGATCTTCAATACTAGAATACATAATGCCAAATCGGGCACGAAAGAGCTCTTCTCCATTTTACGAGAACTGGAATCCACCATGCCCCCCACCGATGATTGCATCAAGGACAAAACCTGGTGCAACAACATTCAACAAGCTCTCTCAAATAAAATAGCCTTATTACAATCTAAAATAGAAGCCAAAAAAGCCAGTCTCATGTCCAAAGACTATCCCGGCAACCAGCACAACCCTCAGCTCCCTGATTGCCCCCTTTTTCAGTTCTCACCCATCACAGTGGATGAAGTAATAAAAATATTAGCTAGACTAAAACCTTCTAACTGCCTAGGCGACTTATGTCCTGCCTCAGTCATTAAGGACGGGGCCAGAGACCTTGCCCACTTCATCACATCACTGATTAACGCCTGATTGAAAAATGCAACTGTCTAAACAACCTCAAAGAGGCTTGGGTCCTACCCCTGCTTAAAAAACCAAACCTAGACCCCAACACACCAACCAATTATAGGCCCATTACAACAGTCCCCTTCCTCCTACTCCTCCTAAAAATACTAGACAGAGTAGCCTACCTCCAAATAGAACAACATTTGGAGAACAACAACCTTGTAGGACTGTGACAATCTGGCTTTAGTCCTAGGCATGGGACAGAAACAGCCCTCCTGGATCTAAAAATCCAAATGGACGAAGCCAAAGACAAGGGCAAGCTGGCCATCCTGCTCTTGTTGGATCTGTCTGCAGCCTTCGACTTAGTCGACTACAAAATTCTCACTGATCACCTCTCCTCGGCTGCTGCATTCTCCCAGGATGCCACCAATTGGATTCGGTCCTTCCTATCGGACAGAACGACCAGGGTCTTCTCCCCATCTGGTGGTGCTGACCCTGTCCCAATCCAATACGGAGTTCCCCAAGGTTCCTGTATCTCCCCCACACTTTACAACATCTTTACCAAGCTCCTCTTTGACCGTATTGACAACCTGGGTGTCACATACACTAATTATGCAGATGACACCCAGGTCCTCATTGACCTCATGGGGAGTTATGACGAGGATGTTGCTAAACTGAATGAGATCTACCTAGAAATCCAAGCATGGATGGCCACCCATAGCCTCTGCTTAAATGACGATAAGACAAAACTGCTCACAGAATCGCCTCAATAAACTGGATCCGAGATACCAATCCTTCTCCGTTGATGGCAACATCATAAAAGTGTCGAACGAAGTCAAAACTCTGGGGGTGTACCTTGACTCTACACTTTCTCTTAGAAACCAAATTAACACCACCATCTCAAACACAGCCTATACCAACAAACTCATAAATGCCTGCAAACCATTCTTATCCACCAACAGCCGCCTTACACTGGCTAGAGCCCTCATACTGTCCAAGTTGGACTATTGCAACACCCTATTCCTTGGTTCTACTCACAACAACCTGAATAGACTACAAATAATCCAAAATAATGCCCTCCGCTGTGCTCTCAATCTTCCATGTAAGGCCCACATCTCCACACTCAGAAAGGAATCCCACTGGCTCCCCATCCGTGATAGAATTAAACTGTGGACGTTGGTCATTACTCACAAATGCCTATACCAGACTGCCCCATGCTACCTCTCAGCCAAATTTACGAGACAAAACTCCACCAGATCAACCAGATCACCCTACCTTCACCAACTCAATATACCAAAGTTTATCCTGAAAACAGATGGGGGAGTTAGCTTCTCTGTACAGGCAGCCAAACAGTGGAATGCACTTCCTACGGCTATAAGAGCCGACACCTCATCCTGGTCATTTAGAGCCAAAGTCAAGGAACTGCTTAGCACCAAACAATAATTAGACCAAGACTCTTAGCTATACCCAACGGATCCAGTACCTTACTTATGTATTTGCAAACTAATCTATTATCTGCCTCCTCAATCAAATGTATGTTATGCTTGCGGCGACCCAAATTATAACCGGCCTGCCATAATCTACTATGCTTCTCCCTGGACCACTCTGTAACCAGGTCCCTCGAACCTTACTGTAATGTATCATACTCACATGCTCGTATGTGCAACAATCTGTAACTACTGCTGTACTTAAAGAATTAGCGCCCAGTTACCCGAGGGTTTGGCAGCGCTTTACAAATAAACAAACCAAACAAAATATCATAATAACCTTTTTTGAAAAATACTAAATATCATGCCACAGTACACATTTGCAAGAATGGCTGCACCAAAATGCCAGTACAGCTACATAGTAACACTTATCATGCTTGCTTTTGTCAAAGATGTCCAATACAAAATAGCATACCACAAAACAAATGGCTAGACTGGCTGCACCAAAATGTGAGTCTGGATACATAATAACACTTTACTGCTTCCTTTATCAAAGATGCCCAATACAAAATGGCATACCACAAAAATAAATGGCTAGACTTGCACCAAAATGACAGTCTAGCTACATAATAACACTTATCATGCTTGCTTTATCTAAAATACCCAGTAATAAATGCTATGCCTGTCACCCTAGGCCCCCAGCACCTCACATGCACACAATCAATGTGAGCATTAGCATGTTTTACTCTGCATCTATCATAAATGGGCAGTAGAAAAATCCTGTGCCTACCCTTTGGGCCCCACAGCATCTCAGATGCACACAATGTGATTATGTGTGAGTCACTCGGGAGACTAGGGGTCATGCATGGTATATTCTGCTAGGCATCTGTCACAGATAGGCTGGTGGGGAGGGGGTTGTGCAACAACATCATTGTGAAAATGATGTTGTTGCACAACCCTCTCCCCCAACACCTGTCAAAATCGTCTCTCTGGCCCAGCACAACTACCTGCGCACAAACGTTTGCACAACATTCACACTCACCAGGCACTCGCACATTCACATGCGCACCCATCATCATACACTCACTCATTACACACAACCCAAACATACACATTGTTAAAATAACTTACCATCTGCCCAGGGATGTCATTTTGGGGTCGCCAGAGGTTGCAACTGTGACCTCTGATGTCTCCTTTGCGACCTCTGTGGTCTCCCTTGCGACCTCTAAAAAAGATTTTAAGTATTTTTTTATTGTTGTTGTAATGCAAGCTCCTGGGCTGTGGCCAGCACCATGTGGCTCTTTATTTTTTGAGTGGCTGGCCTTCTTGTTCAGGCCCCTTACAAAAAAGAAGAAAAATAAGAACAGGAGTGACACAAGTCTAACACTTTCAGCACTGACACAAATAAGAAAGAATAGGAATATCAAATAATGTGTCTTTCTGGAATTCTATACAATAATTGCTGGACTCATTAAAGGTTTATTTCAGGCACACTTCAGGGGGTGAGTCACTGATTTAGTCTGTTCTTAAATGCCTCAACTCAGCCTTTCATCCTTCTGAGGTCGATAAATGAGTACTAACAAAGGTTGGGTGATATTGGGTGTATATTTTTTGTCTATAAAGCACTTAAGCGTAAGTGCTATATAATAACACATCATTATCATTTGGTCATGGACGTCTGCTTGCATTCACAGTAATTTGGTAATGTGGGCCTATACACACTGATCTTAACGATGTATATGGCGATCCATTCTTGTATGAAATGTGCATAACATTATAGTGATATCGTAACCATATTTTTCGTAGTGTACACTGCTATGTGATGCCACTTCCTGTTTTGTCAATGGGTGAAAGGTCATATTCCATTGCTACCCGCGATATCACTTCGGGGTGGGGTCAAATGACGTCATGTCATCAGGGGTCAAGGGTAGTTTGATGTCACATCCGCTACCTCTGGCATTTTGGTGAAATGACTTCCCTGCATCCGCCCCAGTCCTAAAGTTCCTTTCCAGTGCTCCATCAACCGTGTAGTACAAACAGGATCCAGGAAACAAAGAGCACATCCTGGTTCCTACACATGTGCACTATGGCCCGACCGCTGATGACAAAGTGCCCTGCACCGTTTATATTGGCGGGCAAGTGCAGGAGCAACAACTCAAACATATAAATATGTAGTTCCACAGCCAGCATCCCCAATGTGCTTTGCAAGGCTGAGGAAGCAAAACACCCCTGGCTTTGCATGGCCCATTGAACATGTGCGGCTGGGGAACAGAACAGTGAAACAGAAATTGTGTTTCCCTTAGACGAAGCAGCTGAGGGAGCGCTCTTTATTCACACTGAGCTGGCTCCTTGGTTCTTCAATAATGGGTAAGGGTGCCTTAGGGTCAGCACCCCCTTGCTCATTATGGACAAGCCATCACTGGCACATCCACAATGAATCTATGCACAGGTCAGCATGGCTGGATATGAAATACTATTGACTTTGAAGTTATGTACATGAACTGCCCTGTTGGAAATGCAGTGATTTTTTGCACATTATGGGATCCATAAACACGCCCCACTGTAGAAAACTACCAGGATAGCTCAGCGGGTTGAATAACTGTTGCTGAGATGTTATATATTTAAAACTGGCTATAAATCGTATGTCTTTTGGCAACTCCATATAAACAACAAGTGCTAAAAAATGTGTTCACAAAAAGGAGGTAGAAGGGAAAGGAATCCCGTAATTGACCACCCTTATACAGGTCAACAACCTTTAATACTTAACAGCGAGATCAAACAGGCATCTTGTTTGTTTTCCACATAGGTAACCATAGGATCAACCACGTGGTTGTAAACTACCAAATTCCATTAAATTAGCAGGCAGTTTTTAGAAAAAATATAAATACTTTTTATTGATCAGAGGAAAGTCAATCATAAAAATATATATGCAAAGACAATCAACAATGATAAAAATAGAGAAAAAATATATCAGTTCAACAACATGGAAAAAACAACAAACAATAAGTCTAGGGTGTAGGGGGGCAGGGCAGGGTTACTGTCCTCCAAAGTTTGAGGTACTTTGTTCTCAAAGTGTCTTAGTGCAAGTGCAAAATACGCAATAATTTTGGCAAAACTCAAACAAAAATAACATTCTATCATTCAACATTTCACACATACACCCTTCTCGACATACAATCATCCAACATGTTTCATTCCGTAAATCACACCACAAAAAGGAAAGGGTGAAAACACAGTAAAGGGAAATTCGTCGGGGAACTGTCGCGTCAAATTCTACAAATAGTGCACTGTATAGCGTCTCTAGGCGCTATTTAAGTTAAAACACAAAGACCAACATATTAATTGGGTCTCTAATATTTCAGCTCTAATTACCCAGAAATAAACAAAATGGCGTGAACTCAATATGCCACTTTTAGTATTTCAATGGAATATGCATCCACAAAACAACCATTAAGTTGAATCCGCTTGATACCTATGGAAAAAAGAAAAAAAACAAGAAGGGACCATTAGAACAATTGTCCCAATGTCCTAGCCAACATAAACCAGTATATAAATTACCAATAGGGAGTGCAATTGCTAACTCCATTTAGCTAATTTCAATGTGCCCTTATAATCAACACTCAAAGCCCACCTAAGTACAGTTTCAGGTGTCCAAAAACAAATTGGCCTTCCATATCTATAGCTAAATCTCATAACTTATACACACAAGTCTCTATCCCTTTTTGGTGGGACTTGGCGTCATCAATTAAAAATGCTAATAGGCATATACACTTGCTTAACATCCATTGGATGGTCCAGGAGGTCCACAAAGCCAATACACCAATATTTGCTCAAGGCACAAGGTGGTGCAAAATATAGAGATCCTCACCGCAGGCTATTCAACCCCCCGAGCTCCATGAGGGAAGCAATAGTTTAATTTCTGAGAAAACAGAATCAAAACATACAGCACCGTGTTAGGCTTAATCTGAAAGAACACAATGGGCTTTCCTTATTCTACAAGGGTTGCTGGGCAATTACCTCAAAACAACAATGATCACTATTGGAAGAACACGGATTACCTCCGTACGGGATCCGACGTTTGGACGGGAATCGCTGAAGCCCAAAGCTGCTTGTATCCTCGTATTTCTGACTTCGCGGTCTACCGTGCATAGAGATCTTATTACAGCAAAAACGCTGGACAACAGTGAGCAGAGAAAGGGCGAGTTACGTACAGGCTGCCTAAACGCCCTCAAATATATGATCTAGTAGCTGAAAGCCGCTGATTACTTTAATGCAGTCTCTCTTCTCCCCGTTCGATGCCGTCTTCCCTCGTGTTTCTGACTTCACGGTTTACCATGCGCAGAGGTACTGTCACAGTGAAACGCTGGAATAGAGAGGGTAGAGAAAAAGCGAGTTACCTACGAGCTGCCTGAACGCCCATGAGTAATAGATCTAATGGCTGGAAGCCGCTGATTACCTTAATGCAATCTCACGTCTTCTCCGTTCGGCGCCATCTTCCTAATGCAAATGTGGGTGTGGATGGATGCATGCATTCGAGCACATCATGTGTTCATTTAAATGCGGAAAGTAACCCTACGTTCCTATAGAGATTGGAACGTCTCCATGTGTTGGATCACATGATGAAGGAATGTATAGGCGCACTGGGACCAATCAGAAATTTATGTTGCGTCCCGTACTGTTTTGTTACCCGATGTGGTTGCCCCACGCGTTAGTAGGTTTGTATTCCACTTTACTATGTACTTGTGCTGTTGTAAATACCCAAGCATCGTTTTACATGCATCAGCCACTGAAATTTATAAATAATTGCAAGATAATAATCATCTCTTCCGATGTCAAATAACAGTAAGCTATTTGGCCGCTCATACGGGAATGAACCCCTCTCCTAGTTCTCAATTGCAAAAAAAATTCTACACTGGAAGATGGGGATAAAATGTGTTCCACCATGTCTGCCACTGTAGTGAAAACCAAAAGTAGGCAACCGTGAACCCATAGTTTTTTTTTTTTTACTTGTGTATAATCACTTTGTGATTTTTACAAGGAGGGACTGAACGCTAAAGTTTCTCCGAGGAGATGAGGTTTCACATGCTTAGAAGCCTATAGGACTTTGGTTTGCCTGCAGATTGATTTTGCTGAGGGCGATTGTCAAAGTTTTGCTACAGTGTTGGTCCATTTAGCATTTTCTCCAGACAGTAATCGGTTCCACCAGAACCGAAGAGGCCATCCCGAGAGGCAAAAGGTAGGCAACTCTTTCCTGGTTTAGTGCTTTGCAGTGCAACAATAAAAGTCTTAAGTTTTCAAACTAGGCATCCATGAACCCATAGTTTAATTTCCTAAAACCTTCTGTCAGGACAATAGAAGTATTTATTTGTGGTTAAGTCGTTTGTCAAGCCTATAACATCTTTAGAAATATATCCTGTGATAAAAGACAAATCAAGGGTTCTAAAAATAATCACAGGGTATTTGTGTGGTAGTTTAATTCACTAGTTTTCTTTAAAAATCTGTTTATTTTTTGGTTAAAGTTTAAGAAGCATGTTTCAGTCTGGAAATGTCCTTTTTGTTTTTTTCTATGAAAGTGTGAGCTGCCCAGTTGGAAAACAATATGTGCAGGAAGCCTGCTTTTAACAGTGATGACCCCCCAGCCCACCAATATTCATGGCCCTCTGCATTGTCCACAAGGCTTTCTGGGGCCTGGGTCCAATATACCTTCAGCTATCCCTCCACAAATACCTCCCCTCTCGAGCTCTTCGCTTCTCTACCTCTAACTTCCTCCGGGTCAGTCGTTTTTCAAAGAAACGAGCGGGGGGTAGATCTGTGTCTTCGGCTGGGACATCCCTCTGGAACAGCTTCCCTGCCACTCTAAAACTTGAGGAGAACCATCTCCGGTTCGGGAAGCACCTCAAGACCTTCCTCTTTGCTTCTGCCTTCGCTCCCCGTCTCCCCTGCTGATCTGTTCTCTCTTGGCACTGTGCCCCTGGCCACTTGTTAAGTTGTGGGTTGGGGTTATAAATAACCACTCAGGAGCCTTGTTAGGTTTAGGTATCTTTAGTAAGTCCACAGGAACACAGGTAAGTACATTAGGTATAATACAGGACAAGTTCATAGGTTAGAAGCATCCACCGGTCCCCCTACTCTTAGGCTGCAGATCTCAACTGACTCTCTGTGGAATTAGAGCAGCTTCACACCAAAACATTCCACAGCCAAAACTCTACATTCCACACTCCAAGCCCACACACACTATCATGGGATGACCAGGATAAGTAAAACCCAACACCACTCTCTGTCCTCCGGGCCCAGGTACCTGCTCACCCTGCCACCCTCCTGCACTGCCTCCGGCTACCCCTTGCACTGGGGTCTGTAGCTATACCCATACAGTCATACAAAGCCACACCCCCGCCCTTGTTTTTTTCTTCCTGCACTTATCAGACCTACCCTGTCTGCTGCCTTTAAACCCAGCACCGATTGCTGGCTGCACTACCACTGTTTGTTGCCTTTATTATTGTAGTAATCTGGCCTACAGATTAGCTTTGAGTGTGAGGTCATCTGTAGTGGAATGTTTGTGTGGAATGTCTGTGTGGAGGTTTTCTGCTGGTGACGGTTGGAGAGGAGAGTGAAGCAGTGAGCTGAGAAGATGGGTGTGGGGGTGAGCCCGGTGTTTCCCGTGTCATCTTGTGTCCCCTACCATCCCTGTGTCTTGTGGAGGAGTTCAGGACATGGACAATAAAGAACCCTAGAACTTACCTTGATGTACTGGCGGTCCATCATTTTTACAATTATTTATTATTGTTTATATGTTTCTCCTTTGCTCCGCACTCTCCACTTCTCCCCCCTTGCATGCACTTTTCCCCTTTCCTATGCACTTGCGCGTTTTCAATGTCACGGGGCCTAGTAAGATCGCTGTTTTGTTCTCCCCTGTTCTGCTTCCTTGCCTTGTCGCGTTCTTAAACACTAGTGTACAAGCGTGATAGAAATAAAATATCAATATCAATGGCCCATTGATTCCCATGGCATCCCTTTCAGGGCAGAAAAAAAACACAGGCTAAGCAAATACGCGAATGACGGCTGGGCGATGTTTTAGGACTCCTGGAAAGAGTTCTTTGGCAGAAGGGGCGGGGTTAGTCCACCAATTAGGGGGGCAAAGCACCAAATAGGGGTGGCATGTGCCCTCCTCTAGCGACGCCTGTGGAGGAGGGGGCGCTCATAGAGTAATCCAAAAGGTGAGATTCTGCCTCGGCCGTGAGGTGAATGTTTGCGAGAGCTTTAAAGCAAGTCAGCAGTGGCTTCTGCAGGATTGAGACTGGGCCTGCTGAGTTCTCCGAGTATGTACAGTAAGACAAAATACGGAACCAGAATTGAACTTCTATAATACGAAGTCACCCACATTAAGAACATTAGTTGGGCGCCTTTACGATTTGAATTCGTAATGTTGGAGGAAAGAACTGCGAAATGAAGGCTACATTTGATTGCTTCTGCAATTGCCATATTCGCGAAACCAAAGATGTGCCACTTTTTTTGCCATTACACATTTTTACACGGAGGAAGCTGTTGAAAATAAATAATATGGAGCAGCTGCATTATGAACCTCTGTATAACCCCACCCGCCACAGTTGTTTATGTTTGTGGTACAGAGCGTGTGTAAGGTATTTGGGTGTTCTAATTGTTAAGTCACGACCAAACGCACACTTGATTGAGGATTTATTGTAAGTATCATGGAGAGTAATACACAGCAGGCGCCCTCCTCAAGAGGCAGGCTCCAACTCCTTTAAATACAAAAGAAAACTTAGACAAGGATTCTAATCAGAATAAGCACAGCAATACATTCCAGTTAGAATCTGGTTACATCATAATGTCATTGAGTTGCACTGTGTTAACACTAAGAAAGTCTGACCTTTTCTGAAGTTAATAAGAACCAAAACTCAACACATCTCCTTCCCTTAAACAGAAACATTTAACCCAAGTAATAATCATTTAACTTGGTTGGTCTGTACCTCACTCTGTTTGCTTTCACACCACTATCAGTGTTAATATAGCGGTCACTCTCAAAATTCTCTACTCTACCTGCATTAGATACAGGCACTAGAGCTTCTTCCTCATAAGACAAATTCTGGTCCGGCTCCTCACTACCTTCACTAGCAACCTTACTGCTTTTGGCAAGTCTAGACATTGCCCAACATTCACCACCCTCCATTATAACAACATTCCCCCTTATGGCTGCAATTTTCTTGGGACCGATAAATTTACTAGTGATGCATTTAGGAGATACTCTGGGATTTTTGATGTACGCCCAGTCCCCAATAGACCAAATCATTCCTCCAGTAGACTTTTTAGCATCAAAACAAACTTTGTACTCATTCTGAGTCTCCCTAATTAGATCCATGACTTTTTCTCTGTCAACATGTATACTCTTCGCTAGGTTTAGCCAACCCGGACACAACCTTGTCCCAGGGTGTCTACCCTTGAGAGATGAAAAAGGTGAGATACCAGTAACAGAGTGTGGCGTTACACAGTAGTTCCAGACCATCTCCCTAAGAACCGTCTGCCACTTCAATCCAGATGCCATGGCCAACTGTAATCCACCCTTAAGAAACCTATTCATTCTTTCAACCAAGCCATTCGCTCTGGGTTGGTACAATGCTGTCCTGTAATGTTTGATACCATATCTATTAAAAAATTCCACCATTCTGTCCGAACAAAACTGGACCCCATTGTCTGAGATGAGCTTTGAGGGAAACCCTTCCCTGTAAAACACTTCCTCAAAGAAAGTGATCATTTGTGAAGTAGTTGCCTCCCTTATAGGTTTCCACTCAACCCATTTTGAGTGATAATCTACTAGGACAATGAGGTATTTGAAATCTCCACCTAATTCCTGAATGGGTCCCATCAAATCCACTGCTAACTTCCTCCAAGGCTCTGCTGGGACACTAACCGGCCTTAACGGGGTATCCCTGACAACTTTACTTTTATCGCTCTTTTCACATTCCTTGCACTTTCTGACACATCTCTCCACTTCACTATCTATCCCTGGCCTCCAAAATGATTGTCTTATGTGTCTTTTAGTGCCCCCCATCCCCAGATGGCCCTGGTGGGCTATGTCCACTAGCTTGGATCTAGTTTCATAGGGCGGAATAATCCTCATCCCTTTTCTGAGTTGAGACCCGTCCTCCGACAAATTCAATTCCTCCTTGACATTTTGAAACGCATCAAACTTCCTCTCCACCAGATCCTTTCTGGGCCAACCTGCTTTGACCCAGACTTTTACTTGGCCCAATACTTCATCCAGCTTATCAGCAGACACCCATTCCTCTTTACTTATAGCATTGTGCACCATTTCACAAATGCTAACAGTGGGCTCCACATTCGCATTCTTGTAATCTTTGGCCTGAACCGGTAGTCTTGAAAGACAATCAGCAATTACATTTTCACCACCAGGTACATACACCATCCTGAAATCATATGCCAACAACTCAATCATCCACCGGGATATCCTGGGCGAACCTTTAGTCCAGTCAGCACTGCCCAACAACTGAACCAAAGGTTTGTGATCTGTTTTTACAGTGAACGATTGGCCCCATAGAAAGAATTTGAAATGGCTTATTGCCCATGTCACTGCTAAAGCTTCTCTCTCTACCACAGAGTAGTTGTTCTCCGCTCCTCTCAGTGGCCGGGAGGCAAAAGCTATGACATGTTCAATGCTCCCTTCATACTGAAAAAGGGCGGCCCCGAGCCCTAACATGCTCGCATCCACAGCAAGCACGGTTTTCCTTCCAACTACAAACCCACCCAAAGAGGGTGCTTCTACTATGCCCTCTTTAATTTTGTCAAAGGCTTTCTGGCATTCATCCGACCACACATATCTGGAACCTTTCTTCAATAAATCTCTCAAAGGAGACGATATATTGGAGAACCCCTCAACAAATTTGTGATAATATTCCGCCAACCCCATGAACGACCGCAATTGTTCCTTATCAAGGGGTTGGGGAGCACTCACAATGCTATCTACCAAGGACTTTCTAGGAGAAATTCCGTTGCAAGAAATCTTGTGCCCCAAATAATCTACTTCTGTCATGGCAATTCTGCATTTCTCTCTTTGTACAGTTAACCCAGCATCCTTAAGTCTAATTAAAACAGATCTTAAAGCATTGTCATGTTCAACAATATTCCTGGCAAAAATAAGAATGTCATCCTGAAATACAGTTACGTTGCTAAGGCCTTTGAGTACTGTTTCCATCACTCTTTGGAAGACAGATGCTGCTGAGGCCAAGCCAAAGGGCATACGTTTATACATGAAAACACCTTCCGGAGTAATAAATGCAGTTAACTGTTGACACTCCTCAGACAACGGGACCTGGTGGTATGCAGAAGAAAGATCAATAATGGAAAACAGTTTAGGCTCTCCCAGTGTGGACAGAATTTCCGAAATGTTCGGCAAGGGATGTCTTTCAACTACAATGTTCCTATTGAGACTGCGTAAGTCGACACACAACCTCATTTTGCCATTGGCTTTAGTAACCAGAACGATGGGGGACAGCCATTCTGTAGCTACTACCGGTTCAATAACCCCTTTGAGCATCAGGCTGTCAAGTTCTTCTTTAAGTTGCGCCTTCATCTTCAATGGCACTTGGCGAACCTTATGCACAACAGGTTGAGCATTATTTTTCAATCTAATGTGATGCTCAAAGTTTTTGAGTTTGCCAAGTCTCTCAGAAAACACTTCAGGGAATTCCTTCATCCAGAAATCCCCCACTTCGGCAATTGTAACTGGCACAGATGCACTGGCTTGTACTACTATACCCAATTTCTTCTGTTCTTCCCATCCTAGTAAGGAAGCTCCCTTTTCCGCCACAAGGAATGTCGCTTGACAGTTTCTACCCTTGTAGCATACTCCTACAGAGAATTGGCCGACGATATCTATATCAGAATTTCCATATCCACATACTCTAATGCTGGTGGGAAGAATAACGGCATCATCCTGTTTTAGAACATTTCTCAATGTGTCCCTGGATATGATAGACCATGGTGAACAAGAGTCCACCTTCATTGAGAGTTCAACCCCATCAATCCAGAACGTGTCCACAGGGCCTTTATTATTAGTGGACAATTCCGAAATCTGAAACACCTGTTTAGGGGTCATCTCTTGTATGGTAGAAGTTTGATGAACATGGTATCCTGCCTTGATGTCACCCTCCTCATGATCTAACATTTTGGGTTCCACACAGTTGATTGATTTATTTTTGCACACATTTGCAAAATGACCCTTGCTTTTACATCTGAAACAGTCTGCATACTTGGCAGGGCATGAGGGAAAATTCATTCCATGTCTGAAGCTGCCACAGCGAGAACACATGCCTTTTGCATTCCAAACTCCTTTCCTTATCGTAGAGTAATTGCCCCTCCTCTTTTGATCCACCACACACACCGAGGCTTGATCAGAATTTGATTTGTCAATCTTGAGTTCCTTGACATACTCCGAGGTTTGTTCAATGCTTCTCGCCATCTCAAATGCCTCTTGAAGGACCATATCTTTTGCAAGTAGCTTCTCCTGAATTCTTGGATTATTTGTGCATCTGACTAGTTGGTCCCTGATGAGAGAATCTGCTAGCTGCTCAAACTCACACGTATAACTTAATGATCTGAGACAGGCAACATATGATTCCACAGATTCTGATTTCTCTTGAACTCTCTGAAAGAATTTATGCCGCTCGAAACTGACATTCTTCTTTGGCTCAAAGTGGTCCCGGAGCTGTTTGAGGGCAAATGAGTATTCATCCATATCACCAGCTTCAAGGTCTCTATTTCTAGGAAGTCCATCATAAGTTCTGCGCCCTTCAGTGCCGAGATTATGAAGAAGGAGAGCTTTCTTCCGCGCAGCGGGAAATCTGTCCCCACCCATGGCCACCAAATAGTTCTCAAATACATCTTTCCACCGATCCCATGGGATGACAGGACGGCCCGGTTCGCTGACAAATGGAAGAGGAGGTGGAATAGAGGTCATGTCTTGTCTTGGACAGAAACACTGTATGCACACAATAGAATCCGGAAGCTGGGATGTGTGTGGTTGGCTGTGGAGCCACAAACGCAGGTTTTTAAGAACAACCTTTTAACTTGTTAAGCGTGTACCCCTTTAAATAAACTTGAGGTAATGTGTGGATGAAGCTGGGCTTTGGCGAGCTTTCACACTAGCACAGAGAGTCACAAGGGAGATCCGGAGTAGCCAATACCCTTATCCCACCCAATGGCAGCACTCTGCTGGGCGTGACGCAACAATGGGGGCTGTTACAGTGACCCACCAAATGCCACCCAAATGCAGCCAACAGGAACCGCGGGCGCAGTACTCACGCAGACCTCAGCCGGGTTAGCCGCTTCCTCCGCCTGCCGCAGGCCCCCGCCGGATAAGCCGCTCCCTCCGCTTGCCTCTCGCCTGCTGTGTCGGAGGAGGGAGGCTTAGGAGGACTTGGATCAGCAATGCAGAAGTACGAAGGCAAACCAAACACGAGCGGGTCCTCAGGGTGCCCTAGCCTCGTCGCCAATGTTAAGTCACGACCAAACGCACACTTGATTGAGGATTTATTGTAAGTATCATGGAGAGTAATACACAGCAGGCGCCCTCCTCAAGAGGCAGGCTCCAACTCCTTTACATACAAAAGAAAACTTAGACAAGGATTCTAATCAGAATAAGCACAGCAATACATTCCAGTTAGAATCTGGTTACATCATAATGTCATTGAGTTGCACTGTGTTAACACTAAGAAAGTCTGACCTTTTCTGAAGTTAATAAGAACCAAAACTCAACACTAATCTTTGCTGCATGTTCAAATCTTTGCTGCAATGCGTCCGGCGGGTCTCTGAATTGTAATTGCGAGAAACTGCATCGCGCTGAATTATGCTAAATAGCCACAGGATAGCAGCAAATAACGTTAAAAGCGAGACAAATGAAAATAAAATACTGAATAATTGTTTTCCATATAGATTCTTATTGGGGGGTTCTGGTATGCCTTTCCGGGCCTTCTAATACTATGCCACACTATGCCTGGGTACGAACTCGGGCCCACAATTATGCCAAACTATGCCTGGGTACGAACTAGTGCCCACAATTATGGCAAACTATGAACTAGTGCCCCCAATTATGCCAAACTATGCCTGGGTACGAACTAGTGCCCACAATTTGCAGTCATTAGGCCAATGCATCTCTTCTGACTTCCTCCTGACACCTCACAAATATAGCAACTGTGGCAGCACTCAGCGTTCCAAAGAGTGATGAAACAATATGTCTGGACACGTACCATGAACTAGCAACTGCATAGCCATCCACACACGACGTCACAATGTGATAGAATACCATCTGATAAGAGCGAGAAAGCTGGAGCTTTTTTTTGTTTTCACTTATAAAATTATATTGATAATTTTGTGCCTGAAAGTGGTCTCTGCCAATCAGACCTCACTTTGCTAATGTTCCATGGCAAAAAAGCATAGTGGACCCACGAACATTTGCTGTGACTGTTTATGGACATTTCCAGCAGCTGCTCTCCAATGTTAGTAGGGCATGTTCAAAGGTCACATGTGCATTCCTGAACATAGCTGCTTGAACTCAAAGTTCCAACAGGGATATGATATTTTATTTTTATTGCGCCCATACACAAGCGTTTCAGGGAGAGACGATGCAAGGGTGGACAAAACAACGATCTTACTAGGCCCAGTGACATTGAGAATGTGCAAGTGCAGGGGAGAGGGAAGGGGGAAAGTGTAGAACACGTGATCAAAAGCAACAGGTAGTGTGGCCAGCAGGTGGCAAGTGCAAGAATTAAGCGCAGACAACGGGAGTCTGATAAGTGCAGGCAAGGGGACTGTAGGGTTGCAGATACAGACCCAAGTGCAAGGGTTGCCAGGAGGCAGTGCGGAAGTGTACAGCTGAGTGGGCAGGGATCTGGGCCCAAATTCAGAGGGTAGCCAGGTGCCCAGTGCAAAAACAGACAGATCAGCAGGGGAGAGGAAGAGAGAAGGCAGAAGCAAAGAGGAAGATCTTGAGGTGCTTCCGGAACCGAAGATGGTTCTCCTCGAGTTTCAAAGAGGCAGGGAGGCTATTCCTGAGGTAGGCCCCAGCCGAAGAAAGAGATCTACCACCAACTCATTGCTTGGAGAAGCAACTAACCCTGAGGGAGTTGGAGGTAGAGGATCGAAGAGCTCGAGTAGGAAGGTATTTCTGAAGGGAGAGTGGAATGTATTGTGGACCCAGGCACCAGAGGACTTGTGGACAATGCAGAGGGTCTTGAACTTAATCCTTGCAGCCACTGGCAGCCAATGAAGAGATTTCAGGGCTGGATAGATACGATCCATGGGCTTGAGGCCAAGGACAAGTCTCGCAGTCCTGTTCTGGATGAGTTGCAGAGGGCGGAGAGTAGTGGCGTGCAGATTTAGAAAGAGGCTGTTGCACTAGTCCAGCTCTAGAGACAGTGAGCTTCTGAGGGAAGGAGAGAAAAGGAAGAATACCCCTGAAGAGGTGTAGTTGGTAGATAGACTTCTTAGAGACAGAGATGTGTGGAGAAAAGGAAAGCATGGAATCAAAGAGGAACCAGAGGTTCTTAGCCTTACGCGTGGGAGCAGGAAGAGGACCAGGGGAGGCCTGCCAGAGAGTGACAGGAAAGGAAGGTGCAGGAGTACCGAAACACAGGATCTCTGTCTTACTGACATTAAAGCAGAGGTTGTTGGTGGTACATCTCTCCTGGATTGCAGACAGACAGTCGGAGTTGAGAGAGGGAGAATAGTTGGCAGAGGGGAGCCTGAAAACGAGCTGTCATCCACATAGCACTGAAAGTTGGAGCAGAGAGTAGCAATGCGGTGGGCGAGGGGTGCCAGGAATGGGTTGAAAAGCCAGGGAGAGAGGTTAGACCCCTGGGGAACACCACAAGTGGAGAGTGAGCTAGAGGAAAGGAAGGACTCCAGTTGGACCTGGGAGGGTCGGTTGGAGAGGAAAGAGATCAGCCAGGCCAGGGCCTGATCAGTGATACCCAGGTTATCACAGAGGTGGTTGAGCAGGATGGCATGTTTGACCGTGTCAAAGGCAGAAGAGAGATCTAGTAGGATGAGGAGAGGGGGAGATTAGAATCAAGGTTGGCAGCAGGTCTTCACGGATGTTCAAGAAAGCAGTTTCCGTGCTTCTGGCTGCTCTGAAGTCAGACTGATGGTCATGGAGACAGCCAACAGAATCAGTTTGGAGGTTAAGCTGAGAGATGGCCAGCTTTTCAAGGAGTTTGCTGAGGAAAGGAGTGATAGAGATCAGGAGATAGTTAGCCAGGCAGGAGGGGTTGGCTATGGGTTTCTTGAGAAGAGGGAGCACAGGAGAGTGCTTCAGAGGGGAAGGGAAGGCTCCAGTGGTGAAGGAGTGATTGCAGAATTCGCCCAGGGCTGGAGCTAGGGGGTCAATATGGTTCTTCATGGTTTTGGGTGAACAGGGAAGAACCTGTTTTGATGAGACTTTCATAGATCGGACATGTGCGGAAATCTTGTCAGGGGAGAACAGAGGAAAGGAAGAGAAAGAGGGAGGAGAGGTAGCTGAAGGGGGGCCGGAGGTGGCAGAGAGAGAAGCCGGAAGAGGAGGAGAGGATGAGAGGGTGGACAGGATGTCCTGGGTTTTAGAGAGGAAATGAGAAGCCGGGGCCGTGCAGAGGGCCTGGGAGGGGACAGGAGAAGTAGAGACTGCAGCAGGATTGGCCAGCTCCTTGCAGATTTTAAAGAGCATGGCTGAGTTGTTTGATGCCGCAGAGATGCAGGCTTGGATGTGGGCTCTCTTCTTATTTGTATTTGGTTTATTTATATCGCGCACCTGACCCTGGGGCATCTGGGCACATTTCTAGCAAAGGTGAAAGGCTTAGTGCAGGCAGAGAGCCGGTATTGCCTTTGGAGCAAGCAGCAGGCCAGCTTGTCAGAGGATGCAAGAGATGACCGCCATTTCCTTTCGGCAACCATACACTTGTGTTTGAGGGTGATGAGGTCAGAGTCGTACCAAGAGTCGCACTTGGCTTTGGCTGCAAGCTGATCCTCATCACAGCGGCAAGAACATCTAGAGTATCAGAGATAGCAGAGTGGAGCTTGGAAAGGGCAGCGTCAGGATGAGAGTCAGCCAGAGGTTGAGGAGGGGGAGAGAAAGTGGCAGTGAAAGCCTCAACTGACACACGCTTAATGGGCCGGATGACCGATGAGGGCTGTGCTGGAGCTGGCTTTGCCTGCGAGATAGAGAGGGAGACATGGGAGGAAAGTAGAAAGTGATCGCTCCAGGAGAGAGGAGTGGTGAGAGGGTTAGAGAGGGGGAGGTCAGAGGAGATGAGAACATCCAGCATGTGAGTCGGGCCAGAGGGAAGAATAGAAAGAGAGAGTCGCAGAAGTTGCAGAAGTTGCAGGAGAGTCCAGAGGAGGGACAGCAGGCATCCAGGTGGATGTTGAGGTCTCCAAGGAGGAGGAGTTGAGTGATCGAGGCTAGGAGGGAGGAGGAGAGGTCCACCCACTCAGAGAGAAGGAGGTGATCTGACCAGGTGGCCAGTAGATAGTAGCCGCTGTGAGAGAGCTGCCAGGAGAGAGGGAGATACAGAACAGGCATTGAAAGGAGGTGTAGACCTGTAAAGGAATGATAGAGGCAGTAATCCACTCAGGGAAGATCAAGGCTACACCCCCACTGGTGTGGTTGGCTCTGGGTGCGGAGAGGATTTTGTAGCCATCAGGGAGGAGAGTGTCAAAGCTTGTGACAGAGCTGGCTGTGAACCATGTCTCAGAGACCAAGGACAGCAAGGGCAAGTTCTTCCAGGAGACGGCAAATGTCAGAGGAGTGTTTGACAACTGAGCAAGTGTTAAGAGTGGCGAGGTGGAGAAGGTTGCCGTCTTTGGAAGACTTCCTGGGAAGGGTACAAATCAGAGGTACTCCCTGCGGAGGTGTAGGAGGAGCCCGAGGGAGGGCAGAAGAGGAAGGAGGAGAGATAGCCGAGGAGGAGGAGGAGGAGGGTGCCAGAGAAGTGGCAGAGGATGGGGGCAAGGAAGCCGAAGAAGGGAGAGAAGGGATAGCGGGAGCTGAGAGAAAATTGATAAGGCATGGGAAACATCTGTCAAAGAGGAGGAGGTTGGTCTGAGGGCCCTGGACCAAGATGGTGACATTCAGATAAACATTCATGATGACCTTAGAGGAATGGAAGGAGGCAAGGAGGGCCTCCCACCGGTTGCCACCATTCATGGGAGAGGAGGAATAAGACGAGAGCACAGAGACCATATGAGGAATCCATAGGTCTGGTGAAGGAACAACAAAGAGGATGTCAGTGAGAGTCTGTCTGGAGGAAGCGCTGGTGTAGGTATCAGCGATAGGGAGGCCTGGGTTGGAGATCAGGGTATCCTTTTTGAAATTCTTCCTACCAGACTTAGTGAGAAGGGAAGGGTAGTCATTAGAGAAACACTTGGAAAAGATAGGAAAGACAGAGAGCACCATAACTGAAGTGGAGGGGTTGGAGGAGGGAGGTGGGTGGGCACACTTGACCCCCCCTTCAACAGATGGATCAGGGGTCCTGTGAACTCTGCGTAATCCTCAATGAACTTTCTACTGTAATTAGTCAGTTCAAGGAGGCTCCTTAGCTCACGCAGAGTTGTGGGGTCTTTTAGTTTCAGGAGTGCTTCCACTTTCTTTTCCTGGGGACAGAGACCCTCAGGAGTTATCTTGTGCCCCAAGAAATTGACACGGGTCCTGCACCACTGTGTGTTTTGGAAAGATAGTTTTGCTACGGCAACCCTCAACTGTGTCAGAACATAACAGATTTCTGCTATGTGTTCCTCCACAGTTGAGCTTTTGATCAGAACATCATCTACATAGGCCAGGTCACCCCTTTCACCCAAGTCGGGCATGGTGTTGTGTAAGAAGATATTAAATTCATTGCCAGAGTTGATTTATCCGAAGGGAGTCTGGGTCTATGTGTACTGCTGCACCCCGAAGGTAAAGGCCAGCTTGTATTGGTCCTCCGTACTGACAGATACGGTCCAGTACCCATTGGTCAGGTCAATGGCAGTGTATACCTTTGACCACTGGATCTGGGCCAGCCCTTGGTCAATGTAGGGAAGGCCCTCGGGATGTGTGGACCCGTTTGTTTAGCTCCCTTAGGTCAGCACAGAGTCTCCACTGGCCGTTCCCAGCACCAGATTCTTAAAGGTGCTGTGGACTGGACGAATTATCCCACGGGACTCCAGGTTTTTAATTATTTCTGTGAGGGACTCCATGGATGCGAGAGGCAAGTGATATTGCTTCACAAACACTGGAGTCATGGCAGGGTCTGTGGGAATTGTTGTATGGATTTCGGTGCGATCAGTCATATGAGTCCACCGTGAAGAGATTCTGAAAATCTAAGAAAACTTGTTTCAACTTTTGCTTTTGCTCCAGAGTCTCACAGGCATCAGCTAGGTTGACTCTCTCTTCAACCATCTGTCTGAAGCCTGGAAAGACTTCTGGTTTGGCTATCTCAGCGGGCTCCTCAAGCTGGCTGGAGAAGTCCCTGGTTAAAGTATTGACCTGGACTGAGGGTTTCAGGTAGGGAAGGCAGTCCTTGTAGACTTGGAAGATCATCTCATCCCTCCTGAAGTCACAGGTCACCTCTTCCTTACCATAAGGGCAGGAAGAGTACACCAGGAAATTCCCCCCATGCCGGGTGAAGATCCTGTCTGGTGTTGTGTCATTGTCGCTATCACTGTCAAAACAGTCATTGGGGATGGGTCCTATCAGTTCATTACCTAAATCTATGGCAAAATGTCAGTCATCAACCGCCATTCCAATAATGGTGCCTGCTCCCAGAGTGATA
Organism: Ambystoma mexicanum; assembly: GCF_040938575.1. Lineage (NCBI taxonomy): Eukaryota > Metazoa > Chordata > Amphibia > Caudata > Ambystomatidae > Ambystoma > Ambystoma mexicanum. Next base: position 971,320,922 of record NC_090931.1, on the reverse strand, counting down.
CTCCTAAGGTCGCTGTTATCCACCAATATTGGAATGGTGTTGTGTTCTATATTGACTAATGGTGTTGGGTTTAACCCCAACCCTTGCTGTTGAAGATGGGCTTGAGGTGAACACATGCGTCAGGATTTTGCAGTTTCTGTCCTCTTTTAATTTTTACTGCAAGTGGGACTAGTCGTGTCCTGTAAGAGGATTCAATCCAACACTACAGCTAAGTCAATGCCTAGTCTGGGATACTGAATGGAAACCCTTATTGATATATCTTTATGTCCAGTTCATGAGTTCTGGATGACTACCTCTATATGACACCCCTCTTTTAGAATCCCCCTGACCCCACTGAGCCAAGAAGTAGTTCTGTTTTGCACGTTTAAAAGGTTTATTTGAGAAATAAAACAAAATATAGATACCACATTTTATAATAAATTAATAATCGATATCGCCCTTATAAATATAATGTTAATCAACAATGGGTAATTTGACACTAGCACACTTCTTTATAATCAATGAGGAGTGGGTGTAGGATGGATAAAGTAGCAAGAATACTTTTATGATTTCAAGGGAAAAGCAATGGGGAATAAAATGCAGTACAGAAATACTTTATATGTGTCATGTCACGCGGGAGACTGGGGTCTGCCGCTCCCATTTCCTCCTGGCGAGTCTACCCGCGCGTTCGCGTCTGGGGACTCGCCGGGAGGGGAGCAACGGATTACAGGGCCGGCGGCCTTCGGCGCATGCGCGGAGGTCCTCTCTCTCGGTTCCGCGCATGCGCCGTGGGGGCTTGCCTTCCAAGCCTCGTTCTGGGTTCGCCGGCGCCCGGAAACGGAACGGTTTGCGTTCCAGGCCTCTCGGGCGCCGGCGGCCCATAAAAGAGGCCGCTAGTCAAAGCTGCCCGCGTCTCAACGCGGTTTGCTTCGCTTTCCTCGTTGTACCTGCCTCCAGCCTTACCTGTGGCCTGTCCTGGGCCTACCTGCCTCCAGCCTTACCTGTGGCCTGTCCTGGGCCTACCTGCCTCCAGCCTTACCTGTGGCCTGTCCTGGGCCTACCTGCCTCCAGCCTTACCTGTGGCCTGTCCTGGGCCTACCTGCTTGCCTCCAGCCTTACCTGTGGCCTGTCCTGGGCCTGCCTGCCTCCAGCCTTACCTGTGGCCTGTCCTGGGCCTGCCTGCCTCCAGCCTTACCTGTGGCCTGTCCTGGGCCTGCCTGCCTCCAGTCCTTACCTGTGGCCTGCCCTGGGCCAGCCTGACTCCAGTTCTTATCCGGGTCCTGTCCTGGGCCTGCCTGCCTTCAATCCTCACCTGGGTTCGGCCCTGGGCCAGCCAGCCTCCAGCTACTACCTAGGTTTTGCCCTGGGTCAGTCTTCCCTCAGCCCATTCCGGAGTTCTGTCCTGAGTCATCATTGTGTAGAGGGGACTTATTCCACACTAGCCTGCATTTCCCCTGTTCCATCTTGGGCACGTTCCTACAGTTCTCTAATTGGCCAGACAACTAGTTCCAACTGTCCTCACTCTTTCCTGTCTTGCCTGACTCTGAATCTCATCCTGTGTACCATTGGAACTATCTGCACCAGCCAAGCTCCTTTGCCTACTACGAATACCTTTCTGCTACACTGGTCTATCTATCAACTGTCGCTGCACTGAGGTTCTTGGAAGATTCATGGTCTGGACAACAAGCTCTACCTGGACTATGGTTCCCTCCATCTGAGCCTACATCCTCTTGTCACGCTTACCTGGGAGAGTGCCTTTGTGACATTGGGGGTTGGTCCATCCTTCACCCAGTTCCTCATTTGGGTGGTGGAGAGGCTGATTCCTCGTGCCGCTATCTCATCAGTTCCTGGACTCCAGACTGGCGACCTCTGCGAGACCAACCACCAAGACTACAGGTACGCGGTCCTCTCGGGCCAATCAGCTTGACAGATTGAGACGCCTTCCTCCTGATTCAGAGATGGATGAATCGCAGGACATGAGGAACGAGTTGCTAGCGCTCAGGGCCGAGATGACCGCCCTGCGTCAGGAGAATCAAACATTACGACAAATGATAACGCAAGGAGCACCTAGTACCTCTCAAGGAGAGGGATCATTGGCTCATACAACACCCATCAAATTCGACGGAGACCCTAGACGGGTGGCGGAGTTTTGTAACCACTGCAGAATACACTTTCTCTTCAGGTCTACCTACTTCAACACTGATAGGGCCAAGATTGGTTACATCTTGGGGAACCTAACTGGGAACGCATTAGCTTGGGCAACTCCGTTTGTGGTTACGAACAGTCCTATTTTGAATGACTTTGCTGCCTTTGAAAAGGCCTTTCTTGAGGTATTTCAGACGCCGAACCTGGCCTCCGTTGCACAGAATCAATTGATGGACTACAAACAGGGAAGCAATGACGTCATCACCTACATCAGCCGTTTCCGACTTTTGGCTACTGACTCCCAGTGGCCCGAAATTACACAGAAGACACTGTTTCGTCGAGGCCTGAGAGAGGAGTACAAGGATGAGTTACTTCACATCCCTGAACCAGAGAGCCTTCAACTCTTGATCGATCAAGTACTCCGTATTGACCAAAGGCTAGCCGAACGAAAGGCAGAGAGACGTCGGCTTGACAGAAGCGGTCCCCGGACAACCAACACACCTGCTGGTTCGTTTGGGTCGACCGAGTCCGGACCTGAGCCCATGCAAGTAGGAGCCATGAGGGGACCTTTGACGGAAGAAGAGAAGAAACGAAGGAGGTCTTTGCGTTTGTGTCTTTACTGTGGAGCAGCTGGACATTATTTGGGTACGTGTCCTTTGCGTCCGCAGAAGAAGAAGTCGGGAAACTAGGAGACCTGTCGTATACAGGAAGGGCAACGACAGGTCCCATTCCTTCCTCAGACCCTTCTGTTATTTGTTCTATACGTCTGCCCATGCAACCAGCGGTACTACAGACCCTGAAGGTCCGAATTAAACTACCAGACAAGAACCTGGAAGTATCCGGTCTACTGGACTGTGGGGCTTCCGGCAATTACATCGACGAAACGTTCGTCACCAGACATAAGATACCACTCGTTTCCAGACACACGCCTCTGTCGGTGGAGCTTATTGATGGTACTCCCTTGTCTTCTGGACCCGTTAGTCAGTTCACAGTTGGACTGGCCCTTCTGATTGCTGATCATTACGAGGAACTAGCCTTTGATGTTATCAAGTCACCGAACTACAAGATGGTTTTGGGATTACCTTGGTTGCAACACCACAATCCTTTGATAGACTGGAGAACCCAGACCTTGACCTTTTCATCCGAACGGTGTGCTCAAGAATGCAAGCTACCCGTTCCCACCAGGACCGTCTCGACTTCTCTAATAACGGACAGCAATGGGGTTCATCTATGTTCCACGTCTCTGGTCCCACAGGAATATTCCGAATTCAAACATGTGTTTTCTGAACCTGGCAACATACCCCTTCCTCCACACCGTTCTTTTGATTGCTCCATTGACCTGCTACCGGACCACGTTATTCCCCATGGGAAACTATATGCTTTGACACGTGACGAGAAGCTAGTTCTTCAGGAGTATTTGTCGGAGAGTCTAGAAAAGGGGTACATTGTGCCATCGAAATCGCCTGCAGGATTCCCCTTGTTTTTTGTAAAGAAAAAAGAAGGTACATTGAGACCCTGTGTCGACTACCGGCAGTTGAATGACATAACAGCCAAGGACCGGTATCCTTTACCCTTAATTCGCAGCATCCTTGAAACCCTGCATACTGCGCGAATCTTCTCCAAATTGGACCTCCGCGGAGCTTATCATTTGGTGCGCATCAGGAGTGGGGACGAGTGGAAGACAGCTTTCAAGACATCTTTTGGGCATTTTGAATACAGGGTTATGCCTTTCGGCCTATGTAATGCTCCCGCTGTTTTTCAACGATTCATGGACTACATCTTTGGTGACCTGTTAGGGTTATCCGTTTGGGTTTATCTGGACGACATATTGATATTCTCTAAATCCTTAGACGAGCATGTGGAACATGTTCGTGAGGTCCTTCATCGGCTGTCCGTCAATAACCTGTTCGCCAAAGCGGAGAAATGTAGCTTTCACCAACCCAGCATTGAATTCTTGGGATTTGTTATCAATCAAGAAGGCATTGGGATGGATCCCAAGAAGGTGCGAGCCATACAAGAATGGAGACATCCACACGATATCAAGGCTCTCCAACGCTTCCTGGGATTCGCAAACTTTTACAGGCGCTTTATCCCACAGTTCTCACAGATCTCGGCGCCCCTCACCAGGCTAACCAGCAGCAAGATCACGTTCGAATGGGATCTCGTGGCTTCCCGGGCTTTCGACGTATTGAAGTCGGCCTTTATGGCTGCCCCGATCCTGCGCCATCCCCAGGAAGAGTTGCCTTACATAGTGGAGGCCGATGCTTCCAGCTTTGCTGTAGGGGCAGTCCTTCTTCAGAAAGATCCTATCACGTTGGTAGAACATCCAGTAGCCTATTATTCTCGCAAGTTGAGTCCCAGCGAACGAAACTACGCGGTGATTGAAAGGGAACTGTTAGCCATCAAGACCGCATTCGAGGAATGGAGACATTTTCTCCTCGGAGCACGCTTTTCTGTGGAGGTGCGGACAGACCATCGCAATCTGCAATATCTTCGCTCTCTGCAATGTCGGACTCCTCGTCAAGCCCGGTGGGCCTTCTTCTTCTCTCCGTTTGAGTTCCATGTTACTTATATCCCGGGAACCTCCAATACGAAAGCGGATGCGCTTTCCAGGTCCCTGGAAAACGTAGATGGGACGCCCTGTCCAGAACAGCCACTGATTTCTCCTCGCCATTTTCTGCTGGCCTTGTCCTCTCACCTTAAGTCCATCGCGGAAGCCACTCGGTCGGATCCAGAAAGAACGTCCCTTCTTAGTCGGCAACTAGTATCAGAACGAGACGGACTGTTGTTTTTTCAAAAAAGACTCTACATACCCAGAGGAGCCATTAGAAGGGGCATTCTACACGGATTCCATGATTCACCCATAGGAGGACATCGCGGGGTCAGAGCCACTCGAGAGTTGATATCCCGACAGTTCTGGTGGCCTGGTTGGGCGACCGAGGTCCAGAAGTACATTGACAGCTGTCCAATATGTGCCCAGTGCAAGGTTCCCAGAAGACGACCATTGGGTTTGTTAATGCCCACCGAAGTGGCTCCCTATCCATGGCATACCATCGCCACCGATTTCATTGTGGATTTGCCTCCATCTGAAGGGTACACCTGTATAATGGTGGTTGTGGACAGCTTCACCAAACTGGCCCATTTCATCCCATTCCGGAAAATCCCTACAGCTACTCAAATGGCTTCAGCGTTTCTGCACGACATCTACCGGTTGCACGGCCTACCGGAGAAAATCATATCGGATAGAGGTACCCAGTTCCTTTCATCATTTTGGAGACAGGTGTGTGGTCATCTGGGAATACATAGAGCTCTAAGCTCAGGCTATCACCCACAGACAAATGGGCTAACCGAAAGGACCAATCAGACTTTGGAGGGGTACCTCCGCTGTTTTGCCAATGCCACACAGTCTAATTGGAAAGGTGGGCTAGATCTGGCCGAAGTATCCTACAACAACACTGTTCATGCCTCCATTGGAGTCAGCCCATTCTTCTGTTCCACTGGTCTACATCCTCGGTTAATGCCTTTTCAACCAGTTCCGTCTAGTACTGTTCCCTCTGCTGATGGTCTGGTCTTACACATCCGGGAACAGCAAGAACTTGCACACAAGATCTTAAGTGAAGCCAAGGATCGGATGAAGAGACAGGCAGACAGGAAGAGGAGTGCAGAACCTAATTTCCAGGAGGGCGACAAGGTGTGGTTGTCCTCAAAGAACCTGCCTCTCCGCAATCTGCCCGTCAAACTGGCCCCTCGATATTTGGGACCCTTTGTTATCACCAAACGGTTGTCCTCTGTAGCCTTCCGTCTTCACCTACCCTCTTCCTGGCGTGTACATCCCGTTTTTCACGTGTCCCTGTTAAAACCCTATGTGGTCGATGATTATGGTCGCACCTCTCCTCGTCCGGCCTCTGTTTTGGTACAGGGGGGCCCTGAGTTTGAGGTACACGAGATCTGTGATGCCCGGTACCGTAGAGGGGTGCTCCACTATTTGGTTGACTGGAAGGGGTACCCGGCCTGTGATCGTACCTGGGAACCGCGCCAGCACGTGCATGCTCCCCGGCTGATACGTGAGTTCTACGTACGGTTTCCCTGGAAGCCTGGGGCCCCGGGTCTTCCTGGGAGGGGGCATAGTGTCATGTCACGCGGGAGACTGGGGTCTGCCGCTCCCATTTCCTCCTGGCGAGTCTACCCGCGCGTTCGCGTCTGGGGACTCGCCGGGAGGGGAGCAACGGATTACAGGGCCGGCGGCCTTCGGCGCATGCGCGGAGGTCCTCTCTCTCGGTTCCGCGCATGCGCCGTGGGGGCTTGCCTTCCAAGCCTCGTTCTGGGTTCGCCGGCGCCCGGAAACGGAACGGTTTGCGTTCCAGGCCTCTCGGGCGCCGGCGGCCCATAAAAGAGGCCGCTAGTCAAAGCTGCCCGCGTCTCAACGCGGTTTGCTTCGCTTTCCTCGTTGTACCTGCCTCCAGCCTTACCTGTGGCCTGTCCTGGGCCTACCTGCCTCCAGCCTTACCTGTGGCCTGTCCTGGGCCTACCTGCCTCCAGCCTTACCTGTGGCCTGTCCTGGGCCTACCTGCCTCCAGCCTTACCTGTGGCCTGTCCTGGGCCTACCTGCTTGCCTCCAGCCTTACCTGTGGCCTGTCCTGGGCCTGCCTGCCTCCAGCCTTACCTGTGGCCTGTCCTGGGCCTGCCTGCCTCCAGCCTTACCTGTGGCCTGTCCTGGGCCTGCCTGCCTCCAGTCCTTACCTGTGGCCTGCCCTGGGCCAGCCTGACTCCAGTTCTTATCCGGGTCCTGTCCTGGGCCTGCCTGCCTTCAATCCTCACCTGGGTTCGGCCCTGGGCCAGCCAGCCTCCAGCTACTACCTAGGTTTTGCCCTGGGTCAGTCTTCCCTCAGCCCATTCCGGAGTTCTGTCCTGAGTCATCATTGTGTAGAGGGGACTTATTCCACACTAGCCTGCATTTCCCCTGTTCCATCTTGGGCACGTTCCTACAGTTCTCTAATTGGCCAGACAACTAGTTCCAACTGTCCTCACTCTTTCCTGTCTTGCCTGACTCTGAATCTCATCCTGTGTACCATTGGAACTATCTGCACCAGCCAAGCTCCTTTGCCTACTACGAATACCTTTCTGCTACACTGGTCTATCTATCAACTGTCGCTGCACTGAGGTTCTTGGAAGATTCATGGTCTGGACAACAAGCTCTACCTGGACTATGGTTCCCTCCATCTGAGCCTACATCCTCTTGTCACGCTTACCTGGGAGAGTGCCTTTGTGACATTGGGGGTTGGTCCATCCTTCACCCAGTTCCTCATTTGGGTGGTGGAGAGGCTGATTCCTCGTGCCGCTATCTCATCAGTTCCTGGACTCCAGACTGGCGACCTCTGCGAGACCAACCACCAAGACTACAGGTACGCGGTCCTCTCGGGCCAATCAGCTTGACAATATGATTTTAGCAAAAGATAAGCTAATCACTTTTTCTCTGGCAATTCACCCCCCTCCCCTATGCAATGTAAGAAATGGAAGGAGATGGAAAGAGGAGCACACAGTTCTCAGGAATGCAACCAAATACAATACGAAATTCAGTTCCCCCATCCCCCCCAGCAAGCTTAGAGGAAACAGGTAGAAGTTTGAAACACAGGCCCAAAATGCTTTGAATGTGATGACAATGAAGTGAGAAATGTGCTAAAAATGCTTTTAATTCCCTTTAGGAGGTTCAGGGTGAGTGAGAGATACTAGGGATGAGCTCAGGCTCACTTTAGCAATGATTCAGGGATGGTTATTAAGAGACAAACACATTTTTAGCAAAGTAAAGCAAAAAGCTGCTATCTTTTTACAGGTAAAGAAATCAGGCCAAATCGCAAATCGTGGCAAAATTCGCGAGAGCGTGAATCGCGATTACGGCAAAAGTATAAGGAGTAGCAAGTCGGTCTTAGGTTCGTTGGAAAGCTGAGATTCTAAGCTTTCAGAGGAAAGTTAAACCAAACGGTTCCAGAGATATAAACGATTTTGTAAAGGTCGTTTTTCGTATTTAAAGTAAACTCAAAATGACAGGTGACAGCTTGTAGCTGCAGAATTGACGGTGACAGTTGTGCAGCTTTAAAAATGACAGATGACATGATTTCTAGGAGGCAGTTCTACTTAGGTTAAAATAGTTTGGATTAGATTATTTTAACTAAGAGATTGGTTCTGCACAGTTCTGCTAGGTACTCACAATATAAATTTGAAATAGGCCTCACCACGGATCTGGTCAGGTTTTGGACTGGACTCCGGTTCTGGTCTCGGCACTTCACAGTGATCTGGGTCAGCTCTCTGGTTCTGCTCACAGCGGTCTGGGTCACTCTGGTCTGGTCTCTGGCAATTGTTCTTGGCAAAAGAATTCAAACAGCTCGCCCAGCTGTGGAATAGTTCGCAAATGATTTTAAGCTTGCTGAGGCCTGCTGAGAAGAGTTCTCAGTTTGTGGGTTTAGGCCCTTGCTTTAAGTTCTGAAGTAAAGTTCTGGTCTTTGGAGATTGATGGATTTGAAGTCTGGATCTCTGGATGTGAAGTCGTCGGCCAGCATGCTCCGCAGCAAATGGAATTGAATGTCTCTACCTGTCCCAGCAGTCTCTTTTTATGTGTTTTGAAAATGGGTGTGTGCCTGGGCCTAGCTAAGCCTGCCCCTCTCTACTTGTCATTGGCCCAATTCTCCCCTCTCCCATGATTGGGGGAAGGAAATGGATTGTCAGCATGATGAAGTCTGTTTATGGGTCAGAGGATCCTCCCCTGGTCAGTTTGCCCACAAATCTATATTTGATTCAAATACATCCTTCCTAGATATACAATTTGTTGAAAGTACATGTGCACATTATAAATTCCTTATGGGCCATGCTTGTCCGCCTCTGATCTTCCTGGAGGCTTGCATTCAAAAATGACAACATTTTGCGCTTTTTAACTGGTTTTGCAATATCGGACATTTACCCAAAATTACACACATGTGCGCAAGGAGTATGGACATTAATTGATGAAGTGTCAGATTTTTAACATGCAGACATTTGGAGTGAGACCCTATTTTCCGCTAGCAACCCCCCAGAATACACCACAGGGTCCTAACACCTCTCAAAATGTTCACAGAAAAATAACAAAAATAATGATATTACTTATATAATTCTGACAAGTCCGCACTATGAGTTATCTATCTTTTTAAAATTATGCCCCGGTCAAAAAGGGGTGTGGCTTCCCACATCACAGGGTGGAATAACTGGTTTATCCACTTCCCCCAAGCTCAGCTGCTAGCAGAGGCACTGCCCCTCCCAGTTTCCCATAAGAGGAAGCCTCTTTACGGCCCCCCAATATAACATTTGCCTGAGTCCAGGACAGGCCTTTGTTCAACTCCCTGTAGTCCCCAGCTGCTCCACCCCTAATCTAATCAGAGAGGTGACAACTCCTTTTGACAAGGGGAGTGGCTGAGCAGGTTTCAACTCCTGCCGGGGGTAGTTGTCAGGCAGAATCCAGTTTCATTAAGCCAGGTTTCAGCTAAATGTCACTTTGTGTTCCCAGTTTTCTACATTCAAATCAAACTGACAATTTTTACATATACATTAAATAATTACTTCCTTCAAGTCATTTCAGAATATGGTTTTACATTCTTCCACCTCTTAGCAAGTCTTTCCTTGGTCTGGTTTTGTTTCATTTGTGCAGTTTTACACAAAAGTCTAGTGGTTTTAAAACGCCGGCTTTCTGATAGTGGTGAGTACTGGTAATGCAACCATTTTTGGGATTAAGAAAATGAATTCCCCACAGTTCTGGGTTGCTTTTGGTAATCAGCATTGCCATTCCCAATGGTTTCAGGCTACTCTCTGTAGCCCAATGGTGGTTTTAGGCAGTGCCCTTCTGTGCCCACAACATAGGCAAAAATGGGTGGCAGCCTATTCTTCATGCATTTCCCTGTGCATTTTCTGGGAAGTTCTGGCCATCATGATGTTTTCAATGCCAGTAAGGCACAGTTTTTGTGGTAGGGTTCGGATGCATGGGTAAAAACATCCCATAAGCCCCCCCTTCTTGCGATGGCCATTCTGATCCTTCACAGGTGGAACTCGCAAGATCTGGGATGTTTTTCTCATCTTCTTCTGGTAGATGGCACAGTTCAGCATCTTTTCCCCCATCCAGTTGGATCGATCGGTTCTCCTCGCCGGTCCTGATGGGAATATTGGGCGGTACCCCGGGCCCCTCGGGTCTCTGCTCCCGGTCCCCGGTCGTCCTCCTTGGTCAGTCTCCATGGTTTCATCTCTCCTAGGATGATAAAGCAAAGTGGCAATACACATCCCTAGACATTTTTCCACCATTATTAATGGTGTGGCGAGCATGTACATTTTATACATCCAAATGCATTTTGCAGTCTGATTTTAAAAACAATATATAACAGGGCACATTTGCATTACGTTACTATATTTTTGATATGTGGAATATTTTAGACTTTGAACTGACTTACTCTGGAGCGGCCCCCTCTGGTATTGCAGAGGACTCTTCCAGTTTTTGCAGAGTGTGCCTGGGATGGCAACACTTTAGCTGATTTATATGGACCCACTTGTCTTCCCCCTCTGCCAAACCGCCTTTGGGGATGCAGATCTTGTAGGCCACAGGGGAGATTTTGTCTATAATTTCAAACGGTCCCTTCCATGTAGGCAAGAATTTTCGCTGTTTGGCCTGGTTCCTTTGGAAATTGTATAGATAGACCCGATCACCGACCTTATATTCCTTTCGGGTAGTTTTTAAATAATAGTGGGTCTTCATGCTCTCGGCTGATCTTTCTAGATTCCGCTGAGCATAGGCAAAAGCATGTTGAAGGTGTTTCCTTAAATTCTCCACATACTCATGAGTTGTGGAGGCATTTATCAGTGTCTGCTCTTCTGTCCTGTAGAGCAAATGCTGGGGAAGCACCCTCTTGCGTCCCATCATCAACTCAAATGGTGACATTTTAGTTGCAGATGAAGGGGTAGATCTGATGGCCATTAGGACCAGAGGTAATCGGATATCCCAACTTGGCCCAGAATCTGCCACAAACTTTTTTAAGATGCTCACAATGGTTCGGTTGTATCTCTCTACTGCCCCAGAAGAAGCTGGCCGGTAAGCAATATGTAGCTTTCTTTTGACCCCCAGTATCTCCCACATCTTTGTCATTACTTCACTGGTGAAGTGGCTACCTCTGTCTGACTCAATCTTTTGAGGTAGACTAAAACGGGAAAAGATGTGGTTAATCATCAGGGCAGCTGCTGTTTCTGCCTTGCAGTTTGGTGCCGGGAGACATTCCACTCACTTGGTAAACAAGCATGTAACGGTCAACATGTACTTGTTTCCTCTAGATGAGCGGATTACAGGGCCTACAAAGTCGATTTGCAAATCTGACCATGGCAGCATCATCCCCCTCTTTTGGAGAGGCGCACGGTGTGTGAGGGATGATGGCTGAAATTGTGCACACACAAGACACTCCTTCAAGTATTGGTCGAGGTCCTGCCCCATGTGTGGCCAGTATGCAACCTCTCTTAAGATTTCCAGTGTTGTGTGAAACCCCCTATGACCGGCGGTAGCCACATCATGGGCGTGACTTAACATCAGGCTTCGGAATGAGGTAGGAACCACCCACTGATCGTGGCCAGCTTTGGATTTCCTTACCAGCAAACCGTCTTGGATTCGGAACATTTTTGGACATTTCATCAACACTCTTAGGTCCTCTTTCCCAATGTAATCGGTATCCGTCAGGGGAAAGTTCTCAGGGTCCTCAAGGTGTTGGTAAAACTTACCAATAATTGGATCCCCCTTCTGATCTGTAATTAAATCAGCATCAGGGGTCTCCTTACTCCATTGTGCAGTTGAAAGATCATTGTGAGCATTTGTCTGGGACCTAGTGATAGCAGTGACCTGGATTTCCCCCAACAGGGACTCTATTTCTATTAGATCCCCTTGGATGGCCCCGGTTTTGGCCAGCTGATCAGCTAAGTCATTTCCAGTTTTGTCTGGTCCGTCTACTTTGGAATGACCCTTGATCTTTTTCCAGTAGATGGTCATCCCATTCGATGTGACCAGAACATCAATGTTTTGGATTAACTTCCCATGTTTCAAGGATTTGTTATTAGCACATAACATGCCTCTGGTTTTCCAATTAACCAGGTGCTCCACGAACCCGTTCCGTACATAATCAGAATCTGTGATTATGACCAGTTCGTGGAGTTGATGTTGGACAGCAGTGAGGATGGCCTGATGCACAGCCATCAATTCTGCCACCTGACTACTTCGGGGACCAATTTTGTATCCAGCGGAGGGTTCTGGGAACTCCTTCACCCATGCATTCCCTACGCCAGCCACCAGTTCTTTCTCCCCGTCATTGTCAACATGGTAAGAGCATCCATCCACATAGACAGTGGGCATTCCCTCACACTTGTCTTCTTCAAAGACTTTGTGTGGGGAATTAAGGTATGCCTCCATGTTGTCCTTGATTTTTAGACTTTCGTCCTCGAGACAGTTTTCTCTGGCACAATCATGCAAGTCAGCCAGACCTTGCGCGAGGGGACTCTTCTTGTTTTGGCCATATCTGACCTCCACAGGAAAGCCTTGCATTGACAGAATCCAGGAAGTAATTCGGGAATTACTCATATTTCCGGCCTGGATTCTGTCACTTTGGAGATATTGCAGAGGCTGGTGTGGAGTCTCCACTATGATGTGTTCCCCCTGGATAAACGGGCGGTAATTCTTCAATGCCCACACCGTTGCCAGGAGTGCCTTCTCACAATCGTTGAATTATTCCTCCACAGAGGATAAAGTTTTGCTCGCTTAGGAGATTACTTTATTGAACTTGTCATGCTTTTGTTATAATACTGCCGTCAAGCATGTATTAGAGAACCCTGTCTACAGGAAGAACTCCTTGTTTCTGACAGGGTAAGCTAGGCAAGGCGCTTGTGAGAGGCTTCTTTTGAGTTGTCATACCGCCTCGGATTGTTCTGGACCCCATTCCCACTTGACCCCCCCCTTCAAGAGATGAATCAGGGGTCTAGTGATCTCTGCGTAGCCTTCAATTAACTTTCTGCTGTAATTAGTCAGTCCAAGGAGGCTCCTTAGTTCCCGCAGAGTTGTGGGGTCTTTCAGTTTCTGGAGTGCTTCCACTTTCTTTTCTTGGGGACAGAGACCCTGAGGAGTAATCTCATGCCCCAAGAAATTAACACGGGTTCTACACCACTGTGCTTTCTGAAAGGAAAGTTTTGCTCCGGCGGCCCTCAACTGTGTCAGAACATAACGGATCTCCGCTATGTGTTCCTCCACAGATGAACTTTTGATGAGGACATCATCTACATAAGCCAGGTTACCCCTCGAACCCAGGTCGGGCATGGCCTTATGTAGGAAAATGTTGATTTCATTGCCGAAGTTGAGGTATCCGAAGGGAGTCCGGGTCCATGTGTACTGCTGGCCCCCAAAGGTAAAAGCCAGTTTGTATTGGTCCTCCCTACTGACAGGCACGGTCCAGTATCCATTGGTCAGGTCTATTGCTGTGAATACCTGTGACCCCTGAATCTGGGCCAGCCCTTGGTCAATGTAGGGCAAAGGCCATCGGGAAGTATGGACCCGTTTGTTGAGCTCCCTAAGGTCAGCGCAGAGTCTCCACTGGCCGTTTGGCTTCAATATTCCCAGCACCGGATTATTGAAAGTGCTGTGGACTGGACGGATTATTCCCCGGGACTCAAGGTTCTTAAATTTTTCAGTAAGGGACTCCATGGATGCGAGAGGCAAGCGATATTGCTTCACAAACACTGGAGTCATTCCAGGGTCCGTGGGAATTGTTGTGGTGTGGATGTCGGTGCGACCACAGTCATATGAGTCTACCGCAAAGAGATCTTGGAAATCCAAGAAAACTTGTTTCAACTTTTGCTTCTGTTCCAGAGTCACACAGGCATCAGCTAGGTTGACTCTCTCTTCCACCATCTGCCCGAAGCCTGGAAAGACTTCTGGTTTGGCTATCTCAGCGGCCTCCTCCAGCTGAGTGGAGAAGTCCCTGGTCAGAGTGCTGATTTGGAATGGAGGCTTCAGGTGGGAAAGGCAGCCCTCATGGACCTGGAAAATCACCTCATCCCTCCTGAAGTCACAAGTCACATCTTCCTTACCATAAGGGCAAGAAGTGTACACCAGGAAGTTCCCCCCATGCCGGGTGAAAATCCTGTCTGGTGTTGTATTGTCCTCACTGTCACTGTCAAAACAGTTCTTGGGGATTGGTCCTAACAGTTCATTTCCTAGATCAATGGAGAAATGTCAGTCATCAACCGCCATTCCAATAATGGTGCCTGCGGCTAGAATAATACTCTTTAAGTCGCTGTTATCCACCTCTATTGGAATGGTGTCATGTTCTATGTTGACTAATGGAGTTGGGTTTACCCCCAACCCTTGCTGTTGGAGAGAAGCATTTAGATGTATATTAGCATCAGGGTTTTGCAATTTTTGTCCTCTTTTAACTTTCACTTCCGGGGAGAATTGTCAGGTCCTTTCTGGGATGGTGACTTCCTCTTTGATCTGAATTTCAACTGCATAAGGTAGCAATTGAGCTGACATAAATGCTTTTTCTGGATCATTAAAGCCCATGGGATTATCCGCTAATCGGGACCAAGCTTTGAAGTTTAGTAGGTCCAAACTAATGGCAAAGCGATTGAGAATGTCACTGCGTAAGTAAAAGGCGGCAGTGACGTCTCGCACGACCCAACAATTATGGACTATGCTCTTGTTGCCAATGGAGATTTTGAGCATACACCTGCTTGTCAGGAGATGTTTGGAATTAGGTGCTTCCAGGTCCATTTCCCATTTGTCTATCAGTTTGAATGTGAGAATGGCTGGATCTTTTGGGCGTTGGCGGAACATGGCTTCACTGATGAAGCTCTTCCCGTTGTTCACACACACTCGAGCGAGAACAGAGTCCTTCCCATCATTTAACTGAACAGGGATGAACAACTGCTCTCCAATTTGCTGAATATCAGCCAGGCTCTGAGTTGATTTCACATCTTTCTGGACTATAGGAGTGGGGGTTTCTGATTGTGGATTGGTGAAGAATTTCAGAGTGTTTCCTTCCAGTGTGGAATACCACCTTAAACTGGAAGGAAGGTTGATTTTCAGAAATAGAGAGGACCCCCCATCACCAGTCTGTTGTCCTACTGATATTACTGTCACTTCTGGAGTTTGGTTGTTCTGGAAGTGAAATTCTACTTGGTCAGATTTTTGTTCAACCATGTGGCCGGTGCCGTTTAAACTAACATGGTTGACACTCTGTTTTAATTTTATTGGTCTTGTAACTGGAGGGACAGCCCTAAAGACGGACAGGAACTAGTGGCTGGAAGATCAAGGTATGTGTACATTGGGTGTTCCTGTCCTCTCTGATTCCGTACTGCAATTACCTTTGAGCAGTTTGTGATTTACACCTTCCAAAGGGACCCATGCATTAGTGATAAATCCTAATCATGAGGTGAAGAAACAACCATTAACTATGACTGGTTTTATAGTAGCCTCTTTATTATTTTGGTGGCTAATCTTTAAAAGTTTTTTTCTTAAAAAAGAAAGGATCAAATGTTCAGATAAAACAAAACAGCACAGAGAAACACCATGATTTTAACTTGACATAGCTAGGTCAAAAAAAGGTCAACAGCTGTGTGTATATGTGCAAAGAAAAAGATGAACAATGCAGAAAGAGTGCAATTCTTCTCAGGTCTGTATAAACAATATGCAATGATTATTTGTAATTGTTATAATCGAACTAGAGGTGTACACAATATTACTTCATAGAGGTTACATTCTCATAGTTACAATGCTGTGTAGTATTGTATTCAGTTCCTATTTTTTCTTTTCAATACATTCAAACAGACCGGTAAGCACAAAGTTCTTTTTGATATGAGGCATAAGTGTTATGCCCTAACCGGATTATTGTGGAAAGAGACGATTATGTTTGTCTATGTGACAATGGTTAGGAAATGTGGTCAGCTGTGGCTGATTCCTGACCAAGAGAGACTGGTCCGACGTCTATTAAACAGTGAAGAAAATTCAGTGTGGTCCTTGGATGTGGTATGTAATAAATTTCCCACGAGGATCACTGACGTTTCGATTGTTCTAATTCACAATCTTCTTCTGGGGCCTTATATATGCAGGTCTCCCTAAAGATAAACAAAGACAAGAGTGTCCACTCAAAAGAGAGTACCAAATGTTTCTATAGGAATAAAAAATTCAAGTGGAAGGATAAAAAGCATCATATTGCTGCTGCTACAATAGATAAGTAAAGGGCTGGGGGCCCTCAAAAGTCCAGTAACTGACCTGTCCTAGAAGCTGCGTGGAAACTCCTGTGCTTCCAGAGATCTGTGGGGGTGGTTAAGCATAGGCTGTGCGTAAAAGTCGCAGTCTGAGCAGGCTGTAAATAACATCCCAATGGTAGCCTGAGTATTCGGGTCGATTCAAGCGGCCCTGTGTAAAAAGATGTGAAAGAAAGGCAAGGTCGGGCTGTATTAGTAACTGACATTGCCATGTGTGGAGCTAGTGCTGCTTCCCCAGGTACACTGAGAGAGGAAATGGATAATTTCCTGAAAAGGAGTAGCAGGGGGGCTGGAGTGTGCTCACCTGTATGTAACTTTATGTGGATAAGGTTGGGGCAGCTCCGCCGTGCGCGTAGAGTCAGGCGAGGTGCCGTAATGGACTGAAATGGAGCTGCTCGTAGTGTATTTAAAAGCGCATGCACGCATGGACAGTGACAGGGCGAGGGCGCATGCGTGGAGCGAGACAGACAAGTGTCTGTGGCGCGCGCAAGCGCGACATGGTGCCCAAGAGTACAGCGTCCTAGTGTGACGCTGAGCTGTGGCTACCAGCCTGTAAATGGATGCGTAGGCGCAGGGGGCCATGTGTAAACGGCATAGAGCCGAAGCCTGGAGAGTTACCAGGTGGGTACATGGGGTGCAGCAAGAGGGTGGGGCGCAGGTACGCCAGAGAGGGATGAAAGCAACCTAAATATGTTGAGGATGGTGGGGGCGGAGTGATGCTAAATAAGCACAGGAATGAGTCCTAGCTGCTGGGAGCTGGGGGAATGCCTAACTCGAGGATGTGATGATACACATGTATCCAGGGACCAGGAGGGTGGCTACTGGTCCATCAGGGTAGGAACCTGTATCTCCTCCACAAAGTGGGTCTATTTGGGTCCTTTGTTTCTCCTACCTCCTCTCTGCTTTTTGGCTGGCAGACTTTCAGGGGTAGGAGATTTTGTTTCCGGTTCCTGGTTTTCCAGGGGCTGTTTACAAGTTGGGAAGGAAGCTTCCTCCAAGGCTTTACACCCCCCTTCCCCTTGTGCCTCCTCCCTGGGAACCGGTGGGTTATCGGGGTGCTGCCCCCGTCATTGTTCTGGAGCATCAGGTCCAGAGTTTGGGCATTCTGCGGTGGCATGCTCATCTGAGGGTTCTGTTGAGCCCTCAGTATGTGACCCAGATCCCGTGCCATATTTTGGACCTGGCACTCAAGTTGTGAAACCCGCTCAGGCTGATACGGGGCTCTATTTTCTCCCCTGGGCTGATCCCGGGAAGGGTAGCTATCCCTTCTCTGGTAGTACCCCTGGTTGGGAAGATTTTGGTACCCCTCCACCCTTGGCCTCCCCTCTCCCGGATTAGGTTGTCTGGGCTCAGGGAATTGGGGAAAGAAGGATGGATGATTTTGGGGCTGGAAATTGGGTGGATACTTGGGGAAAAAGTTCTGCCCAGGATTTGGTGAATTTCTGCCCTCCTGGGGGAAGTTAGGAGGGAAGTTCCCCGGGTCAGGTGCTTGGCTAGATCCCCCCCCTTGGGCTGGAGGAGTCCACACATAACCCAGGTTTGGTCGGTTTCTCTTGTAGCAGGGACTTACATAGTCAGGGGTGCGGGGGTCCCATTTGTGGGACTACCTCCTCGACTCCCTGTCTGTGACTGGCCCGAGGGCCTTCTGGGCTGTGAATTATTTGGTGCAGGCAGGTTTTTAGGCCCCCCATCTCCAAATTTAAAACGGGGGCAACCTTTACCTCTGCCACCTTGGCAGCAGCAGGGGTGTTATTGGTTTTGGGGTTTTTCGGCGTGTTATTTTTATTTTCGATAGGCTTCTGCACCTCACAGATCCGGGTAGCATGTTCAATGACCCAGTCTAAAGATCTTTTCTCATGAAAATCTCTCACGAGCTGGGTCATTATGTATTTGGGTAAGGCATGGAAAAACGTATTGATAAATTCTCTGCTATCCGTGTGCACCCTTCTGGTGGTCTGCGCAAAAGCACATTTTAATTCTTGCACAAACTCTTGTGGGGCCTGATCCTCCCCACATTGCAAATTGTAGGCTGCCTTGCGAGCCTCTTGAGGATTTCTGTAAACAGAAAAATGTTTCAAGATGGCCGCCTTATATGTGGACCATCTTAAATGATTTTGGTCCTCCAGCCCCACAAAGAAACTGGAGTATTCTGGGGAGAATGTCCATTTGACGTACTGGATGCAGCTACTGCTGTCCTTCAAATGGAAAGTCTCCATCATTTGCTCATAGAGCTCCAAGTGTTCCCAAACGGAATACTTGGCGTTCTTATGATAAGGAGTGATGACACTCCTGATTGCCTTTATATGTTTCAATGGGTCCTTAAGCAAGGCCCTTTTTGCCTTATTGGCCTTTTTGGTTTGGGTAACCCTGGTCCATTCATCCTCCGACCCAGAAGCGCTGCTCCCAGAGGTGCCCGTCTGATCTTCCAGGTTTTCCCGGATTCTGTGAGCCTGGGAATGGCTGGCAGAATGTGGGGACCTGGTCTCATGTGTCCTGTGACACTGGGAGGAGTCTTCAGATCCCTCCTTGCTACCAGGATTTGCTGGGTATCCCCCCCACTGACCTAACTGGGCAGAGGTTTTCAGGATGCCCTTAATGGGCCTAATCTCCTGGGGTTCCCCACTAAATTGCATTGTGCTTGGGTGCCCATACCCGGATACCCGCCCATCCATTCCTGGGAGGTACTGGCCTATGAGCCCCATGCTTTTGGCTGGATAGTAATCTGCCACCCCTGTGGCCCGGTGCTCATGTGCACCAGGGGACATGGGGGTGGCAGAGTCCTGGGACTGAGAGAGATGAAGGCCTCCGGTACTAGGGCTCCCGAGGTTATGTTCCGGTACTTCCCTTTCCCAGCGAACTTTGTCTCTATCAGCCCCTTCTCCCTGTTGCAATGCAAGAGCCTGCGCCTTCAGTTCCTCAGTTAAGGCCTTACTAGACTCTATCAGTCTCTCCTGCATGGCTACCTGTTTCTGGAGCCTATCATTGTGCTGATAGAGAGCCTCATTTTCTCTCTGTGCCTCCTGGTTGGTCCTGGAGTACTGGGCCAGTCTTTGCTGCAGGAGGGTTACCTCCTAAGTCCCTTCCCTACCGGCCTGCTCCTTTCTTGCCAGAGCCTCCTCCACCCTCCTGGTGTGCTCTAACAAGTTCTGGTTTTCTTTTTGGAGGTCACCCAGTCCCTGGAGGGCCAGGTGATTTTCTTCCATTTTTCTTTTTAAATGGCAGACTTCCTGGCCTATGGTGTCCCTTTCCTGACCAAGAGCCTGAATTTGTGACGCCAGGTCGTCCCTCTGCCTTTGAAAGGCACCAGCTTTCTGGCGCTCTTCATCAAACTCTGCCTGGGTATCCAGGTCTTTCAGAATCAGTTTGTTGCTCTCTGCCTTCTCTCTATCTAGATGCCTTTGCAGGGTGGCTACCTGCTCTGTGCATGCCCTGTTGAAGTCCAGTTGTTGCTCCAGCTTTTTCTGGCTCTGCAGAAGGGAGTCCAAACCTTCTTGGTACTCCTTCTGCAAGGCCAGAAATCTGGTATCCTGGTCAGCCTTCTCCTGTTGCAGTCTATCCATGTCCTCTTTTATTTTAATGATATACTGCCTACTATCATTTTCTGACTCCTAGCTCCTCTGCAGCCTCTGCTCAGAAGAGACCAGGTCAGATTGGGCCTTTTCTAACGCCAGCTGTTGCCTATTTGCCAGATCTTGGCATTCAGCACATTTGTCCTGCATGGCTCCCATATATAGATACAAATATGCTGCTATCCTGGCAATCTTATTATGTTCATCTTTGGCTTTAGGGGCCATATATAGTTCACTCAGGGCCACGTGTAGGGGACCCTGATCTCCCCATATATCTGACCCTGTTTCAGTGACCTGTTGCGCGATTGCCTGCAACCAGACCGTTTGGTCCTGATGAGTCCACTCACCTCTCACAAATAGCTTATGTAAGAAGTGCTCTCTGGCTATTTTGATGTCTACCAGTGTCGTCATTCTGGAATTTGAGTTCCTTCCTGACTTACAGAAGTTTGTATTTTATTTTTGCAAAACAGACCGTTTCCTTAGAGCGTTCCTTTGAGGAGTGCTTTACAGCGTAACACAGCGTGGTGATCCGACCGGATATGTGTATCTGGTCAGCTGGCACACTGTATTAATCTGCACAAATGGTAAATCTAACCCAGAATATCCCGGCTCGAGCCCCCACTTTGTAAGAGGATTCAATCCAACACTACAGCTAAGTCAATGCCTAGTCTGGGATACTGAATGGAAACCCTTATTGATATATCTTTATGTCCAGTTCATGAGTTCTGGATGACTACCCCTATATAACACCCCTCTCTTAGAATCCCCCTGACCCCACTGAGCCAAGAAGTAGTTCTGTTTTGCAAGTATAAAAGGTTTATTTGAGAAATAAAACAAAATATATATACCACGCTTTTATAATAAATTAATAATCGATATCGCCCTTATAAATATAATGTTAATCAACAATGGGTAATCTGACACTAGCACACTTCTTTATAATCAATGAGGAGTGGGTGTAGGATGGATAAAGTAGCAAGAATACTTTTATGATTTCAAGGGAAAAGCAATGGGGAATAAAATGCAGCACAGAAATACTTGATATGATTTTAGCAAAAGATAAGATAATCACTTTTTCTCTGGCAATTCACCCCCTCCCCTATGCAATGTAAGAAATGGAAGGAGATGGAAAGAGGAGCACACAGTTCTCAGGAATGCAACCAAATACAATACGAAATTCAGTCCCCCCCCCAGCAAGCTTAGAGGAAACAGGTAGAAGTTTGAAACACAGGCCCAAAATGCTTTGAATGTGATGACAATGAAGTGAGAAATGTGCTAAACATGCTTTTAATTCCCTTTAGGAGGTTCAGGGTGAGTGAGAGATACTTGGGATGAGCTCAGGCTCACTTTAGCAATGATTCAGGGATGGTTATTAAGAGACAAACACATTTTTAGCAAAGGAGAGCAAAAAGCTGCTATCTTTTTACAGGTAAAGAAATCAGGCCAAATCGCAAATCGTGGCAAAATTCGCGAGTGCGTGAATCGCGATTACGGCAAAAGTATAAGGCAAGTCGGTTTTAGGTTCGTTGGAAAGCTGATATTCTAAGTTCCTAGGACAAACGGTTCCAGAGATATGAACAATTTTGTAAAGGTCGTTTTTCGTATTTAAAGTAAACTCAAAATGACAGGTGACAGCTTGCAGCTGCAGAATTGACGGTGACAGTTGTGCAGCTTTAAAAATGACAGATGACACGATTTCTAGGAGGCAGTTCTACTTAGGTTAAAATAGTTTGGATTAGATTATTTTAAATAAGAGATTGGTTCTGCACAGTTCTGCTAGGTACTCGCAATATAAATTTGAAATAGGCCTCGCCACGGATCTGGTCAGGTTTTGGACTGGACTCTGGTTCTGGTCTCGGCACTTCACAGTGATCTGGGTCAGCTCTCTGGTTCTGCTCACAGAGGTCTGGGTCACTCTGGATCTCTGGTCTGGTCTCTGGCAATTGTTCTTGGCAAAAGAATTCAAACAGCTCGCCCGGCTGTGGAATAGTTCGCAAATGATTTTAAGGTTGCTGAGGCCTGCTGAGAAGAGTTCTCAGTTTGTGGGTTTAGGCCATTGCTTTAAGTTCTGAAGTAAAGTTCTGGACTTTGGAGATTGGATCTCTGGATGTGAAGTCGTCGGTCAGCATGCTCCGCAGCAAATGGAATTGAATGTCTCTACCTGTCCCAGCAGTCTCTTTTTATGTGTTTTGAAAATGGGTGTGTGCCTGGGCCTAGCTAAGCCTGCCCCTCTCTACTTGTCATTGGCCCAATTCTCCCCTCTCCCATGATTGGGGGAAGGAAATGGATTGTCAGCATGATGAAGTCTGTTTATGGGTCAGAGGATCCTCCCCTGGTCAGTTTGCCCACAAATCTATATTTGATTCAAATACATCCTTCCCAGATATACAATTTGTTGAAATTACATGTGCACATTATAAATTCCTTATGCTCCATGCTTGTCCGCCTCTGATCTTCCTGGGGGCTTGCATTCAAAAATGACAACATTTTGCGCTTTTTAACTGGTTTTGCAATATCGGACATTTACCCAAAATTACACAAATGTGCGCAAGGAGTATGGACATTAATTGATGGAGTGTCAGATTTTTAACATGCAGACATTTGGAGTGAGACCCTATTTTCCGCTAGCAACCCCCCAGAATACACCACAGGGTCCTAACGCCTCTCAAAATGTTCACAGAAAAATCACAAAAATAATGAAATTACTTATATAATTCTGACAAGTCCGCACTATGAGTTATCTATCTTTTTAAAATTATACCCTGGTCAAAAAGGGGTGTGGCTTCCCACATCACAGGGTGGAATAACTGGTTTATCCACTTCCCCCAAGCTCAGCTGCTAGCAGAGGCACTGCCCCTCCCAGTTTCCCCTAAGAGGAAGCCACTTTACGGCCCCCCAATATAACATTTGCCTGAGTCCAGGACAGGCCTTTGTTCAACTCCCTGTAGTCCCCAGCTGCTCCACCCCTAATCTAATCAGAGAGGTGACAACTCCTTTTGGCAAGGGGAGTGGCTGAGCAGGTTTCAACTCCTGTCGGGGGTAGTTGTCAGGCAGAATCCAGTTTCATTAAGCCAGGTTTCAGCTAAATGTCACTTTTTGTTCCCAGTTTTCTACATTCAAATCAAACTGACAATTTTTACATATACATTAAATAATTACTTCCTTCAAGTCATTTCAGAATATGGTTTTACATTCTTCCACCTCTTAGCAAGTCTTTCCTTGGTCTGGTTTTGTTTCATTTGTGCAGTTTTACACAAAAGTCTGGTGGTTTTAAAACGCCGGCTTTCTGATAGTCGTGAGTACTTGTAATGCAACCATTTTTGGGATTAAGAAAATGAATTCCCCACAGTTCTGGGTTGCTTTTGGTAATCAGCATTGCCATTCCCAATGGTTTCAGGCTACTGTGTGTAGCCCAATGGTGGTTTTAGGCAGTGCCCTTCTGTGCCCACAACATAGGCAAAAATGGGTGGCAGCCTATTCCTCATGCATTTCCCTGTGCATTTTCTGGGAAGTTCTGGCCATCATGATGTTTTCAATGCCAGTAAGGCACAGTTTTTGTGGTAGGGCTCGGATGCATGGGTAAAAACATCCCACAAGCTGTCCTGGGATGATGACTACCTCTCCAATTTGAACCTCAACTGCATACAGCAGCAATTGGGCTGACCGAAATGCTTTTTCTGAATCATCAAAGTCCATGGGATTACCCCCCTAATCGGGACCAGGCTTTGAAGTTTATCGGGTCCAAATTAATGGAAAAGCGATTGAGAATGTCACTGCCTAAATAGAATGCAGCAGGGACATCTCGCACGACCCAACATTTATGTACTATGCTTTTATTGCCTATGGACATTTTGAGCATAGGCAGGAGATGTTTGGAATTGGGAGTTTCCAGATGCATTTCCCATGTATCTGTCAATTTAAATGTGCTAATGGCTGGATCTTTTGGGAGTTTTAGGAACATGGCTTCACTGGTGAAACTCTTACCGTTGTTCACGCACACTCAAGCGAGAACAAAGTCCTTCCCCTCATTTAACTGAATAGGGATGTACAAATGTTCTCTAATCTTCTGAATGTCAGCTAAGCTTTGAGCTGGTTTCTCATCATTTTGGACTATGAAAGTGGGATTTTCTGAATGTGAATTAGTATAGAATTTCAGAATATTTCCTTCCAGTGTGGAATGCCACTTGAACCTGGAAGGAAGGTTGATTTTCAGAAATAGAGAGGAATTCCCATCACCAGTTTGTTGTCCTACTGCAATTACTGTCACATCAGGGATTTAGTTGTTTTGAAAATGGAACTGAATATGATCCTGTTTTTGTTCAACCATGTGGCATGTGCCATTTAAACTAACATGATTGACACTATGTTTTAATTTTATTGGTCGGTTAGTCTGGGGCCAGAGGACCTTGTTTACACAGTCTATTAGGGGAGACAATCTGCGCAGGATGTCATTCCCCAGTAAACATGGTGTGCCCTCCAGAGTCACAACTATGACCGGGTGTTTCACCTTGTGTCGCCCAATTTTAATTTCCAAATCTGCAGTCCCCTCGACAGGAATTTCATTCCCATCGAAGTTCTAAAGTTGTCCAGGAAGAGGGGCAAGAGGATTTGGTATCCCTCCTCCCTTCCTGAATTCAGCTGATCAAAGGCTCTCTTTGACAGAAGAGTGGCGTGGGATCCACTGTCCGCCAGTGCCAAAAATGAACATTGCCCTTGTACTTGGACCGGGGCATAAAATCTTCCCTCCTTCTCCTCAAGGGGGCAAAGATAATGTGCATTTTGGGTCAGTTGGTGGGTTCGTTTCTTGATTCTTGATTCTGACATAGGGGTAATCTGGGCAATTTCTGTGTGGGAGCTTGGGGATCTGCAAAAAAAATGTGGCAGTTGGATATTGGGGGAGTTTTGGGCTCCCCTGCTTCTGATTCTGGGCCGCCCCTGCCCCCTTTTTGGAGGCAGTCCCCAGAATTGGTTTGGGCAAGGTGGTTTACTGGCTTATCATACTGGGGTTCAATGATGGGCAATTCTAACTCGGTCCCCCCATTTACCCAGTCTTTATTAGGATGTCTCGGGACCCATTTTTCTTTGGGAGGAGTTCCCCCCATCCGGGAAGGAGAAGATTTTTTTCCCAGAGTCCTCTGAGGACCACTCTCCTTCGGATTGGAGGACACTAACCTCCTCCACAAAAGGGGTCTTTTTAGGTCCTTTATTTCTCCTACCCGCCCTCTGTTCCTTGGGTTGCAGACTTTCAGGGGTAGGAGATTTTGGTTCCGGTTCCTGGGTTTCCAGGGGCTTTTCACAAGTGGGGAAGGAAGCTTCCTCTAAGTCTTTACACCACCCCCTAGTTGTCGGGGTCCTCTCCCCGTCATTGTTCTGGAGTACCAGACCCTTGGTTTGAGGAGTTTTGAGCCGCCATGTTCATCTGAGGGTTCTGCTGAGCCCTCAACATGTGACCCAGATCCTGGGACAAGTTCTGGACCTGGCGCTCCAGTTGGGACACCCGCTCTGGCTGATACGGTGGTCTCTGGTACATCCTAGGTGGATCACGGGAAGGGCAGATGTCCCTTCTCTCATAATACCCTAGGTTTGGATAGTTTGGGTAACCTTCACCCCTTGGCCTCCCCTCTCCCGGATTGGGCTGTCTGGGCTCAGGAAAGTGGGGAAACAAAGGAGGGTTGTTTTTTGGGTTGAAGTTTTTCAGGTACTGGGGAAAGAAGCTCAACCCAGCATTTGGACGATTACTGCTCTCCTGGGGGAGGTTAGGAGGGCAGTTTCCTGGGTTGGTACCTACCTGGTTGAATCCCCCCCCCTTGGGCTGGGGCAGTCCACACATACCCCAAGATGGGTTTGTTGCCCTTGTATCAGGGGCTGATGTAATCAGGGGAGTTAGGGGTCCCATTTGGGGGATTACCTCCCTGACTACCTGTCGGGATTGGCCCGAGGGCCTTCTGGTTCTTTGGCTGGAAGAATTCTGTACAAGTAGATTTTTAGGCCCCCCCCATCTGCAGATCTAAAATGGGGGCAATCTGCACCTCCACCACCTTAGCAGCAGCAGGGGTGTTGGCTGGTTTGGGGTTTTTATTGGTGTTCTTACTATCTACAGGTTTCTGCACCTCATAAATATGGGTCGCCTGTTCTATGACCAGGGTGGGTTGTTTTTGGGCTCTAGATTGGAACCAACCTTGCTGGGCTCTAAAATGGGATTTCCTTAGTTTGAGTTATTGAGGCAAGGTCACAGGTTGTGGTTGAGGTGTAGCCCACACCTCTTTTGTTTGGCAGAGAGTTTAGGATAACTTGGATACCTTGCCTTATTAAAAAGATGAAAAAGTTTGGATTTTCCACACAGGTTTTGTGTTTTTGTTGGCGAGCACTGCTTTGCAGCAGGCCTGTTTATTTACTTGAAAATCACCCAGACAGTATGAAAGTGGGGATCTTAGTGACGCATGTGGTCAGCCGACACGTGTTTCGACCCGAAGGTCTTTCTCAAGGCTAAGTCTGTTCAGTCCGGCGCTCCCTGTGGGGTCCTGTATTCTATTCTTGTTTCCTGCATATACAGTGGCTCCTGTTGGGCCCTGTAGGTTCGATGTTGTGGTCCGTGTTCGTTTGCAGTGGCTTTTATGACCCAGTCCAGTGATCTCTTCTCGTGGAAGTCCCTCACCAGCTGAGTCATGATGTATTTGGGGAGTGCATGGAAAAGGGAGTTAATGAACTCCCCTCTATCTGTGCACAAATAAGCTGGAGTACTCCGGGGAGAATGTCCATTTCACATATTGGATGCAATTCCGACTATCTTTCAGATGAAAAGTATCCATCACCTGTTCTTATAATTCAAGGTGTTCCCAGACTGAATACTTGGGTTTTTTGTGATAGGGAGTTATAACACTCCTAATGGCCTTAATCTGCTTCAGGGGATCTTTTTGCATAGCCCTCTTGATTTTGTTTGCCTTTTTGGTCTTAGCCACCAGCGTCCACTCATCCTCTGACTCAGAGGCACTACAACAGGAGGTGGCTATTTCATCCTCAAGGCACTCCCTGATTCTGCAAGCTTGAGAAGGGCAGAGTACCCCTCCCCCCACTGCCCTAGCTGGGAAGAGGTCTTTAGGATACTCTTTTTGGGTTTAATTTCCTGGAGTTTCCCACTAAATTTAACAAACTGATCTTTTTGAAGGCAGTAGTTTTGTGGATCCAGTTCCCTGACTCTCCCCTCATAGGGGTCTTCCTGATCATAGATGTTAGTCCTAACATTTGGGGATCCGTACAGAGACGCCCTTCCATCAATTTCTGGGAGGCGCTGGTCTGTCAGTCCCATCTTACCAATTCTGTTGAAGTGAAGTCTACCATCCCCATGGCCCCTGGTTCATATACGCCAGAGGACATGAAGGTGGCAGAGTTCATGGTACTGAAGGGGTCAGAGTCCCTGATTACAGGGGTCCTGGTGTTATGCTCAGGGCTTTCTCTGTCCCTCCCTACCTCTTCTCTTTCAGCCCCTATTCCCTGGTGATATGCCAAAATCTGAATCTTGTGTTCCTCTATCAGGGCCTTACTGGTCTCAATAATTCGCTCTTGCATGACTATCTGTTTGTGGAGCACATCATTCTTTTCACAGAGCGCCTCATTGTCTCTCTGCGCTTCCTGCCTGGTTTGGAAATACTGGGCCAATTTCTGCTACATGAGACTCACCTCCTGAGTTTTATCATCATTGGTCTGGGTTTTCTTTTCCAGAGTATCCTCCACCCGCCTGGTGTGCTCTAGTAGCTTCTCATATTCTGTTTTTACTTCATTGTGCCCCTGTAGGGCCAGCCTTCTTCCCTCTAGCTTGGGTTTTAATTGGCTTACTTCCTGGCCTGAGGCGTCCCTCTCCTGACTCAGGGTGCCCCTCTGTTCAGCCAGGTCGTCCCTTTGTTTTTTGAATGCACTGAATTTCTGGCACTCCTCACCAAATTCCTCTTGAGAGTTGAGGTCTTTAATAATTAATTTATTATTTTCATCTTTTAATTTGTCTATCTGGTCCTGTAGGGTAACTATTTGCTCTGGACAGGCTCTATTAAACTGTAATTGTTGCGCTAGCTTATGCTGACTCTGTTGTAAAGAGTCAACCCTTTCCTTACACTCCTCTTTCAGTGCCTGTAATTGGGTGTCTTGTTCTGCCTTCTCTTGCTGTAGGAGAGCCAGATCTTTTTCTAATTTTGTAACATACTGTCTAGATTCTGTCTCTAACTCTTGGCTCTTCAGTAGCCTTTGCTCTGCAGAGTCTAGATCAGTCTGGATTCTTTCTAGTGTTTCCACTTGATTCTTTGCCAGAACTATGTTCTCAGCATGCTTTTCCTGCATTACTCCTATGTGGAGGTATAGGTAGGCCGCTATTTTGGCAATTTTACTCTGCTCCTCTTTCGCTTTTGGGGCCATGTACAGTTCACTAAGAGCTTGGTGTAATGGGCCCTTGTCCTGCCACATATCCAGGTCCATGGCAGTGACCTGTTCTTTGATGTCCTGCAGCCAGACCTGTTCATTCTGTTCTGGCCACTCACCCCTAACAAACAGTTTGTGAATGAGGTGTTCCCTAGCCATATTGATTTCTACTGGGATCGCCATTTTGGAACTATCAATTTCTTTATGAATTATTTTAGGGTTAATTTACTTTTACTTTTACCAACAGGCCTGATTTTGGAGTATTTATTTTGAGAGGTGCTTGTACATTGCAGCACAGTACACCAACCACACAAGGTATCTGAACCCTGCAGGTTGGTCTGCTGTGCTTGACTGTCACGTGTGGTAACTGAAACTCAAAATCAAGGCACGAGCCCCCAAATCTGATAAGGATTTCAATCAGGCAATACACCCGGGTCTCAGCCTAGCATGCAGTGCACAAATGAAATACTTATTTATTGTGTCTATAGGTTCAATATTCTGAGTGATATACCACTCATATCACACCCCTTCTCAAAATACCCCCAGGTCACAATGGACCAGGAATCGGGCTGGTTGGTAAAGGTAATATTTATTTATTTAAAATTCAAATCAAACATATGTTTTAATATATGGGGCAGCAATCACCAATGTGGTGACAATACAAATAAGAAAGTAAGTAAGGCAGTTGAATTCACTTATAGCAACACAGAATAGAAAACAGAGAGAAAATAACAGTTTTGGCTTGTTGGAAGATAGCGCTTAGGTTAAGATTTCCCCCTGCAAATTTCTCAACTCACAAAGAAGCAATTCTACACAGATGTAAGTAAGCAGCAGGTATACAGGAATATAGAGCAGTGTATAGGGTTTGGATGCAATCTTCCCTCCCCAAACAAGAGAGAAAAGCGTTTTGGAAATTTTACACTTTTTAAAATGACACTCGAAAATGGCTTTGTGAAACAATGAAAAGGGTGCAAAAATCCTTAAATTGATATAAATTCCTATGGGAGCCACACTAAAAAGATCCTAACAAACATAAGCTATAATATGAGCAACAGTATACACTTTGAATCAGAATGGAAGTTTGGAAATACTTTGAATTGGAATTTACACGTGTAGAACTTTTGCAACAATGCAAAATCCCACCTAAATTTCCCTACGCGATTTAATAAAGAAAAACAGGTCAAATACACTGTTTTTGGATGCGGTTCTTAGGTTGGGATGTAGCTAAACGTCTTAGGTTTAGGTCAGAGTTGAAATGAAGTCTCTAGCTATTAAATTGAGGAAGTTATGCAACTTTAAATGAGAAGCATTTTTAGAAAAGTAGAACAGAGAAAAGCAGAAAATCGGTTTTAAATTGACAGGTTAACTTTACTTAAACTAGATGAATGTCTAAGAAACAGAGAATGCCCCCCATGAATCTCCACAGTTATGCACGGCCGCTTGTAACCCTTCACGTGGTGGATACCCCATTCTTTATGGGAATTACTTTAGTTACTCAAAATCACTAATGACTTATGTTCAAGAAAAACAAAATGAGATTGGGTCGGTGCTAACACTAAGAATTACAGACAGAGTTGCAAGAATGGTTCTGACAATATTCTGATTCTGAAGTTAAAGATGGGATAGGTTATATGTTGGGATAGGACAAGGCAATATATGCTATGGTTCACTATGATTCCTTTTGATACTTACAGTCCACTTTAATTTAAGATTTGGACCGTCAGGGCTCTGGTCATCCAGATCGTGTCTACAGACAGCAGGGCACTTCTGGTGGGATAGGTCAGCTGGGTGGTTCTGGTCAATTGGACTGGTACCTCAGCCTGGACTGGAATGGATTGGCCCTTCTGGTTATTGGACATTGTAGATCAGCGGGATGTCCATTTTCAGCAGGCAAGCATGAATGGTAGCAGGCCAGACTGGATCAGAATTATTTCTCTTAAGTTTTGGGATGGTTTCAGGATTTGGGCCTAGCTGAAGAAGAGTTCAGCAATGCTGAGGCCTTGGCTTGGTAAAGAAATCTGGAATCAGGAACAAGATGAAGAATTCAGGACCAGAGCGCCACGCGGAAATCAGGATGGAGTCAGGAATCAGTGTGTGTCTGTGTGTTGTCATGTTCCCTTATTTATCCTGCCAAATGGCATCACTAAGTTTATGGTGGGGGCAGACTTAGAACCCACACCCACAAGGCTATGATTGGTCAAAGGCACAGTTTCCTCCTTGCTTTTTGCTGGTTGGATGACAGAAAGGGTTGTCATATTTTATGATGCGACTTGGGAACCTCCCATAGTTATTAGGACCAAAATGTAACTTTCCCACGAATACATATTTATATAATCATGCCCGCTAATAAAATCAAACACATACATTACATATTTTGTGGGTTACATTTACATCCAACTCCCAAGTCGGTGGAACCTGGCTTTGTCTTTCTGTGGAATTTTGTCAATTTTAATCATAAAGGTTTGGTCTAACATTTCCTAATTCGGCACATATATGTCCAATCACCCCTAGCACACAGGGACACAATATTAGGTTTGCAGCATTAATAGTTTCTGCGCAATTAGTCTTTTTGTATAACTTTTGTTCCTTAAGCAGTAAGAACTTCTACCAAGTCTTCAAATGGCTATCATAAATTCAGATTTCAATGTATGTACTTTTCATTCCTTTACTTATTTTTGCCACCAAGTTAAATGTCATGAAGTTCAGTGGCAAATAAGCATTTTAAACTCAAAGCACAGGTCAGTTTTTTTTCTTACTTCCCAAGTGTGAGCAAATGGCCAGTCCTTTGAAGTTCAATGAGAAGGCTCCTCCCAGAGAATAGAACATCCTGCCCCTCCCCTACAGGGATTAGTGTTCAAGCCTGCCATTGTCTTTGCCTGGGGATCAGACAAAGTTCTGATGAGGTCCTTTGTCATGAGTATGCGAGGCCTCCCCACAGCAATTTGTCCTTTCCTGACAGCAGTGAAGTGTCAATCTTTCCCAGACTGAGGACTGTCAAGGCAGAATTCTTTTTTTAAATAGTTAATCAACTCAAGACTGGGTTAACTTTAAGATTCACCTCAATCTTTCATTTAAACAAATAAAATGAACATAGTTTATAGGTGGATTTTTACATTAGCAATCCTTTGACATTTCTTAAAGAAATAGGCCTTTCAACAAAAACATGCTTTCAAAACAGGCGATTTTGCACTTCCTTCATGGAAAAACACATTAAACTGAGTTCTTTTAAATCCGATTTTCGTATGCAGCACATACACATTTGATTCAGCATTCTTCTTCCCTTGAGTACTGGGATTGTTTGCAGTCTGGATACATGCATCCTGCCTTTGTTTAAAGTTTCTGTCTGCACAGCAGTGTAAATAAAGGGATCTAGCGCCAAAAACAGCACTTTTGAAGGTTGCAAGCTAACATTTTAAAAGGCATTTTCAGTTTTCAGAACAATTCTGCTGCTTTGCTCCATGTTGAATGTGGCAAAGCCCACTGGCATGCTCCTGCAGTGCAGTGAGAACTCTGTTTTTTCCCCCCCTGACTGTGTGTGGCAGGGTGTGCAGCTTTTTTCTGGTTGTGACCCAAACACATTTTTGAAGATTTTGGCATGCACAGGAGTCAGCGCATACAGTTTAGGCTGTTTCTTTCACCATTTGTGAAGTGGTGCAGTCGGGCGCATTGGAATGGGTCAAAATATCCCACAGCTAATAAGGGAGTGAAATACATTGTATTCAAATGCTGCCTGATCGAGATTATGAAAATGATTAAATGTGATCATAAATTACGTAGGAGGATTCATGGGGAGCCGGTGGGGAGCCATTGATGAAGTTTACTTGTGTAGTCCATGGCACCAACCTGAAGATCAAGGGTAGCAAAATCATAGCACAATTTTATGGTCTGGCCAACCGATGCTTGAAAAAGTGCCTGCTGGAAATGTACTTTGTTAATCTGCTTTGTTGTTTAGCGGATCAACGTTTGGTAAAATGTCAAGTTTCTGTACATTTGGGGGACTTGATTTCCTTGCTACAACCCAATACTAGAGATATAAGACAAATGCATTGTTGCTGGCTATTAGACAGGCCTGGAATCTCAAACAGATATCAATGGACAATATTCTTGCTGGCAAAAGATTCAGGCTTGCTGGTGATGGACATTGTGACAATCCTGGATTTTCTGCTAAATACTGCGCTAACTAACCACATCCCAAAAATTGTGAGTTCAGTCGTCGTGCAAGTGTTCGAATGTGAATGCGCATCTTTTGTTGCCATGGAGAAATATGGTTTAATTAATTCTATTGAACTTTTGCAATCCAGAGGAATGCAAATAGACCTGCTAGTCACTGACAGGCACCTTGGAATAGCATAGGCCATGCAACAGCAGTTCCCATCCATACAGCACCAATATGAAATATGGCATGTCGCTAAATCAATTTCTAAAGAAACTACAGCTGCTGGTAAAAAAAAGGGCACAGAAAATATTTTCAATTGGGCACAGTCTATCAGAAACCCTCTTTGGTGGAGCTCAAAGACATGTGATGGATCTGTAGATATTCTGCTTGAAAAATGGTATTCAGTGCTGAACCATTGTTCAAACATACACTCTTGGGGAGAAAACAAACATTTTCACAAATGTGTACATGGACCTTTGAGTAAGGAGCAGGAGCGTGAGAAAAAGTGGTTAGTGACAGGCTCCCCATCTCACACAGCACACGAGAATATTATGTACGACAACACGCTTTCAAGAGACATGAAGTGACTCACTGAATTCTGCCATACTAGAGATTGTGAGGTGCTCCATAATATGTGCCTAAAGTACAGGCCCAAAAGGTTGCATTTCAGCATAGACGGTATGAAAGCCAGAACAAGACTGGCTGTACTTGCACACGACAAGAACGTTGGTAGGGAACAAGCAAAAACTGCAGGAACTTTCGGGATGCTTCGCTGCAACATGGCATTTGCAAAAAGAAGCAAACAGTGGGTAGCAAAGCCAATATTCCAGCATATGGATTTTGAATTTGCTAAAGATATGACATTGACTGTGCTGGCCATGCATGCACAGGAAATGGCACCAGATTGTATTCCCAGGGCCCTGTCTGCACCACAGAATATTGCAAAAGAGGTTTGTCCTCCAAAACGTGAACTTGTTGAAAGGTTGACTTCAAGAATGAAATGATGTGTGGTTGTCTTCACAATTTTTTTACAAAGCAAGTTTCAAACATTTGGCCAATGTTTGGAAACTATTTTGATTGTAAAAAAAAAATGTGATGGTATATAACTTGCAATGTAATTGTTGTATAATTCATTTGAATGTAATTATTTTTGTGAGGTAATCTTACTAGATATGCATTGATAGTTCTATTTTTCTTGGCCTTTCCTCTTTATTTATTTCCCTCAATATCATTGATGTATATTGAATCAGTAAATGTGATTATTTTAAGCATGTGTCTTTATTTTAAAATCATTGAAAAGTCTTTTTTGATTACATTTCTAGATACATATGCATTTTATTTGCAAGCAATTTGTAAAAAGTATTGGCAACATATTCATTACGAGGAATAGAACATTGACTGAAAGTAATGGAATCATATACTTGAATATTTAAAATGCAACAGATGCAAGATATAAGATGCAAGATGTACCATTAAAATTGTTACAATCCAGGACATGGATTGACGGAACAATAACTATTAATTGTATTACTGATAGTAATAAAGCATTACGACCAGGCTGAAGTCGAAGGGACACGAGTGTGGACAGAGTAGCCCCACATTTTTCCAGTAGTCCACCCACTTTTTGCAGAGTGCACCTTCATATGCTAATTTCAGGTGAAACAACCTTCAATTGATATGTTAATGAGTCGACCCTTTTTTGGGGGACTTGAACACTGGATCAAGGTCTGACCATGCACAAGGGTGAGCAAATAGGCTGATGATGTATGGATTTTAACATGCAACAATGATGCATTTAATTTTAAACTTTGATGAACATTACCTCTCTGTCACATTCATTAAGAAGAGTGATTAACAGTAGTCGTAATTTGGAGGCAGTCCCCAGAATTGGTTAGGGCAAGGTGGTTTACTGGCTTATCATTCTGGGGTTCAATGATGGGCAATTCTAACTCAGTCCCCACATTTACCCAGTCTTTATTAGGATCTCTCGGGACCCATTTTTCTTTGGGAGGAGTTCCCCCATCCGGGAAGGAGAAGATTTTTTTCCCAGAGTCCTCTGAGGACCACTCTCCTTCGGATTGGAGGACACTAACCTCCTCCACAAAATGGGTCTTTTTAGGTCCTTTATTTCTCCTACCCGCCCTCTGTTCCTTGGGTTGCAGACTTTCAGGGGTAGGAGATTTTGGTTCCGTTTCCTGGGTTTCCAGGGGCTTTTCACAAGTGGGGAAGGAAGCTTCCTCTAAGGCTTTACACCACCCCCTAGTTGTCGGGGTCCTCTCCCCGTCATTGTTCTGGAGTACCAGACCCTTGGTTTGTGGAGTTTTGAGCCGCCATGTTCATCTGAGGGTTCTGCTGAGCCCTCAACATGCGACCCAGATCCTGGGACAAGTTCTGGACCTGGCGCTACAGTTGGGACACCCGCTCTAGCTGATACGGGGTCTCTGGTCCATCCTAGGTGGATCACGGGAAGGGTAGATGTCCCGTCTCTCATAATACCCTAGGTTTGGATAGTTTGGGTAACCCTCACCCCTTGGTCTCCCCTCTCCCGGATTGGGCTGTCTGGGCTCAGGAAAGTGGGGAAACAAAGGAGGGTTGTTTTGTGGGTTGAAGTTTTGCAGGTACTGGGGAAAGAAGCTCAACCCAGCATTTGGGCGATTACTGCTCTCCTGGGGGAAGTTAGGAGGGCAGTTTCCTGGGTTGGTACCTACCTGGTTGAATCCCCCCGACTTGGGCTGGGGCAGTCCACACATACCCCAGGATGGGTTTGTTGCCCTTGTATCGGGGGCTAATGTAATCGGGGGAGTTGGGGGTCCCATTTGGGGGATTACCTCCCTGACTACCTGTCGGGATTGGCCCGAGGGCCTTCTGGTTCTTTGGCTGGAAGGATTCTGTACAAGTATATTTTTAGGCCCACCATCTGCAGATCTAAAATGGGGGCAATCTTCACCTCCACCACCTCAGCAGCAGCAGGGGTGTTGGCTGGTTTGGGGTTTTTATTGGTGTTCTTACTATCTACAGGTTTCTGCACCTCATAAATATGGGTCGCTTGTTCTATGACCCGGGTGGGTTGTTTTTCTGCTCTAGATTGGAACCAACCTTGCTGGGCTCTAAAATGGGATTTCCTTGGTTTGAGTTATTTAGGCAAGGTCACGGGTTGTGGTTGAGGTGTAGCCCACACCTCTTTTGTTTGGCAGAGAGTTGAGGATAACTTGGATACCTTGCCTTATTAAATAGATGAAAAAAGTTTGTATTTTCCACACAGGTTTTGTGTTTTTGTTGGTGAGCACTGCTTTGCAGCAGGCCTGTTTATTTACTTGAAAATCACCCAGACAGTATGAGGGTGGGGATCTTAGTGACGCATGTGGTCAGCCGACACGTGTTTCGACCCAAAGGTCTTTCTCAAGGCTAAGTCTGTTCAGTCCGGCGCTCCCTGTGGGGTCCTGTATTCTATTCTTGTTTCCTGCATATACAGTGGCTCCTGTTGGGCCCTGCAGGTTCGATGTTGTGGTCCGTGTTTGTTTGCAGTGGCTTCTATGACCCAGTCCAGTGATCTCTTCTCGTGGAAGTCCCTCACCAGCTGAGTCATGATGTATTTGGGGAGTGCATGGAAAAGGGTGTTAATGAACTCCCCTCTATCTGTGCGCAAAGAAGCTGGAGTACTCCGGGGAGAATGTCCATTTCACATATTGGATGCAATTCCGACTATCTTTCAGATGAAAAGTATCCATCACCTGTTCTTATAATTCAAGGTGTTCCCAGACTGAATACTTGGTTTTTTGTGATAGGGAGTTATAACACTCTTAATGGCCTTAATCTGCTTCAGTGTATCTTTTTGCATAGCCCTCTTGATTTTGTTTGCCTTTTTGGTCTTAGCCACCAGCGTCCACTCATCCTCTGACTCAGAGGCACTACAACAGGAGGTGGCTATTTCATCCTCTAGGCACTCCCTTATTCTGCAAGCTTGAGAAGGGCAGAGTACCCCTCCCCCCACTGCCCTAGGCCTAGCTGGGAAGAGGTCTTTAGGATACTCTTTTTGGGTTTCATTTCCTGGAGTTTCCCACCAAATTTAACAAACTGATCTTTTTGAAGGCAGTAGTTTTGTGGATCCAGTTAACTGACTCTCCCCTCATAGAGGTCTTCCTGATCAGAGATGTTAGTCCTAACATTTGGGGATCTGTACAGGGACGCCCTTCCATCAATTTCTGGGAGGCGCTGGTCTGTCAGTCCCATCTTACCAATTATGTTGAAGTCTACCATCCCCATGGCCCCTGGTTCATATACGCCAGAGGACATGAAGGTGGCAGAGTTCATGGTACTGAAGGAATCAGAGTCCCTGATTACAGGGGTCCTGGTGTTATGCTCAGGGCTTTCTCTGTCCCTCCCTACATCTTCTCTTTCAGCCCCTATTCCCTGGTGATATGCCAAAATCTGAATCTTTTGTTCCTCTATCAGTGCCTTACTGGTCTCAATAATTCGCTCTTGCATGACTATCTGTTTGTGGAGCACATCAATCTTTTCACGGAGCGCCTCATTGTCTCTCTGCGCTTCCTGCCTGGTTTGGAAATACTGGGCCAATTTCTGCTACAGGAGACTCACCTCCTGAGTTTTATCATCATTGGTCTGGGTTTTCTTTTCCAGAGTATCCTCCACCCGCCTGGTGTGCTCTAGTAGCTTCTCATATTCTGTTTTTACTTCATTGTGCCCCTGTAGGGCCAGCCTTCTTCCCTCTAGCTTGGTTTTTAATTGGCTTACTTCCTGGCCTGAGGCGTCCCTCTCCAGACTCAGGGTGCCCCTCTGTTCAGCCAGGTCGTCCCTTTGTTTTTTGAATGCACTGGATTTCTGGCACTCCTCACCAAATTCCTCTTGAGAGTTGAGGTCTTTAATAATTAATTTATTATTTTCATCTTTTAATTTGTCTATCTGGTCCTGTAGGGTAACTATTTGCTCTGCACAGGCTCTATTAAACTGTAATTGTTGTGCTAGCTTATGTTGACTCTGTTGTAAAGAGTCAACCCTTTCCTGGCACTCCTCTTTCAGTGCCTGTAATTGTGTGTCTTGCTCTGCCTTCTCTTGCTGTAGGAGAGCCAGATCTTTTTCTAATTTTGTAACATACTGTCTAGATTCTGTCTCTAACTCTTGCCTCTTCAGTAGCCTTTGATCTGCAGAGTCTAGATCAGTCTGGATTCTTTCTAGTGTTTCCACTTGATTCTTTGCCAGAACTATGTTCTCAGCATGCTTTTCCTGCATTACTCCTATGTGGAGGTATAGGTAGGCCGCTATTTTGGCAATTTTACTCTGCTCCTCTTTCGCTTTTGGGGCCATGTACAGTTCACTAAGAGCTTGGTGTAATGGGCCCTTGTCATGCCACATATCCTGGTCCATGGCAGTGACCTGTTCTTTGATGTCCTGCAGCCAGACCTGTTCATTCTGTTCTGGCCCCTCACCCCTGACAAACAGTTTGTGAATGAGGTGTTCCCTAGCCATATTGATTTCTACTGGGATCGCCATTGTGGAACTATCAATTTCTTTATGAATTATTTTAGGGTTAATTTACTTTTACTTTTACCAACAGGCCTGATTTTGGAGTATTTATTTTGAGAGGTGCTTGTACATTGCAGCACAGTACACCAACCACACAAGGTATCTGTACCCTGCAGGTTGGTCTGCTGTGCTTGACTGTCACGTGTGGTAACTCAAACTCAAAATCACGGCACAAGCCCCCAAATCTGATAAGGATTTCAATCAGGCAATACACCCAGGTCTCAGCCTAGCATGCAGTGCACAAATGAAATACTTATTTATTGTGTCTATAGGTTCAATATTCTGAGTGATATACCACTCATATCACACCCCTTCTCAAAATACCCCTAGGTCACAATGGACCAGGAATCAGGCTGGTTGGTAAAGGTAATATTTATTTATTTAAAATTCAAATCAAACATATGTTTTAATATATGGGGCAGCAATCACCAATGTGGTGACAATACAAATAAGAAAGTAAGTAAGGCAGTTGAATTCACTTATAGCAATACAGAATAGAAAACAGAGAGAAAAGAACAGTTTTTGCTTGTTGGAAGATAGCGCTTAGGTTAAGATTTCCCCCTGCAAATTTCTCAACTCACAAAGAAGCAATTCTACACAGATGTAAGTAAGCAGCAGGTATCCAGGAATATAGAGCAGTGTATAGGGTTTGGATGCAATCTTCCCTCCCCGAACAAGAGAGAAAAGCGTTTTGGAAATTTTACACTTTTTAAAATGACACTCGAAAATGGCTTTGTGAAACAATGAAAAGGGTGCAAAAATCCTTAAATTGATATAAATTCCTATGGGAGCCACACTAAAAAGATTCTAACAAACATAAGCTATAATATGAGCAACAGTATACACTTTGAATCGGAATGGAAGTTTGGAAATACTTTGAATTGGAATTTACACGTGTAGAACTTTTGCAACAATGCAAAATCCCACCTAAATTTCCCTAGGCGATTTAATAAAGAAAAACAGGTCAAATACAGTGTTTTCGGATGCGGTTCTTAGGTTGGGATGTAGCTAAACGTCTTAGGTTTAAGTCAGAGTTGAAATGAAGTCTCTAGCTATTAAATTGAGGAAGTTATGCAACTTTAAATGAGAAGCATTTTTAGAAAAGTAGAACAGACAAAAGCAGAAAATCGGTTTTAAATTGACAGGTTAACTTTACTTAAACTAGATTAATGTCTAAGAAACAGAGAATGCCCCCCATGAATCTCCACAGTTATGCACGGCCACTTGTAACCCTTCACGTGGTGGATACCCCATTCTTTATGGGAATTACTTTAGTTACTCAAAATGACTAATGACTTATGTTCAAGAAAAACAAAATGAGATTGGGTCGGTGCTAACACTAAGAATTACAGACAGAGTTGCAAGAATGGTTCTGACAATATTCTGATTCTTAAGTTAAAGATGGGATAGGTTATATGTTGGGATAGGACAAGGCAATATATGCTATGGTTCACTATGATTCCTTTTGATACTTACAGTCCACTTTAATTTAAGATTTGGACGGTCAGGGTTCTGGTCATCCGGATTGTGTCTACAGACAGCAGGGCACTTCTGGTGGGATAGGTCAGCTGGGTGGTTCTGGTCAATTGGACTGGTACCTCAGCCTGGACTGGAATGGATTGGCCCTTCTGGTTACTGGACACTGTAGATCAGCAGGATGGCGAGTTTCAGCAGGCAAGCATGAATGGTAGCAGGCCAGACTGGATCAGAATTATTTCTCTTAAGTTTTGGGATGGTTTCAGGATTTGGGCCTAGCTGAAGAAGAGTTCAGCAATGCTGAGGCCTTGGCTTGGTAAGGAAATCTGGAATCAGGAACGAGATGAAGAATTCAGGAACAGAGCGCCACGCGGAAATCAGGATGGAGTCAGGAATCAGTGTGTGTCTGTGTGTTGTCAGGTTCCCTTATTTATCCTGCCAAATGGCATCACTAAGTTATGGTGGGGGCAGACTTAGAACCCACACCCACAAGGCTATGATTGGTCAAAGGCACAGTTTGCTCCTTGCTTTTTGCTGGTTGGATAACAGAAAGGGTTGTCATATTTTATGATGCGACTTGGGAACCTCCCATAGTTATTAGGACCAAAATGTAACTTTCCCACAAATACATATTTATATAATCATGCCCTCTAATAAAATCAAACACATACATTACATATTTTGTGGGTTACATTTACATCCAACTCCCAAGTCGGTGGAACCTGGCTTTGTCTTTCTGTGGAATTTTGTCAATTTTAATCATAAAGGTTTGGTCTAACATTTCCTAATTCGGCACATATATGTCCAATCACCCCTAGCATACAGGGACACAATATTAGGTTTGCAGCATTAATAGTTTCTGCGCAATTAGTCTTTTTGCATTACTTTTGTTCCTTACGCAGTAAGAACTTCTACCAAGTCTTCAAATGTCTTTCATAAATTCAGATTTCAATGTATGTACTTTTCATTCCTTTACTTATTTTTGCCACCAAGTTAAATGTCATGAAGTTCAGTGGCAAATAAGCATTTTATACTCAAAGCACAGGTCAGTTTTTTTTCTTACTTCCCAAGTGTGAGCAAATGGCCAGTCCTTTGAAGTTCAATGAGAAGGCTCCTCCCAGAGAATGGAACATCCTGCCACTCCCCTATAGGGATGAGTGTTTAAGCCTGCCATTGTCATGAGTATGCAAGGCCTCCCCACAGCAATTAGTCCTTTCCTGCCAGCAGTGAAGTGTCAATCTTTCCCAGGCTGAGGACTGTCAAGGCAGAATTCTTTTTTTAAATAGTTAATCAACTCAAGACTGGGTTAACTTTAAGATTCACCTCAATCTTTCATTTAAACAAATAAAATGAACATAGTTTATAGGTGTATTTTTACATTAGCAATCCTTTGACATTTCTTAAAGAATTAGGCCTTTCAACAAAAACATGCTTTCAAAACAGGCGATTTTGCACTTCCTTCATGGGAAAACACATTAAACTGAGTTCTTTTAAATCCGATTTTCGTATGCAGCACATACACATTTGATTCAGCATTCTTCTTCCCTTGAGTGCTGGGATTGTTTGCAGTCTGGATACATGTATCCTGCCTTTGTTTAAAGTTTCTGTCTGCACAGCAGTGGAGATAAAGGGATCTAGCGCCAAAAACAGCACTTTTGAAGGTTGCAAGCAAACATTTTAAAGGCATTTTCAGTTTTCAGCACAATTCTGCTGCTTTGCTCCATGTTGAATGTGGCAAAGCCCACTGGCATGCTCCTGCAGTGCAGTGAGAACTCTGGTTTTGCCCCCCCAGACTGTGTGTGGCAGGGTGTGCAGCTTTTTTCTGGTTGTGACCCAAACAAATTTTTGAAGATTTTGGCACGCAAAGGAGTCAGCGCATACATTTTAGGCTGTTTCTTTCACCATTTGTGAAGTGGTGCAGTCGGGTGCATTGGAATGGGTCAACATGTCCCACAGCTAATAAGGGAGTGAAATACATTGTATTCAAGTGCTGCCTGATCGAGATTATGAAAATGATTAAATGTGATCATAAATTATTCATGGGGAGCCGGTGGGGAGCCATTGATGAAGTTTACTTTTGTAGTCCATGGCACCAACCTGAAGATCAAGGGTAGCAAAATCATAACACAATTTCATGGTCTGGCCAACCGATGCTTGAAAAAGTGCCTACTGAAATGTACTTTGTTAATCTGCTTTGTTGTTTAGCGGATCAACGTTTGGTAAAATGTCAAGTTTCTGTACATTTGGGGGACTTGATTTCCTTGCTACAACCCAATACTAGAGATATAAGAAAAATGCATTGTTCCTGGCTATTAGACAGGCCTGGAATCTCAAACAGATATCAATGGACAATGCTCTTGCTGGCAAAAGATTCAGGCTTGCTGGTGATGGACATTGTGACAATCCTGGATTTTCTGCTAAATACTGCGCTAACTAACCACATCCCAAAAAATTGTGAGTTCAGTCGTTGTGCAAATGTTTGAATGTGAATGCACATCTTTTGTTGCCATGGAGAAATATGGTTTAATTAATTCTATTGAACTTTTGCAATCCAGAGGAATGCAAATAGACCTGCTAGTCACTGACAGGCACCTTGGAATAGCATAGGCCATGCAACAGCAGTTCCCATCCATACAGCATCAATATGAAATATGGCATGTCGCTAAATCAATTTCTAAAGAAACTACAGCTGCTGGTAATAAAAGGGTACAGAAAATATTTTCAATTGGGCACAGTCTATCAGCAACCCTCTTTGGTGGAGCTCAAAGACATGTGATGGATCTGTAGATATTCTGCTTGAAAAATGGTGTTCAGTGCTGAACCATTGTTCAAACATACACTCTTGGGGAGAAAACAAACATTTTCACAAATGTGTACATGGACCTTCAAGTAAGGAGCAGGAGCGTGAGAAAAAGTGGTTAGTGACAGGCTCCCCATCTCACACAGCACACGAGAATATTATGTACGACAACACGCTTTGAAGAGACATGAAGGGACTCACTGAATTCTGCCAAACTAGAGATTGTGAGGTGCTCCATAATATGTGCCTAAAGTACAGGCCCAAAAGGTTGCATTTCAGCATAGACGGTATGAAAGCCAGAACAAGACTGGCTGTACTTGCACACAACAAGAACGTTGGTAGGGAACAAGCAAAAACTGCAGGAACCTTCGGGATGCTTCGCTGCAACATGGAGTTTGCAAAAAGAAGCAAACAGTGGGTAGCAAAGCCAATATTCCAGCATATGGATTTTGAATTTGCTAAAGATCTGACATTGACTGTGCTGGCCATGCATGCACATGAAATGGCTCCAGATTGTGTTCCCAGGGCCCTGTCTGCACCACAGAATATTGCGAAAGAGGTTTGTCCTCCAAAACGTGAACTTGTTGAAAGGTTGACTTCAAGAA
The DNA here is from genome assembly GCF_040938575.1 of Ambystoma mexicanum. NCBI lineage: Eukaryota > Metazoa > Chordata > Amphibia > Caudata > Ambystomatidae > Ambystoma > Ambystoma mexicanum. The sequence goes on along the minus strand of NC_090931.1, from coordinate 971,277,947 downwards.
TGAAATTATGTGTGGTTGTCTTCACAAATTTTTTACAAAGCAAGTTTCAAACATTTCCCAATGTTTGGAAACTATTTTGATTGTAAAAAAAAATGTGATAGTATATAACTTGCAATGTAATTGTTGTATAATTCATTTGAATGTAATTATTTTTGTGAGGTAATCTTACTAGATATGCATTGATAGTTCTATTTTTCTTGGCCTTTCCTCTTTATTTATTTCCCTCAATATCATTGATGTATATTGAATCAGTAAATGTGATTTTTTTTAGTATGTGTCTTTATTTCAAAATCATTGAAAAGTCTTTTTTGATTACATTTCTAGATACATATGCGTTTTATTTGCAAGCAATTTGTAAAAAGTATTGGCAACATGTTCATTACGAGGAATAGAACATTGACTGAAAGTAATGGAATCATATAGTTGAATATTTAAAATGCAACAGATGCAAGATATAAGATGCAAGATGTACTATTAAAATTGTTACAATCCAGGACATGGATTGACGGATCAATAACTATTAATTGTGTTACTGATAGTAATAAAGCATTACGACCAGGCTGAAGTCGAAGGGACACGAGTGTGGACAGAGTAGCCCCACATTTTTCCAGTAGTCCACCCACTTTTTGCAGAGTGCACCTTCATATGCTAATTTCAGGTGAAACAACCTTCAATTGATATGTTAATGAGTCGACCCTTTTTTTGGGGGACTTGAACACTGGATCAAGGTCTGACCGTGCACAAGGGTGAGCAAATAGGCTGATGATGTATGGATTTTAGCATGCAACAATGATGCATTTAATTTTAAACTTTGACGAACATTAGCTCTCTGTCACATTCATTAAGAAGAGTGATTAACAGTAGTCATAATTTAAACATATGTTCTGAAGGCAATTATGCATCGCCTTGTTAGAACAAAGTACAGCCAGTTCCACAAGGAGTTGCATTGGCTTGTAAATCAAGGATACCTATTTTGTAACGGCCATTCAATCTAATGACCCAGCTTTCATGATTTATACCTCTGTCTCATATACCCTATTTTACATACACCACAGCATGTGGTGTTCTGCCATTGCACCATATACTTGATTTTCCATTCATGTTATGCAAGACACAAGAAGAAGTTGTGGTCGGGAACTTGATGGCAATTGTAGCTATGGGGACTGCCCATGGACAACATAGTGAAAGACGCTGTGTGGACCTGACATTTATTGTGCAGTCATATTGCACTTTCTTGTAATGTTTGCTGTATATTTCAATTCATGGAAGCAGCGGTAACTGTGTGGGGTGTCATTCATGGATATGGTGATGGAGAGGGAGTAAGTCTGACCAATAATATGCATTTGTGTTGTGCACGACCATGGGGAGCTTTCCTTCAAAACACTTACGTTTTCAGAAAGGGCCATGGAAAAGGGTGAAAAGGATGGCATCGCAGATCTCTCGCAGCCTTTCCAGGAAAAGTTTTAAGGCGACAATATTTTCTATTATGTGCATAAAATATGACCAGTAATGGTACAATTATAAAAATATGTAATACCTGACTGTTACATTCTTCTGCACATTGTATTGAACTGTGCACAAAAGCGAGTACCACAATTTACCATAATTGTATTATTCGTGGTTATTACTTGGGGTTCTACCAAACTCTTTTCTGTAATGAACTTGCAAGAGATCGAGAATCTTATCAGAAAAGTGGAGCAGCAGTCATACAGAATGAGTGCAAGGAAAAACTCTTAAGAAATGGGCCCTCATTTCAAGTATGGCGGTGCAGTAAAAAATGTGCGGTAACGGACTTACCACCACTTTTCCCATATAGCCATACTACGAGTACAGCCCTGGAGTGAGGGATTTATCTCCAGCATCTTGCTGGAGGTAAATCCTCCTGCTTTCTGTCAAAAATCCGGCAAAATCAGCCTCCACATGTGGAGGACACCCAGGTGCACCTGGAACATTGCAGAAATCAGGATGATTGCTGGACATGATCTATAGAAGCCAGCATACCTTTCAAAACTCATTCGAGGCATGCTGTAATTATAGTAAGTGAATCATTTTTTTTTTTTTGCACTTGCCACGTGTGACCCTGAGAGCAACAGTCCACCTAGCCTGGTGTGGCAATCATCCCTTTGCCCCCCTTCCCGGTCCACCCGTGCCATCTCTATATATTAAGCCACCGCTTTTTATCCATCTACATCCATGCATCTGTATTTCATGCTGTAGCATTCTCTATACGTCCAATATGATTTCTGAAATGAATTTGTGCATTTTTAATCCGCACTGAAAGTGGGTAGCGAATAGCTAGTTAGATAACAGCAATACATACTTATCAGGTGTTGGGAACTAGGTGCATTGAGTAATGCTGCAATAGGTTGCTGAGTCCTAACGCTTCTTCCAAGCAATGGCCACCCGCCTCTTGGCTAGTACCAACATAAACTGAGCCAATCAGTTTCTTATTTTGTGCTTTCCCCCCAGGAGTATTCCCCACAGATACACCTTCAGACTGCACTCGAGACCGGAGCCAAGCAGTTAGTTTAATTAGTTAATCTTCGAGATCACTGCCCCTAGTAGCATGCAACAACTGAGCATCCCCAAAGCATGTGCAATATCCCTGCCGGCCCAATCGCACATCGGGGGCAGTCCTGGCTTGGGTCGCTATTCATTGCGCATAGCTGGAACGGGGTCACATATACCCTATGTAGGATGTTAAAATGGATAAGTTGGAACCTAGCATTCCTCAAATCCTTATGCACTTGCTCCCAGATTTTAGTCCATTCCCCTTCCGATATCGGGCATCCCATATCTCTCTCCCATTTACTCTGAACCACCACATCCTCTGAGGGAAACACACGCCTCAATGCCTGGTAAATTCAAGACACCCTGGCCCCCTCACCATCCTGTGCAAGCAGTACCTGCATTAGTGAGCTTGCATTTGGTTCCTCTGGGATCTCCTTCCATATGGCAGCCAGTCGTCTGGTCTCCATCCCATATGTTAGAAAATTCCCCTTTGGTACCCCATATCGAGCACTCCACTCAAAAGGCATCAGCCTCCCATCCTCAAATAGGTAACCCACTGTCCTACACCCTTTGTCCAACAAGTCTGATATACCTATCCTCCTCAATGCCAAGCGAAGCCCCAGGTCCACACCCCATGGCAGGTCAGCACTTTAGAGGCTGACCACCTGAAGTTTCCTCAAAAGCTTCTTCCAGAGTGATCTCGCCACCTGAAATACATGGGTAGCCCCCTTTCCTCCCACCGTACCCCACAACAGACCTATCCACCGCTGATGAGCTGGAAGAGCTCCAAACAACCTCACCAGCAGTTCTCCCTCCTTGCGTCCGTCCACACCAGTATCGCATGCAGCTGTGCTGCCACAAAATAGAGCTCATAGACGACTTAAGGTTGCCAGTGAGACCCTCTGCCTCCCTGTATCCCACAGCAACTGCCCAATCTTCTCATCCAACATCTTAAAAATATTTTCTTAATGCCATAAGGGATATTGGTGAAGTAGTAGAGCAGCCTTGGAAGCATAACCATTTTGCAGGGTGCCACCCTTCCCATCAATGATAATCAGCAACTTTTTCCAAAATAGAATCGAATCTCCTATCCCTGACATTTGTGTATAATACTGGCAGAGCACTGTCTCTTCAATATCATGAAAAATATTACCTAAATGCTTCCCCCTCCCATCTTATACCCCAACCCGGGAGGGTAGCTATATCGGATTCACGGAGGACCCCCAATGGGAAAAATAAAGATTTGTCTTTATTTATGTAAAATCCTGACAGCACACGAAAGTTACCTAGAATCTCTAACAGCATTGGCATGTTCTCCCATGGGTTCCCCACATAGAGTAATAAGTCATCCGCATATAGTGATATATGTCTCACCCCTTCTACCAATATCCCTGCCTCCCCCACCTCTTTCCTGAGAAATATCGCCAGTAGTTCCAGTGCCATTGAGAACTAAATCAGAGAGACAGGACACCCCTGCCTCGTTCCTCTGCCCAGCACTCACTGCGAAGAGATCCAATGATTTGTTTTCCACCACGCTAATGGCCTACTATATAGCAGCCGCAGCCATCGGCTGATATTGTCCCCAAACCCAAAGGTCCTAAACAACCGTTTGCCCCATTCTAGTAAATCTAGTAAATCAAAAGCTTTCATCACATCGAAGGATGTCATTGCCATTTCCCTCCTGGAACCTTTAACCTGGTCCATCACATGATGTAAGCGGCTTCGGTTCATCGAGCTATTCCGCCCCCCCTATAAATCTGCACTGGTCTGGATGTAACAGTATTGGAGTCACCACAGACAGTTCTGTGGCCAAGACCTTCGCATCAACATTTAGCAATGAGATAGGGCGGTAGGATGCACAGTCTGGGGGGTCCTTGCGCTCCTTCAACAGGACTGTAATAACCGCCTACCTTATTGAATCTGGGAAAACCCTGGTCTCAAAGGCCTCGTTGTATACTTTTTTAAGTTGAGGGACCAAGCGGTCTGCATACTTGCAGTAAAACTCTACCAGGAAACCTTCGCCACTGGGGACTCTACCTTTCTTCATAGCCTACAGCGCACAGTTGATGTCCATTTCTTCAATAGGCCCTTGCAGTCCTTCCGTAAGGTCCCCGTCTAGACCCGGCAACTGTATCAAGTCCAGCAGTTTGTCTGCCGCTGCCTTGGAGTACGTTCCCTCGCTAATATATAAGGATTGAATGTCTCTAATCCCCTCCTGGGTGATAATAAAGTCCCTCGATTCCCGTCTGATTTGCGTGATTGTTCCCAACAGATTAGCCAGGCCAGTAACCATCCAGCCTTGTCCCCTTCCCCATGGATCTGCGCATCCCGCCTACTCCCATCAAAATGCGATAGTGTAGCCTGCCTATCACGGTGAGAAGCCAGTACCTCTGCCAATTCCTACCCTGTCAGCCTTCCCTCCGCCAAATCCTTCTCCAATACCGACACTGCCTTCTCCGTCTCATGCAACTTATCTTGTAATACCCGCCTTACCCCAGCTACCTTAGAAATACAGACCTCCCCCCCCTGATTGTTGCCTTGAAAGCCTCCCACAGGATCCCAGCTGATTCCACCGACCCTGCATTATTAAAAAAAAAAAAAACACCATCTCTTCCCGTAGTGTTTCCCCGAATGCCACATCCTCCAGGGAGGTGGCGTGTAGTCTCCATAGCCATACCAGTGGATTTTGCTGCAGCCCCCGCAGCTGTGTCACTAGGGGCGAATGACCTGAAATGACTCGCCCCAGATATTCTGTATTGTTGGAGGAATTAAAGTCTTCCGCCCCACAAAGATGTAATCCAGTTGAGAGTAGGAACCATGGACCCCTGAAAAATAAGAGTAGCCCCTTTCCTGCCTGTGTGAACCCTCGCCACAATTCCACCAGGTCGAGGTCCCCTTCTACGTCTCTCAAGGATGCCGCCTGTTATTTAAGTTGACCAGATTTCCCTGTACTATCCAAGTGCGGGTCCAAAAGACAATAAAAATCCCCTCCCCATATTAACAATCTTCTCTATATCCCCCGCCAGTCTTAGTACTGATGGGAAATCGTCTTTATCATCCATGTTTGGTGCACAGGAATTAATCACACAAATGTCCCTCCCCTCAAGTGCACCCAAGAGCCCACTGTCCTCCCCAAGTCATTGGTCAAGACCTGGTCCACCCCAAGGGGAATCCCCGCTGCAATCCAAATCAGTAATCCTCTAGCGTAGGACGAATAAGATGTCCCCACCACTACCCCCCCACTGTCTCCCAAGTGAATCCAAATCTCTCAGTACCATGTGTGTTTCCTGGAGCATGGCCAGTTAGACCCCATACAGTCTCAGGAATTCCCCTGCTTGCTGGCATTTCAACCTTTTATCTAACCCCTGGACATTCCAGGTTCCAATCGTCAACTCATCCCCCATGGTAGATTTCTCCTGCAACCCCCCCCAGTTCATACCCATACTGTTTCAAAATACACACCGCGGTCTATACTGTCGATTCGAACATCAACCCCAACAAACTGAACATCTGTTGCCCAACTGTTTGCCCTGTCCCCTCACCAACAGTAACTTTGGACCATAGGTTAACCATTCCAGGGCTCCTAGAACCTGCCTGCCTAACTCCCCAATAGCCCATGCACCCCACCCCACCCCATCAACCTCCCATCTCAAACAACCATTGCCAACTCACCCCCACAGCTCATCCTCCCCTCTATACCCTCCCCTCGCCCCTCGTCCCTTTCCCCTTCCACTCAGCCCACCGGTCATACCATCCACCATACTCCCATCTCCTGTGAACAGATAACTGTGGGTGCAGGGGCAAAGCGCCACATCCTTATTGTTTTTCCTCCCACCAATGCACCTGTTACTTCGCAGTGCACCAAAAAACAGAAAAAGCCCCCCCCCCTGCCAATGTAGGGCATCCCTTCAACTCACAAACCTCTTCTGTTCTAAATCACACTCAATCCCCAGTTCGTGCAGCCCTTTCCACCCCTTCCCCCTGTTGTCCCGGGCGCCGTGCCATGGAGTTCAGCCAAGCCCACACCTCCTGTGGTGTTGTGAAAAACCAGGATTTGCCGTCAGTGATAATATTCAGCTCTGCTGGGTAGAACATCAAGTACTTTATATTCAGATCCCGAATGCGTTGCTGCACTGCATCAAATGTTCTACACTGTCGTTGTACCTCTAGTGTAAAGTCTGGGAAATTACAGATCTTTGCGTTACCCACTGCATAATGTCAGGCCCTACACAAGTCCCTGTCTCAAATTGAGTATCTTTCCCACTATCACCTGTGGTATGCATCCCAGTGGCAGAACTCTGCCAGGCACCCGATGCGCTCGCTCCACAGCGAATAGCTTTGAGAGACTCTTACTGGAGAGGTGAGGTTTGTTCCCGTGAGCAACCATTTTAAAGCCTCAGCGCTGATGATCTTATCATTTTTTTAATTGCTGAATATATTTTCCCTGCTGTTATTGTTTTGACGCTGTGTATGTAAAAGTGATGTGATTGGGAAACTGGGCATTCTATTACTATTTTCAGATGCTGCAGTTGTGGGTGGCCTGCTTTCTTTTTTGGCGAGGGGGCAGTCTTAGCCTCTCTACCCTCTCCATACCAGCATTTATGTGTCGCAGTGGTCACCTGCGCAGCGGACAGGTGCAGTCGGCGCGCCGAAGGCACACTTAAGGCAAGCCTGTCTGTGCCTGTCCGTGCAATGGCTGTGGACGGAGGCCTTATATCTTATACCAGCGACAAGCTCTGGTCACTGGCTACATTGAGTACAGTGTTTCCCTATGGGTGGGCAGATAACCTTGCTAAATGTACATCCCCTCGGGTCCAACAACAGTCTCTGGTGGATCCAAATTCTGAAACGTTTCTCTACTATTGTTAAACACCCGGTCATTGCCGGCGCACTCAGCAGAATTTAACCTTCTGCTATATGAACAATGTCCTGCTATGCTATTTCTCACTGGGACCTGGCTGCAGGATAGCTTGGCAGGCGCTCTTGTTCAGGCTATTCCCGATGGATACAAGATTGTTCATCTGGACCGCCCTGCCCCTCAGCATGGAGGTGGGGTGGCAGCTATTTTTAAAGCTAATTTTGTTTTAACTCAACTATGTTGTCCTCATTCTCTATCTGTGGAGGCGATGTTGTTGAGATGTGTGATCTCCCCTACTTTTTCTTGTCATGTCCTGGTTGTATATCGCCCCCAGGGTCCTATGCTGGTTTACTTCACCCTTTAGTTGACCTAATAGCAGATCTTTATGTTAAATACATCAACTTGATTGTGTTGGGCGATCTAATTCTGAAATATAACCTTGCTAGGGCTCCTGCCCTCAATGCTTTCTTTGCCAGCTTGTCTGATTTGGACCTCTATCAACATGTGGTAGGTTCTACTCATAAAATGGGGAACACTCTCGATATAGTTTTGGTTAATAAAACCCTACTTACTTTACTATCTGCTGAGCCTATATTGTGGACAGTTCACTACTTGGTGACTTGTTCACTCTTACCAGTGCAAGGACAGCTTGAGATTTCGCCAGCTAGAGTCTGGCAACGTGCCTGGCGCTCGGCCAATCTACAATGCCTTGCATCTTTGGTTAAAGCCAACTGTGCGGCTGCCACAACTCCATCCTTGTTTCTTCTGTCTTCTGCTCTTCAGGCAGCAGCTGATGAAGTAGCTCCACTTCGGCTTACTCAAGTCCGTAGGCTTCCTTCAGAGCCGTGGTTTTCAGAGCAATTGAGGTCTGCTCAATTGAAACTTAGACAAGCCGAACGGAAAGTGGCATATTGGCTATGATCCTCGTTTGAAGATTCAGTATAAGGCCTGCATTACCGCCTACTCTGCGGCTATTTTAGTGGCAAAAAAATCCTATTTCGCCCAGCGAATTGAAGCCTCCTTGTGTCAGCCCAAGGCTCTTTTTGCATTTGTAAAATCTTTATCTTCCTCAGTAAACTGTCTACCTACTGTTAAGCTGACTCAGGAGCGCTGTGATTCTTTATCTGAGTACTTCCTTAGAAAGATCGAAACTATTTGCGCCAACATTTCAGCTAGTTCTGCACTTGCTGTCACTACATCTATTCTTGGCAACATACCTTCTGACTCTGTTATGTTTAGTAAACAATCGAGTTGGTCCTCCTTCCCTTTTTTTCTGAGGAGTCAGCATTCAATGCCATTCAGCAGATTAAATCTAGTGCTCCATCTGATGTGGTACCATTAAGAGTTTTGAAGGAGACTTCGTCTGACCTTCTAGGGGTGATCACGGATGCTGTGAATACCTCTTGCCAATTGGGGTTTATTCTGCCTGAGTTAAAAGCCTTAACTGAGCACGGATTCGCTCAACTCAGCATCTCACCGACTCACCAGAAAGGCAGAATTCTCGACAGGGTAGCAACTCTTAACTGCAACACCACCTGTAAGGACCCCCAGCCTCTTACATGGACAGATCACTACCTTATCCCACTCGAAATTCATACTAACCAGGCCACGCCCAAGAAACGCCCCCTGGCACCAGCCTGCCCAACCAGAAACAAGCGCACCATCACGGCCGAAGCCCTATTACCTCTGGTCCTACCCACCCTTAACGCTCTACCGGACAATGCTGACCTTAACCTACTAGTCGACACCTTCAACAACTCCATGGCTACCGCCATTGATACCATTGCCCCTTTGAAACTACGTAAAAGTAAACCAATAAACCACCTGAATTTGTGGTACACTCCAGAACTCAAACTACTCAGGAAAAAGAAAGCCAAACTAGAACTACTATGGAAAACTAACCCATCACCTGAAAACATCTCTGTGCTATACAAAAGTGAGATAATTAGCACGAAAAAAGATGCCTATAACGTTAGGATTGACCAGGCAGGCTCTTCCACCAAAGAATTATTTAAAATTCTAAAGGAGCTAGAAATCCCCAATCCCCCTCCAGACAACTACTCAAAAGATAAACCCTAGTGCACCAGCATCCAGAATGCCTTCAACAATAAAATCACGGGACTCCAGACCAAAATCGAGAACAAACGTCAACAACTACCCAGCAACAAAACCGCCAACCCTAGCTTAAGCCCACCAACACCTAACAAAGCCAATACAGGCTTCACCTTTAAGAAAGTGACCATCTTAGAAGTCCAAAAAATCATCACATCCCTAAAACCCTCTAATTGCAAAGGGGACAGCTGCCCTGCCCAAATAATGAAAGACGCTGCCAGAGACCTCTCCCCCTTTCTCACTAAGCTAATTAACCTCCCATTTGCTAACAATTCTGTCCCCAACAACCTAAAACAATCCTGGGTGCTCCCTCTCCTAAAAAAACAATCCCTAGACCCAGCCATACCAACCAATTATAGACCCATCACTACTGTCCCTTTTCTGTTAAAAACCCTGGACAGAGTCGCCTACATCCAGATTCAGGAGTACCTGGAATCTAACCAACTGCTAGGTATACGTCAATCTGGCTTCAGACCTCAACACGGAACTGAAACTGCTCTGGTTGACCTCAAAAGCCAGATTGTTGAAATCAAAGACCAAGGAAATGCAGCCATCCTACTTCTCTTAGACCTCTCAGCGGCCTTCGATTTAGTTGACCACGAAATCTTATGCAACCACCTATCTATTGCAGCCCACTTCTCCTCCTCTGCCTCCGCATGGATACAATCCTTCCGGGCGAATAGAACCATGCGAGTCTTCTCCACAACGGCTGCTGCTGACCCTATCCCCATCACCTGCGGAGTCCCACAAGGCTCCTGTGTCTCCCCCACCTTGTATAATATATTTACGAAGCCCCTATTCGACAAATTGGACCGTCTGGGTGTCACCTACACCAACTATGCAGTTGACACCCAGGGCCTCATTACGACCCTGGCGCTAAACCATGGTGCTATTAGCACCATGGTCCATGCCGGGGTCCGCCATGGTGAATGGTGGAATTACCGCCCCATTCCAAGGTTGGCGGGGCGGTAATTCCCCATTGACCATGGGCCCTTCCCCATTCCCATTTTTGCCCCATAGGGCTCAATGGGAATGGGGAAGGCGCTAAGTACGGTGCCGCAAATTGTGGCACCGTACTTAGCACCAAGGTCCCTTTGCGGCACCCTACTTTAACGCCTGCTAAAAGCAGGCGCTAAGGTCGGGTTCCGCAAAGGGAACTCGTAATGAGGCGTTAAGGGTTTAACGGCACCGACACCTTTTACGGCGCCGTTAAACCCTTAACGCCAGGGTCATAATGAGGCTCCCAGATTCTCCTCATCATCTCAGGCAACTACAATGCAGACGTCACCCGGATCAACGAAATCTTCTCTATCATTCAGGCATGGATGGCCACCCACGGCCTCTGCCTGAGTGATGAGAAGACAGAGCTCCTGCTGGTCGGCTCTCCTAACAACCTGTCTAAACTCAGTCCCAGCTACAAGAACATTATCATAGACGGTAAAACCATCCCTATCGCTAAAAGTGTGAAAACCTTAGGTTTTTACCTTGATGCCAACACCAACCTCTCCAAAAAAATCAATTCAACCGCCTCGGCCACTGCCTATACGGGTAAGCTAATCAGGGCTAGCAGACCCTTCCTATCCCCCGACAGCTGCCTCACTCTGGCCAGAGCGCTCATTCAATCCAAACTAGACTATTGCAACAGCCTGTACCTAGAAGCCAACCAATCCGTAACTAACAAACTCCAGGTTCTCCAGAACAACGCTCTACGCGCAGCACTCAACATCCCTAGGCGTGAGCACATCTCCACAACCAGGAAAGCGTGCAAATGGCTCTCCATATAGCAAAGAATTTACCTCAAAACTATCTGCCTCACATACAAGGCCTTAAACAACCTAGCCCCACCGTACCTCTCCAACAAATTCACTCTAAAATCCACACCCAGAACCACTAGATCATCCAACTCCTTATGCCTGCTAGTGCCCAGATTTGCCTTAAAAAGAGCAGGGGGCGCGAGTTTCACTGTACTAGCCTCCCAACTTTGGAACACCATACCACTCAGAATCAAAACCACTGGGTCCTTCCCGATCTTTAGGAAACTTGTTATTGGCTGGTTACTGAACAAAGAGTAGCATCCACCATCATCCCGAATATCTAACAGCCGCAACCATACCTGTACTATATGTAAATTGTTGTACTATGCAAATCTTTTGTAAATTGATGTACTTTGTAAATGTAAATGCATATCTTTTGCCTGTAACCGTGTCCTTAAGCGCCCTTCTACCCATGGGTCCAGAGCGCTCTACAAATAAACAAACAAACAAACAAACAAACAAAGGCTCCAATGGTACTTCCCCTTCTAAAAAAAACCTTAGCTGGATTCTTCTTTACCATCTAATTTTGGGCATATTTCGCTCCTACCTGCTCTTATGAAACTTTTTTCCTTCCTTGAGCTACTCATCGTCTTGACCCGGCCCAGTCAGACTTTCGGCCTGGCAGGGGCACTGAGAGCGTCCTGGTCTCTGTCCCGAATGACATGGCCAGGCTGGTGGATGTAGGAGGTGTCGGATCCCTGATCTTATTAGATCTTTCAGCTGCTTTCAATACAGTGGATCTCTCTAACCAGCTCTCCCACCTGGCCCAAATTGGTGTATCTGGTCAAGTATTAGCCTGGTTTTCTTTCTTCCTGGCTGATGGCTCTCAATCTCTTCTGCTTTCCCCCTTTTCTTCTAATTCTTGTCACCAGAGTTGTGGTGTCCTTCAGGGATTCGCTTTGTCCCCTATTTTCTTCAATATTTACATCTGGGCACTGGTGTGCCTCATCCGCTCCTTCGGCATCGGTGCTGTTCATGTCGACGACACCCAGATCCTGATCCGATTAGAACTCGATCGCGGTGAGGTGTTGTCGTGCCTTCATCAGTGCCTGACGGCCGTAGGGGAGTGGGTGGGCCTTAATTGGCTGAAGTTGAATGGGGACAAAACGGAGGTGCTGGTGGTAGGTTCTCCTGATACCTCACTTCTGATTGCTTCTTTTTTGCCTTCTTCCTTGGGGCATCTTCCTCTCCCTATGGCAAAGTTGAAAAACATAGGGGTGATTATGACAGCTACCTTGTGTCTGGATGCCCAGGTATCGGCTGTTTGCCAGACCAGGGTTTTTCATTTGAAAATCTTAAAAAAGGTGCTTCATATGATACCTTCATCCTTGCGTCCGCAGGTTGTGGCTGCGATGGTGTTGAATCGGTTGGACTACTGTAATTCTCTTTATCTGGCACAGCCTAAGGGCCTGGTCCACCGACTCCAATGCCTTCAAAATCTTGCAGCTCGTGTAACTGCAGGGTCACCGTATGGTGCCCCCATTTCCCCAGTGCTACATCGCCTGCACTCGCTCCCGGTTGCCCAACATATTGAATTCAAGACGCTATGTATTTTACACCGGGCTCTGCATGATCTGGGGCAGAGTATCTCTGCACTAAATTTGTACGCTATCTTCTGAAGCTTTCCCTGTGGTCAGTATCGGTTTGTCTGCTCTGTGTGCCATCTTTCCGTCACTCCTGGATTGGGTGACGTGCTTTTTCTATTGCTGCGGCGCAGCTGTGGAACAAGCTGCCCTTGGCAATTAAAGGAATATCCAACCATCTGGCTTTTAGGAAAGTCCTAAAGAAACATCTTTTCTGAATTTATTGGCTGATGGGCAATGGTTTGTTTATTGTTGGGCTTCTATCTCTCCCTCACCAGTGCCATGATGCTTTTAGGCGATCGTGCGCTATATAAGAATTCTTAACATAACAAACATAACATAACTTCTCCAAGAGCAATTGTTCTATGAACCGCTCCACATTGGGTCCTTCTCTCCGGCACACCCACCAGGCGTATGCTGCATCGTCGAGAGCGACCCTCCATGACCTATGCCCTAGATTCCAGAGTCCTCGTCGCTCCAATCAGGACTGCCACATGATTTGTGAGGTGTAATAGGTCGTCCTTCACCGTGCTAACTCCACCTCTGTCACCCTTTCGCACACTTTACGGAGGTCTGCCCGCACAAAGGACACGTCCACCCCACCTCCTTGATGCTACCTTCCAGAGATGTCCTGGTGGCCTGGATAGTGTCCATCAGTGCATCCAAAGTGACGCCTCCACACCCCTCTTTCGTCGCTCTGGCCCCCTCTTTCGTCGCTCTGGCCCCTTCCTGAGACATCACCTCTGGCTTGGCCTGCCTGTTTGGGGTCTGTGTATTTTTCCATATTTTGCTGGCCCTTACCCATGATCTCCATGGGTCAGGGGCCACATCGCCCCAGTCCCTGCTTCTTTTCAAGTTAACCAGTACTCCCTGGCACTTGTGGGAGGCCCACCACTGGTCTGCCCCTAGAGACCGCAGCTGCAACTGCCACCACGCTGCTGCGACTCACAAGATAAATGGCCTGCCACTCCCCAGCCCCTCCTCTCCTTTCCAGACTAATGTGCCAGCCGACGTTTTCCACAGTCGGGAGCAATAGGCCTCCAATGTCTGTCTCTTTTAGTCCTCCTGACGTTCCTCTATACTAGAACCACCATAAGTGGGTGAAATGTTGCCTCACCTCACTGTTCAAGATAGCCCTGGGCAAATGTACACCCCCAGCCCCCACCACAGAGGGCCCACGCACCCCCCAGCTCACTGTGATGCAATCCATCAATGTGTCTGTCATGGCGCTGTCCACCGGAGCAAGTGCCTCCAGTTGGAGGCCCCAGGCATACAAACTGGCTGCAGGCTGTGGATCGGAAAGCCTCCCTGCTGCACCGTACTTCCTGCATCTCTGTGCCTCCACAGGGATTGTCGTGGGTTCCTCTCCACCTGGGGCGGTCCACCCAAACACAGGTTGCCTCGTGGGCCACACACCAAACACTCCTCTGGTGCAGCGCCTGCGTTGAGATCACACTCCCGCAGACTCCTCGACGTGGCCTCAACAGGCGAGGTTGTAAATCCTGCCACCTGGTCCACTGCATCTCCTCTCAACAGCATCCCATGGATCCGGGTCTCCAATCCGAGGCAGTCCTCGCTCTGTGGCTCCTCGCTGCCTCAGGTGACGAAAATCACGCTGCCACTCTTACTTTGCCTTCCTCCCCTCACTTGTCCACTGGGGGCTCATCTCCCTGGCAGGCACCAATCGGTATACCGGCACTTCTCCACCGTCACTGGCCCCTTCCAGCCCGCTGCTCACAGGCCGATCACTGCCGGAGCTCGGTGGCCATTTTAGTTGCAAATGTTTGCATCCTGCGCAATCAGGGTTTCGGGACCAACGCCAGCACCAGGGAGATGCCTTGTGCTTTCAAAACTGAGCTGCGGGGGTCGCTGATCTCTTCCCTATACAGTACTGCGATTAATGCCCAGAATGATGCAGTGTGTCTGCAATTTTAAACAGGATTTATGCAGGCGATCACAGGAGCTTCAGGGACGCACATCTACATGCTGTGCTTGATGGCCAAGCCCCTTTGATGTTGTTGCTTGACTTTACATTGAAGAAAGGCTGGCACTTGTTTGTAAAAACTATTCCGATAGTAATGCAATCACCACCTCGCCCGATCCAAACCATATGGGCAGACAGATCTGCACCCCAACCACACTGCTGCAGGATGACCTCCATTCTGTGCATTCATATCAGACAATACATACATTCCCCAGGCAATGCTTTTCGTGAACACTAGCAAACAGCAATGTGTGGTGTACGCGTTCTGCTCCCAGGGTCGGATTGGGGCATAAAATGATGTTGGTCAAAATGAAAAGTAGCCCACATTTGCAATCAATCATTAACAACGCATCTGTGATAATCATTATCTGGGACAATCGCCAGACACCAATCTGTCCTTTTGCAGTAGCAGTAATAAGGGGCAACATGGTAGCCTATAGGGTCTGAAAACGTGCGCATGTGAAAGTGTTGCATTTGAAAGTGAAACTACTCCTTTCTTCTTACTAACGGAACGCCATGTGCGTCGATCAAACATCAGTAATGCAACATAAGAACTTTCACTGAAGAATGAAAATACTAGGATTAATCGATCGACTAACAGATTCGGCACTATAAGATCACTGTTCACAGTTATACAAAAAACGCGAAGCATGCTAGCTACAACCTCTATTGGCAAATGTAATCCATTTTTTTGTGCACATAATCTTCTCTTTTGAGCGTTATGTCAAAAATAAAAGTCCTTGTTACGATCCCAACTATTGATGTTTTCTTCAAAATATATAGTTTATTTTCTCATTTTTGTGAAAAGAAAAAAAAGTTCACGTTTTGTTGGATGTGTGTGTTTCTGTTCCTGGTTCTGTGTTAAATAACGTTATGACGTGGGTGATGACAGGCTGTGTTTGGCTACGCTGGGTGCGAACGTCATTAAAATAGGTGGTGCATATCGTTTTGATTAGTGATGGCAGCTTTAGGGGCGAGTGATCTGAATTACTGCCGCAAGGGCACTTGAAAGGGCACTTGAACTCAGGGTGATGGATCAACGGATAAGATTAGCACAAGATGGCGGTACCCGACCTGTCGTTTTCACCTGTATAATTGTGAGACAAACTAAGGTAAGATGCATTGCACATTTTTTTAAGATCGATCGATGTATGCTCAAAAATACATACCTGATTGATTGGGCCAATAACATTTCTGAGCGAACTTCCCATTTAAACCGGTTATTTTTTAAAGAAAACTATTTTACACAACTACTGATTAATGCCCCCACTTATCGACGCCCACTTTTTTTTATTACTTTGGTAATTTGGACATTCAAGCCACAATTCACTATCTTAAATCAGAATTCCTATTTTCGGGGATTCTAGGACCATTAAATTTAAGTCCCCTTCGGTTTTTTGGATCCTGGCTTTCATTTTTGTGGCCAGAGCGCCTTCTCCTGAAGCCACCTGGCTGTTATGTCCCTTTTTACCTCACTTAAGGTTCATGGCATTGGGTCGCCCCTAAGGCACCCAATCCCAGGGGTGCCTCTTAGGCTCCCAATTGTTGTCTATGGTGATTTCATAATGGTGCACAGGTTTTGGGGAGTAGGTTGTGGCAGCTATACTTTGGTTTTGGCTTTACTAAGGTTACAAGCGATTTTAGCTCATTGGTAGCCCAATTTACCTTTTTTGTAGACATTGGGATACCAATATTTTGTTTAACTCCTGCTCCCGGCCAGTTTGTGTTCATGGAAACCATGAGGTATGCCCGAAAATGGCTGTTCTGACCAGGTGGGATCTTTATATGACCACAATGGCAGCCCCCCATCTGGGTCCTAATTTGCTTTGGCCAGTATAGGTCTCTGTACTATCCCTCTCAGTTCCTGTTTTGGTGGCTTTGGCTAAGTGGCAGCTCTATTGATCAAACAAAATTGCTGACCATCTGACCGTTTGCCTCCAGCCCCTATTAGCAAATGGCTGGTTGTCCTTTGGCCTGCCCCTATTTTTCTCTTTTGTTGCCTTGCTTGTAGAACTTGGAGGAGGTAGGTTTGCGGACTTGGTGAAGGAGCTATCCAACTGTTTCCTGAATTTTGTAATTCCCTCACTTGGTGAAAATTGTGAAGTGCAGTGACTTGGGCATATCCCGGTTTTGGTTTTTGCCTGTGGAATTCAAGTCGAGACCTCCACTCTGTAACTGTTTTCTGGGTCGTTTACCATAGCATTCCTCCAGGATCTTCCCTTTGGCCCTTAGCTCTGGGTCGCTGCTGGTGTCCAGAAGTGGGATGATGGTTCAGCACCCTGCCAATTCTTCAGCGCAAGACTTTCCCATCCTGGGATCATTTGCTTGCTGAGCTTCCTTAATTTTCTGTCCACCAAGTCGCCGGGAGCCGAGCTTGTGGGTTCCGACAACAAGTCTTCCTCTGAGAATGTACGGATTCTGGCTTGAAGGTCAATACTGTGGGGAGAGTCTTTGTTCATTTCCTTTCATGGGTTGTTGGATTATCACTGGCACAGGGTGCAAGTCCCTGGGGGCCAAACCCTAGAAAATGCACCCGTGGAAAGGACATGTTTACTTACAAGGTATTTGTGTGCTGCTGGATCTTCCTCTGGGGTTCTGGGTGCATCCTTTGACCTCTGAAACACTTCCTTGGGTTTCCTCTGGCCTTCCCTAAGGTTGATCGCCACAGAATCTGCACCTGTTGGGTTAAACTGACTTAACTCCACTAAAGAGGATGGCCCATTAGCTCTTCTCCCTTTCATGCCTATGCAACATTGAACCTGCTCTGGAACTCTCTAAAATTAAATCTGGGGTACTTACCTTCCCCTTAACATGTTTCCTGGATTGCCTAGGGGTTCAGTTAGCGCTGGACCAACGTATAATAATTCTGGCACTCACATTTGATTTTTAATTCACTTTCAAAGTCATGGTCTGAATTAATCCAATGGGACTGCATTTTTAACATTGTGCCTAACCGTTTTCCTTGAAAGGTATGGCAAAAGCAACTGTTGCTAAGATGTTCTAGTAATTCTTGAAAACATTTAGCTTTGGTTTAAATGTGTTTCCTACCCTCTACGGCCTTGTCAACAGGTGTGCATGTGCATTAATGTTATCATTACACCCTATGGGTTCCAAATTGATGTAAAATACTGTAACCGTTCTTAGGGATTTTTTTTGCATACATTTCCTTACTGGTAAAATTGTTGGTTTCCATTTTTCTACCATAGCCTACATGTATGTGGTATGGCTGACCATCAGGTCTAGGACCTTCCACGTATACGAGGGCTGGGTTGTGTCTTTAGGACACTGTGCAGAATTGTGCAAGCCAAAAGGGAGCTTTACTTACTTGCTAGACTTTGTGGGTCTCTTAGGCTCCCCAACCCCTTGTTATTTTATGTTGGGTGGCTACCTCTGGTAGTGAGCCCACATATAGAGATTGGGTTTTGGAGAGTCCATTTACAGACATAGACATTTTATAATATGCTTGGTATCTTTTCAATATAGTAAATTATACCCAAGTACTTGTACTGGAAAAAATATACCTTTTTCAAGTCACACATCCGGTCAAAATATCATTGTGGTGTATTTTCGAGTGATGTGTGTGGACCATTTGTACCTTTGTGTCAACCTACTACCCCTATGTGAGAGTTAAGCCTTGTCACTCTGTTCACGTTACCTACCTGAAGAGAGGTTGGTCGGGTGCGTTAAGATTTGTGGGTCGTGTTCTTCACAGAGAATAGTACAAATGCACGGTTGGATTGGCCCCTCGCCCACGCCCCTCGAGAGTGGGGGCCGGTTTCTGGCCATGCCTGGGCCGGTTTTGAAAAACTTTGGAACAATGCTATTTGATGGCACTTCCTGTTTTGTCAAGGGGTGGAAGGTCATGTTTCATCGCTTCCCAGGATGTCACTTTGGGGTGGGGTCAAATGACATGACTTCCATTGATGTCCTCAGAGGTCAAGGGTTGTGAGGCGAGGGGTGGGCCACTTTTTTGAGGCGAGGGGTGGCCAACTTTTGTTTGGGTGTCCGGGCCTATTTCTTGTCCCAGTCCGACCCTGTACAAAAGCGTCCTTAACAACCATCAGGCTACTAATGTGTCCCAATGAGCATATGGGTCAGATAACCAGAAGACCGTTACAGGCTATTTTTGGGATGAGGATTGGTTGACACCTCCAGATTACATTGGTTCCAGCATGCACGGCTGTGTCTCGGTCATCTCTAACTTTTCCATTTTTGGACCCACCTGGAGAGGATTGCTCCTGAATGTTAAAAAAAAAAGATCTATAGGAATCCATTCGAGGGATTGGTGCTTGACACCCTCAGTCTGGTATGGAGTATCTCAGTGTAAAGTAACAGTACATGTATAACATGCATACCACCAAATTAGGGGTGCTGTATTTCAAGTTTCACCTTCAGATCTACCCATTGCTCGCACTACAAGGCAGGTGGGAAAAAGTTGACTGCTCTTGTTTGAGGTGCACATTTGATACGGGACATCTATAGGTTTATTTGACTCCATTATAAAAGCAGTAGAGTACATCAGCTCACGCAAGTGTTAAACAGCTCTGGAATATTTGACCTAAAATGTTTTCTGTAGTTCAAAGGAACACATGGCCATTTTATTTGCAGTGAGCCAGAGTACTTGGCGAGCGTAGTCATATAGGGACAATGTTGTAAGAGATCTTTATTGAGTTAGCAATTGCTGTTAAAGAGCTATTAATCGATTGAGTTACTGTGTCTCTTATTGATGTCTGCAATATGGCTATTCTTGTGAAATGCATAACTATATTCCATGTTGGCTTTTAACAAATGATTCAGTGGTTTTACACCTAGCAAATGAAATATTACATTTTGTTAGGCAGTGGAAATTTTAACTATTTTTAGATTTTTGTTTAATGATTCATATATTTTAAAATTATTGATGTATTGGTTAGAATTCTGGTGAACCAATGCATTGATTTGATTGATCACATTCTTTTAAATGACTTCAGGAGTCAGGCAGCCAAATTCATTTTGTGTGGATTTGGGTGTGTTATTTGCAGGTGCTTTGTACCAATATGACTGTCATTACTCGTAGCTTAAATGGTGATACCGCTGCCATGCAAAATAGATGTGGGTACCACACCGGTTTCACCCACATTGGGGCAATTAGGTTCAGAGTCATCCTCCGGCCAATAGAATTTGTATCAGCCTTTGCATAAAAGGTGTCGGTGGCAGGACGTGGGGGGAGCGAAGCCAAATAAACCTGACCATGTGTTGAGAGTAATTAAAATGTGGACCTTTTACATTCATACAATAAGTCTCTGCTTGGTTTGCCCCACATCACTTACCTGTGCTGAGGTCTGCAGCAAACGGCGACCAGGCCTGTCTGCCAGGAAGTAGTCTAGACCTAGATATGTTGTTCTTTACGCACCAATATCAAACTAGTTGTGCGGTTTGGGTTAGAGAGGGAGGAGCCCTGCTTGTGCATGTAAAACATTGCTGTTCTGTTGTCCAGCTTTATGATTGACAGTTCTTCCACGTATCTGTGCGGGGAAGCAATGTAAAGGTGGATAGACCACCATGAGCATCCATACAAGGATGTAAAACTGCCTCTCTGGATAGGGTCCATGTCCCCTGTACTTTGTAGGACTGAAGATGGACTCCCCACCCGGTCACCGGACCATCAGTTATAGCGGTAACTTGAACTGGGGATGTGCAAATAGGCGTCCCTTGGTCATGTTGTGTCCCCTACCATGTTAGTTCTTGGACAACCTTTTGTGTTCTTACCACTAGATCTTTTCGGGTTCCATGTCATTTCATTGCAGGATGTTTTTTACCACAGATTTTTTAATGAAAAAATTCATTGAATTCTTTTATTTTCCCAATTCCATAGCCCTGTGTATCCCATAATAGTACATATAAAAGTAGACGTTACCCATAGAGGCATTTGCTGCAGCCAAATCTGTCAGTGCTCGGATAGAGAAAAAAAATATAAACCCTAGCCGCAAGACCCCCACTACTTCAGTTACAGTTACAAACGTTACACCACTCCAGTGTCAAGAGCTAGTAGGCCACCTGACGAGGGAAGTAAGTGCATGTATGCCATTGGAAAGAAATTGAGGCCTAGAACATTCTCATTGCTACCACATCTCTTACTGGACAGGCATGATGGCTCTAAATAGGATGAAATGCAGGCCCTGCTGGAAGGTATGCCTGATGGAGTCATGGCCACTCAAGGCGGTCATTTGGCTTCAAATGTTGTCATTAAAAGCAGCCTGTGGCATCAGAAATGTAGGGAAAGCAGGCAGCTAATCCGCCTGGCTTGAATGCTACTCGTGGCTTTAAGTCACGAGGTTGAGTCCTGAAACACATCCCATCCTGATGAACACACCAATAGACAGAGATGATGTGTTTGACAAGCCAATCAATGAAGCCCTGGAAAAGGCAAATAAAGAACAGTAGACCGTGAAGTCTCTGGGACCATTATCAGGCAGGACTTTCTTACACTGAGATTCCGCCCACTCTAGAAGTGGCTAGAAGCCACAACCGCATCCTTGGCCAAGCAAAGTTTTCAGGCTGTTCAATCCACCTACTGTTCGAACCACACTGCAGTGGGCAATAGACACAGAATCGCACACAGCAATGTGCAATAGACACATTCCAGTATGGACAGTGTGCAGAATATCCGATTTCCCCTTCTGATATAGTGAAGCAAAAGGCTGGGTAATCATACCAAGCCACACAGTCGCTCTCTGTTTGTACCCAACTAGGGATATAAGAGTTCATAGTTTGTAGAATGCAGGTATACATTTTCTTGTATTTAAGTATATTCTGTGTAAACCAAAATTCAAAGAAATAATCAATCTACGCCGTAATTCTTCATCTTAAAAGTATTTATCCCGAAGTTTATCTTCAAATAGAAGTCACTAATCATATCTTAGTGAGGAAGCAGTCAACATATCCATCAAGTTAGATTCTATTGTCAATGCATTTCGGAGTTTCCTCCTTCATCAGGGCGAATCTTACATAACACAATTAAGTCATTAGTGTAACACAAGCATAAAGTAAACAATAAAAGTGTAGAATAGAAATTGTAAAACATACCATGTTCATACTGTTGTCAAATGTCATCAAAACAGGAAATCCAAAGGAGAAAAATAATAATGGTGGGAAAGTTAGTATGGTGCAACTGATTGTGGTTTAGAAGCAAAAAAATGCTTCTCTGAGAAAATTACCTGTGTGATGGTTGACCATGTTGAAAACAGGATACAATCCTGATGTGTGCTGAAAAAAAGCGTATCAAGTCAGCAAAGCTGCCATGTGGTACTTGTACAGGCGGCAGAATGCACCACATCAATGTGTATTCTATATTGTGAAAAATGAAACACGTATTAGTGCTCCAAATGCGGCTTATGGTTAACAAATACTGTGCGATCTGTATGGGATCCACCTCACGGCGGGGACAGCTTCTTTCTCTATCCAGCTGCTTGCGATGCACGTTCAGCGAGTGCGTGGATTTCTCGGGCTACCGTTGGCATGGCAACAGAACTACTTTGATACACGTAGCCACGCCACATTACAACAAACGCGGCGCACACTGCTGTATGGTATGTGGGGAAGGAAGAACTATCTGCCTTATCGACATAAATAAAGTGTAAATAAATGAACGTATTGAAGGACCCTTGCGGGCTCGTAAAATGTGCCAGCTGTCAAAAAAATAAATAATCAATACTGCGTGTAATGCAAAAATGGAAATAAAAGAAATACTTAAACAATACTGTGAAAATGTAAAATTAGGAATCAACTCAATAGCAATACATAAAACATATTGATAATGGTTACTGTTTCGCTGATCATTAATACCGCAGTGCTAATGATACATATGCATTAGAATCAGGCACCCGGAAACGCAGTCGGTGTCACAATGAGCGACACCTTCAGTCCCAGACTTAAGGATAGTTCGGGAAAAGTCTCCTGGGTGCATGATGTAAGGTGGATTACATTTTTCAATAGTACAGGAGAAATTCAACTTAAAGGGTTTACCTAAAGTAACCGAGGGTAATACTTGTAGCGTAACTACACGTCCCCGACATGTATGTTCAGGAGAGAATTAAAGTTAATCAGACCTCATGATACAATCAAGAACATGTTACTAGTGAGTTGACATGAGGGGTATTTCTAGAGGTCATAAAGAGACCTTCTAGCTGTGCTTGTACAGTATCTGTTAAAGTCAATCAAACATCATGGTAGAATCTACAATATGTCCACAATAGATTTGACAAATAAACAAATAGATTATTCAAATGAAACAGTGGAAATTAATCTCCTCATTGAGTCTGTTGGGAGTTAAACTCCCTAGTTTATCGATCCAAAAAGTCTCTCTTCTATTGAGTTGTAAGCTTAAGTCTTCATGAGGGTTATTTCTAGATAAAACCTCGTGGGCCTCATTATGAGTATCTCGGTAACAGTGTGTTCAATACCGGCATGCCGGAACGTGCGAGTCCATACCCGTATGAACCCGCTAACAGCGGGTGATTACGAGTGCGCGAGAATGCGCGTTCCCCCATGCCGGTATTGGCAAAACGGCCATGCTGGTAACGGGCCACCAACCCCACTATACCGGCATTGCGGGTACCACCCATTCCGTAACCGCGTCATAACAACCACTAAATACCGGCACGGTAATAACGCTATTACCGTGTTCGCAAAAAAAAGGACCCGGAAATTACGTCATCGCGCAGGAACGGGAATTGGGCCGGCGGCCATCTTTAAAAACACAATCCATTGCCATCTTCCATAACCACCACTACTCTCGTGTTGTTGTGTGCCACAACAGAAGCAGGATGTCGAAGGCCACCAGGACATCCTCCCAAAGGAAGAGAAAGCAGTGTTTTTCTGATGCGTAACTCACCCTGCTTGCCAACACCCTCGAACAGCATGCAGATACAATCAGGAGCACAGACCTCAGGCATGCGGCCCAAACAAAAAAAAGAGGTCTGGCAGGAGGTCGCACAGAGGGTGTCGGCTGTGGGGAGCACCCCAAGGAGTTTGCGTGACTGCCGGAAGCGCTGGGATGACCTCTGCCTCCGGGTGAGGAAGATCCTGGCGGAGAACAGGAGGGCCGCAATGGCGACAGGCGGTGGCCCACACTCCCCTGTGAAGTTGACGGCATGGGAAGAGACCGCAAGTGCATTCATTGACCCGGAATCAATTGAGGGAATAGGAGACCAGGAGGTTGGCACTGCATCTACCACAGAGGAAGGTGAGTGAACCATCACATCCACGTATACTAAACCATGATGTGGCACAAGTGATGTGGAAGTGAGTCTAGGCAAGGTAATGCATGTCCCAAGGCTACATCAACATATCCATTGAAGAATGAGTGCCACACACGCATGCTGAGTGACAATCCCAATCCCAACAGAGGTGCAACATGACCCAACCATGCCCATGGAACCCACCACACAGACACCAAACCAATGCTATGGCACCAGCCATGCATTGATTGGCCACATGTCCCTTCAGGACACCAAATGCCACACCCCAGAAATGAAATGATGCCTGAATGTATGAACATATCACACTGTAATACATCATAGCTGCCATTTGACAACATCACTGATGACCTGCATCTCTTCTATCCCCCAGGCAACGATGAGGAAGGTGGAACACAGGACAGGGGTGCAAGTACATCCAGTGCACACAAAGGGACCAGGGCCACCGCCACCCCCCAGCCCAAGAAAATGCCTGCAGCAACAGCCAGTGTGCCACGCAAGGCAGTAACCCTGCAGGGGACATCTGCAGCCACAGAAGAGCAGCAGGGACCCACAACAGTGGGAGCCGTTCCGCCAGCCACCACGGACGTTGTGTCCACAGAGGTGGATGATGAGGCTGGAATCAGGTCTGGCACACCCACCCCAAGCCTCATTGCCAGCCACCCTCCCCCTGCGGAGTCTGAGAGCCTGGACGATCCGTGCCTCCATGACTCGGACCTAGGAGAATCAGACATTGCCATCTTTGAGGAGGACAGTGCCCTGGACGAGGGCCCCACGCAGGTGCCTGTCATGAGGCCTACCCCCAGGCATCCGGACCAAGCCCATCAGCCCCGGGAGCAGGCATCTAGACATTTAGGAAAACCTCAGCAGCCCCGGCTAGGGGCTATCTGGGTTCAGTCCTGGCGCCTTAGGTGCCAGGCTCATAGTAGAAATCAGTCCTGGCGCCTAAGGCGCCAGGCTCATAGTCATTACTTACCTCAGGCAGACCATGCTGCAAATGACTCCAATTCAACATGAAGCCTGAAAGGGACTATTTTTCTACAGGGACTATTTTTTACTTGGGTGTGGTTCTAGGGACTTCTAACCTGGGACTACTTTTGAGGCTATTTAAACCACGCCCGACCAGCAACACACGCTTCGTGTTATTCTGCATCCAGAAGCGTAACGCTCCGGAGCTCCTAAAACAAAGAGGAAAGAAAGGGACAAGGTTAGAAAACAAACTTATCTCTATTCCACACCTGATTCTGGATCCATCTCGTGTCCGGACGTGTAAAGAACATCATTTCTGTACGTGCCGCACCTCCAGCTGCAGCGCCGCGCCATACTCACTAGTCTTCACAGCATCCTTCGGGTCGGCGCTGCCTCCATCATTTCTTCGCCGAACTCCGGCACCTAGGAGACAAAAGAAAACCACAAGGTGAGCCGAGGGAACCAACAAATATAATTCTTACCACCATAGACTTACCTGATTTACCACCAGAGGCATCCTTTTGTGACTCTCCATATTTTCACGTGCTGCATCTGTAAAGAGAGCCAAAACAACAAGTTTTCCACGTGCAACATTTACCGGACAGCGCCGGGTAATTCAGACTCTTACCTGAGCTCCACCAGCTGCCACAAGAGCATCTTTTCACGAGCCAGCTGCAAGACAAGAAAGGAAGGGGGGAACAAGAGTGAACATCGGACATATTGAACTCTATGAACTTAATACTTACTGGTCCTCACCAGGAACCTCAGAGTCAATACTCTCCGGAACTCTCTCGAGCCTTCAAACCAGTGAAGTAACTGGAATCAACGCGCCCCTGCAAATCCACGCAGGATGGAGAGCTCATCTTTCAAGAATATAAGGTGAGATTGCTGTGAGGGCATTTCGGAGGTGATTAGTTGGGGAGGACTGTGGGGGTGCCATCACTTGAATCCACAAGTGGCTAAATCCATCTCTCCACTTGCAGGAGAATATTTCTACGGGTTAAGCAGACAAGATTACGAGGGCAGATCCAGTCAGTCAACGCTGCACTACGCATGACGTGGGTGGAGACCGCAGCTGTCCGGGTCCGACCGACACCCCTGTGGGAGCCAGGTGAGCCTAACAGAACGCAAAGCCTATCTACAAATCCCCACCCGGGCGTTATGGAAACCTCAGAAACCAACCAAATAGCCCTATTGTTAGGGGAACTTAGGGCAGAAGTGCACTCCGCGCGCCAAGAGACTAATGCCCTCAGGAGAGAACTGATTGTTTCAAAGGAGCGCACTGGTGATCTTGCTAGACAATTACTGCAAAACCAAGCTGGGCAAACACCGTTATCTGGATTCGGGGGGAATCCAACTCCTGTTTCATCGAGCAATCCTGTGCAAGTGGTTCTACCAGGGAGCATTCCTTTAGCTCCACCCGAACGTTTTGCTGGGGACCCAAAAAAGTTCGCCATGTTTATGAACCAATGCCGCTTGCACTTTTTATGCAGACCTGGAGCTTTTCCGAACGACCAAACCGAAGTGCCCCCTTGTGACTGTCTTTTTTTAATATAATGGTTTTGGAGCCTTTGGACTATCATATCTTAGTGGCAGCGCAGCAGATTGGTCAATTCAATTAGTTAACCAGGATGACCCTCTTCTTCGGGATTTTCAAGGTTTTCAATTGAGCATGGAAAGACTATTTGCCAGACATTCACAGGGAAAGGCCCTGGATAACGAACTTTTATCATTACGACAAGGTAACCAGGATCTACTAACCTATATCACCACTTTCAATAGGTTAGTGGTGGAAACCGGATGGCCAGAGGTAAAACGAATTACATTATTTCATCGTGGACTTCGGGGTGAACTCAAAGACGTTTTGGCCCAAGTTGTGAACCCACCTCAGGATTGTGCAGAATATATAGACTTAGTGGTCCAGTTAGACCACCGACTTCAGAATAGAAAGGCTGATCGAGCTAAGTTCGAGAATCGGGTATTGGTTAAACCCAATGTTACCCTCAAAGGAACAGATGTATCAGAACCGATGCAGATCGGGGGGGGGGGGGTCAAGGGACCCTTAACTCAAAAGGAAAGAGAAAGAAGACGGCAGATGCAATTGTGTCTGTACTGTGGGGCCTCAGGACATTTTCTACGGGATTGCCCTATAAAAACATCTAAAAGAGTAGACGAAGTTGCTGATAAAAGTCAAACAGAGCCTGATTCGGGAAACAACCACGCCCGACAAGCGTAGAGGTCCATTTGCCGAGCTTGAAGAAGGATACTCAGACCTCGCACTTCATCATACCAATGGTCCTTATAGATCCAAGGCAGCCATCACATATGCACGCAGTGAGGCATACATTGATAGCGGGGCCATAGGAAACTATGTGGACCACGAGTTGGCTTCTAGGATGAATCTATCTCTCTGCAAAAAGACCACTTCGGATGTCATCACCACAGTCAATGGAACTGAAATTGCCTCTGGGCATGTAACTCATTCCACCGCAGAGATGACACTATTGGGTCAGGATGGGCATCGAGAGACTATTGTGTTTGATTTAATCAAAGCCCCGCAGTTCCAAATAATACTGGGGATACCTTGGTTGGAAACACATAATCCTTGTATTGATTGGCGAGAGAAGAGAATAACCTTCCCGGATTGTGCACATACTTGTTACCCAAAAAATCTCTTGAACCAAGGCCTGGCCACAGTCGCTACTCCAGTCGTGCAGTCACCTCAGGAATATCAATAATTCCAGGATGTTTTCCAAAAGGAACAGGCAAACACCCTACCACCTCACAGATCATACGATTGTCAAATCGATCTCATACCCGGTGCACAACCTCCATGTAGTAGGATCTACGCCCTTACGGAACCCGAAAACCTTCACCTACGACAATACTTGGACCAATACCTTGCTAATGGCTTCATTCGTCCATCCAAGTCCCCTGCATCTTCAGCTTTGTTCTTCGTGCCTAAAAAAGAAGGTGACCTCAGAACGTGCATAGACTACCACGCATTAAATCAGATCATGGTTAAGAACCGATACCCATTGCCTCTGATCCTCGAATTACTAGACCAAGTAAAGGACGCTTGCATCTACACTAAATCAGATCTCCGAGGGGCATATCATCTGGTACGTGTAAAGAAAGGCGACAAATGGAAGACTGCTTTTCGCACTAAGTACGGGTTATTCGAATACCAGGTGATGCCCTTCGGGTTGTGCAATGCACCAGCAGCCTTCCAGTATTTTATGAACAATGTCCTTCGTGAACTCATTGACGTCTGTGTTGTTGTATACATAGACGATATTCTAGTGTACTCCTCTTCAGAATCTGACCATGTGAAGCACGTTCGTGCAGTCCTTGAGAAACCACGCCAGCACAAGTTATATGCAAAATTGGAACAATGCGTTTTTCATGCTACAGAAGTTGAATTGCTTGGATTTATCCTGACTCCAAAAGGAGTCCGAATGGACTCTCGAAAGGTGGATGCAATCCTCAAGTGGCCATCACCCAGTTCCGTTAAAGGGGTACAAAGCATGCTTGGATTTGCTAATTTCTACCGCAGATTCATTCCGGATTTCTCACATGTTGTACACCCTATCACAGCACTTTTGCGAAAAAACAAACGCTTCTTGTGGACCGAAGAAGCTGAAAAGGCCTTCCAAGAGCTGAAAGCGAAATTCACATCTGCACCTGTCTTAAAGCATCCACACCCCGAACTTCCATACATAGTTGAAACTGATGCATCCAGTTTAGCCATGGGAGCTGTCCTGTCCCAGAAGGATCCTGAAACCGGTCAACTTCACAGAGTAGCATTTTGGTCCAGAAAGTTCTCGGCACCCGAGTTAAACTATGCGGTTACCGATAAAGAATTATTAGCCATCAAATCCGCCTTCAAGGCTTGGCGGCATTATCTTCTCGGTGCCAGGCATACCATTACGGTAATCACCGATCACCGGAACTTGCAGTATTTAAAAACAGCTAAGGCCCAATCGTCGCGTCAACTTTGATGGGCATTGTTCTTTGCCGAGTTCGATTTCGTGATCACTTATCGACCAGGTTGTAAAAATGGCAACGCAGATGCCTTATCCCGAAAAGGGACGGGAGAAGCATATGCGAACCCGGAACCGGTGCCTATAATTTCAGAACAAAGAATTCTTGGCATAAGCACTCTACAGACATTAGAGGATATTCAAGTAAAGATCCAACAGCCCTGCAGGACTGGGTGAAGAAAGGCTCAGACTACTCAGTCATCAATGACCTACCTTATTATCAAGGGAAACTATTTCTACCACACAAGGAACTACAAGAACTAGTCATCTCCAATTATCATGACACCCTGATGGAAGGACACCCAGGTATCGCAAAAACTGAAGCTAATATTAAGAGACAATTCTGGTGGCCCACTTGCCAAAGAGACAATTCTGGTGGCCCACCTGGCAAAAAGACGTAAAGTCATTTGTAATGTCTTGTGGCATTTGCGCCCAAAACAAAAGTCAGAAGAAAAAAACAGCTGGCCTCTTACAACCTTTGGATATTCCACCTACACCATGGCACACCTTATCGTTAGACTTTATTACTGATCTACCTCCATGTAATGGATTTAACACCATTCTAGTTATTGTGGATCTTTTTTCCAAGATGACCCACTTTATTCCTCTAAAGGGATTACCTTCTGCTTCAATTCTTGCCAAGGAGTTCCTCGAAAACATTGTTCGAATACACGGATTTCCTTCCGTATTGGTCTCTGACCGAGGTAGTCAATTCATTTCACATTTTTGGAAGAAATGTCAACTGGTGCAAATCGACGTGAGGTTATCAACCAGTCACCATCCCCAGACCGATGGTCAGATGGAGAGGACCAACCAGACCCTTGAACAGTACCTAAGTTGCATGCTACACCAGACCGAAAGTAATTGAAAGATATTTTATGGATTTCCGAGTATGCATACAATAACTCTGTACATTCAGGAACCGGACAAAGCCTCTTTTATACCATATATGGATATCACCCTCGAACCTCAGAACTAGATTCGCCTCAGCATTTAGAAATGCCTGCAGTTAGTCATTTACATTCTACTATTACACAAGCCTTTAAAGAGGCAACAGAACATTTGAAACAAGCAAAAGAGAAATATAAGAAAAATGCTGATCAACATAGAAATGAAACTCCACAATACCAGATTGGGGATTAAGTTTGGCTGGCTACAAAACACATACCTCTGAAGGGAACTCGGACTTTTAACCCTAGATATTTGGGACCTTACACTATTAAGGCCATTATCAACCCGGTAGCCGTCATCTCTAACTTTTCCATTTTTGGACCCACCTGGAGAGGATTGCTCCTGAATGTAAAAAAAAAAAAGATCTATAGGAATCCATTCGAGGGATTGGTGCTTGACACCCTCAGTCTGGTATGGAGTATCTCAGTGTAAAGTAACAGTACATGTATAACATGCATACCACCAAATTATGGGTGCTGTATTTCAGGTTTCACCTTCAGATCTACCCATTGCTCGCACTACAAGGCAGGTGGGAAAAAGTTGACTGTTCTTGTTTGAGGTGCACATTTGATACGGGACATCTATAGGTTTATTTGACTCCATTATAAAAGCAGTAGAGTACATCAGCTCATGCCAGTGTTAAACAGCTCTGGAATATTTGACCTAAAATGTTTTCTGTAGGACAAAGGAACACATGGCCATTTTATTTGCAGTGAGCCAGAGTACTTGGCGAGCGTAGTCATACAGGGACAATGTTGTAAGAGATCTTTATTGAGTTAGCAATTGCTGTTAAAGAGCTATTAATCGATTGAGTTACTGTGTCTCTTATTGATGTCTGCAATATGGCTATTCTTGTGAAAGGCATAGCTATATTCCATGTTGGCTTTTAACAAATGATTCAGTGGTTTTACACCTAGCAAATGAAATATTACATTTTGTTAGGCAGTGGGAATTTTAACTATTTTTAGATTTTTGTTTAATGATTCATATATTTTAAAATTGTTGATGTATTGGTTAGAATTCTGGTGAACCAATGCATTGATTTGATTGATCACATTCTTTGAAATGACTTCAGGAGTCAGGCAGCCAAATTCATTTTGTGTGGATTTGGGTGTGTTATTTGCAGGTGCTTTGTACCAATATGACTGTCATTACTCGTAGCTTCAATGGTGATACCGCTGCCATGCATAATAGATGTGGGTACCACACCGTTTTCACCCACATTGGGGCAATTAGGTTCAGAGTCATCCTCCGGCCAATAGAATTTGTATCAGCCTTTGCATAAAAGGTGTCGGTGGCAGGATGTGGGGGGAGCGAAGCCAAATAAACCTGACCATGTGTTGAGAGTAATTAAAATGTGGACCTTTTACATTCATACAATAAGTCTCTGCTTGGTTTGCCCCACATCACTTACCTGTGCTGAGGTCTGCAGCAAACGGCGACCAGGCCTGTCTGCCAGGAAGTAGTCTAGACCTAGATATGTTGTTCTTTACGCACCAATAACAAACTTGTTGTGCGGTTTGGGTTAGAGAGGGAGGAGCCCTGCTTGTGCATGTAAAACATTGCTGTTCTGTTGTCCAGCTTTATGATTGACAGTTCTTCCACGTATCTGTGCGGGGAAGCAATGTAAAGGTGGATAGACCACCATGAGCATCCATACAAGGATGTAAAACTGCCTCTCTGGATAGGGTCCATGTCCCCTGTACTTTGTAGGACTGAAGATGGACTCCCCACCCGGTCACCGGACCATCAGTTATAGCGATAACTTGAACTGGGGATGTGCAAATAGGCGTCCCTTGGTCATGTTGTGTCCCCCACCATGTTAGTTCTTGGACAACCTTTTGTGTTCTTACCACTAGATCTTTTCGGGTTCCATGTCATTTCATTGCAGGATGTTTTTTCACTGGGTTTTTTACCACAGATTTTTTTATGAAAAAATTCATTGAATTCTTTTATTTTCCCAATTCCATAGCCCTGTGTATCCCATAATAGTACATATAAAAGTAGACGTTACCCATAGAGGCATTTGCTGCAGCCAAATCTGTCAGTGCTCGGATAGAGAATAAATATAAACCCTAGCCGCAAGACCCCCACTACTTCAGTTACAGTTACAAACGTTACACCACTCCAGTGTCAAGAGCTAGTAGGCCACCTGACGAGGGAAGTAAGTGCATGTATGCAATTGGAAAGAAATTGAGGCCTAGAACATTCTCATTGCTACCACATCTCTTACTGGACAGGCATGATGGCTCTAAATAGGATGAAATGCAGGCCCTGCTGGAAGGTATGCCTGATGGAGTCATGACCACTCAAGGCGGTCATTTTGCTTCAAATGTTGTCATCAAAAGCAGCCTGTGGCATCAGAAATGCAGGGAAAGCAGGCAGCTAATCCGCCTGGCTTGAATGCTACTCGTGGCTTTAAGTCACGAGGTTGAGTCCTGAAACACATCCCATCCTGATGAACACACCAATAGACAGAGATCATGTGTTTGACAAGCCAATCAATGAAGCCCTGGAAAAGGCAAAGAAAGAACAGTAGACCGTGAAGTCTCTGGGACCATTACCAGGCAGGACTTTCTTACATTGAGATTCCGCCCACTCTAGAAGTGGCTAGAAGCCACAACCGCATCCTTGGCCAAGCAAAGTTTTCAGGCTGTTCAATCCACCTACTGTTCGAACCACACTGCAGTGGGCAATAGACACAGAATCGCACACAGCAATTTGCAATAGACACATTCCAGTATGGACAGTGTGCAGAATATCCGATTTCCCCTTCTGATATAGTGAAGCAAAAGGCTGGGTAATCATACCAAGCCACACAGTCGCTCTCTGTTTGTACCCAACTAGGGATATAAGAGTTCATAGTTTGTAGAATGCAGGTATACATTTTCTTGTATTTAAGTATATTCTGTGTAAACCAAAATTCAAAGAAATAATCAATCTACGCCGTAATTCTTCATCTTAAAAGTATTTATCCATGAAGTTTATCTTCAAATAGAAGTCACTAATCATATCTTAGTGAGGAAGCAGTCAACATATCCATCAAGTTAGATTCTATTGTCAATGCATTTCGGAGTTTCCTCCTTCATCAGGGCGAATCTTACATAACACAATTAAATCATTAGTGTAACACAAGCATAAAGTAAACAATAAAAGTGTAGAATAGAAATTGTAAAACATGCCATGTTCATACTGTTGTCAAATGTCATCAAAACAGGAAATCCAAAGGAGAAAAATAATAATGGTGGGAAAGTTAGTATGGTGCAACTGATTGTGGTTTAGAAGCAAAAAAATGCTTCTCTGAGAAAATTACCTGTGTGATGGTTGACCATGTTGAAAACAGGATACAATCCTGATGTGTGCTGAAAAAAGCGTATCAAGTCAGCGAAGCTGCCATGTGGTACTTGTACAGGCGGCAGAATGCACCACATCAATGTGTATTCTATATTGTGAAAAATGAAACACGTATTAGTGCTCCAAATGCGGCTTATGGTTAACAAATACTGTGCGATCTGTATGGGATCCACCTCACGGCGGGGACAGCTTCTTTCTCTATCCAGCTGCTTGCGATGCGCGTTCAGCGAGTGCGTGGATTTCTCGGGCTACCGTTGGCATGGCAACAGAACTACTTTGATACACGTAGCCACGCCACATTACAACAAACGCGGCGCAGACTGCTGTATGGTATGTGGGGAAGGAAGAACTATCTGCCTTATCGACATAAATAAAGTGTAAATAAATGAACGTATTGAAGGACCCTTGCGGGCTCGTAAAATGTGTCAGCTGTCAAAAAAATAAATAATCAATACTGCGTCTAATGCAAAAATGGAAATAAAAGAAATACTTAAACAATATTGTGAAAATGTAAAATTAGGAATCAACTCAATAGCAATACATAAAACATATTGATAATGGTTACTGTTTCGCTGATCATTAATACCACAGTGCTAATGATACATATGCATTAGAATCAGGCACCCGGAAACGCAGTCGGTGTCACAATGAGCGACACCTTCAGTCCCAGACTTAAGGATAGTTCGGGAAAAGTCTCCTGGGTGCATGATGTAAGGTGGATTACATTTTTCAATAGTACAGGAGAAATTCAACTTAAAGGGTTTACCTAAAGTAACCGAGGGTAATACTTGTAGCGTAACTACACGTCCCCGACATGTATGTTCGGGAGAGAATTAAAGTTAATCAGACCTCATGATACAATCAAGAACATGTTACTAATGAGTTGAAATGAGGGGTATTTCTAGAGGTCATAAAGAGACCTTCTAGCTGTGCTTGTACAGTATCTGTTAAAGTCAATCAAACATCATGGTAGAATCTACAATATGTCCACAATAGATTTGACAAATAAACAAATAGATTATTCAAATGAAACAGTGGAAATTAATCTCCTCATTGAGTCTGTTGGGAGTTAAACTCCCTAGTTTATCGATCCAAAAAGTCTCTCTTCTATTGAGTTGTAAGCTTAAGTCTTCATGAGGGTTATTTCTAGATAAAACCTCGTGGGCCTCATTATGAGTATACCGGTAACAGTGTGTTCAATACCGGCATGCCGGAACGTGCGAGTCCATACCCGTATGAACCCGCTAACAGCGGGTGATTACGAGTGCGCGAGAATGCGCGTTCCCCCATGCCGGTATTGGCAAAACGGCCATGCTGGTAACGGGCCACCAACCCCACTATACCGGCATTGCGGGTGCCACCCATTCCGTAACCGCGTCATAACAACCACTAAATACCGGCACGGTAATAACGCTATTACCGTGTTCGCAAAAAAAAGGACCCGGAAATTACGTCATCGCGCAGGAACGGGAATTGGGCCGGCGGCCATCTTTAAAAACACAATCCATTGCCATCTTCCATAACCACCACTACTCTCGTGTTGTTGTGTGCCACAACAGAAGCAGGATGTCGAAGGCCACCAGGACATCCTCCCAAAGGAAGAGAAAGCAGTGTTTTTCTGATGCGTAACTCACCCTGCTTGCCAACACCCTCGAACAGCATGCAGATACAATCAGGAGCACAGACCTCAGGCATGCGGCCCAAACAAAAAAAAAGAGGTCTGGCAGGAGGTCGCACAGAGGGTGTCGGCAGTGGGGAGCACCCCAAGGAGTTTGCGTGACTGCCGGAAGCGCTGGGACGACCTCTGCCTCCGGGTGAGGAAGATCCTGGCGGAGAACAGGAGGGCCGCAATGGCGACAGGCGGTGGCCCACACTCCCCTGTGAAGTTGACGGCATGGGAGGAGACCGCAAGTGCATTCATTGACCCGGAATCAATTGAGGGAATAGGAGACCAGGAGGTTGGCACTGCATCTACCACAGAGGAAGGTGAGTGAACCATCACATCCACGTATAATAAACCATGATGTGGCACAAGTGATGTGGAAGTGAGACTAGGCAAAGTAATGCATGTCCCAAGGCTACATCAACATATCCATTGAAGAATGAGTGCCACACACGCATGCTGAGTGACAATCCCAATCCCAACAGAGGTGCAACATGACCCAACCATGCCCATGGAACCCACCACACAGACACCAAACCAATGCTATGGCACCAGCCATGCATTGATTGGCCACATGTCCCTTCAGGACACCAAATGCCACACCCCAGAAATGAAATGATGCCTGAATGTATGAACATATCACACTGTAATACATCATAGCTGCCATTTGACAACATCACTGATGACCTGCATCTCTTCTATCCCCCAGGCAACGATGAGGAAGGTGGAACACAGGACAGGGGTGCAAGTACATCCAGTGCACACAAAGGGACCAGGGCCACCGCCACCCCCCAGCCCAAGAAAATGCCTGCAGCAACAGCCAGTGTGCCACGCAAGGCAGTAACCCTGCAGGGGACATCTGCAGCCACAGAAGAGCAGCAGGGACCCACAACAGTGGGAGCCGTTCCGCCAGCCACCACGGACGTTGTGTCCACAGAGGTGGATGATGAGGCTGGAATCATGTCTGGCACACCCACCCCAAGCCTCATTGCCAGCCACCCTCCCCCTGCGGAGTCTGAGAGCCTGGACGATCCGTGCCTCCATGACTCGGACCTAGGAGAATCAGACATTGCCATCTTTGAGGAGGACAGTGCCCTGGACGAGGGCCCCACGCAAGTGCCTGTCATGAGGCCTACCCCCAGGCATCCGGACCAAGCCCATCAGCCCCGGGAGCAGGCATCTAGACATTTAGGAAAACCTCAGCAGCCCCGGCTAGGGGCTATCTGGGTTCAGTCCTGGCACCTTAGGTGCCAGGCTCATAGTAGAAATCAGTCCTGGCGCCTAAGGCGCCAGGCTCATAGTCATTACTTACCTCAGGCAGACCATGCTGCAAATGACTCCAATTCAACATGAAGCCTGAAAGGGACTATTTTTCTACAGGGACTATTTTTTACTTGGGTGTGGTTCTAGGGACTTCTAACCTGGGACTACTTTTGAGGCTATTTAAACCACGCCCGACCAGCAACACACGCTTCGTGTTATTCTGCATCCAGAAGCGTAACGCTCCGGAGCTCCTAAAACAAAGAGGAAAGAAAGGGACAAGGTTAGAAAACAAACTTATCTCTATTCCACACCTGATTCTGGATCCATCTCGTGTCCGGACCTGTAAAGAACATCATTTCTGTACGTGCCGCACCTCCAGCTGCAGCGCCGCGCCATACTCACTAGTCTTCACAGCATCCTTCGGGTCGGCGCTGCCTCCATCATTTCTTCGCCGAACTCCGGCACCTAGGAGACAAAAGAAAACCACAAGGTGAGCCGAGGGAACCAACAAATATAATTCTTACCACCATAGATTTACCTGATTTACCACCAGAGGCATCCTTTTGTGACTCTCCATATTTTCACGTGCTGCATCTGTAAACAGAGCCAAAACAACACGTTTTCCACGTGCAACATTTACCGGACAGCGCCGGGTAATTCAGACTCTTACCTGAGCTCCACCAGCTGCCACAAGAGCATCTTTTCACGAGCCAGCTGCAAGACAAGAAAGGAAGGGGGGAACAAGAGTGAACATCGGACATATTGAACTCTATGAACTTAATACTTACTGGTCCTCACCAGGAACCTCAGAGTCAATATTCTCCGGAACTCTCTCGAGCCTTCAAACCAGTGAAGTAACTGGAATCAACGCGCCCCTGCAAATCCACGCAGGATGGAGAGCTCATCTTTCAAGAATATAAGGTGAGATTGCTGTGAGGGCATTTCGGAGGTGATTAGTTGGGGAGGACTGTGGGGGTGCCATCACTTGAATCCACAAGTGGCTAAATCCATCTCTCCACTTGCAGGAGAATATTTCTACGGGTTAAGCAGACAAGATTACGAGGGCAGATCCAGTCAGTCAACGCTGCACTACGCATCACGTGGGTGGAGACCGCAGCTGTCCGGGTCCGACCGACGCCCCTGTGGGAGCCAGGTGAGCCTAACAGAACGCAAAGCCTACCTACAAATCCCCACCCGGGCGTTATGGAAACCTCAGAAACCGACCAACTAGCCCTATTGTTAGGGGAACTTAGGGCAGAAGTGCACTCCGCGTGCCAAGAGACTAATGCCCTCAGGAGAGAACTGATTGTTTCAAAGGAGCGCACTGGTGATCTTGCTAGACAATTACTGCAAAACCAAGCTGGGCAAACACCGTTATCTGGATTCGGGGGGAATCCAACTCCTGTTTCATCGAGCAATCCTGTGCAAGTGGTTCTACCAGGGAGCATTCCTTTAGCTCCACCCGAACGTTTTGCTGGGGACCC
Organism: Ambystoma mexicanum; assembly: GCF_040938575.1. NCBI lineage: Eukaryota > Metazoa > Chordata > Amphibia > Caudata > Ambystomatidae > Ambystoma > Ambystoma mexicanum. Next base: position 971,240,122 of record NC_090931.1, on the reverse strand, counting down.
AAAAAAGTTCGCCATGTTTATGAACCAATGCCGCTTGCACTTTTTATGCAGACCTGGAGCTTTTCCGAACGACCAAACCGAAGTGCCCCCTTGTGACTGTCTTTTTTTAATATAATGGTTTTGGAGCCTTTGGACTATCATATCTTAGTGGCAGCGCAGCGGATTGGTCAATTCAATTAGTTAACCAGGATGACCCTCTTCTTCGGGATTTTCAAGGTTTTCAATTGAGCATGGAAAGACTATTTGCCAGACATTCACAGGGAAAGGCCCTGGATAACGAACTTTTATCATTACGACAAGGTAACCAGGATCTACTAACCTATATCACCACTTTCAATAGGTTAGTGGTGGAAACCGGATGGCCAGAGGTAAAACGAATTACATTATTTCATCGTGGACTTCGGGGTGAACTCAAAGACGTTTTGGCCCAAGTTGTGAACCCACCTCAGGATTGTGCAGAATATATAGACTTAGTAGTCCAGTTAGACCACCGACTTCAGAATAGAAAGGCTGATCGAGCTAAGTTCGAGAATCGGGTATTGGTTAAACCCAATGTTACCCTCAAAGGAACAGATGTATCAGAACCGATGCAGATCGGGGGGGGGGGTCAAGGGACCCTTAACTCAAAAGGAAAGAGAAAGAAGACGGCAGATGCAATTGTGTCTGTACCGTGGGGCCTCAGGACATTTTCTACGGGATTGCCCTATAAAAACATCTAAAAGAGTAGTCGGAGTTGCTGATAAAAATCAAACAGAGCCTGATTCGGGAAACAACCACGCCCGACAAGCGTAGAGGTCCATTTGCCGAGCTTGAAGAAGGATACTCAGACCTCGCACTTCATCATACCAATGGTCCTTATAGATCCAAGGCAGCCATCACTTATGCACGCAGTGAGGCATACATTGATAGCGGGGCCATAGGAAACTATGTGGACCACGAGTTGGCTTCTAGGATGAATCTATCTCTCTGCAAAAAGACCACTTCGGATGTCATCACCACAGTCGATGGAACTGAAATTGCCTCTGGGCATGTAACTCATTCCACCGCAGAGATGACACTATTGGGTCAGGATGGGCATCGAGAGACTATTGTGTTTGATTTAATCAAAGCCCCGCAGTTCCAAATAATACTGGGGATACCTTGGTTGGAAACACATAATCCTTGTATTGATTGGCGAGAGAAGAGAATAACCTTCCCGGATTGTGCACATACTTGTTACCCAAAAAATCTCTTGAACCAAGGCCTGGCCACAGTCGCTACTCCAGTCGTGCAGTCACCTCAGGAATATCAATAATTCCAGGATGTTTTCCAAAAGGAACAGGCAAACACCCTACCACCTCACAGATCATACGATTGTCAAATCGATCTCATACCCGGTGCACAACCTCCATGTAGTAGGATCTACGCCCTTACGGAACCCGAAAACCTTCACCTACGACAATACTTGGACCAATACCTTGCTAATGGCTTCATTCGTCCATCCAAGTCCCCTGCATCTTCAGCTTTGTTCTTCGTGCCTAAAAAGGAAGGTGACCTCAGAACATGCATAGACTACCGCGCATTAAATCAGATCATGGTTAAGAACCGATACCCATTGCCTCTGATCCCCGAATTACTAGACCAAGTAAAGGACGCTTGCATCTACACTAAATCAGATCTCCGAGGGGCATATCATCTGGTACGTGTAAAGAAAGGCGACAAATGGAAGACTGCTTTTCGCACTAAGTACGGGTTATTCGAATACCAGGTGATGCCCTTCGGGTTGTGCAATGCACCAGCAGCCTTCCAGTATTTTATGAACAATGTCCTTCGTGAACTCATTGACGTCTGTGTTGTTGTATACATAGACGATATTCTAGTGTACTCCTCTTCAGAATCTGACCATGTGAAGCACGTTCGTGCAGTCCTTGAGAAACCATGCCAGCACAAGTTATATGAAAAATTGGAACGATGCGTTTTTCATGCTACAGAAGTTGAATTGCTTGGATTTATCCTGACTCCAAAAGGAGTCCGAATGGACTCTCGAAAGGTGGATGCAATCCTCAAGTGGCCATCACCCAGTTCCGTTAAAGGGGTACAAAGCATGCTTGGATTTGCTAATTTCTACCGCAGATTCATTCCGGATTTCTCACATGTTGTACACCCTATCACAGCACTTTTGAGAAAAAACAAACGCTTCTTGTGGACCGAAGAAGCTGAAAAGGCCTTCCAAGAGCTGAAAGCGAAATTCACATCTGCACCTGTCTTAAAGCATCCACACCCCGAACTTCCATACATAGTTGAAACTGATGCATCCAGTTTAGCCATGGGAGCTGTCCTGTCCCAGAAGGATCCTGAAACCGGTCAACTTCACAGAGTAGCATTTTGGTCCAGAAAGTTCTCGGCACCCGAGTTAAACTATGCGGTTACCGATAAAGAATTATTAGCCATCAAATCCGCCTTCAAGGCTTGGCGGCATTATCTTCTCGGTGCCAGGCATACCATTACGGTAATCACCGATCACCGGAACTTGCAGTATTTAAAAACAGCTAAGGCCCAATCGTCGCGTCAACTTTGATGGGCATTGTTCTTTGCCGAGTTCGATTTCGTGATCACTTATCGACCAGGTTGTAAAAATGGCAACGCAGATGCCTTATCCCGAATAGGGACGGGAGAAGCATATGCGAACCCGGCACCGGTGCCTATAATTTCAGAACAAAGAATTCTTGGCATAAGCACTCTACAGACATTAGAGGATATTCAAGTAAAGATCCAACAGCCCTGCAGGACTGGGTGAAGAAAGGCTCAGACTACTCAGTCATCAATGACCTACCTTATTATCAAGGGAAACTATTTCTACCACACAAGGAACTACAAGAACTAGTCATCTCCAATTATCATGACACCCTGATGGAAGGACACCCAGGTATCGCAAAAACTGAAGCTAAAATTAAGAGACAATTCTGGTGGCCCACCTGCCAAAGAGACAATTCTGATGGCCCACCTGGCAAAAAGACGTAAAGTCATTTGTAATGTCTTGTGGCATTTGCGCCCAAAACAAAAGTCAGAAGAAAAAACCAGCTGGCCTCTTACAACCTTTGGATATTCCACCTACACCATGGCACACCTTATCGTTAGACTTTATTACTGATCTACCTCCATGTAATGGATTTAACACCATTCTAGTTATTGTGGATCTTTTTTCCAAGATGGCCCACTTTATTCCTCTAAAGGGATTACCTTCTGCTTCAATTCTTGCCAAGGAGTTCCTCGAAAACATTGTTCGAATACACGGATTTCCTTCCGTATTGGTCTCTGACCGAGGTAGTCAATTCATTTCACATTTTTGGAAGAAATGTCAACTGGTGCAAATCGACGTGAGGTTATCAACCAGTCACCATCCCAAGACCGATGGTCAGATGGAGAGGACCAACCAGACCCTTGAACAGTACCTACGTTGCATGCTACACCAGACCGAAAGTAATTGAAAGATATTTTATGGATTTCCGAGTATGCATACAATAACTCTGTACATTCAGGAACCGGACAAAGCCCCTTTTATACCATTTATGGACATCACCCTCGAACCTCAGAACTAGATTCGCCTCAGCATTTAGAAATGCCTGCAGTTAGTCATTTACATTCTACTATTACACAAGCCTTTAAAGAGGCAACAGAACATTTGAAACAAGCAAAAGAGAAATATAAGAAAAATGCTGATCAACATAGAAGTGAAACTCCACAATACCAGATTGGGGATTAAGTTTGGCTGGCTACAAAACACATACCTCTGAAGGGAACTCGGACTTTTAACCCTAGATATTTGGGACCTTACACTATTAAGGCCATTATCAACCCGGTAGCCGTCATCTCTAACTTTTCCATTTTTGGACCCACCTGGAGAGGATTGCTCCTGAATGTAAAAAAAAAAAGATCTATAGGAATCCATTCGAGGGATTGGTGCTTGACACCCTCAGTCTGGTATGGAGTATCTCAGTGTAAAGTAACAGTACATGTATAACATGCATACCACCAAATTAGGGGTGCTGTATTTCAGGTTTCACCTTCAGATCTACCCATTGCTCGCAGTACAAGGCAGGTGGGAAAAAGTTGACTGTTCTTGTATGAGGTGCACATTTGATACGGGACATCTATAGGTTTATTTGACTCCATTATAAAAGCAGTAGAGTACATCAGCTCATGCCAGTGTTAAACAGCTCTGGAATATTTGACCTAAAATGTTTTCTGTAGGACAAAGGAACACATGGCCATTTTATTTGCAGTGAGCCAGAGTACTTGGTGAGCGTAGTCATACAGGGACAATGTTGTAAGAGATCTTTATTGAGTTAGCAATTGCTGTTAAAGAGCTATTAATCGATTGAGTTACTGTGTCTCTTATTGATGTCTGCAATATGGCTATTCTTGTGAAATGCATAGCTATATTCCATGTTGGCTTTTAACAAATGATTCAGTGGTTTTACACCTAGCAAATGAAATATTACATTTTGTTAGGCAGTGGGAATGTTAACTATTTTTAGATTTTTGTTTAATGATTCATATATTTTAAAATTGTTGATGTATTGGTTAGAATTCTGGTGAACCAATGCATTGATTTGATTGATCACATTCTTTGAAATGACTTCAGGAGTCAGGCAGCCAAATTCATTTTGTGTGGATTTGGGTGTGTTATTTGCAGGTGCTTTGTACCAATATGACTGTCATTACTCGTAGCTTCAATGGTGATACCGCTGCCATGCATAATAGATGTGGGTACCACACCGTTTTCACCCACATTGGGGCAATTAGGTTCAGAGTCATCCTCCGGCCAATAGAATTTGTATCAGCCTTTGCATAAAAGGTGTCGGTGGCAGGACGTGGGGGGAGCGAAGCCAAATAAACCTGACCATGTGTGGAGAGTAATTAAAATGTGGACCTTTTACATTCATACAATAAGTCTCTGCTTGGTTTGCCCCACATCACTTACCTGTGCTGAGGTCTGCAGCAAACGGCGACCAGGCCTGTCTGCCAGGAAGTAGTCTAGACCTAGATATGTTGTTCTTTACGCACCAATATCAAACTAGTTGTGCGGTTTGGGTTAGAGAGGGAGGAGCCCTGCTTGTGCATGTAAAACATTGCTGTTCTGTTGTCCAGCTTTATGATTGACAGTTCTTCCACGTATCTCTGCGGGGAAGCAATGTAAAGGTGGATAGACCACCATGAGCATCCATACAAGGATGTAAAACTGCCTCTCTGGATAGGGTTCATGTCCCCTGTACTTTGTAGGACTGAAGATGGACTCCCCACCCGGTCACCGGACCATCAGTTATAGCGGTAACTTGAACTGGGGATGTGCAAATAGGCGTCCCTTGGTCATGTTGTGTCCCCCACCATGTTAGTTCTTGGACAACCTTTTGTGTTCTTACCACTAGATCTTTTCGGGTTCCATGTCATTTCATTGCAGGATGTTTTTTCACTGGGTTTTTTACCACAGATTTTTTTATGAAAAAAATCATTGAATTCTTTTATTTTCCCAATTCCATAGCCCTGTGTATCCCATAATAGTACATATAAAGTAGACGTTACCCATAGAGGCATTTGCTGCAGCCAAATCTGTCAGTGCTCGGATAGAGAATAAATATAAACCCTAGCCGCAAGACCCCCACTACTTCAGTTACAGTTACAAATGTTACACCACTCCAGTGTCAAGAGCTAGTAGGCCACCTGACGAGGGAAGTAAGTGCATGTATTCCATTGGAAAGAAATTGAGGCCTAGAACATTCTCATTGCTACCACATCTCTTACTGGACAGGCATGATGGCTCTAAATAGGATGAAATGCAGGCCCTGCTGGAAGGTATGCCTGATGGAGTCATGACCACTCAAGGCGGTCATTTTGCTTCAAATGTTGTCATCAAAAGCAGCCTGTGGCATCAGAAATGCAGGGAAAACAGGCAGCTAATCCGCCTGGCTTGAATGCTACTCGTGGCTTTAAGTCACAAGGTTGAGTCCTGAAACACATCCCATCCTGATGAACACACCAATAGACAGAGATCATGTGTTTGACAAGCCAATCAATGAAGCCCTGGAAAAGGCAAATAAAGAACAGTAGACCGTGAAGTCTCTGGGACCATTATCAGGCAGGACTTTCTTACATTGAGATTCCGCCCACTCTAGAAGTGGCTAGAAGCCACAACCGCATCCTTGGCCAAGCAAAGTTTTCAGGCTGTTCAATCCACCTACTGTTCGAACCACACTGCAGTGGGCAATAGACACAGAATCGCACACAGCAATGTGCAATAGACACATTCCAGTATGGACAGTGTGCAGAATATCTGATTTCCCCTTCTGATATAGTGAAGCAAAAGGCTGGGTAATCATACCAAGCCACACAGTCGCTCTCTGTTTGTACCCAACTAGGGATATAAGAGTTCATAGTTTGTAGAATGCAGGTATACATTTTCTTGTATTTAAGTATATTCTGTGTAAACCAAAATTCAAAGAAATAATCAATCTACGCCGTAATTCTTCATCTTAAAAGTATTTATCCATGAAGTTTATCTTCAAATAGAAGTCACTAATCATATCTTAGTGAGGAAGCAGTCAACATATCCATCAAGTTAGATTCTATTGTCAATGCATTTCGGAGTTTCCTCCTTCATCAGGGCGAATCTTACATAACACAATTAAGTCATTAGTGTAACACAAGCATAAAGTAAACAATAAAAGTGTAGAATAGAAATTGTAAAACATACCATGTTCATACTGTTGTCAAATGTCATCAAAACAGGAAATCCAAAGGAGAAAAATAATAATGGTGGGAAAGTTAGTATGGTGCAACTGATTGTGGTTTAGAAGCAAACAAATGCTTCTCTGAGAAAATTACCTGTGCGATGGTTGACCATGTTGAAAACAGGATACAATCCTGATGTGTGCTGAAAAAAGCGTTTCAAGTCAGCGAAGCTGCCATGTGGTACTTGTACAGGCGGCAGAATGCACCACATCAATGTGTATTCTATATTGTGAAAAATGAAACACGTATTAGTGCTCCAAATGCGGCTTATGGTTAACAAATACTGTGCGATCTGTATGGGATCCACCTCACAGCGGGGACAGCTTCTTTCTCTATCCAGCTGCTTGCGATGCGCGTTCAGCGAGTGCGTGGATTTCTCGGGCTACCATTGATACACGTAGCCACGCCACATTACAACAAACGCGGCGCAGACTGATGTATGGTATGTGGGGAAGGAAGAACTATCTGCCTTATCGACATAAATAAAGTGTAAATAAATGAACGTATTGAAGGACCTTTGCAGGCTCGTAAAATGTGCCAGCTGTCAAAAAAATAAATAATCAATACTGCGTGTAATGCAAAAATGGAAATAAAAGAAATACTTAAACAATACTGTGAAAATGTAAAATTAGGAATCAACTCAATAGCAATACATAAAACATATTGATAATGGTTACTGTTTCGCTGATCATTAATACCACAGTGCTAATGATACATATGCATTAGAATCAGGCACCCGGAAACGCAGTCGGTGTCACAATGAGCGACACCTTCAGTCCCAGACTTAAGGATAGTTCGGGAAAAGTCTCCTGGGTGCATGATGTAAGGTGGATTACATTTTTCAATAGTACAGGAGAAATTCAACTTAAAGGGTTTACCTAAAGTAACCGAGGGTAACACTTGTAGCGTAACTACACGTCCCCGACATGTATGTTCGGGAGAGAATTAAAGTTAATCAGACCTCATGATACAATCAAGAACATGTTACTAATGAGTTGACATGAGGGGTATTTCTAGAGGTCATTAAGAGACCTTCTAGCTGTGCTTGTACAGTATCTGTTAAAGTCAATCAAACATCATGGTAGAATCTACAATATGTCCACAATAGATTTGACAAATAAACAAATAGATTATTCAAATGAAACAGTGGAAATTAATCTCCTCATTGAGTCTGTTGGGAGTTAAACTCCCTAGTTTATCGATCCAAAAAGTCTCTCTTCTATTGAGTTGTAAGCTTAAGTCTTCATGAGGGTTATTTCTACATAGAACCTCGTGGGCCTCATTATGAGTGTCCCGGTAACAGTGTGTTCAATACCGGCATGCCGGAACGTGCAAGTCCATACCCGTATGAACCCGCTAACAGCGGGTGATAACGAGTGCGCAAGAATGCGCGTTCCCCCATGCCGGTATTGGCAAAACGGCCATGCTGGTAACGGGCCACCAACCCCACTATACCGGCATTGCGGGTGCCACCCATTCCGTAACCGCGTCATAACAACCACTAAATACCGGCACAGTAATAACGGTATTACCGTGTTCGCAAAAAAAAGGACCCGGAAATTACATCATCGCGCAGGAACGGGAATTGGGCCGGCGGCCATCTTTAAAAACACAATCCATTGCCATCTTCCATAACCACCACTACTCTCGTGTTGTTGTGTGCCACAACAGAAGCAGGATGTCGAAGGCTACCAGGACATCCTCCCAAAGGAAGAGAAAGCAGTGTTTTTCTGACGCGTAACTCACCCTGCTTGCCAACACCCTCGAACAGCATGCAGATACAATCAGGAGCACAGACCTCAGGCATGCGGCCCAAACAAAAAAAAAGAGGTCTGGCAGGAGGTCGCACAGAGGGTGTCGGCAGTGGGGAGCACCCCAAGGAGTTTGCGTGACTGCCGGAAGCACTGGGACGACCTCTGCCTCCGGGTGAGGAAGATCCTGGCGGAGAACTGGAGGGCCACATTGGCGACAGGCGGTGGCCCACACTCCCCTGTGAAGTTGACGGCATGGGAGGAGACCGCAAGTGCATTCATTGACCCGGAATCAATTGAGGGAATAGGAGACCAGGAGGTTGGCACTGCATCTACCACAGAGGAAGGTGAGTGAACCATCACATCCACGTATACTAAACCATGATGTGGCACAAGTGATGTGGAAGTGAGACTAGGCAAGGTAATGCATGTCCCAAGGCTACATCAACATATCCATTGAAGAATGAGTGCCACACACGCATGCTGAGTGACAATCCCAATCCCAACAGAGGTGCAACATGACCCAACCATGCCCATGGAACCCACCACACAGACACCAAACCAATGCTATGGCACCAGCCATGCATTGATTGGCCACATGTCCCCTCAGGACACCAAATGCTACACCCCAGAAATGAAATGATGCCTGAATGTATGAACATATCACACTGTAATACATCATAGCTGCCATTTGACAACATCACTGATGACCTGCATCTCTTCTATCCCCCAGGCAACGATGAGGAAGGTGGAACACAGGACAGGGGTGCAAGTACATCCAGTGCACACAAAGGGACCAGGGCCACCGCCACCCCCCAGCCCAAGAAAATGCCTGCAGCAACAGCCAGTGTGCCACGCAAGGCAGTAACCCTGCAGGGGACACCTGCAGCCACAGAAGAGCAGCAGGGACCCACAACAGTGGGAGCCGTTCCGCCAGCCACCACGGACGTTGTGTCCACAGAGGTGGATGATGAGGCTGGAATCATGTCTGGCACACCCACCCCAAGCCTCATTGCCAGCCACCCTCCCCCTGCGGAGTCTGAGAGCCTGGACGATCCGTGCCTCCATGACTCGGACCTAGGAGAATCAGACATTGCCATCTTTGAGGAGGACAGTGCCCTGGACGAGGGCCCCACGCAGTTGCCTGTCATGATGCCTACCCCCAGGCATCCGGACCAAGCCCATCAGCCCCGGGAGCAGGCATCTAGACATTTAGAAAAACCTCAGCAGCCCCGGCTAGGGGCTATCTGGGTTCAGTCCTGGCGCCTTAGGTGCCAGGCTCATAGTAGAAATCAGTCCTGGCGCCTAGGGCGCCAGGCTCATAGTCATTACTTACCTCAGGCAGACCATGCTGCAAATGACTCCAATTCAACATGAAGCCTGAAAGGGACTATTTTTCTACAGGGACTATTTTTTACTTGGGTGTGGTTCTAGGGACTTCTTACCTGGGACTACTTTTGAGGCTATTTAAACCACGCCCGACCAGCAACACACGCTTCGCGTTATTCTGCATCCAGAAGCGTAACGCTCCGGAGCTCCTAAAACAAAGAGGAAAGAAAGGGACAAGGTTAGAAAACAAACTTATCTCTATTCCACACCTGATTCTGGATCCATCTCGTGTCCGGACCTGTAAAGAACATCATTTCTGCACGTGCCGCACCTCCAGCTGCAGCGCCGCGCCATACTCACCAGTCTTCACAGCATCCTTCGGGTCGGCGCTGCCTCCATCATTTCTTCGCCGAACTCCGGCACCTAGGAGACAAAAGAAAACCACAAGGTGAGCCGAGGGAACCAACAAATATAATTCTTACCACCATAGATTTACCTGATTTACCACCAGAGGCATCCTTTTGTGACTCTCCATATTTTCACGTGCTGCATCTGTAAAGAGAGCCAAAACAACACGTTTTCCACGTGCAACATTTACCGGACAGCGCCGGGTAATTCAGACTCTTACCTGAGCTCCACCAGCTGCCACAAGAGCATCTTTTCACGAGCCAGCTGCAAGACAAGAAAGGAAGGGGGGAACAAGAGTGAACATCGGACATATTGAACTCTATGAACTTAATACTTACTGGTCCTCACCAGGAACCTCAGAGTCAATACTCTCCGGAACTCTCTCGAGCCTTCAAACCAGTGAAGTAACTGGAATCGACGCGCCCCTGCAAATCCACGCAGGATGGAGAGCTCATCTTTCAAGAATATAAGGTGAGATTGCTGTGAGGGCATTTCGGAGGTGATTAGTTGGGGAGGACTGTGGGGGTGCCATCACTTGAATCCACAAGTGGCTAAATCCATCTCTCCACTTGCAGGAGAATATTTCTACGGGTTAAGCAGACAAGATTACGAGGGCAAATCCAGTCAGTCAACGCTGCACTACGCATCACGTGGGTGGAGACCGCAGCTGTCCGGGTCCGACCGACGCCCCTGTGGGAGCCAGGTCAGCGTAACAGAACGCAAAGCCTATCTACCAATCCCCACCCGGGCGTTATGGAAACCTCAGAAACCGACCAACTAGCCCTATTGTTAGGGGAACTTAGGGCAGAAGTGCACTCCGCGCGCCAAGAGACTAATGCCCTCAGGAGAGAACTGATTGTTTCAAAGGAGCGTGCTGGTGATCTTGCTAGACAATTATTGCAAAACCAAGCTGGGCAAACACCATTATCTGGATTCGGGGGGAATCCAACTCCTGTTTCATCGAGCAATCATGTGCAAGTGGTTCTACCAGGGAGCATTCCTTTAGCTCCACCCGAACGTTTTGCTGGGGACCCAAAAAAGTTCGCCATGTTTATGAACCAATGCCGCTTGCACTTTTTATGCAGACCTGGAGCTTTTCCGAATGACCAAACCAAAGTAGCCTTTGGACTATCATATCTTAGTGGCAGCGCAGCGGATTGGTCAATTCAATTAGTTAACAAGGATGACCCTCTTCTTCGGGATTTTCAAGGTTTTCAATTGAGCATGGAAAGACTATTTGCCAGACATTCACAGGGAAAGGCCCTGGATAACGAACTTTTATCATTACGACAAGGATACCAGGATCTACTAACCTATATCACCACTTTCATTAGGTTAGTGGTGGAAACCGGATGGCCAGAGGTAAAACGAATTACATTATTTCATCGTGGACTTCGGGGTGAACTCAAAGAGGTTTTGGCCCAAGTTGTGAACCCACCTCAGGATTGTGCAGAATATATAGACTTAGTGGTCCAGTTAGACCACCGACTTGAGAATAGAAAGGCTGATCGAGCTAAGTTCGAGAATCGGGTATTGGTTAAACCCAATGTTACCCTCAAAGGAACAGATGTATCAGAACCGATGCAGATCGGGGGGGAGGGGTCAAGGGACCCTTAACTCAAAAGGAAAGAGAAAGAAGACGGCAGATACAATTGTGTCTGTACTGTGGGGCCTCAGGACATTTTCTACGGGATTGCCCTATAAAAACATCTAAAAGAGTAGTCGGAGTTGCTGATAAAAATCAAACAGAGCCTGATTCGGGAAACAACCACGCCCGACAAGCGTAGAGGTCCGTTTGCCGAGCTCGAAGAAGGATACTCAGACCTCGCACTTCATCATACCAATGGTCCTTATAGATCCAAGGCAGCCATCACTTATGCACGCAGTGAGGGCATACATTGATAGCGGGGCCATAGGAAACTATGTGGACCACGAGTTGGCTTCTAGGATGAATCTATCTCTCTGCAAAAAGACCACTTCGGATGTCATCACCACAGTCGATGGAACTGAAATTGCCTCTGGGCCTGTAACTCATTCCACCGCAGAGATGACACTATTGGGTCAGGATGGGCATCGAGAGACTATTGTGTTTGATTTAATCAAAGCCCCGCAGTTCCAAATAATACTCAGGATACCTTGGTTGGAAACACATAATCCTTGTATTGATTGGCGAGAGAAGAGAATAACCTTCCCGGATTGTGCACATACTTGTTACCCAAATAATCTCTTGAACCAAGGCCTGGCCACAGTCGCTACTCCAGTCGTGCAGTCACCTCAGGAATATCAAGAATTCCAGGATGTTTTCCAAAAGGAACAGTCAAACACCCTACCACCTCACAGATCATACGATTGTCAAATCGATCTCATACCCGGTGCACAACCTCCATGTAGTAGGATCTACGCCCTTACGGAACCCGAAAACCTTTACCTACGACAATACTTGGACCAATACCTTGCTAATGGCTTCATTCGTCCATCCAAGTCCCCTGCATCTTCAGCTTTGTTCTTCGTGCCTAAAAAGGAAGGTGACCTCAGAACGTGCATAGACTACCGCGCATTAAATCAGATCATGGTTAAGAACCGATACCCATTGCCTCTGATCCCCGAATTACTAGACCAAGTAAAGGACGCTTGCATCTACACTAAATTAGATCTCCGAGGGGCATATCATCTGGTACGTGTAAAGAAAGGCGACAAATGGAAGACTGCTTTTCGCACTAAGTACGGGTTATTCGAATACCAGGTGATGCCCTTCGGGTTGTGCAATGCACCAGCAGCCTTCCAGTATTTTATGAACAATGTCCTTCGTGAACTCATTGACGTCTGTGTTGTATACATAGACGATATTCTAGTGTACTCCTCTTCAGAATCTGACCATGTGAAGCACGTTCGTGCAGTCCTTGAGAAACCACGCCAGCACAAGTTATATGCAAAATTGGAACGATGCGTTTTTCATGCTACAGAAGTTGAATTGCTTGGATTTATCCTGACTCCAAAAGGAGTCTGAATGGACTCTCGAAAGGTGGATGCAATCCTCAAGTGGCCATCACCCAGTTCCGTTAAAGGGGTACAAAGCATGCTTGGATTTGCTAATTTCTACCGCAGATTCATTCCGGATTTCTCACATGTTGTACACCCTATCACAGCACTTTTGCGTAAAAACAAACGCTTCTTGTGGACCGAAGAAGCTGAAAAGGCCTTCCAAGAGCTGAAAGCGAAATTCACATCTGCACCTGTCTTAAAGCATCCACACCCCGAACTTCCATACATAGTTGAAACTGATGCATCCAGTTTAGCCATGGGAGCTGTCCTGTCCCAGAAGGATCCTGAAACCGGTCAACTTCACAGAGTAGCATTTTGGTCCAGAAAATTCTCGGCTCCCGAGTTAAACTATGCGGTTACCGATAAAGAATTATTAGCCATCAAATCCGCCTTCAAGGCTTGGCGGCATTATCTTCTCGGTGCCAGGCATACCATTACGGTAATCACCGATCACCGGAACTTGCAGTATTTAAAAACAGCTAAGGCCCAATCGTCGCGTCAACTTTGATGGGCATTGTTCTTTGCCGAGTTCGATTTCGTGATCACTTATCGACCAGGTTGTAAAAATGGCAACGCAGATGCCTTATCCCGAATAGGGATGGGAGAAGCATATGCGAACCCGGAACCGGTGCCTATAATTTCAGAACAAAGAATTCTTGGCATAAGCACTCTACAGACATTAGAGGATATTCAAGTAAAGATCCAACAGCCCTGCAGGACTGGGTGAAGAAAGGCTCAGACTACTCAGTCATCAATGACCTACCTTATTATCAAGGGAAACTATTTCTACCATACAAGGAACTACAAGAACTAGTCATCGCCAATTATCATGACACCCTGATGGAAGGACACCCAGGTATCGCAAAAACTGAAGCTAAAATTAAGAGACAATTCTGGTGGCCCACCTGCCAAAGAGACAATTCTGGTGGCCCACCTGGCAAAAAGACGTAAAGTCATTTGTAATGCCTTGTGGCATTTGCGCCCAAAACAAAAGTCAGAAGAAAAAACCAGCTGGCCTCTTACAACCTTTGGATATTCCACCTACACCATGGCACACCTTATCGTTAGACTTTATTACTGATCTACCTCCATGTAATGGATTTAACACCATTCTAGTTATTGTGGATCTTTTTTCCAAGATGGCCCACTTTATTCCTCTAAAGGGATTACCTTCTGCTTCAATTCTTGCCAAGGAGTTCCTCGAAAACATTGTTCGAATACACGGATTTCCTTCCGTATTGGTCTCTGACTGAGGTAGTCAATTCATTTCACATTTTTGGAAGAAATGTCAACTGGTGCAAATCGACGTGAGGTTATCAACCAGTCACCATCCCCAGACCGATGGTCAGATGGAGAGGACCAACCAGACCCTTGAACAGTACCTACGTTGCATGCTACACCAGACCGAAAGTAATTGAAAGATATTTTATGGATTTCCGAGTATGCATACAATAACTCTGTACATTCAGGAACCGGACAAAGCCCCTTTTATACCATATATGGACATCACCCTTGAACCTCAGAACTAGATTCGCCTCAGCATTTAGAAATGCCTGCAGTTAGTCATTTACATTCTACTATTACACAAGCCTTTAAAGAGGCAACAGAACATTTGAAACAAGCAAAAGAGAAATATAAGAAAAATGCTGATCAACATAGAAGTGAAACTCCACAATACCAGATTGGGGATTAAGTTTGGCTGGCTACAAAACACATACCTCTGAAGGGAACTCAGACTTTTAACCCTAGATATTTGGGACCTTACACTATTAAGGCCATTATCAACCCGGTAGCCGTCATCTCTAACTTTTCCATTTTTGGACCCACCTGGAGAGGATTGCTCCTGAATGTTAAAAAAAAAAGATCTATAGGAATCCATTCGAGGGATTGGTGCTTGACACCCTCAGTCTGGTATGGAGTATCTCAGTGTAAAGTAACAGTACATGTATAACATGCATACCACCAAATTAGGGGTGCTGTATTTCAAGTTTCACCTTCAGATCTACCCATTGCTCGCACTACAAGGCAGGTGGGAAAAAGTTGACTGTTCTTGTTTGAGGTGCACATTTGATACGGGACATCTATAGGTTTATTTGACTCCATTATAAAAGCAGTAGAGTACATCAGCTCATGCCAGTGTTAAACAGCTCTGGAATATTTGACCTAAAATGTTTTCTGTAGGACAAAGGAACACATGGCCATTTTATTTGCAGTGAGCCAGAGTACTTGGCGAGCGTAGTCATACATGGACAATGTTGTAAGAGATCTTTATTGAGTTAGCAATTGCTGTTAAAGAGCTATTAATCGATTGAGTTACTGTGTCTCTTATTGATGTCTGCAATATGGCTATTCTTGTGAAATGCATAGCTATATTCCATGTTGGCTTTTAACAAATGATTCAGTGGTTTTACACCTAGCAAATGAAATATTACATTTTGTTAGGCAGTGGGAATTTTAACTATTTTTAGATTTTTGTTTAATGATTCATATATTTTAAATTTGTTGATGTATTGGTTAGAATTCTGGTGAACCAATGCATTGATTTGATTGATCACATTCTTTGAAATGACTTCAGGAGTCTGGCAGCCAAATTCATTTTGTCTGGATTTGGGTGTGTTATTTGCAGGTGCTTTGTACCAATATGACTGTCATTAATCGTAGCTTCAATGGTGATATTGCTGCCATGCATAATAGATGTGGGTACCACACCGGTTTCACCCACATTGGGGCAATTAGGTTCAGAGTCATCCTCCGGCCAATAGAATTTGTATCAGCCTTTGCATAAAAGGTGTCGGTGGCAGGACGTGGGGGGAGCGAAGCCAAATAAACCTGACCATGTGTTGAGAGTAATTAAAATGTGGACCTTTTACATTCATACAATAAGTCTCTGCTTGGTTTGCCCCACATCACTTACCTGTGCTGAGGTCTGCAGCAAACGGCGACCAGGCCTGTCTGCCAGGAAGTAGTCTAGACCTAGATATGTTGTTCTTTACGCACCAATATCAAACTAGTTGTGCGGTTTGGGTTAGAGAGGGAGGAGCCCTGCTTGTGCATGTAAAACATTGCTGTTCTGTTGTCCAGCTGTATGATTGACAGTTCTTCCACGTATCTCTGCGGGGAAGCAATGTAAAGGTGGATAGACCACCATGAGCATCCATACAAGGATGTAAAACTGCCTCTCTGGATAGGGTCCATGTCCCCTGTACTTTGTAGGACTGAAGATGGACTCCCCACCCGGTCACCGGACCATCAGTTATAGCGATAACTTGAACTGGGGATGTGCAAATAGGCGTCCCTTGGTCATGTTGTGTCCCCCACCATGTTAGTTCTTGGACAACCTTTTGTGTTCTTACCACTAGATCTTTTCGGGTTCCATGTCATTTCATTGCAGGATGTTTTTTCACTGGGTTTTTTAACCACAGATTTTTTTATGAAAAAATTCATTGAATTCTTTTATTTTCCCAATTCCATAGCCCTGTGTATCCCATAATAGTACATATAAAAGTAGACGTTACCCATAGAGGCATTTGCTGCAGCCAAATCTGTCAGTGCTCGGATAGAGAATAAATATAAACCCTAGCCGCAAGACCCCCACTACTTCAGTTACAGTTACAAACGTTACACCACTCCAGTGTCAAGAGCTAGTAGGCCACCTGACGAGGGAAGTAAGTGCATGTATTCCATTGGAAAGAAATTGAGGCCTAGAACATTCTCATTGCTACCACATCTCTTACTGGACAGGCATGATGGCTCTAAATAGGATGAAATGCAGGCCCTGCTGGAAGGTATGCCTGATGGAGTCATGACCACTCAAGGCGGTCATTTTGCTTCAAATGTTGTCATCAAAAGCAGCCTGTGGCATCAGAAATGCAGGGAAAGCAGGCAGCTAATCCGCCTGGCTTGAATGCTACTCGTGGCTTTAAGTCACGAGGTTGAGTCCTGAAACACATCCCATCCTGATGAACACACCAATAGACAGAGATCATGTGTTTGACAAGCCAATCAATGAAGCCCTGGAAAAGGCAAAGAAAGAACAGTAGACCGTGAAGTCTCTGGGACCATTATCAGGCAGGACTTTCTTACATTGAGATTCCGCCCACTCTAGAAGTGGCTAGAAGCCACAACCGCATCCTTGGCCAAGCAAAGTTTTCAGGCTGTTCAATCCACCTACTGTTCGAACCACACTGCAGTGGGCAATAGACACAGAATCGCACACAGCAATGTGCAATAGACACATTCCAGTATGGACAGTGTGCAGAATATC